>NC_066617.1:231065132-231683145 GCF_025201925.1 Gopherus flavomarginatus | reverse complement strand
GGGTTATAATAAAATAATAATAATAATAATAATTAATTGGAGATATACCTATCTCCTAGAACTGGAAGGGACCTTGAAAAGTCATCGAGTCCAGCCCCCTGCCTTCACTAGCAGGACCAAGTACTGCTTTGAGCAGGGTGTTGGATTAGATGACCTCCTGAGGTATCTTCCTAATCTTCTATGATTCAATGATTAGCTGGGGGTTTTTTTAGGGTTAATTAAATTGAGCTTTGCCTTCTTTGGGAAAGGGGATACTTCACTTTGACCCAGTTAGAATGTTCAGAATTATGAAAGAGATTATAAAGGAGCTGAAACAAACAACTGGGGTGAAATCCTGGCCTCACTGAAGTCAATGGCAAAGCTCCCCAATTAGGATTTCACCTCTTATCTAGATGTGTTTCCAGTGCAAGAGGGGAATTGATGTACGGTGAAAAAATAAGAAAACAGTTTTAAGACCAGTTATGAAAATGACATGCATTTTGGGATGTCTGGCCTCTTCCCAGTCCTAACATTTCTTATGGTATGTTTGCACATTCTGTGCATTAAAAGACTGGGGGGAGGTGTGATGGAAATACCAATCAAAGAAATAAAATTAATAATTCCCATCCAAAATCTTTTTCCGAATTGAGTTATAAGCTCCAAGCATGAGGACAAGATAAGGATTACCTTGTTTTCTAACTGAACACCGTCACCATCGTCCAACACTGCTGTGTGATGGGGTTCGATTTTCTGTTGGGCATCATCAGATCCTTTGAATAGACCAGATATGTAAAAAGACAATGCATGACACAATCAAAGCTGCAAATCATGAAATGATTAGTCATCTTTTCTGCTGAGAGCTATTTTACTTAAGAACACACATGCTTTTCTTTAATTCATCTTCCTCTAACATTTCCACTCTGTCTTTCACACATACCTGCTGTCCACCTCAGTTGTCTTTTACTTTTAATTTCCTTTCTGCGGCAGCTGAACAAAGGCCTTTTCTCCCTCTCTGTCAAGTCCATTATGCGCATCCTCTGATACACCATGCCCGTAGGGATTAGAGTACTATCCAGTTGAGAGAAGAAGTGTGATGGAGAAGAATGCGTCTGGTACACTAATACATGAGTTCTCAATCTAGGGATTGCAAACAGGCTTGGGAGGTGATGGCCGCCCTCCTTTTCTTTATGTCTACATGCAAGGGGAGAGAGAAGAGTCCCTAACCTTGTTTCTGCTGTAATATGGTATTGTTGGATAGCAAATATTGAGACCTGCACCAGTGTTAACACACATGTTAATAAAAGGGATCAAAAAAGAGACATGGAGGAGGGGAGTGCCTGGAATTTTAATAGTCATATTCCTACGAAAGCTTTCTGGTACATATGCAAATAGGATTTTTATTGATTTTCAGAGTACATTTCACCCTCAGTGTAGCAGTCCCTTACAGGGCCCTATCTACCACTTAGGCAGGGATGAAAGTAAGCCAGTATGGGCCGGTACAGCATACTGGTGAAAAGTGGCTGCCAGTACCGGCCCATACCCAGCTAACTTAGGACCCTGCTTAAAGCACTGCCACACTGATATGGCAGTGCAAAAGGAGCAGCTGCCCCAGGGCTGGTGATTTAAAAGGGCCCCAGGGCTCCGGCCACCGCTGCTGCTTCCGCAGCAGTGGCTGGAGCCCCGGGCCCTTTGAATCGGCGCTGAAGTCCCAGGTGGCGTGGGCCAGGCAGTGTGGAAGAGCTGGCAGGGGGATGCTGACCCCCAGCCCTGCCCTTTCTGCCCAAGGCCCCACCCCTTCCAGGGGATAGAGCGGGCCCCCGTACCGATAAGTCTTTAGCTTTACTTTCACTCCTGCACTTAGGCCTCAATTAAACCTTTAATATTGGTCTTAAGAGGGATCTAAGTGGTGAATAGGACCTTATGTGGGGCCTCTTCACCTTGAAATACTATTAGTCACAGATACACAGGATGTGATCTGGCTTTTCTGGTTGATATGAAGACTTCCCCCACCCCCACCCTTATCCCAAACTCTTGTCCCTACCTGATTTGTGGACTTTTTAGTTAGTTGTAAGCTGAAGGATGGGAACAATTTACAAAACTAACACCTTGAATTATGGTAGGAGTAAGAAATGACTTTATTTTCTTGAACTGACATTTCTAAACACTTCAACATGGAGAGAGCTTTAAAAATGGACAAATGAAATTGTACTGAACCTTTTTCAGACAAACAACACGTGTATATTGGAATTAATGTACTTCTTGTAGGCTTAACTGGTATAAAATCATGAAGAAATTGGAAAAGGATGTGTCACCATGTGTCACATGGAAGGACAGAGATGAAATTCCTTAAAAGCTATCAAGCAACGCTGAGAGGGCAGCTGTACAAGAATAGTGAATATGCTCATCTGTGTTCCTTTGTGTGCACGCTGTCGTCTGATATTCAAGGAGTGCTAGACTGCTGGAACCAATTTGTTCCTTATACACAGAAAGAACACTAAAGCATTCATTTTGAAAACTGAACTGGACTTTGCAAAGCTATAAAATAAAATCTAAAGTGGCCCATATTCTGAAGATAGCATCAGCATCCTTTTAAGAATGACCTGTTAGACTTCCTAGGTGATTTCTCTTCTATTGTTCTTCCAGGGAATCAGAATTTAGACTTGACTAGCACAAGTCTGCCAAGGAACTGCACGTCTGACTTTATATGGGATTATTGCTCCTTCTCACTCATTGTCATAGTGCACGGATGGAAGCCATAAAGTTGTGATTTGAAGGATCACTTAAAATGAAGTACAGACATAGATGTAATCCATATGTTTTGTTCCTGTTCTAGCAATTTCTGGCTTCATAGTTGAATGGTAGGCCCTTGACTAAATCTTATAACATCTTACTTTTATTTTCCAATATTGCAAAAAAAGACTAGGTGTAAAATGTTTGCAAAAGGGCTGCCAAGTAGCAGGAAAGAGGATAGTTCCTATGTTCACAGGTGATTTCCCTGGTATTTTATTAATATAATTATCTTTCTTTAATTAAACAAAGTAAGTTTCAAAAGAAAAAAATGTTTTTAAAATGGCTGTCAGTTATAAATACAGCCAAATCAGATAAATATTTTCCATCACTGACCTTGGCCAAGAATGCTAAATCTAACAGTGCTGTACACAAAAGGCCCACGGAAAAACTGCTGCAAGTGTTGTTAGATCTGGCTGTCTAAACATTTGTAAAAGGAAAGGAAAAGCAACCTTAAAAAACCAGGTTCTGCATTTACACTGTAGTATTTTCAGAGTGTGACTATCTCAGCTACTGTTTATGTATTCCCCAATGGGTTTATTTCTTTTTTTCTGGAGCTAAGAATTAAAAGAGTCCACAATTTCTAGTATTACAAGGTATATTACCCAAACCAACTGAATGAAAATATTCAGCTAGAATCACCACGTGACATGCAATCAAACTTTATACTACTATCAAGTCTTATTCTTTTTCTTTTGGTTGCCAATATAGAGCAAGGTTGTGACTTGCCCTAAGCACACCTGCAAAAGGGAGTGGAGAGGTGATGTAAGACACTTCTGCCCACCCCTGCATGAGCAATAAATCTGGAAGGTTACAACACGGGATAGCTGTCTCCATGACGCTATTCCCCTTTTTGCACATGTGAGCAAGAGCATGGAATGGGGGGGTCCTCGACTCCATACACATATTGCACTAGCCAACAATGTAGCTGAGCTGGCACACAGGGGGAAGTAATCTGTGCCTGAGGGCTGATATGGATACCTTTCCTTGTCCTCCGAGCAAGAGGGGCAGCCAGGAACCAGACTAGGACACTCATTCAATCTGGCTCTTGGTCTGCTCCTGGTGCAGTACAACTATATGCTGCCCCTTGCATAGGCCTGGGGAAAAGCCAAAAGTTAGCCTACTGTTAACAGTTACACGCATCGCAAAACAGTATCAGAGGGTGTATTTAAGAGGTCAGTGTTGTACGAGAAGAGGGATGTTCACCTCCACATGCCAGAAGACTGGGCTAGAGACAGAAAAGACAGGAGAGTGTGCCCAGCCTGGAATGCTGACCAGACCTCAGAAATGCTGAGAATAGTCTAGAACAGGCTGTGTCTCAGAACTGTTAGTTACGTTGCAAAGATCTGTAACTCTACAGTGCTTACCTAAAAGTGATTGTGGTTAAGAAATTCCTTTGCTAAGCCTGTATCCCTTGCTTGCCTGCTACATTGTCTCTGAAAGAAGGCTAGCGTGCCCACAGCAAGGTGGAACTCTGAGGCACTGTGAATAAGCAACTGGGGGCTTGGAAGGGTTGAGACAGTGATTTGGTGGTTTATTGTGGCCGGGTTGTAGAGCCCCATGTCCCAGGGAAGGGTGTCAGGCAAAGGTTTTTCACTCAAGAGTGTGCCTTAGAGACCCAGAGCTGGGAATGGTGACCTGCTCTTCCCAGACCAAGTTGGCCTAGAAGCATATGGAATCCAGCAGCTGGAATCGCTCACAAAATATCGGAAGGAGAGACAGCCTACTTACAGGAGGAAGTGTGGCTTAGCGGACAGACCAGTAGGCTAGGACTCAGGAAACATGGGTTCTCTTCCTAGCTTTTCCATTAGCTTGCAAAGTGATCTTGGGCAAGTTATAGCATCTCTCTGTACCTCAGTTTCCCCATTTGTAAAATGTGGATAAAATATTGCTCTCCTTTGTAAAATGCTTCAAAAGCTACTAATGAAAACTACTATATAACAGCTAGAGATTATCAACTGATTAGTCTTTGTTTAAAAAAAATTAAAGAGATGGAATGTTCCACTAGTCATATTCCTGGATTTGCTTGAGACAATGTCTATGTCATTTTGCTATAAAGCCCATTTTAATGAGCACAGCATACAAGTTGCCTTTTATGGGTGGATGCCTGCACCTGTGTGGAGCCCCATGAGGACTCTGTGAAGGCATAGGAGTCAGCCTACATAGAACAGCTTGCCAGACAGGGGCCATAGTCAGTTTTATTATGTTATCAAATAGATCTGAAAAAAAGTATTGAAAATTTATAATCTCTTAATGTAAATGTGTCCTTTGGGCTACTTTTCATTAAAACCTGATGGTATAAATGGCACGTGTATTGATACCCAGTGGAAGTGCATAGTATAAATGATTGCACTAACACAGGGGTGGCCAACCTGAGCCTGAGAAGGAGCCAGAATTTACCAATGTACACTGCCAAGGAACTACAGTAATATGTCAGCAGCCCACCATCAGCTCCCTGACCCTGCTCCCAGCACCTCCCCTCAGCAGTTTTGTGGCAGGCAGGAGGTGCAAGGTCACTGCAGGTTCAGGGGAAAGGGCTTGTGGCAGAGCCAGGCACATTGGAAAGTTGGTGCCTATGGAAGGAGCTGCATATTATCTTCTGAAGAACTGCATGCAGCTCCTGAGCCAGAGATTGGCCACCCTTGCTCTAACAGATCACTGTGCTAAACCACATACCTTTAAATATGGAGATATACCTATCTCCTAGAGCTAGAAGGGACCCTGCAAGGTCATCAAGTCCAGCTCCCTGCCTTCACTAGGCAGGACCAAGTACGGATTTTGCCCCAGATTCCTGGGTGGCCCCTTCAAGGATTGAACTCACAACCCTGGGTTTAGCAGGCTAATGCTCAAACCACTGAGCTATCCCCATCTCTTTGTTATGCTTGATTTTTTAAGTATGGGATCTAAATTATTTGTAGGTCTGATCTTCCTTTTTTCCTAGAACAGTAACTTTTAATAAGTTAAATCCTTCCTATCAACAACTGAAATAAGAGTTTAATGGGAAACTTACCAACATACAGATTGCCAGACAGAGTGTAAATAAAAGATGTCCATCCTGAAATATAATCAAGCAATATTAAAGGTTAGCATACATAATGTTAATGTACTCATATTTAACACTGCATGGAATTATACTGATACTGTATGCTCTGTTCTCCATGATACATTCCATAGTGCCTCTCGTAATTATATAAGATAGATTTATTCCTATTAAACAGGACACCAGCAATTTAAAAGCTCACATTTTCATCTGAAAATTTTGTATCTGGTATCATTATAAGTAATACCTAAGATTACTATAACTGGAAACAATTAGATATTTTTTCCTATTGTTTCATTTTGTGTGGTCACTTTTACTATTTCCCCTGTATAATTACGTAGTTTCTCTTGTTGTTTGTGTGAAAATAACCAGGAAATAACCAGGAAAACCTGTTCAAAAACAAAAAATAGGTGGAAGTTCTGCAACATGATTCATTTTGGAAAAGTTTCCCATGTGTCCCTTATGGGGCACATTTTTATCCCCCATGTTGATTTAGGCTTCTGTAAAATTGTTTCAGAGGGGTGGTCGTGTTAGTGTGTATCAGCAAAAACAACAAGGAGTCCTTGTGGCACCTTAGATTTGTTAGTCTCTAAGGTGCCACAAGGACTCCTCATTGTTTTTGTAAAATTGTTGTTTGCAGTGGCATTGTAGTCATGTTGGTCCTAGGATATGAGAGAGACAAGGTGGGTGAGGGACAATATCTTTTACTGGATCAACTTCTGTTGGCGGGAGAGACAAGCTTTTGAGCCACACAGAACTCTTCTTCAGGCAGAATAAAGGATGTTACCTCACCCCACCTTGTTTGTATAAAACTGAGCAGTTCTAACACGTGTGGGTGGCACAAAGAATTCAGCACATCACAGTACTTTATATACACTCTGGATTTATTTTTCTCTTCATCTTATATACAATCTGAGAGACTCCATCCTTGTAGAAATGTTTTAAATAGCTTTACTACATGACCAGACAGGCCACTGACTAATTACGGAATTCACAAAGTATCCCCTCCAGATCTTTTACTTCATCTGATTGTAAACATTTTAACTCCATGTCCCTTTCTCCCAAATTGAAATTAGGTCTTCTAATCTTTCCTGCCAGTGCCCTCAGATTTTAGGCATTTTTGCCTGTCTTAAATCATTTTCAGTACGTCTGTTCTCCACCTTTTGTTTTGGCTGCATAAAGTCTGTGAGAAAATACCACAAATTCCATGCAAATCTCCTTGGAGGGAAAAGCACTTAAGTCTGCCTTCTTTTTTCTTTCATAAGAGATATTTATTGATTTCCTTTCCTGGCTCTGAAATTTAAATTCCAGAATCGTATCCACTTTTATTACTTTCCTCACAGTAATTCTGTATTAGCCTCAGAGCTTTCTCAGTTTTCTCTATCAGTAACACATTTTCCTTACCTACTGTAACAGTTTAGTATTGTATTGGACCTTTTTTCTTTGTGCAATTCTTCCTTTAAACACCTGGGGCCAGATCCTCGGCTGATATGGTTTCAGCAATTTATACCATCTGAGGATTTGGCCCACTAATTTCTTCAAGGAGTTCCTTACTAACTTTCTTCATTTCTCTTCTGTAAGATGAAATGCTGAAGTTACCCCTAGTAAATATTTTCCCTATAATCCATACCAACCCTCTCCTGCATCTATTTCTGTCATTTGGTATAACATTTTTATCACATATTTTAGTTTAGAAGCCTCCTTCTATTATTAACGGCATTTGATTAATAATCACACCTTCACCATGCAAGCCACAGAGGAGAGCAATTAAATTTAAGGATGCCATTCTTGTTCTGTAATAATCTTTCTTTAATGTTACTGGAGGAAAAAATTAAATTTAATAGAAGCTATAGTTTCTCATTTGAGATATATAGTATTCTCACTGGTTGATTGTATTAGGTCCCACTTATTCACATACTTGGTAACATCCAAAATTCAATAATTTGCATAGGTTGCCTAGTGATTAGCGTGAGTTAAAAAGGTATATGATTTTTAATTAATGATCAGTTTTGTAAGCATAGTGGTTAATGTCCACTATGTGTTGTCCTACATTTGGCTTTGTGCAATGCAGCCAAGTTAATATTGCTACTGAAACATTAACCTTCACATTTTTAGATTTTTTTTCCTATTTGGTTTTAGCTTTGCAATGGTAACGTTGCAGTAACAAGGATTTTGCAAATAATTATATTTAAACTCAATAATTACCAACAACCAAATGAACATGGTGCTACTTTTTCTGGTCTGCAATTACATCTGGCACAGGTCAGAAGTAATGCTAGTGACGCTGATAAGAGTTACTTGTATCCTTGTACTGGGAGAATCAGGCAATCTGTTAAGTTTTCCAAAAGAAAATGACCTCTCCCCGTGCCATCAATTTTTCTTTTAAAAATCCCAGTCAGGGCTGGCTCCAGGCATCAGCACAGGAAGCAGGTGCTTGGGGCGGCCAAAAGAAAGGGGCGGCACATCCGGGATCTTTGGGGGCAATTTGGCGGTGGGTCCCTCAGTTCCTCTCAGAGGGAAGGACTGGCCGCCGAATTGCCGCTGAAGAATGAAGCAGCGCGGTAGAGCTACCGCCAAAGTGCCACCAATCTTGGGGTTTTTTTCTTCTTCACTTGAGGTGGCAAAAAAGCTGGAGCCGCCCCGATCCCAATGAATGAATACACTTATATCACCACTCTCTCAAATATGTACAGTGAAAAAAGCTGTTTGGTACAGTGATTAAGGCATGTCACAGAGTCAAAAGACCAAGGTGCTAGTCCTGGTTTTACCGCTAACTTGCTGTATGACCTTGTGTAAGTTACTGCACTGCTCCATGCCTCAGTTTCCCTATTTTGTAAAGTACTTGGCAATCTAAAACTGGTATATATAAGCTATTAAAATGTAGTTCTCATCTATGCTGGAGATTTGTTATAGCTATAGGAAAGGATAGTCTAAGTACATGCCACTCTGAAATACTGTCTGGATTTTCTTCCAAAGTCTTTATTTTTTTTTTCTAAATTTAAAGAACACATCTAATAGTACTTGTATGTCAACTACTGCAGAGAATAACTGTAACAATCTACATTCTCCCAATTCTCTGGGCATGAGGCCCAGAACATGCAGATAGTTGGGCCCTATTTATCAGTCTGTTATTAGCCTGAAAAAACATGATATATAAAACTTTTGTTGTAAGGTCACCAGCTTTCTCCATAAATAGAAACATAAGGAAAGATGGGTTAAGCACAGAGTCTTGAGACCCTTAGAGAATAGGTAGCTGCAACACAGCACGCAGTTAGCATTAGTATAATCCTGTTGTTTCAGGAAGGTGTTTAATTTTGTTTCATTCTGCCAATATACTCTCTCCCTGCACTATGTTCCCAGGCTTAAAAGTTCTGCTAAAACTTCTACTGCCACAGTCCTTTTCCCAGTAAACTCAATATGAGTTTTACTATTGATTTCACTGGAAACATGGGCAGGCCAAAAGACTCACATTATTAGAATAAAAATGAGAAAGATGACATAGGGCACCATAATGGAGTTTCTTCGATAGTGATTGTATTGATCTGGGAAACAGCAACATAGTGTATAACATTCTGGATATTTGAGGCTTTAAATTCTCCATTTCTACACTAAGCTTAGGGACAGTGTGTACTTCTAGATTTGCAATATGCTCTTCTTGTAGCTTAAAATAATTCAATGATGAATTTGTACGCGTACATCCATCTTCACAGCTGAAGACAGCATTTGACCCTGTGTGTAAGTGGCAAAGCATCATCATGTCATTGTGCTGGTGGTTCACTCACACTGCCAGTTTAGATCAGGCTGTCCCCAGGCACAACCTCCACATCCTCTTTGCAACTTTGCAATCTTTGTAGGGGAAGGTGGCACCAGCTTGTCAAGTGAAGGGTCAGTCTGAGTTTGCAAGATAAGTTGTATCAATGATAAGATCATTTCAAGACACTCCTCAGCAGTCCACTGCCTACTGTGAATCTTCTGACTGAAATGGGCCAGGAAGTTCCGGTACAGCCACCTTTTTTCAACCAACAGGAGACCTGTATTGCAGTCCATAAGTTGAAATGTGGGAAGCCACAAGGGGTTTGTAATGTCATTCCTGAGTTGCTGAAGACAGGTGAGAGTATTGTTGTACTATGGCTGCACAGGCTCTTCCAGACCATCTGGTGCACTGATATCATCTGAGATGACTGGAAAGGGACAATAAGGGTGAATTTAGCAACCCTAGAGGTATTACTATGTTGTTTTTACCATCCATGTTAATGTTTCAAATCAATGATACACTTCATGGCAGAGAGTGGGATATTTAGTGTGGCTCCGGACCTGATCATTCCACTATCAACCAGATCTTTCCCTTGAGACAGCTTTTTAAGAAGCTGGCTGAATTTAATAAGGTGTGCGCAGTACTGTTTATAGACTTCCATCAGGCCTTGGATTCAGTGCAATGAACAAGCTTGTGAAAGCCATGAGGTGACTTGGCATCTCTGGGGAAGATAGTGTCATTGATTGAAGAGCTCTACAATGGAACAGAAAGCTGCGCTCGAGTTTGGGAAGGCTGCATTGAGTCACCTTCATTGTTCAGTATCAGCACTGACTGGCTGATGGATAAGCTCGAGGAGGCAGTAGGCATTGAGAAGAACACCATTTTCCTTTGAGACCTCAAATATACTGATTGTCTTGTTGGCTCAGTTTGGTGAATCACTGCAGCTGATGGCTGATCTGCTTGGGAAAGAAGCAGAGTGCACTGATCTGGTTATCAATCCAGACCAAATTAAGTCCCTGGCCATTACCATCAAGCAGCCTCCAGCTCCAGATTACAACCAGCCAAGTATTAACCTGTGTGTTTATGACACTGAGGAAGTGGCAACTGCCAAATACACGGGCAGTATCATAGACAGTTCTGGAGGAGGCTCAAAAAATGCAGACACTTATATAGTAGCAGCCACCACCATGTTCCGGGCCCTTCAGCGGCTTCTGTTTGGGCTGTCATGACATTGAATTTGCTATGAGCTGCGGCTCTATAGGACTACAGTTACACCGGCGGTACTGGACAGCCATAAAATGTGGGTGCTGAGGAAGGATGAAGAGTGGAGGATTGGTGGGTTTGATTCTCGCTATCTTTGCCATACTAAGTAGCAGGACAAAATCAGCAATGAAGATATCCATAGCAAAATCCATCAGCCATCTTTGTCAGCAGCTTTCTTGGCACATTCTTATATTAGGATAGAGGCCTCCTGAATTAGGAAGTGTTTACCAACGAATGCTGCTACATGTTTGGCGATCATGTGTTCACCAGAAACTTCAGTGGCATGATAAGATTGCTCATGGCAGACATAGCTAGAGATCAATCTGGGTGATGCTCGAACAGCAAGGAGGCTATGTCCTTTTGGGATCTGCTATGAGATTATGATGATGATGATGATGATCACAGACTTCAAATACATTAGATTTAAAATTAAATAGTGAAATCACTGTATATAAAACGTGGCTTGTTTTCCAACCCTACACAAACCCTATCTCACAATTTCACGATAGCCTTCTAAAATCCCTCTCACTCCATTCATTTCACTTCCCAACTGTGGTATCTTTTCAGCACAAAACTTAAAAAGACTCTGGATTTTCAGAAATTCTCTCACTGTTATTCGAGCACTGGTGCAGCTTTACAGGTGCTGGCAACAGTGAGAGCACTAGGGTAGATTAGCCACTAGCTTTCCCACCATTGGAAGACTGGCAGTGAATCTACACAAAGCAGCTTTTCTGACCTGGAAAGCACTTCATGCTCATCCCAATCCTCTCAAAAAAGCCCCAAATGACCATACCCAGTGTTGTCACAGACATTTTTAACTAATTTCTTCCCCTCCACAATTTTTTACTCTGAAGAACAGACTGGACTAATATAGTTGAGACACTAATACAATGTACGTGACATCACAATCCATCTGTCAAAGACAGAGTGAATTCTGTGACATCGCTAGGGATTGGCACAGGAAAAAAGCCAGTTATGAAGGAGAATATACATGTAAGTCAGTATTCAGCAGTGTGAGAAAAGAAATGAAGATAAACTAAATCCTCTTGTATCGATGTTTGGGTATAAAAGGGAAATGTGCTTCAGCATGACAAAGGCTCTCCAGGGTGCAATTGTGCAACCTTTTATTACGTTTTAACTGTATTATCTGTGGTGTTAGAAACACTTTAACTAACTTTCTAATATTATGCCAGAAGATTAAATATGTTATGACTATAATGTCCATGAAACATTTGTAGTATAAACCAAAAGTCTATTTTTGATGCTCTGCGTCTTCTTAATTCTCAAGTATCTTTCATATCTTTTCTCTGTGCATTCCAAATCCCTAATTCCTTCCTTTTATCCATCCCCTTCTGTTCTTTCTGTATCACTTTTTTTTTTAAATAAAATACACTGCTGGGAAAAGGGAGGGTGTATTTCCATATCCTTCTGTCTCTTTCAAGTCTCACATTTTTAAATGACAGAAAATGCATGTTTTGGGAAATACTAATGACCTTTCCAAGTAACACATCTCCAGCCCAAGTTAGCTCCCACACCAAGGTCTGACTGTTCACTAACATTGCCCAACAATATGGCTTGCAACTGCTAAATCCATCAATCTACCTTTTCCTCCATGATAATGTATTTGCCCCAAGTCTATTCCACTTCTTCTATGCTTACCTTGCTAATCAGTTTTGGCTCCTATATGATCTGTTTCCCTGTTGTTTTCGGCCTATCAGCAATTCCTATTGAAGAGGTTCCCCCATATGTATTAAGAGCTCTAGATCAGTTTAGTACTCTGTGTATGGTATTACATCACTAAATTGCACTGCTTCCTCTCAAAAGTTTTACTCTTAGAGAGGCACTGTCAAGTTAAAAATATCCTACTTATGTGACAAACAGCACTCTAGATTACGAAAAGTGGAAGAACTTGAAGTAACTATTTTATCTGCTACTGCTTGATAATTTTGCATTTTTCTCACACTGGACACTGAAAATAAACTAGTTACTTTCACTTACATGCAATTTTTGTCATTTTCACTTTCAAGTTTTCATGACTTCATTTCATGTTGTGATGTCTGGGTTACAGACAGAAAAGAGGAATGTGTGGTTCAGAAAACTCTTCTCACTGGAATTAAAAATAGCCATGATAACATTTCCATGGATTTTAGATTTTGTAAATGATAGTTTTTACAAAACCTTAAATTCGGGATAAAAATGTGACCTGACACTATCTATTTAATAATACTTATCACGTACATAGTCTACCATATCTTCAAAGCACTGTGCAAACCCTGACAAGTGTTCACATCATCCTTGTGAGGTGAGTGAATAATACTGGCTCTGATCCAGCATTCCCTGAAGTCAGTAGAACGAATGGCTCACATTGACTTTGACTACAGAGCTGGGGGGAAATGGTCTCTTCATCTTGTAAAGTTTGAGATTTTGAAATTTCTTCCCATCCCAGACCAGGACAAGAAGTCAAAATCTCAAAAATGTTTGTGAACTGATAATATGTAAAAACTTTGATTGGGTCAATTGAAACATTGTGTTTCAATAATTTCAAAACCTTTCTGATTTTACTCTTTACATTTTTAAACCTTTTTGAAATATAAATGAGAATTTCAAAATGAAAAGTTCCAAAATAGGATTTTTTTTCTTTTTTTTTCCACAGGCGGAGATTTATCAATGAACAGTTTTAGTTTTGATGAAGGAGCGCTTTCCACCAAAAAAACTTTTTGTCAGAATATACCCAATGAGCTCTACTCAACAGGAGACAGATCAAGCCCATTCTCCCCAATGTGTGGGCTGCATCTGCCCCAAGCGAGGTGGAAGAGCAACCCCTCCACAGGAAGACAGTCCCATGGATCCCCAGAAAGTGATGCCATGGGGTTCCTGCCCCCACTACAAGGACCCAGTGGGAGGGAAGGACCCTAATCTCCCAAGGAGAGGTAAGATTAAGTAGGGAGGCCCGGATCCTGCCTAACCACTTGCAGAAGAAAGAAGAAGCTATCTCAACCGGAGAAAGACTGGGAAGGAACCACCAGAGGACAGGGAGCAGGTGAGGTCATATTGGCCCCTGCCACCATCCTCAGGAAGAGGATGGCCCTCAATGGGGGTTGTGCCTGCCTTTCTGTGGCAAGAACTGGCCTCAGTATTTCATAAAATGCCAAGCTGCACCTGATATGCCGTTCTCCCACACAACTGATGCACAGCTCTGCACGCAAGGGAAATCATGCTCCTGCACAGATGTATAGCAAAAACATTTACTGAAGTGCTTCTCTCTCTCTCAGTCCACACCACCTATGGAGGTACCTCATCATCATAAAAGTGACACACATATGACAAGTCAATGCAACATGAGCAACCCTCAGATAGTAAGAAAAAAGGTACTGTGAAGTTGCAATATATAAAACAATTACAATGAGAATTCTTTTTGAAGAAATATCAAAGAAAAGAAATGAACCAGCCAAGACTTGCAAGTTGTTTTATTGGTAGGTTGTCTTTTTTGGGGTGAGCCATGGTATGCTGCCATAAGCTGATTTCTTCCCTCCCCAGTGCACAGTATTAGATTTGACATTTTGTACTGGAAATTTGGTAACATACAGAGAAGAGAAAAGCTTGATGAGAAGGCAATGCTCAATTTGATTATGCTTATCTACAGACGTGCTCTGAAACATCCATGTTGGAGCAGGCATGTAACTCAATTTATAAAGGTGTTGAAAAGAATTGGTTTTACAGCAAACAGAATGCTGCTTAATTATGCACCACACCTTCACGCACACAGAAGGCTGGGTTACAGGCTTCAGTTCAGCAGTGCACTTAAGCATGGGCTTAAGTCCCATTAAGTGAATGAGATATAAGCAGGTATTTAAATACGTTACTAAACTGGACCCAGAGTCTCCTAATCATAGGGGCCAGTCCACAGCCAGGGACAGCCACGCCTCCTCCCACATCTGATATACCTCCAAGAAGGCGGCAAACCAGAGCCAGTGGGAGCTGCGATCGGCCGAACCTGCCGACACGGCAGGTAAACAAACTGGCCCGGCCCACCAGGGTGTTTACCCTGGCAAGCTGCGTGCCAGAGGTTGCCGACCCCTGCTATATATATATTTTGAGATGAGATGTCAGGCCAAACTAGTCACATTTACTATTTGTATGATACATGAGTAATGTATCTGATGAAATCTGTGACAGATGCATATACAGGTAATTTGTTTTTCTGTATGTGTGGCATGTTCCGAAATCCTGAGATCATGTCCTCCCTCTCCCCCTACCCCCATAAATGTAAGACAGGGAACAACTCTACATTGTTTTGCTAAAAGTAAAATCAATTTGTTATGCAAATACTTTACAACAGTTACAGCAATGAACAACATTGAATTCTTTTTTCTCGAGCTAACAAGCAAAAATGTGTTGCAAATGTGAAGGAATTTGGTAATGATGGAGATTTTGCAAATTATGAGCCCAATCCTGCCAACCTTTACACATATGAGTAGCCCTACTTAAGTCACTGGGACTGTTCATGAGAGTAAAGGTTACCACATGAAGGAGGGTTGCAGGATTGGGCCCTAGATTCTTTGCAATAATGTAATAGCCAAAATTTTATTGACTTGCATCAGCTGCTATTGTAAAAATACTGTGCATAAACATCTGTTTTCTAAGAAAGCAAAGTAACTGACCTGCTGCTCAACTCTTAGATGCAGGGCCGGCTCCATGCACCAGCCCAGCAAGCAGCTGCTTGGGGCAGCCAACGATGAGTGGCGACAAGTCTGGGTCTTTGGTGGCAATTCGGCGGTGAGTCCCTTAAACCCTCTTGGAGTGAAGGATCAGCTGCTGAATTGCCGCCGAAGACTGAAGCGGTGGTGGTAGAGCTGCAGATTGCGATCGCAGCTTTTTTTTTTTCTTCTCTTTTCTTTTCGCTGCTTGGGGCGGCAAAAACTCTGGAGCTGGCCCTGCTTAGATGTGTCTAGTCTGAAGGAAACACTAAGATGACCAAAAAAAAATTGGAAATAGGGTGCATTAATAGCCACTATAGAATGAAGTAGATGTACATGAAAATCCCATATTGTTACTGTTTCCATGCTTCTTTACAGTTGATTTGGAGGGAAATCCTCCAAATTGTATTGGTATTTTCTACACAACCAGGGGCGGCTCTTGCTTTTTGCCGCCCCAAACACGGCAGCAGGCTGCCTTTGTTGGCACGCCTGCAGGAGGTCCCCGGTCCCGCGGCTTCGGCATACCCGCCTCCGAATCTGCGGGATCAGCGGACTTCCCGCAGGCAAGCCGCTGAAGGTGGCCTGACTGCTGCCCTTGCAGGGACCAGCAGGGCGCCCCCGTGGCTTGCCGCCCCAGCCACGTGCTTGGAGCGCTGGTGCCTGGAGCCACCGCTGTATACAAAAGAGTGTAATCTATTAATTAACAACTCTATAAAGGCTATATTAAAACTGTACACACAAGGAAATAGTTTGAAATATTTCAATGTTTGAAATACCACAGCTAAACTGTGTGGTTCAAGCTGTCTGTGCTTTAAAAGTATTCCACCCTTGGTCAACCTGGTTCTCTGCTATCAAATTAGTAAAATGGCTGATTCTTGAAGATATTTGAAGTGGCTTCTCATGGGTCAATACAGAGAGTTAACAAATTAACTTTAGGTTATTTATTAGTTTGGTTTGGTTTTAATCTTCTTAATGTTTCCCAGCTGAAGTGCATTTAGTGACGAGCCTATCCAATGACTGGGACTGGTGAGCACAGTCCACCAAAGTAATGGAAGGTCCACCCCCACAGTGAGGGAAGGACCACGGAACCCAGCTATAAATTGAGATTTACAATCCTGGAGAGTGGAGGGACTATTTATTCACAGACAAGGCATAGTACAGGCAACTGTGTGCAAATTCTCTCACCAATAGCTTCAACCTTAATGCAGTGAAACCACCATCAAGGGTAAGAGAGTAGTTTAGTCCTCTTGCTGCTTTACTTTGAAATCTCCCCATTGAGAACAGCAATAAAGATACTACAGTGCGAACTGTGATGTGAACCCCTTACCCCAAATCTTAGAGCACCAATCCTTTTATTCAAACTCACTAAACAGGTGAGGATGGTAATAATTTTTAGTCACTGCCACCTTGTGGATCCAAACCAGGAGCATCCCTTTCTCCAAACCAGTCTCCCAAAATCACATTAATTGGACTAGTTTTATATCTCTGAGTTATTAATAGTTTTCAGACCCTAGAATTTGGGCTAATAATCTAGTATTATACTTTACCTATCCACAGGCCGCCTGCGTACAGGACTGGGACTACGACTCCCAGTGGTAACCTCATATCCTCATGGATCGAGAAGCTGTTGCAAGACCTGAGAGAAGGACAGCTCTCATTGCCTGAGAACTAGCCCGCTACAACATAGATATAGCGGCATGAAGTGAAACAAGATTGCCTGGGGAAGGTTCCTTGAGCGAACCAGGAAGTGGTTACACCTTCCTCTGGAAGGGTAAGACTGAGACAGAGGACAGAATACATGGAGTTGGTCTGGCAATAAAAACCTCATTGATGCATCAACTCCCAGACCTTCCAGTGGGTATCAATGAAAGATTGCTGAAACTACACTTCCCACTAAATGCCAAACGTCATGCCATCATCATCAGTGCATATGCACCCACTCTAACATGCCCTGACAACTCAAAGGAACAATACTATGAAGATCTCGACAGACTGATCAAGGCCACACCTGTAACAGACAAACTACTCCTAATTGGAGATTTCAATGCCCGAGTCGGGGCTGACAGCGAGAACTGGAAAGGAGTAACCAGGCCACATGGTGTAGGCAAAATGAACAGCTATGGACTACTCCTTTTGAGCCTTTGTTCTGAAAATGACCTGACCATTACCAACACTCTGTTCCGACAAGTGGACAAATATAAAACGACGTGGATGCACCCTAGGTCCAAACAGTGGCATCTGTTAGATTATGCCATTGTCAGAAGGCGAGACATCTGAGACATAATGATCATCAGAGTAATGCGAGGCGCAGGGTGCTGGAGAGATCACAGATTAGTCAGGATGTCTCTTCAACTTCACACCGCTCCCTCTCGGAACAAACGCCCTAAGCATGTGCGACCTGCTTTCAACATAGCCAAACTGAAGGATGCTCAGTGTTTCAACAATTTCCAGAGGAGTCTTGATGACAAACTGACATCCCACGGACAATTGATCGGTACTGTAACCGAAAAGTGGGGCCAGTTCAAGCAGATAGTGACTGACACAGCAATAACATCTCTTGGACCAAAGAAAAGAACACATCAGGATTGGTTTGATGAGAACCAAGAAGAAATATGCTCGGCACTGGAAGTAAAGAGAAAAGCCTTTATCGAATGGCAGAATGACCACTCCTCAGTCTCTAAACGGGACCATTTCAAGTACCTTCAGAGCAAAACACAGAAGGACCTCCGTCAGATACAAGACAACTGGTGGGAGAGCCAAGCCAAAGGAATTGAGCATTATGCTGAGACTCACAACTCAAAGATGTTCTTCAGTGCTATTAAGACTGTCTATGGACCTTCTAAACCAAGGACCACCCCATTGCTCTCATCAGACAACACAACGCTGATTAAAGATAAAGAAGGCATCAACGAAAGATGGCGAGAACACTTTAGCAACCTTCTCAATAGACCGTCAACCGTGAATAATAATGTCCTCAATGAAATTCCACAACAACCTGCTCTGACAGATCTTGACTCTCTGCCCACTATAGATGAGATTAAGAAAGCTGTTAGCCAGATGAGTTCAGGAAAAGCTCCTGGAAAAGATGGGATACCAGCAGAGATATACAAAGCAGCAGGTCCAGCAGCATTAGCAGCGTTCCACAGCGTGATCATCAGCATCTGGGAGGATGAAAACATACCCCAGGACCTCCGCAATGCTACTATTGTGTCTCTTTTCAAGAACAAAGGCAGCAAAGCAGAATGTGGAAGCTATAGAGGCATATCCCTCCTCTCCGTTGGTGGGAAGATCATCGCCCGCATCATCTTGAACCGCATAATAGCCAGTATTTCCAAGGCAAATCTACCTGAAAGTCAATGTGGTTTCTGACCTGGACGGAGCACAGTCGACATGGTCTTTGCTGTCAGACAAATACAAGAGAAGTGCATTGAACAGAATATGCACCTGTATGCTGTCTTCATAGATCTGACAAAGGCGTTTGACACTGTCAACAGGGAAGCCCTTTGGATCATTCTAACACGACTTGGCTGCCCAAGAAAATTTGTCCAGATTATACGCCTTTTTCATGACAGCATGACAGGCGAAGTATTGTCTGATGGAGCCACATCAGCCCCCTTCAACATCACCAATGGCGTGAAACAAGGATGTGTTCTCGCTCCTGTTCTATTTAACCTGTTCTTTGCATGTGTCCTTAACCATGCAATGAAAGATCTGGATCGAGGTATATACTTGAAATACCGGCACGATGGTTCACTTTTTGACCTCCGTCGCCTGAATGCAAAGACTAAGACAGCGCAGAAACTGCTTCTTGTGGTACTCTTTGCCGATGACTGTGCCCTCATGGCTCACACTGAAAATGATCTTCAGCACATTGTCAACAAATTTGCTGAGGCCTCGCAACTCTTCGGACTAACTATCAGCTTCGGAAAGACAGAAGTTCTTCATCAACCTGTACCTGAATCAAATGCTTCTGTCCCGAGTATCTCCATTAATGGCACTCATCTTAAAGTAGTGGAGAACTTTAAATATCCAGGTAGTGTCATATCCAGTGATGGATCATTGGATAATGAGATCAACGCACGAATATCCAAAGCAAGCCAGGCACTTGGCTGTCTGCGTGTCAAAGTTTTAAACCACCACAACATCCGAATGTCAACAAAACTGCTTGTGTACAGAGCTGTGTTCTCTCATCTCTTTTGTACGGGTGCAAAACATGGACACTATATAGGCGTCACATCAAGCAGCTTGAAGCATTCCACATGCGCTGCCTCCGCAACATCATGAAGATCCGCTAACAAGACAAAGTGCTCAATCTCGAGGTCCTCAAGACAGCCCAGATGACAAGCATCGAAATGATGATCATGAAGTCACAGCTATGTTGGACTGGTCATGTCAGCCGCATGGATGCCAACAGAATCCCCCAGCAGCTTCTGTATGGTGAGCTCTCCCAGGGCATCCGGCATATAGGTCGTCCATGGAAACGTTACAAGGACACCATCAAAGCCAATCTGCAGTACAGCAGTATCAAACCTAGGGACCTTGAGGACGCTGCCAGCGACAGAACACAGTGGTGTGCAATAGTTAGAAATACTTGCATCGCCTTTGAGGAAGACCGCTGCCGGCGTCTACAAGAGGCACGCGAATGACATCACAGAGCATCAGCAGTGCACAATCCACTGACGGCGAACTTCCCATGCATCATCTGCAGCAAAATGTGCACCTCTAGAATTGGCTTGTACAGTCATCAGAGGGCACATCATGAGACCAACAATAGATGATCTGCACAGATTTGTCATTATCGGATCGATGGACTACCAAGGAGGAATACTTCAGATACAGGGGAGGCTCTTCAGCCCTTGGATACATGGATGACATATCAATGAGAGTTATACCCCTGTATTCAAGGGCAGCATTTGGCCAAGGGTAACTAACTGCCACGTTGAAACTTTTAAACTCAGAGGATACAGAATACTCCATAAGGGGAACATTTTACCCATAATGATACAAAGATACAGAGATTCATACTCAACCCATCACAGGAGAAGTGGCTTCAATTTCTTTGTTAAACTAGTCAATGAAATCTTTCCTACCTTTGGGAACTGGCTGAATGTGCTTGGCTCCTTTGTCCAGCTTGAAGTCCAGATATAATGTTGGTGTGCGAGTATATACCTTTGACTGGGGAAGAAGTAGAGAGAAAAAGGTAATTTCTATAAATGGAGTATACCTTTAAATCAGGGGTTCTCAGACTTTTTTACTGGTGACCCCTTTCACACAGCAAGCCTCTGAGTGCTACCCGCCTTATACATTAAAAACACTTTATTATATATTTAACATCTTTATAAATGCTGGCAGCAAAGCAGGGTTTGGGGTGGAGGCTGACAGCTTGCAACCCCCCATGTAATAACCTCACGACCCCCTGAGGGGACCTGACCCCCAGTTTGAGAACCCCTGCTTTATATAATATAATGATTTTCACATAATAAATAGCAAGTCGTCAAATGAATAACTGAGTTTGTTGTTATTTAACAAAACAAAAAACTGAGTTACACACTCTATAAAATATTTGAAGATCATTTCAGCACTACAATTACTTAACTGTATTTTGTAGCATCTTTCATATGAAGCATGTTCCAAAATACTTTTCACAGTTAAATAGTCCTAAGACAAAGTTAAATAATAAATACATTACAGAAAAATGAGAGAGATCAAGAGGTACAAAGGGGAAAAGCTGTATTTCCAGCTGAGATATGAAATGTTTGAAAGTGTGAATGAGGTGGTGAGTTACAGATCGGCTCTTCCATATAGCCAGACCTGCAGAAAAGTGGCTCTTACACCCAAAAACGGTGAGATTACATGGAGGGAATGAGACTGGTTGATAACAGAATGGGGGAGAGAATTTGCAAATTAATTCCAGTTCTACAGTCTCATGCTGGAGTCTGGTTTTGAAGTTTTTTTGTTGAAGAATTGCCACTTTTAGGTCTGTTATTGAGTGACCAGGGAGATTGAAGTGTTCTCCTACTGGTTTTTGAATGTAGTAATTCCAGACAGCCCCGCAACCTGAAGCAAATACTCACCAGCAACTACACACCAAAAACACCAACCCAGGAACTGAACCCTGCAACAAACCCTGGTGCCAACTCTGTCCACATATCTATTCGAGGCACATCATCATAGGACCTAACCACATCAGCCACACCATCAGGGGTTCGTTCACCTGCACATCTACTATATATATATCTAGTATATATGTATATACTAATATGTGATGTATGCCATCATGTGCCAGCAATACCCCTGCGTCGTGTACACTGGTGAAACCGGACAGTCTCTACACAAAAGAATAAATGGACACAAATCTGACATCAGGGACTATAACATTAAAAAACCAGTAGGAGAACACTTCAATCTCTCTGGTCACTCAATTGGAATTAATTTGAAAACGAGACACCATCAAATTAAGCCTGAATAAAGACTGGGAGTGGTTGGGTCATTACAAAACCTAAACCTAATTTCCCCCATACTAATTTCCCCCTACTGTTACTCACACCTTCTTGTCAACTGTTTGAAATGGGCCACTCACATTACGACTACAAAAGTGATTTTTCATCCCTTGGTATCCTACTGTTAATTGAATTGTCTTGTTAGACTGACCTCATACTTGGTAAGGCAACTCCCATCCTTTCATGTGCTGTGTATTTATACCTGCTCCTGTATTTTTCACTCCATCCATCTCATGAAGTGATTCTAGTCCAAGAAAGCTTATGCCTAAATAAAGTAGCTTTTCCCTCTATTTGGTAGGATAATCACAGTACAATTTTCAGAAGACAGGGGTTGGGCTAAGCAGAAGAGAAATGCATAGATGTCGAGAGACATAACTGACTTTCAGGTAACCAGAAGCTGGATAAATAGTTTTATATACAAGCATTCTTATCGTTTACATAATATTGAAGAAAATCAAGATAATTTTTTTTAAGTCTAGGTGTTTTTTAAGCACTAGCATACCCCTACATCAACAAAATACATTTGTCCTTTGGAGACTGCAGGCGAACATGAGTGCACACCCATATTGGCTATCAATTGTCTAACAGTGAAAGATGCCAGTGTTCTAATGATTACGTTCCCTTGTATTGTATAAAAAGGCTCCTCAGAGAAGTCAGCAACAACGATGAAACCTCACACAAGCGACAGATGTTAATAGAACAGAAGCAAATAAAACCAATAAATATATTCACCAGGACTATTACTGCAATAAAATACTTTTTCCAGTGGGGGGTTACTTGGCCTATCGTTATTTGGAAGTTTTTTTAATTAAGAGGCACTTCCAGACGTGCAAGAAAAAAGCCCCCAAAAGAAAAGAGCTCTCAACGGTGTATATGCCAAATCATTAAGCCCTCCAATATGTACAGCCTTCCTTCCTAGGAGACAAGTGATAAAGCTATCCCAGAACCTTCTAAGCTATTATATAATCATTAAGATGTACTTAGATCTTATATAAACAACTGGATGACAAAAATACAGGAGCAACTGATAAGTCACTATAGTAAGGGATCATTGTTTATAAAGTTGCTTTGCTGGAATACTTTGGTTAAGCTGTCAGAATGTATCTAGGAAAAGGCAGTCCATGCCAAAATGTTGACAGCCATTTTCTCCTGATTTTGCAGTCACCTTCCAATCGAGTGTTGCTAGATTTTATCGCCTTGCAGTCTTGGCAGAATTTTTCCCTTAAAATAGTTAACAATGCAGGGCACGTCCCTGGAAACATTTACTGCTAAGTTAGTGTCCTTTTAGAAAAGTTCTGTTGAATTTAAAAGAAAAAAAAAACCCTTGCTGCAGGGTTTTGAATCATCCTATAGAATTTAACAGAGAAATCTATCACTGCTATAGAATTCTACAAGTTCAAAAAAAATCTAGAAACACTATCATTCTCTGTTAAATTCTATAGCCAGAGAAGTTTTTATTGGACTCCATTAGATTTCTATATAAATACATTGGTTTCATCACTTCAAAATTCTATAGGACATTTTCAGAAGGACGCTCAGTGTCATTAGCCCTACAGATGCTGATGGACATAAAATTTTACCATGAAGTGTGAAGAGCTGAGTTTGCTGACACAATGCTGACCACATCCGACTGGCCAATATAAACTAGAGCAAATTGTGTTCAGTATCATGTCAGCTAACAGATTAACTATAAGTTGACACAAGGTTTGAACACAATTTTCCCTTATCTACACTGACTGACAGTCAGTATTGCAGCAGCCAATTTAAGACTTACTATTTTGACCACAAAAATTTTTGAAATGTAGACATATCATATGGAACTACTGTGGCAATGTGCACTACACTTGACAGTAAATGTTTGCAGGAGATTATCATTGGAACAGGGACTATGTGTTCTGTTTTCACAGGGCAGAGCACACTCTAAGGCAGGGATAGGCAACCTATGGCATGGGTGCCAAAGGTGGCACGCAAGCTGCTTTTCAGTGGCACTCACACTGCCCAGGTCCTGGCCACCAAACCGAGGGGCTCCTCATTTTAATTTAATTTTAAATGAAGCTTCTTAAACATTTTAAAAACCTTATTTACTTTACATACAACAATAGTTTAGTTATATATTATAGACTTATAGAAAGAAACCTTCTAAAAATGTTAAAATATATTATTGGCACACAAAACCTTAAATTGGAGTGAATAAATGAAGACTCGGCACACCACTTCTGAAAGGTTGCCGACCCCTGCTCTAAGGAATCTGTGAACGAATAATGATAGTGAAATGTGAAGACAGGGTGCAATAGACAGTTTTTACACAGCTCTGCCACGACCCATCTAGGTTGCTGAGTAACAACAATATAGCCATTTTCACAAAACATTTTTTCAAGCTACAGCAGTGTTCATTTGACTTAGAATGCAGAATACTAAAAATTCTGCATTTTATGAAGTGACTTTTTGTAGAGCTTGCCTTTTATGCACACTAACAAGGACTCAGATTAGAACAAAACAAATGGAGTTTGTAATGAACAACAGTGGCCTCTTAAGTTATTGATACCAGATTTAGTACCATCAGCATGTCACAAATGGTTCCAAAGTAGTGGGTGAGTTTTGTCTCATTGTTTACACACACACAAAGTAACATTTTCAAGATGATTTCAGTGCCCTTTAAGCTCTAGTCTGAAAAGGGTAGTTTTATTGTTATGTTGGAACAGGGAGGATGCTGACATTAAGCATTCTCTCTTCCTTTAATCCATCCTAGGGGGAGAGTGGAGTATTTGTAAACAGGAGGCTTTTTCTTTTGCTTACCTAAAGCTAGACCAAGCAGAGCCTGCCACTAGCAAGTGATCACTTTCACCTTCATTGTAATGAACAGAATGGGCCGTCTTTTGGCTTTGAAACTGCATCAGGAGATCTCAGTGCAGCCTCTTCCATCTTTTAATTTAAGCAGCTTCTGAGAACCCTTTAAAGAAATATTCCCATTTGTGCCGTTAGCTCATGAGCACCTTAGAGCAGTGATGATGTTCCTTGTATGGCACACTGACCAGTTGTAAAGTACTGTGCACACTTTACAGTCCAACATAATGGATAATAAATAAGATGTCTCATTGCAGGTGTAAAGCACCGTGAAGGAGATCAAAGCTGTACATGAATACATAAACCCAGTACTTAACACTTAAATAAGTGAACAATAGAGGAAAGGGTTAGGAACTATTAGAAAAATCTGAGGTGGAGAAGAGTTAAAAGAGGAAGTTGGAATTTTACAGAGATTTTATATTGTTCATGACAAAATCATTTAATGTTTTCTGTGGGAGATCGCTGACAACTGTTAAAGTAGTACAACCTTATCCACCATCTCCAAAATGTAACAGACATGCTCATGGATATTATATCCTGCACATGTACACTAGACTGGTTTAAACTATCTGCATATTTGTGGGTTAACTCATATTGTTAAATACCCAGTACCCAAAGGGCTTTGTTTTATGTTTGGATTAGTGAACTGCAAAACCATCCTTTAAAAAATAAAATCTGCTTCTAAAGTTACAGCACAAAAAAGGCCACAGAATTAGTAAATTTGCCTCCTTTTGTTCTTCTGTAAAGGCTCCAATATTATTGGCCATGTTACATTACTCTTCTGTGTCTTCAAATCGCAGGTAGGCTTTAACCTTACCCGCCAATTTCATACAAGAGCGAGTTTCCATAGACATGGGCCAGACCATTTCTCACTGCGGAAAAGCCCACTAACAGGTAGACTTCTGAAGATGCCTCCAGATCATTTCCTAAAGGATGGGGAAAAGGTGTGGAGCTCTCACCCCTAAACAAAAGGCAGGGGGGTTGGCCTAGAGAGTGTCAGGATCTCAGGGGATCTGCCTATGTAATCAAAGGACAGAGCTATCCATGCAGGGACTTCTGAAGTCACTCACCATGGTGGAGCTGTACTGACAGGCTTCCCTTGTTTGCAGCTGCCTTGGGAGCCCTCCCCTAAAGGAAGGTTCCACAGAGTGGAAGGCTCCATACAAAAAGCTAATTCAGCCTCAGAATTCATTTGACAGTGGATTTCCTAGTGATTCCCATGGGAAATAGGGAGAGGTGATGCAAATAGTAAACCCATTTCCACCCTCCCCTTCCAGTCTCTCCTTGCTCACGAACCACTAACCCCACAGAGAGCTCTTTGCAGGGCTTCGGGACAGAATATGTTGCCTTGGAGTTGATACTTCCCCCTTCCGCACACCCAAGGGAACAGTCTAGCTGTAAATTATGCAATCCTGAAGATGATTTATAAAGGACCCTTAACTATGCAGTGCTACCAGACATGTAAAAATATCTCCACCACTTCCTAAGTGCCTAAGATATATGATCATAAAGCCAAATCCTGTCTTGCTCATTTTCTTGTAATCCTTGCTCAGATAAACTCTTCTGGCTTCAATGGAAAATTCCCTGACCAAGCAGTGAGTAAGAAGTTCAGAATTTGGCCTTTAGTTAGCAGTGGCCCATTCTAATCATATGCAGATTCTCCATATTAAACCCAAAAACCACAAAACACTGTATAATTAATCAATACTTACAAATTTCCTTTTAAAACCAAAGATTATCCACACTGCATAGTCTTCAAAGATTTCCCAATCAAAAGTCTGTAATTTTTATCACCCTGAACATTCTTTCCTTCCTTCCTCACGTTTTATTTGTAAACGTTTTCTTAATTATGAGAAGAAATCATTGCCACATGTAAGCTGCGTAGCCTAATGAAATCATGGTTGCACCAATGAGGCGACACTGCATTTTCTAATACAAGCGTGACAGACAAAAATACACGAAGTCCTCCATCAATCTGCTTTCTACATATCAGAGCTGATTTACTGGACCTTTTTAACTCAGGCACTTTATTGCCATACTCAAACAGAACAAATAAAATACGACGAAATGAAGTGGAGTTTGCATACCAACAAAGTCATAAATTCTATCAACACGTGGCTTCAAATGCTTCCGTATGTATTTTATAGTATCATTTTAAAAGATATTTTTTATTTAATGTTTTTCAGGGGACCCACTTTTTTAATTCACTATGGTGCATTTCCAATTCTGATTCAATTCCTGATCAGATTACAATTTGTAACTGAGGTATGAAAATCTCCAATCCTCATCTCATAATTAGTGGTCCTATCTCCTCTTTTCTCCTAGAATAGTTATTTCCTGTCAGATGAATGCAGCAATCACACGGATTTTGTTTACATTTGTGATTAGGTGCACACTGATGACATACCATCAGGATATTGTATTAGAATCGGAGCTACTCACAATTCATGGAACATTATGAATTGTATGAGCAAATAGTGACTTTTGTGGAGGCTCTGCCCAGATTCCCTCAATTTTTCCTCCTCTTAAAGGCTCTGTATTGGATTAATGTGTCCTTCCGACCAGTGACAGACAGATCTCATCCAGAGCCAGTCAATGCTGCTTCTAGGGGGGTTGCTGTTATATAACTAACCTACATGCTAACATTCATCTATATTTATCTTTTAGGGATGCTGCACATTATTGTAACCACAATTTTCCATACCCATAAACCCCATTGTCTGTTGTTAATCCTTGTAACTTTATATGTAATTGTAGGCCTTGATACGGCAACTGAATCTGAATGGACAGACCTTCGCATCTGTTGTAGAGTCCCTTTTAATTCAATGAGGGTCCACTGAACAGATCCAAATGCAGAACTAGGGCCCCAGGTTGTAAATTCTTTTGGGTAGCAAGCACATTTTTTATGTCTGTAAAGCTCCTAGTGCATCTTGGACAACTATATATATACATAATAAATTATTTAGTAAAGAAAAAATATTCATCAGGGAGAGCACATTAGGTATGTAATGCAACAGACATGGTGAGGGAAGAAAAATCTATTTGGTTTATAACAGCAATAACAACCTCAGAGTCAAACATTTCCTGGCAGTTAATTACCAGATGGGTTAAAGGCCTCCTCCAGATGATCACTAGCCGCCAGGAAATACCCCACCCATCAGTCATTATTACTTAAAAAAATTAGGATACTGATCTGCATTAGTCATAGTCACACATATTACTATGAACTGAGGGTACAAATGCAATGGAAAAGCTTTGTCTGAAAAGGGAATACAAAAAAATGAATGCGAAAACATGAATGGTATGGAAATAGATCTGTGTTTCACTTGTTGCACAGAGCTGTACTATTGTCACAACTAGAGGAATGTAATGCTCATGGAAAGTGTTGAACTGACAGCCAGCAATGTAAGGTTCCCCACACTAATCCACTTATGTGCCTCCACACTCTCCTGAGGGGACCACCTGAAGGGGTGAGAGGTTAGTCTCCATGCCAGATCAATTCCTGCCTTCCCTGCTGAGACTGCTAACAAAGAATGTGATTGTTGTGATTAGGTTACCTGACCGATATTAAAAGGACTAAGACTAAATTCCAAGACATCAAAGCACAACAGTTTAGTTGTTGTTCTCCACGGCTTGTTAAAAAACTCATTGAGAGGCTATTTTTTTTTCATCTCCAAGCAATAATGAATGAATGAACATGAATACCTGAAGCAGTTTGGACCACAGATTCAGGCTGAACATCCATGTAATATTTCTGTATGAAACGTTAATAGCACCAAGAGAGAAATCAAAGACATAAACAACAGCTTTTATTTCAACTGTTTGCTTTGTAATCAAATGTTGTTAATAAAGACTAAATAACTATTTCATAAATAATGAGAGTCCAACTTATCAGAGAACCTCGGGAGTTGCAGGTTAGATCGTTCAAATCCAATATCATACTTATCCTTTATCGTTTCAAAGTATATGAACAAAGGGATATTCAATTAAAGTGAAAGGTGAAGAGTTTAAAACTGATAAGAGAAAACAATTTAAGAAAATGACCATTAGCCTACTGAATCTACAGTTACAAGATAGCACTGAGGCCAAAGGACAACCAATTCAAAAAAAGGGGAGGGAGAGACCTAGAAATTAATATGAATAGTGAGCACATCCAGTTTCTAGACTGAATTTTTAAAATAAGGGATATAACTCTCCTGATTCTGGGCATAAACCAACCCATCCACTGACAGGGCTAGGAAGGAACTTCTCACCACCATAATCCCACATGTTGGCCACCGTTAGATTGGGACTTCTGCAACATGTTCTGCAGGGGGAAAACCTTAAACCCAAGTTTATGAAAGCTGAAGCTACTGCAGAATGCTAAACTTTGCCTGCTGCTAAGTGGAGTATCTTGCTCTGTGCATAGGATACTGGTGCTTCATGACCTGCATTGGCTGTCTGTTGAAGTTTAAGAGGTTGACACTGGCCTAGGACTTATCTACTTCGGACACCACCTTCTTCCCACAGTGGTCCCACAGTCCCAGGCTGCACTCCAGGGGGATCCCGTCACAAATGGTACCATTATTTACATACACAGGGCAACATACGCAACTTAAAAATATAATTAAAAATTGCAAAATTATAAAAATGGCAACGAATGGACTTGCATCAAGAATAAAGCTTAAAACACTAACTGTTCAAATTTCTTCTTCATGTCACAGGAGAGCATTTGAAAGCCTCCAGCAAAACAATGTTCTTACTGCTAGCCTCTATGGATATGTCTACACAGCAATTAAATACTCGGAGCTGGACCAGGTCAGCTGCTTAGGGCTTGCAGGCCTTGGGCTGCAGGGCCATAACATTGCTGTGTAGATGTTCAGGCTTGCACTGGAGCTCAAGCTCTGGGACCCTGCGAGGTGGGAGCAGAGCCATCCCTAGGGTACGGCAAATCGGGACAACCACCCTGGGTCCCGCACTTCATGAGGAGGCAGGCAGGGAGGTGAGGTGTGAGTGGGCAGGGGCGAGAACCCCAACTGATCAGCACCTCCCCCTCCCTCCCAGTGCCTACCACCGATCAGCTGTTTTGCTGTGTCTGGAGGCCCTGGGGAGGAGGGGAAAGTAGCGAGGGCTCAGCACACTCAGGGGAGGGGCAGAACTGGGCGGGGAAGAGGCGGGGCGGGAGCAGATGAGGCGGGGCTGGGAAAAGGCGGGGTGGGGTGGGGCCTTGGGAGAAGGGGTAAAGTGGGACATGATAGAAACTCAGTGCCTATGTCCCAGGCCCCGCATCCCCTAGGACTGGCCCTGGGTGGCAGGATCCTAGAGCCCATGCTCCAGCCCAAGCCCAAACAGCTAAACCGCAATTTTTAGCCCTGCAAACCTGAGTCAGCTGACCTGGGCCAGATGTGGCCATGCCATGGGTCTTTTATTCCCATGCTGACGTACCCTCTGACTCCCTCACACAAAGGACTTTAAGGGCCTATGATATTGGTCTCACATACTGTGAAAGTGACAGTTTCACTACAACCAGTGGGCTAGGGGCAGTGAGACAGATGGATTGCTGTACATCCTTTGTGAGACTGATAAGGCTGTTGCATGCAGATGTGTAGATACCTCCCTACCTATCCACAGACGTGGCATGCTTTTAAGATGATTGTGGGGCCAGACAGATGTGTGCCTTATGACATCCCCGGCCCTATTTGTGATGTCATTTAAACAAGAAAGAAAGAAAGAAAGAAAGATACTGACTGAGATGATCATTCATTTTTTATAAGGGGAAAAAAAATAAACACTACCATGTGGACCTGCTGAATTCTTGCTAGAGGGCATTAAATGTCAATAAGTCCAGTATATTTTCTAGTTAAAATAAACTTTAAATTCAAAATGATTAACCCTGATGACAGTGGCTACGCCTTTTCTGTACATTGTTGTGTTGGACACACCAGTCACTGAAATCAAATTAGTCAGCTCTGCTACATGCTAGAGAGTGTAAACTCAGAAACTGAAACTATGCCTGGCAGCCAGCCTTCTATATCAGAATCCGCTTTGGACAGATCTGCTCTTCTCTCTCCAAGGATGAGATAATCTAATAAAAATGCACATCCTGCCCAGAAGAATTTCAAAAGCAGTATTTCCTATCATTTATTTCTGATTGTGCAAAATCCTTAACACTAATAATGAGAACATTGAACAAACAAACTACCAGGAGTGAAATGTAAGTACCCATGTTACAATTACCGTTTGTCAAAGGGGTGCAAAGCCATATCAATTTCACACTTTATTTGCAAGCTGGGCAACAGCTGTTTATCTTGTATTGGTTCAAAGACTTCCATTGAGCACAGACCAGAGAGGACTGAGTGGGTCTTTACCCTGTGTGCTTTCTTTTTTTAAATGAAGTCTTTTGTCCATTGTCCGTATCTAGATAGAAAAAACCTCAGTGTGAATGTGGTGGTTCAACTGCAGGCCACTAACTTCTGTATAGAACAATGTCAGGTCCCAATCCTGCATCGGGATCTGCTAGTGTGGACCCCTGCTTCCATGGGAAATCATACTAGTGCAGGGAGTCTGCTGTTGAAAATCCTGATGTAAGATTGAGGACCTTAATATCTTACTCAGATTGAGTGATACTGGTCTCAGAGGATGATAGTTTAAATGGGACTGAAATATTTATGTAGGAGGATGGAATGTTCCATTCTTCTCTCAGAAAAACCCCAACACCTCCCCGCCTAGTCCCCCTTCCAAGACACAGAAGGGGAAGAGATTATCAGCTATTTAACTAATGCAGTCACATCCATACAGGTTGATCCTTGTGTCCATGCAGGGACCCAGGGCCACACACAACCACAAGGATTCTCCTGCAAAGATCTGATTGCAGGGTCAGGGCCTAAATGTGTCTTCCTGCTCCTGCTGTGAAACACAGATCATAAAAGTAAATACATAGTGTTTGCAATGCACCTACATCAAAGTTGTCATTGCAGCCTTACATTTTGAATTTCTTCATTTAGGATTATATTGTCCATCCTAAACAGGCCATTAACAGAGGACCCAATTATTCTCCCACACTAACTCACTTAAAGAGTACAATTAAACCAATTTTGTTTGCATTTAATAGCAATTAGATTTTTTTTAATATACAAAAAACATAAAAGACAAAGATTGTAATTTCTTTGAGACAGGGACTATCTTTTCATTATATATGTGCACATAGTGATTAGCACAACAGGGCACCAAGACCTGTTGGGGCAGTGGTGGGCAACCTGCGGCCCATCAGGGTAATCCGCTGGTGAGCCGCGAGACAGTTTGTTTACATTTGCACAGCCGCTCGCAGTTCCCTTAGGCCACGGTTCACTGTTCCCGGCCAATGGAAGCTGCAGGAAGCGGCGCGGGCTGCAGGGATGTGCTGCCGCCATCTAAAATAGATCATTTTGGTAACTTCTGTTAAATGAATTTGGTAGTGTTAGTCTTGTTCTCAGTGGACAAAGTAGCCACATCAAACAAACGACAACCCCAGCTAGCATACACATCGACCATCTCAACAAAGAGGTCAAGAAACCTGAACTATTCTCTTACCCCCACACTATGTTGTTTCTCCAGATAAGGGTTCAGTCACACTGCTGGGGCAGTAGAGAGAGGATTATATTCTATTTACTATATTTTTAAAGTCTGTAGAACTATGATACCTAAGATGTCTTTACATAAAACTAGAAATGGACTGATTATAACATTAAATAGGTAACGTAACACCTATTTCAAAGTGTGTTGGGGTCCCCTGGCTCTTCCTAAAGTTTACTCTGGATACACACAGATAAAACAACACAGGTGCCTCATACTCAACCTACAAAACAGCAAAATGGGATAAACTATGGCAGCCACACATGACTGATGTCAGCAGTCTAACAGGTGTGCTTGGGGCGATGAGATTACATATTGGCTATCAGAATCAGTGGAATGTGTCAGTGTCAGGGAGTTACCTGTCAGTTTGATGATCAACTAATAAATCTGAATTCAAAGTTTCCATTCAGTTCACACTCTAAATATGGGGCATGTTTGCAATGATCTCACTGACCTTGAATTCAATTTGGACAACAGAGAGCGCCACATGCAGCTTTATAAACCAAGTCAGAACAACAGCGACCCACAAACACTAACATTCTCCCACACTGAAAAATTACCTCAATTTTCTTGGAAACAAACAGTTCCAACATCACATGTGCCAAGTGGTTACAAGCTCCAAGACACATTCTCCAGACCAGGAGAATCCAGCAATGCTGACACAGAGTAACAATGTCTAATTTTGGTTGGAGATACCACAAAAAAAATAGTGGCAAAACAAGAGGCATGCTATGCAGTAACGTACAGCTCTGGAGCATGCTTTGCTATTTCTTTTGTTGCCTCACTAATATACATAACCCCCACTTATTTCATTTATTTCTTTCCTCCCCCCTCCCCGCCCCTGATCTCCAGCACAGCAGCTCTTAAGTGACGAACAGCCACAGGCATACATCACAGTCAGTCCTCTGTGAGTGTGTGCGTGCATGGAGGAAAATAAGGACTGGGTCAGGTGACAGGATGAATGCCATCCCAGGATACAGGAAATATGGTAGTGACCATGTTGAAGGGATGGTGTAAACCCATATTAAGCTTGCAATGATTAGATTTTTACCAGTAAATATCAGTAAACATTGATTTTGCTGTGCACATACACTGACAAAAAATATTTCCATTGATAATCCAAGTTTACAGATACACAAAGTAAGAAAAATGTTGCTTGAGGAGATCTTAGAGTCAAAGTCCAATTATTTAGATTTTTTGAATTCGGTTTTTTACCTGAACTAGCAAATGAACAGTAAAAACAGCTATGAGCTGTTGATTTAAGGATATTTACTTTGTATCTTTTGACATGTGATGTTGACAATTTGTGTTTAAATGGTTCATAAAGCTTTAACCTTTCGAATCTCAACATCTACTGCCATTAAAAAATTGTCTGATGCCCTCATAATTTCCTGCAACTGTGAAAATTTAAATTGATAAAAATAAAATAAAAATTCTTAAAATACGTAATTTTAAAAAACTGTGAACACTAAAATAGATAAAAATCTAAATAATGGTTAAAAATAATCAACATCATCCATCAAAATTATAAAATAATAAAAGCAGAATTCTGCCAAGCCTATCTATATTGCATGTTTGTAGCCCAAGCTGAAAAAAAGAACAACAGTTTAAGAACTCCCCCCACGAATCTTAACAGGGATTCTGCATTTTAAAATATTGGGGCGCTTGTGTGGTCCAATCCATCTGTGGTATCCTGAGGCTGGTAGATCAAGCTAATGCCTTTTGCTAGACAGAGGGTGAGGATGAAAGTTTCTGTCTCCTTTTGGTATTGCATGGATAGATTTGGTCTGACTACCTAGTACAGAACCACAAGTATTCAAAAAACGAAAAAAAAAATCACTCAGACCCCCAGAATCATGAGACTGGCCTAAAAATCATGAGATTTAAAAACCAGTAAGATTTTTATTTTAAATTTCCCTTCTGGTTTCTGAGCCACAATTTTCAAGATTTTTTCTACAACCATGGAGGTGAGGAATTTCCTTTAAAAATAAATAAAAGCTGATATTTTCATAGAATAATCTGACTCCAGGAGCTAGGGCCTTGAGTGAATGACCAACTATCACAACACTCACAAATAAAATTAAAGGAGTTGACAAAACTGACTTCATGTGGGGGGGGGGGAGTTGGAGAAAGTAGTATTCTTCCCCTTAAGGGGCCTGCTTATTTTAAATGCATATAATCGGGACATGCTCATAGATTCTAAGTCAGAAGGGACCATTATGATCATGACCTCCTCTATAACACAGGCCATAGAACGTCCCCAGAATAATTCTTGGAGAGTATCTTTTAGAAAACCATTCAATCTTGATTTAAGAAGTCTCAGTGGTAGAGAATCCACCACAACTCTTGGTAAATTGTTCCAAGGGTTAAATACTCTCATCTTTAAAAATTCATGTCTTATTTCCAGACTGAATTTGGCTAGCTTCAACTTCCAGCCATTGGATCATATTATACCTTTTTCTCTGCTAGACTGAAGAGCTCATTATTACATCTTGACACCTTATAGAAAATGACCTATGAAAGAAGAGGAGATCAGGACTATTAATTCGGAGCCTTCCTCTCTTGTCCAATTTACAGAGTACTGGGATAGGAACAAGAGTAATTGGGAAAAGGTGGAACTAAAAAGTGCCCTCTCATAATGTCATGAGACATTAAAAGGGATATAGAAAGGGATATAGAAATTGTCATATTGGATCAGACCTGTAGTTCATCTAGTTTAGTATTCATGTCTGACTTCAGTGATTTCAGTTATACTACTTTCCCCCCTTTTTGTAAACGGACATTTGCTTCATCTGGCAGTGAAAACCATAAAACCCCAAGGTATCTCATTATTTTGGCCATATTTGCAGCATTTCACACAGATGAAACATATTTACACGAATGGCAGAAGGAAAATACTCACCTATGTGAAAAGTGGAGGCCTCAGCTGTGAATACAGTTTCTGTCATATTACTTAGAGTGAGGTCTTGATTATATATGCCATATGTACACCTACACCTTCCATCTTTATTTAGTTATGCTCACTGTTTTTTCATGATTGCTTTTTGACAGAAATACACGACTAGTGGTTGAAGGAAATGCAATAAATATCATTCTTGGATTACAGCAAAGCATTTCATACTGTGGGCTTGCCTACATGGAGAGGTAATGTGCTCCATGGAAGAGTGATTTCTAAAGCACATATGTTGCACATTAATTCATCTGTGTAGACCTTGCCAGTGCACACTAATGGTTCCTAATGTGCTTTAATTTACTTTTAGTGAGCACCAGCAAGGTCTACATGTACCAATTAATGAACAACACATTAGTGCATTTTAGAAATCACATCCCCAGAGAGTGTGTTACCTCACTCTGTAGACAAGCCCTGTGTCTCACAAAATCTTACAAAATTAATGTGAATTGGCTAGGATAGGAACAGTCATGTGGTTTGAAAACCTGCCAACAGGAAAGAAAGGGTTATGATAAATGATAATGTTACAGAGTTATGGAGAGATAGCTAATAGGTGGTGCAGGGATCAGTGTTAAATCTGGTTTTATGTAACGTGTAAATTTATGATCTCGGAAAGTGAGGAAATAGTAGGGTGACCAGATGTTCCGATATTTACTTGTTTGTCCCGTGTCCCGACTGAGTCCTGATATTTTGCACTCTGGCACACAGGCAGAGGGGGCTCATGCCCCCAACTCCGCCCTGGCCCCACCCTGACTCCACCCCCTCCCTGCCCCATTGGATCCCTCCCCAAATCCCTACCCTGGCCCCACCTCTTCCCCAAGCATGCCGCATTCCTCCTCCTCCTCTCTCCTTCCCAGGCTTGTGCGAATCAGCTGTATGGCGGTGCAAGCGCTGGGAGGGAGGGGGGAGAAGCAGGACACAGCAGCCCTCTCAGGGGAGGCGGAGGTGAGCTGTTGTGGTGGGGGGCAGGCTGGGGAGCTGCTGGTGGGTGCTCAGCCCCAACCAATTTTTCCTATGCTCCAGCAGCTTTTTTTTTTTTTCTCCACCGTCGACCCCCCCTCACCCCACCCCATGTCCCGATATTTCATGTCTCTCATCTGGTCACCCTGGGAAATAGCACGCTTATGAAGTTTGCCAATGCTACTCCTGTGAGGAGTTGCAAACAGCAGTCAGGACAGAAAAATCATACAAAGGGACTTAGATCAGAAGGATGGGAAGAATCCTTGGGAAAACAACATCTTGGAAAAATACAACCTAATATATATTGGGGAACCCTATATATAAATACAACCCTAATATATTGTGGGGAAAATAATCTGACAACCTCACACACTATAAGAAGGAGAAATGTGGGACAAACGAGTACTAGTGAACGACAGATTAGACATTAGCAATGCCATATGGCACCAAAGGCACCAATGCAATTCTGGGTACAGAGATCACCTATTGAAGGTGATTGTCTCTCTCTGAACTCCTTATGCCACATTTACACCTGGAATACCATGCTCAGTTCTGGATCCCACATTATCATACAGATATTGGCAAATATAAAGGTGTTCAGAGAACAAAAAATATCAACAGGGGAGGAGGGACCGAGCTTGAAGGAAAGATTAAGAGTATGTATAGCTTAGCTAGGCAATTGCTAAGGGGGGGACAGAAGATGATGATCTACAAAGATTTGATGGTGGGAGATTAATTATTTCATTGTTATCAACTTTTGTGATATTTGGTGCTTTCCTTAAAGCCCCAGCTCCTGGACTCATGTGATTATGAGAATCTCAGCATTCCTCATAAATCAATCAATCAATCAACAAACCAAAGCACCTCGCTCCCATATTTGTGGAGACAAGCTTGAAAACGTAACCTAAATACATTCTAAAGGCTCAGAAGCCAGAAGGCAAATAAAATGTATTATTTAATTTAAATCTCATGATTTTTAAGGCCTACTCGTGATTTCTGAATCTAAGGATTGGCAATATTTTTATTTAGTGTCTTAACGGGGTGCATGAACTAGAAGTAATGGGATGATATCATAAATAGGAAAAGTTAGCAAAATAATAGGAAATACTTCCTAACAGTGAGGTGTACTGAATAATCTTTTAAGGAAAGTGTGATGGGGTGGCCTGTCCTTAAGGGCCATCATGCCTAGTGGTCTCCGTACTCCACCATCTGGCATGGCCCTTTAAGGTTTTGGAGGGGTTCATTATATATAGCGAGGGTATGTCTATACTGCAATTAAAAACCCATGGCTGACCCATGCTAGCTGACTTGGGCTCTAGAACCCTGCGAGGTGGGAGAGTCCCAGAGCTCAAGTTGTGGCCCAAGCCCAGACATCTACACTGCCATTAAACAGCCACGCAGCCCAAGTCAACTGTGAGCCCAAGTCAGCTGGTACAGGCCAGCCACGGGTTTTTAATTGCAGCATAGACATACCCTAAGGGTTCTGGGAATGATGCTTGGGGAAGGGATCCTGGCACTGCCCCTTTAAGGGCCCGAAGCTTTGCAGAGGGGCAGGGCAAGGCTCTCCTCTCACCCAATCAACTGGGAAGGAGTTGAGAGAAAGGGACCACCAGCATAAAGACAGTGTCTTCCCTTCCAGCAGACTGACACTGACAGGAGAAGGCTGGCCCTGCTGAACCCTCCAGATTGGAAGGCTAATGGAGAGGGTGTTCAGCTGGCAAAAGCCTTGCTGATGTTTATTCCAAGGCAAGAGCCCTGAGAGACAAACTCCAGAGAGAGGGATCAGGGGGAATTCTTCTTTGGAGGAAGGAAATAGTGACTGCTCTAAAGGCGAGAGACAGAGGGACTGCTCGCCCAGCTGCTGCACAGAAGGGCTAGGAGCAGTCTTTGAGAAAGGACCTTCATAACTGGCTAGGGAGAAGCTGTGAGGATCTAAGCTGGAATAGAGTCCAGGGACCTTCGTGAAGACGTCAGCAAGCAGGGTGAAGGTAGGAGCAGCTCCAAGAAGTGATGGAAGGATTGAAGAAACACTCCTTATCTGCTCAAAAGAGAGTCCCTGGGCTGGAACCCAGAGGAGAAAACAGGCTTCTCTGCTGTGCCCCTCGACCAAAAAGGGGGTACATAAGAGTGAGAGTAAGAGAGGCCAAGAATGACAAGTTCCAGAGAGATGTCAGAAAATGGGCTTGAAGGACATCAGCTTTTGAGTTTCCTATTTTTGCACTTTTCTGTTTACCCCAGTAGGAGAATGGACTAAGTAGTGACCTGGATGGAGGGCTAGGCCATGGAAAATGACAGATCGCTGTGGAACAAAAATGGCTTAACAGGCACTAGGCTGAAAAAACCTCTGCAACAATGTGCCTGAGCACATGGAGGTGCTCTGGAGGCGAGAGGCTTGTCTACAGGAAGCAGTATGTAGCACTTTTTAAACTAGCCTGGTCAAGACACTAGAAAACAAAATATAGAGAACGGTCCTTTACTGGCAAGGAGAACTTTTGGAGCACTTAATAGTCTTTCCCATCTCTGACATTCTGCAACAGGATGCTGGCCAAGTAAACACAGGCACAGCCTGTGTAGCCCTTTAAGGCAGGGAATTCTGAGGATTTAGTTCTGGGTCACAACTGTTTGTGAAAGCAAGGCAGAAAATAAAAGGCATGAATTGTTCTTTAGATATGGAGAGATCAGGGTTGAGGAAAGAGCTGTTGTGAGACTCTTCAGAATGTCTGTCAGAGGAGCAATAGCCAAGGGTCCAGAGTGGGACATTACTGCAAGCCCGGCAGCTCATGCTAGATGCCCAAATCCAACCCCGCCTGACCCCTTGGGTCTAAGGTCAGCCAGCCACTTGCCAGGCAGCAACATCAATACTGCTTTTTTATGTGCTAGCTTGAGCAGAAGTAGCAGGAGTCTATCAACCCACATTGGGAATCACCCTTCCTAGCTATAGTGGAGGTATTCTCTCTTTGTACAGCACCTAGCACACTGGGGCTCCTAGGTGCTATGGTAATACAAATAAATAATAATAAGCAACAAGTTTTAAACATACACAGCTAAATAAAAGATTCTGCCTTGCACCTGAAACTTCTGCCACAAGTATTTAATCTATCAGATCAGATACTGAACAATGCAAGCCTCGCTATCACTTTGTGCAAAACACAGCATAGCAGAGGTTTTCAACATAATTGTTTTGAGGTGGAAGTTTAGTTAAGAGTTCATCATCTTATGGGACATAAGCAATAAATTATCATAGAATCATAGGACTGGAAGAGACCTAGTCCAGTTCTCTGCACTCATGGCAGGACTAAGTATTATCTAGACCATCCCTGACAGGTGTTTGTCTAACCTGCTCTTAAAAAATCTCCAATGACGGAGATTCCACAACCTCCCTAGGCAATTTATTCCAATGCTTAATCATCCTGACAGGAAGTTTTCCCTAATGGTCCAACCTAAACCACTCTTGCTATAATCAAGCCTGTTGCTTCTTGTCCTATCCTCAGAGGTTAAGAAGAACATATTATTTTTCCTCCTCCTTGTAACAGTGTTTTATGTACTTGAAAACTGTTATCATGTCCCCTCTCAATCTTCTCTTTTCCAGACTAAACAAACCAAATTTTTTCAATCTTCCCTCATAGGTTATGTTTTCTAGACCTTTAATCATTTTTCTTGCTCTTCTCTGGACTTTCTCCAATTTGTCCACATCTTTTCTGAAATGTGGCACCCAGAACTGGACAAATACTCCAGTTGAGGCCTAATCAGAGTGGAGTACAGCAGAATTACTTCTCGTATCTTGCTTACAACACTCCTACTAATACATCCCAGAATGATGTTTGCTTTTTTTGCAACAGTGTTACACCATTGACTCATATTTAGTTTGTTATCCACTATGACTCCCAGATCCCTTTCCGCAGTACTCCTTCCTAGACAGTCATTTCCCATTTTGTAATTGTGCAACTGATTGTTCCTTCCTAAGTGGAGTACTTTGCATTTGTTCTTACTGAATTTCATCCTATTTACTTCAGACATTTCTCCATCCACAAGGCTTGTTACTCTGTCAAAGAAAGCTATCAAGTTGGTTTGACACTATTTGTTCTTGACAAATCCATGCTGACAGTTACTTATCACCTTATTATCTTCTAGATGTTTGCAGACTGAGCGCTTAATTATTTGCTCCATAATCTTTCTGGGTGCAGAAGTTAAGCTGACTGGCCTGTAATTCCCCAGGTTGTCCTTATTTCCCTTTTTATAGATTGGCACTATATTTGCTCTTTTCCAGTCTTCTGGAATCTCTCCTGTCTTCCATGACTTTTCAAAGATAATCACTAATGGCTCAGATATCTCCTTAGTCAGCTTCTTGAGTATTCTAGGATGCATTTCATCAGGCCTGGTGACTTAAAGACATCTGATTTGTCTAAGTAATTTTTAACTTGTTCTTTTCCTATTTTAGCCTCTGATCCTACCTCATTTTCACTAGCATTCACTATGTTAGATCTCCAATCACCACCAACCTTCTTGGTGAAAACTGAAACAAAGAAGTAGTTAAGCACCTCTGCCATTTCCACATTTTCTGTTATTATTTCCCTCCCCCCTCATTGAGTAACTGGCTTGCCCTATACTTGGCCTTCCTCTTGTTCCTAATGTATTTTTAGAATGTTTTATTGTTACCTCTTATGTCTCTAGCTAGTGTGATCTCGTTTTGTGCCTTGGCCTTTCTAATTTTGTCCCTTTACTTGTGTTATTTGTGTATATTTATCCCCAGTAATTTGACCTACTTTCCATTTTTTGTAGGACTCTTTTTTGATTTTTAGATAATTGAAGATCTCCTGGTTAAGACAGGGTAGTCTCTTGCCACACTTCCTATCTTTGCTATGCAGTAGGATAGTTTGCTCTTGTGCCCTTAATAATGTCTCTTTGAAACACTCCCAATTGTCTTCAATTGTTTTTCCCTTAGACTTGCTTCCCATGGCACCTTACCTACCAACTCCCTGAGTTTGCAAGTCTGCCTTGAAATCCATTGGCTGTTCTCTCTCCTACCATTCGTTAGAATCATGAACTCTACCATTTCTTGATCACTTTCACCCAAGCTACTTTCCATTTTCAAATTCTTAATCAGTTACTCCCTATTTGTCAAAATCAAATCTAGAACAGCCTCTCCTCTAGTAGCTTCTCCACCTCCACGAAACACTAATTCTCAGTGCAGATGACATGAACTCTTTTTGTTCTACAGTTTTGCTCATCTGAACCTCTCCTTCAGAAAGAACGCCATATCCTAACATGAAGACATCACACAGTGTGCTATATGGCATAGAGTAACGGCCATCCAACTTCCTGACAGATGAAAGGAGATGCAACTAAGTCAGTCCATCAGAGTGCTTAGCAATGGTATGGGAAAAGAGCCTGCTGCGCGAGCGACAAACCTTCGCACAGTGGCTACAGGTCCACTCGCCGGATGTAAGTTGAAGCATACTCTGCTTCCTGGCTCACCTGCAAGCTTCAGCCTGGTCTGTCTGATGGCTCTCTGCAGTGACTGCACCAGTCTTAGCCCAGCTTCTCCAAACTGAACTATTTTGGGAAGGATTTTCCCCTCTTGTTAGTGAGAATGCAGAATTCCTTGAGATTTTGCTTCACCTTGTTGATGTATCAGAGCTTTGTCTTTCCTCTGCATCTTAGGCAGTTCTTAAGTTGACTGTACAGCACAGCCTTTGGCAGACAGTCTTGAGGCATGTGGTCCACATGCCCCAACCAGCGAAGCCTGCGACTGTCCAGCATAGTTTGCATAGACTGTAGGCCGGCTATCTCAAGGATCTCGTTATTGGTGATCCGTTTGTCCCAAGTAACTCCAAGCATTTTTCTAAGACAGCGGAGGTGGAAACTGTTGAATCTCTGCTTCTGCTTGGAGTACGTTACCCAGCTTTCACAAACGTAAAGGAGGGTACTCAGGACACAAGCCTGATAAACAGCCACCTCTGTGTTCAGGTTTAGCAACTTGTTGCTCCAAATACATGAGGTAAGTTTGCCAAAGGTAATAGAAGCTTTGCCGATTCTAGCATCGAGTTCCCTGTCAAGGTTAAGTGAGCTGGTAAGAATTGAGCAGAGATAGCAGAAGTGATCCAGGTTGTCCAGAGCTTCATTAGGTGACTGCCTACAACATGCATGTATTAATATAAACATAAGCTCAGAAGAAAAACAACATACTCTGAGTTGTCTATGGGCATTTTAGCTCATTTCAAATGGAGTATAGTGGGGACTGTCCCTTTGTTTCTATGTGCCATGTACAAAGGAATTATCATACTGGATCAGACCCAAAATCTACCTAGTCCAGTATCCTGTCTCCAGCAATAGCCAGCAGCATTAGGCACTTCATAGGATAGTGTAAGGACCCCACCTCAGAAAGATGTTGGATAATTGGCCTCCCACGTTATGTCTTATCCTGATCTCTAATAGTTAGTGACTGGTTTCAGGCCCGTATCATGAGCCCTGCAAGCAACAAAATATCCTTTCCAAAATTTTTGTTAGCAATCAACATAACTCTGGATATTCTTGTTATCTCTATACAATTTCCAGTCCTGCTTTGAATCTTGTTATTTCTTGGCATCAACAACTTCCTGTGGCAATGAATCCCACAACCTAATTATACATTGTATGAAAAGTATTTCCTTTTGTCAGTTTGGAATTTACCACCTTCCAGTTTCATTGAATTTTCCTTTGTTCTTGTGTTCTGCCAGGGAGAACAGAAGCATCTGATCTTCCTTTTCTACATCATTCTATTTTGAAAAAAAGGAGTTTCCCCACTTTAACAGTTTCATATCTGCATAGCATGGAAGTCTTGCAGAACAGTTTTCATTCTTATGGTCTACATGTAAGAAGAGAGAGTTAGGGAGGCACCCAAAATGAGTTATGCATCGTTTCCATTAGATTGTGCCCCCTACACAACAGATGCTACCTCTCCAGAGTGAGAAGAGAATATCTGTAGCTATACCTGAACAGATGCTGTTATTACAAGGTAAACACCAATGTAGGGGTTGTGAGTGTGTGTGTGTGTGTGTGTGTGTGTGTGTGTGTGTGTGTGTGTGTGTGTATTTTGCTTTTTAATGTGATTGATTTCAGGTTCTCAGACTGATTTCCTAAATGCAGATCATCCAGGGACACTCCAAGCTGCTGGACTTGCTCTTGCATCAAAATACAGAGTTTTTGGCAGGCAAAAGTTGATACTCTGTCCAACATTCTGAGTGTAGCAGTAGACCCAGTGCCTGCAATTTATTGTCTTAGTCATCATTCTTCTATTCTCATGACTATTTATGAGATGATTTTTAAGCATAGCACTGAATTTTGGCTAGAAGACGGTTGGCTATTTGGAAGTCCGAGACAGTCCTGTTGATTTTTCACTCTTAAGGGACTTGATGATGTCGAAAGGTTTATTACTTCTTCAGATATTGTCAGTATAGATCCCTCACACTTAGCAGTACTAATGTGCTCAGCTCTGAAATTCAGAAACTTCTGCAAGGCAGTGGCTGTACACATACCCCCATGCAGGACTCACTGTTTGGTGCAAGGTAATACTATGCAAACAGCAACAGCCCCAACCCCACCACAGTTTCTTTTGGCCATAGCAACTGAAGGAATCAAAATCGTCAGGGCTTCTCTTCCTTCTCCCTTGTAGCTGACTCTTCTCCCATCTTAACCACGAAGTTAGACTGAGAACTTTTAATTGGTGTTTTGTAAAAACTAAATAATATAGCAGTTTTCTGGTGTATTTGTTTAGTAACCATCCTATTGTGCAATCAGGTCAATCCAGTCCATTCTACACCCTTTGTTTTAGTTGACAGACTATTATTCTATGAGGGCAGACCTCAGGTATGTGGGTTCTAAACACTATGGCTGGAAACAGCAGAAGATGTTGTATAGAGGAGTATATGTGCATGGCCTGTATTGCCTGGGGGGATGACAATGCTCTGAAAGCCTGCTCCATCTGAGCAGTGTAGTCCGATTTAGCTTCTCTATAGATATAAGAGGCTCCACCAACTACTTAGCAGTGGCAAAAGCACACCTCGGGCATCCAAGTGTCTATGTGTCCTCTACCTGGCTGAGCATTTTCTAAAGGCACAATCTCCACAAGAAATCCAGTCAGAGCTCTTCACATGTGCTATGTCAAAGCATGAGTCAGAGAATAAGTGGTCTGTCTTTATAACACAAGATAAATTCTTGCATTTGGAAGAAAACCAGCTTCATTTCTGTACTGCATCACTGACACAATATTATGCACAATGTTTGTAGACCAGTTCCATCTTTTGTTTCTCTGGTGGTGAGGTCCTACTGTAAATTCATATTTCTGTAGCACCAGATACAAATGTGGAGCACCAGATGTGTGTTTATTCTCACTATTATCCATTATATTGATAATGATGCTGTAGTGAGTCAAATATTTTTATTTTGGTGTAAGAGTATATTTGATCCCATCCTAGTAGGTGGGAATGTAATTCTTGGGTAACTATGGGCTGACCTTCACTACGGGGAGATCAACACTGCCGCAATCGATACAGCAGAGATCGATATAGCAGGTCTAGTGAAGACCCGATAAATCAATGGCAGAGTGCTCTCCGGTTGACCCCAGGACTCCTGCTCCCTGAGAAGACTAAGGGAAATCAACCAGAGAGTGTTTCCCATTGATGCAAATGCAGTGAAGACACCGGGGTAGATCGACCTAAGTTACTCACATAGCTGGAGTAGCATAACTTAGGTCGACATAACCCCGTAGTGAAGACAAGCCCTATGTCAAGGACTTGCACCCTGAATAAGCAAGAGCACAGGCAAGATCAACATTACTAAGACTTTGAACAACTGAGCTGTGTGCCTTCTGCAGCACTGTTTGCATTGCAATTTTGAGTTACAAATGAAGTTGTATCACTTCATGTTTGTAGTTGTGTGATCCAAGCTCCTGGATATTCTTTGGGAGAGTATCTACTTCTTAAAATAAAGGGGCCTGTGAAATAAATAAAATACCAGTTTGTAGAAAATATAGTAGAAGATGTTCACAATGAATGCCTTTTGGGGACCCATAGTAGCAGGCTATCTTATGCAAATTCACTCCCCAAAAGCCTATTTCCTCGCTCACTGATGTTCACTGAGAGAAGGCAACAGAAATTCCATACTTTATGGTACCATGTACATTCTCTATGTCTCAAGAGCAGCCTTAACAGAAAAGGAGTACCTGCACCAAGTTATATTTGTGTAACAGAAAAGTTCCTGCTCAATTCCTCAAGTTCATTCCTGCTCAATGTTCCATATAGGCATTGTGCCTATCACGAAAACAAACAAAACTGATGGCAAGAAAAAAAGCAACAAGATGATTATGCCTTGCTGAGCATTCCTGAAGCTGTTTACTTCAGGAATGCTCATTGTGACATTCTATACCTTGGAGGAGTGTCCTGTAACCCTCATATTCCTCATTTTTATATAATCGTGATCTTACATATGAAGCATGCCTTGTAAGGTATCAGGGGAAAGGTTATGATGTGCTGAAAGTCATTTCTCTATCCATATATGTATATCGTTAATGCATATGAAGTTATGAGAATTGTGTTATATGGTTGTCACTAAAACATGCTGTAAGTTGGGGAATCAGCCAGATATTAGCTCTCCAAAGACAACAGCAAAGAAAGTAACCAACACCTGGGCAGGGCATCAAACAAACCATCAACCACCATTGCCCAGCAAGGGAGTTACAATTCAGTGACTCACCAGTATGAGGTCACACCAAGGGAATTACTCAGCCTTGCCTGGAGACTCAGCAATACCCCCCAGACATGCCTGGACTTGTGCTCCCCAAGCACATGGGACTAAGAGTAAAAAACAGAACACTGTGGCCACATGCTGGGCTTTTCTCCTTCCCCCACCTATGCTGCAAGCAACAAAGACACTCAGAAGAAGACTGAAGACTTCAACAGAGGAGACTGGCCCAGGTTTAAGGGATGAAGCTATATATTAAGGACTGCAGTATCCAGTGGAGTGAGAAAAACTGCTTAATCTAAATTGGGGTGGGCAAACTATGGCCTGGGGGCCACATCTGGCTCTCCAGACATTTTAATCTGGCCCTCAAGCTCCTGCTAGAGAGCAGGGTCTGAGGCTTGCTCCACTCCAGCTGGCTTGCCCCGTTCTGCTCGGCTCCCAGAAGCAGTGGCATGTCCCCCCTCCAGCTCCTGTGCATAGGGGCAGCCAAGGGGCTCTGCATGCTGCCCCCGTCCCCGCAGCTCCCATTGGCTGGGAACTACGGCCAATGGGAGCTGCAGGGGCGGTGCCTGAAGACAAGGCAGCACAAAGAGCCACCTGGCCATGCCTCCACGTAGTAGCCGGAGTGGGAACATGCCACTGCTTCTGGGAGCTGCTTGAGATAAGTGCTGCCCAAAGCCTGCACCCCTGACCCCTTCCTGCACCCCAACCTCCTGCCCCAGCCCTGATCCCCCTCCTGCCCTCCAAACCCCTCAGTCTCAGCCTGGAGCACCCTTCTGCACCCCCAACCCCTCATTTCCAGCCCAACTTCAGAGCCTGCACCCCCAGCTGGAGCCCTCACCCCAACTCCCTCCCCCAGCCAGGAGTCCCTTCATGCATTCTGAACACCTCATATCTGACTCCACCCCAGAGCCTGCACCCCCAGCCTGAGCCATCACTCCCCCTCCCTGCACCCAAACATCCAATTTCATGAACATTCATGGCCCACCACACGATTTCCATACCCAGATGTGGCCCTTGGGCCAAAAAGTTTGCCCACCCCTGATCCAGATGTTGCCCAGTCTAATAGGGTTGAAAGTTTAGACTGCACGCTTATATTTTATTTTATTTTGGTAACTAACTCTGATTTTTTGCCTATCACTTAATATCACTTAAAATCTATCTTCTGTAGTCAATACATTTGTTTTACTGCTTATCTTTACCAGTGGGTTTGTATGAAGTGTTTGGCAAACCTGCTCAAGTTTTGCAAAGGTTGGTGTATGTCCACTTTTCATTGATGAAGTGATAAACCAATTAATAAATCTGCTCTGATTGTCTTGAGCAGTGCAAGATGGTATATTCCTGGAGTACAGTGCTGGGAGCTGGGCGGAGGGGGAGGATTGGGATGGTGCCTTTCTCTGAGTGATTCATGAGTGGCTCTAGGAGCCTTTATGCAATCTACTGAGTGTTGGGCTCCACATACGGCTGTGCTAAGTGATCACAGCACCTGGAGGGGTTTGCTGCTGGTCACTAGCAGAGCATTGTGAGAGACAGCCCAGACTGGAGAGAGTTCAGGGGGCACATTGGTCCCACACTGCACCTCAGAGATCTCATCACACCTATCTCTTCATTTAAAGGTCTGCAGCTACAGATGGAACCAGTTACTTCACACTTCCTTAGTTAGGAAATGACCAGCCACACTCACTACTAATAGGGAACTAGGAATCATTCTTTTAAGAGATGCAAGTATGAACTTCCTCGAAGAGTAGTCCAAGACAAACTATCCCTGTTGTGCGTGTGGACTGTTCTCTTCCAACCCACCTCCCAATATAAAATGATGTAATGCCAAAGTGTACTAGGTGATTTACAGTTAAGTAGGGTAAGACAACAAGTTTTCTGGACCCAAAAGGTTACAATCTAAGGGTCAAATTCCACCCTGCTTACACCATCCATGCAGCCTCATTGCATTAAGGATTGGATAATGAGGCAGGGCATTCCTGTAGAGCCCTGACAGCAAGGACAACAAGATCAAACTTGATGCAGTAGAATGGAGGGAGGTGATGCAAAGATTCAAACAGGACTGATGTGATCACTCCAGCTCGTGTGATCACTTGGCCGTCCTGTGTGAGACCCAGATTTCAATGGGCATCAAGCTTGAACTGCCCCTAGTTGCGGATAGAAAATATACAAGCACTTCTGAAAGAGACAATTGTCTGATGCCCTGCTTCTACAAGGTAACAGTCAGTTTAATGAGAGCAGTGGAATGTAGAGGCAAAATGGAGTGGTCAAGGTTCACCTTGGAAAGGGAGGGGATGGGCTCACAAGCACTATGTGTGAGCAGTTGGCCCCGGCCCCAGCCTAGCCAGCTGTGTGGTTTGTTTTTTCTTTGTAACCTTGTCTGATTAAAAGATCACGTTGATTCAGTGCAAAGACAAAAGCTCAGTCTTCCTTTACAAGGCACATTCCAGTAGATTACAAAGCCATGTCTCCTCTTAGTAACATTATATACATGAGGACATTGGCTCAATTTTTTCCATATGCTGCTAGATTTATGTGCAATTTAACTAGTGTGACAGACCCAGGCCAGTGGGTACAGGAGTCTGGCTGAGGGCAAATATACTGGTCACTGGATGAGTAGTTTTCTGTTCCCTGAGTGACCAGAGCAGGGGCTGCACTAGAGTAATCAGGAACCTGCTAGAACCAATTAAGGCAGAGAGGCTGATTAGAACACCTGTAGCCAATCAAGGCAGGCTAATCAGGGCACCTGGGTTTAAAAAGGAGCTCACTCCAGTCAGGCAGAGAGGAGCCAGAGGAGAGGAAGTGCATGTGAGGAGCTGGGAGCAAGAGGCACAAGGAGCTGAGAGTGAGAGGGTGTGCTGCTGGAGGACTAAGGAGTACAAGCGTTATCAGACACCAGGAGGAAGGTCCTATGGTGAGAATAAAGAAGGTGTTTGGAGGAGGACATGGGGAAGTAGCCCAGGGAGGTGTAGCTGTCATGCAGCTGTTACAGGAGGTACTCTAGACAGCTGCAATCCACAGGGCCCTGGGCTGGAACCCGGAGTAGAGGGCAGGCCCGGGTTCCCCCCAAACCTCCCACCTCCTGATCAGACACAGGAGGAGCTGACCCAGACTGTGGGGAAGATCACTGAGGTGAGCAAATCTGCCAATAAGTGCAGGACCCACCAAGGTAGAGGAGGAACTTTGTCACACAAGCTTATAAAATACCTAATAAAAAGACTGATTCAAATACCAAGATTATGAACCTTCATCGTTTGCCATGAAAATAACCAAGATTTAATTATATTAATTGTCCTGGTTTTAGTAAATATGAGTTGAAAGCAGAACTTGAAATGTGAAACAATACTATTTCATTGGTTACTTGGCATCCATTCCATAAGAAGTCTACTTGTAGCTGAAAGAAAAGCAGAGGGAATAGACACTTCATAATCACGTAGACTTAACAAATAAGTTGAGTTTGATATTTCAAATTGCCCTAATAATATCTAGAAATTGCTCTGGTACCAGTTCTTATCTGGTCACTGTTTGCAAAAACTTGCTTTTTCCAGTACAAATTTAAGTGTTATATAGGATTCCTTCTGCTGCATGTAATTTCCATTACTAGGAATTACGAGTACACACAAAGATCTGTCAAAAGGAATTTACAGTTCTGAAGTCCCCAAACTCTACTTTAACTGAACATTAACATGAAGCTTTACTTCATGCACAATAGTGATATCTATTGTGAAGTGTCAGCAGGGAAAATGTTATGAATAGTTTTAGGGCTTGACTCTCCATCGCTTGCCTCTTGTGCAGAATGGCTGTAAAATGTTAGCATGTTGATTCAGAAATGTTACATGACCGTACAAAGGGCAAGGCAGTGGGTAATCAGGCCCTAGGCAATATATATTCAGCCAACATTCAGTTAGTTATAAAAAGAAGGGTGAAATACAGCTGGACCCCACAGAGACTATGGGAACTGGTTTTGCCTTTTGCAAAGGTGAGAGTAGAGACGGCTTGAAGCTTTATGATTTCCAAAGAGACAATGTCTGTTTTGGTGCTGGAAATGTGGGGCAGTGTGCTCAGAAGAGCCATTTGCTACAGGCACTCTGGGTGGTTCAGATCATGGCTCCACAAGCAGACATGCTCATTCTGGGCCTGATTCCCCAAAGCCTTGTGGAATCATTTGCATCTGGACTAGTGGGTGTGAACTGCTGCCATTCTGATCTGATGCATTTCACACCCACTTTGCACAGATGTCAATGATTACACGAAGTGTAAGGCAGTATAGAACCAGGCCCTCAGGGTCCACTACTGTTGCAGGCACCACTAGCCAGCCTGTTCACCACACCACTTGTGCATCCCAACAGAAGGCGTTTGCCCCCAACATGGTTGACCACAGGATTAGAGAAGTGAGATCCCTGTGCCCTCCTCGCACACTACTGCACCTGAACAGTTAAGCACCTGCCTTTCCCAACCTCCTTTGATTCCAACAAGAGCAAACCTTGCTAACAGGATATGCTGCTTCAGATGATCGGCTAACCTGTTGCAGAGACATTATTTAGATCTTCATATACTTTTTAAGGGCCTGAAGTTGCAACCCTTATATTGAATAGCCCTACTCATGCAAGTGGTCCCATTGAATTAAAAGGGACTATGCATGTGATTAAGGGCTGCGACAACATTTCTTTTCTTAGCCCTCGTCCAGACTAACCCGCGGCATCGGCGGGTTAAAATCGATTGCTCGGGGATCGATATATCGCGTCTAGTCTGGACGCGGTGTATCGATCCCCGAGCGCGCTTACATCGATTCCGGAACTCCATCAATCCGAACGGAGTTCCGGAATCGACACGGAGAGCCGCGGACATCGATGCAGCGCCGTCCAGACTGGTGAGTACCTCGATTTTAGAAATTCGACTTCAGCTACGTTATTCACGTAGCTGAAGTTGCGTATCTAAAATCGATTTTAATTCCTAGTCTGGACGTGGCCTTAGGGCCTGTTAACTGACAGTTAACTGTAGCCCTCCAAAAGGCTGAGGAACATTCTGTCTAGCACATGCACACAGACTTTGCTCTTCTTGAGTGGAGAACTGTGTTATATGCATGATTTACAGTACATTACATAAGGGAATAACTTGTAATGCAGCATTTTCTTACAAGAAACATATCTTACCAAACAAAAAAGACAAGATGGAACAATTACCATATAACTGCAACCTTCAAAGAATGTTTCTAAAACTCACAGGATCTCTCCTTTCGCAACAAAAGTGAGCTGACAAAACATTTGATGTTTAAACTTGTCAGCAAATATATGATGAATAGTTAACGCTTCAAATGTACATATTACTTGTACATAGGCACCACTTGTACCAATGATCACAGTTTACCTTTACACCCAGTGCCTCTCCTGAAATGACGGACACAGTCACACCATTCTTGGAGGGTTTGGGGATGTCTTTGTTTTTCAGCTCTTGGTATTGGGGTTCCACCATTTTCTCTGAACGTCTCAGATTGACCCAGAGTTGCAGAGCATGTGCTTGTTCCTCTGAGCAGAGCATCTCTGCATGAAGAATACCCCGCCCTGCTGTCATCCACTAGAAAAATGGTATAGAAGGAACAGAACACACACACAGACATTAAATTTTAGAAAATGGAGAAAAGAAAACACACTTGGATTTCATTACATGGGACAAGTTAATATGACTAAAGCTTTTGTCTGGTTAGAAGATGGATTAGATAAACAATAACCTTTCCTAACATTTAGTCTATCTATTGATTTCAAATGTTGAAGTGCAGCATTGAAACAATATAATTGATTTGTTAATGTATTTTAGCCAAGATTTTAAAAAGCTAAAATATGAAGTTTCCCACAGTAACATGGTGTAGTGGGAATTTATCTAATCATATGACAACAGAGTGCAATATAGTGGCTGAGTTTAAAAGCATCCAGTTACAACTTCTCTTATAACAGAAAGAGGGGTAGTGTTCCTCAACTGCAGGCTCTTCACAAATTCAAATGAAAAGGCAGAAGTAGTCACTGTTTAAGATTAAGATGTCAATGATTCCTTTCTGTCCACTTTCCCATACCTGTAAATCTCCTGGGTTCAATATACCAGCATGTCCGCAAAAATCTTCATGGGCTATAGAGCCACCATCTAACAGGTAAGTTACCTTGGAAGAATGAGAGAGAGATGAAATTGTTATGCAAAAGCTCTCTTTTGTTTGTTTTGTTTTTAACAGTGTCATAAACAGATGGTTAAAGGTTAATGCCTCTTTCACCTGTAAAGGGTTAAAAAGTTCACCTAGCCTAGCTAACACCTGACCAGAGGAACCAATGGGGGAACAAGATGTTTCAAAAGGAAGGAGGGAAGTTTTTCTTTTGTTTGAGAGTTTCAGTTTCAGCCGGAGTGAAAAAGATCAAGGAACCAGCTTCTTATCAGAGTAGTAAGTTTTAGAAAGGAATAAATAGGTTTATGTTTATTTTCTTTGTAACTTGTCTTGGTATCATTAAGGGAATTATCGTAATTGGGTATTTGGGTATTTTTTTGTGTAACTAAATTTGTGCCCAGGGGAACATCCTCTGTGTTTTAAATCTGTTGTCTGAGAGAGTAGCTGGTATGCTAATCTCTCCCAGAGGGTTTTCTTTTACCTTTCTTTTCTTTAATTAAAAGCCTTTTTCTTAATTACCTGATTGATTTTTTCCTTGTTTTTTAGATCCAAGGGGCTTGGATCTGGACTCACCAGGAATTGGTGGGGGAAAGGAGGGGGGATGGTTAATTTCTCTCTGTTTTAAGATCCAAGGGGTTTGGATCTCTGTTCACCAGGGACTTGGTGAAATCCCTCAAGACTACCCAGGGGAAAAAAGGGGTACTTGAGGGTGGTGGCAGTGATACCAGATCTAAGCTAGTAATTAAGCTTAGAAGTGTCCATGCAGGTCCCCACATCTGTACCCTAAAGTTCAGAGTGGGGAAGGAACCTTGACAAGCAGATAGAGAGCACTCATAAGAAAACAGGTGAGAGCACAACAGAATCAGTCTATTCCACTGTAGCAGAAACCAGAAAGTTCTAGTAGCCCAATATTGACTCACATGGCCACACAATTTGATGTCAAAATTACCCATGTTGAAAAGGATTACGATTTTAGGATCAGCACTGCACCTTTTTGTTCTCAGCTTCTCACTCATTCCTCTTCTTCCATTTCTCTTTATGGACCTCTCCCACCATCATGTTTTCCTTTTCTCCCTTTTGTTTTTCTTTCAGAACTCTTCTTTTTGGTCTCAATTCCAACAAAAAGGGAAACTGCAGAAGAAACTAATCAAGGCTCTATTTCTGCATAGTAGTGTTTTTGCTGTGATGGCAATAAGGAAAAAGTAAAACCAGCTAAGATTATCATCACCGCCAGGGCTTTTTTGCCGCCCCAAGAAAAAAAAAAGGCGGGGGGCGGCAGGGGTGGCTGGAGCGGGAAAGCAGGGAAAAAAAAAACGGCATGGCTGGAGCGGCAAAGCGGGAGTGGGGATCCCTCAGGGCGGCCGGAGCCAGGGTGTAGAGGGACTCCCTGCACTGCAGAGTGCGTGCCTGGTCTAATGTGGGGGCGGGGGAGGGAGCGGGGAGAGAGAGAGCAGGGGGGCTGCCAGGGTTTCAGCGGGGCCCGACCACCACATCGCTTGCCGGGAGGGCTCTGCACCGCTCGACTGGGAGGGAAGGACGTGGGCTGCCCTGCCAAGTTTGCTGCAGGGCGCTCCCCTCCTCCACCCCCTACAGGGCGGCCGGATCGGGGAACCAAAAAAACCCCCAAAACCTGCCGTGCCACCCTAGGATTGGGCGGAATGCCGCTCCATAGAATCTGTGACCCCAAGCACGAGCTTGCTCGGCTGGTGCCTGGAGCCGGCCCTGATCACTGCAGAAGGCACTAGGGACAGTGTCAAAGTGCAAGCCTTGGTCAGTTTCATCTGCAAAGACAGACATATCAGGGTGTAAGTGGACGAACGGTCCCGCTATTGTGAGGAACTTTTCTGGCTTATACACTACCCCGGTGAAATAGGCTAGCAAAAGGATCTGAGTACTCATTCCTACTTCCTTTACTCAGAGGCCTGCCTGACCTTGAGGGCTCCCTTTCCACTCTCCTGAGTGGCAGAGTCCTCGTAACCCTGATAAGGTTGAGCCCAGAATTCCTAAGGGGCTTGGTCCCCAACGTTGTCGTGGCCATTTAGGCCAGGGGCTAGGGCAGGGGCTGGCAACCTTTCAGAATTGGTGTGCCGAGTCTTCATTTATTCACTCTGATTTAAAGTATTGCATGCCGGTAAAACATTTTAACATTTTTAGAAGGTCTCTCTCTATAAGTCTATATTATATAACTAAACTAGTGTTGTAAAGTAAACAAGTAAAACTATTGTTGTAAAGTAAACAAGCTTTTTAAAATGTTTAAGAAGCTTCATTTAAAATTAAATTAAAATGCAGATTTGATTAGCTTAGTGCAGTGGTTCTTAACCTGGGGTGCCAGATGCTCTTTCTGGGGATACGAGACATTTGAGATTTTTTTAGAAGGTAAATCATCAAAAACACAAATTAAGCACAGGCACATAAGTGCAACTACTTTCTTTAATCAAACATACGTATTTATTAACATTATACATGTTTTAACGATTACTATAATATACAAAGAAAGTTTAAGTTTTCAAGTTTTTAAGCTAACTGTAGTGTAATTTTTTATAAGGGCTGCTGAGTGCTGGGACCATACCAGAAGCAGAACCCTGGACTGGCTGCCAGTACCCTAGGCTGGCAGGAGGGCTGAGCAGGGCCAGAGGCCTGGACCCTGGTTGGCAGGGGGCTGGGTGGCTGGAACTCCAGACCAGCAGTGAGGTGAGCGGGGCTAGCGGCTGATATCCCAGGCCAGCAGCAGTGGGCTGAGCGGGGCTGATGGTCAGGACCCTGGCTGGCAAGGGGCCGGCAGCTCGAACGCCAGACCAGCAGCAGGCTGAGCGGCTCAGCCCGCTGCCGGTTGGGGGTTTCATCCGCTGGCTCCTGCCAGCCGGGTTCCCGGCCACTGGCCCCACTCAGCCACTGCCAGGGGTTCCGTTCACCCAGGCCAGCAGTGGGCTGAGCGGGACCAGTGGCAGGGACCCCGGCTGTCGGCAGTGTGCCAGTAAAAAGCTGCTCACATGCCGACCCCTGGACTAGGGTGTCCCCACTCTGGGATGCTCTCTGTGCTGGATGCTTCCCTTGAGCCACTGATCATTACATACAGTTCAAAACAAATACAATTTATTAAACAGCAATCAATTTAAAAAATAAATAAGGAAAAAATGGGAAAGATTAAAAGAAAACACGTCACCTCGCTCTGTGGCACGGGGACATCACAACTAGCATCTCTGGAATGTAGGGGAAGTTCACAGTCTGCTCCTCACACATCCCAGGCCTCCTTTCAGGCCCTGGCTGTGCTGCAGGGATGCCGCGAGTTGGACACTTGCTCTGGCAATGGCCACACGCCTTCAGGCTCTAGGTAGCAGGACCCTTCTTCCCAGTATCAGTTCCTCTGTCAGGGTTACGATCCCTTCCCCCCCTCCCACCCACGCCCAAGTTTGGCCTGCAAGGTGTATTGGCTGGGGGCATCTCCTTGTGCTCGGCCCGCTGCCCAGGGTCCTCCCTCGCTCTCCTCAGCTGCTCATCACACCTAGCTCCAGACTGCTCCAGCCCCAGCTCCAGCTCCATTCTGCCTCCAGCCCCCGAGCTGCTTTTTCTGGCCCCTCTTGCTCTGGTTGCTGCAGCTCTCCTCCCAGCACTGACCTGCTTCCTTGATGCTTTTCTGGTTCTCTCTGGCTGGCAGAGTTCTGCTCCCCAGCTCAGCTCATGTCCCTTCTCTCTTCTTAGCTCATCCCCACTATGTCTCTGGCAGCTCCAGCTCCCACAGAGGATGGGACACCCCTGGCCTCCTGATTCCCTTATTGGCCTGCCTGCCCTTTCAATCAGGCTGACCGGAAGCATTGGCCTCTTCCTAGTCCCTCTGGAGATTCAGTCTCAGGGTCCTGATTTCCTATCAACACTTCCCCTTTCTTTTGGTACTGGGAGCTAGCCAACCAAAAAAACCCCACTGAGTGTTAGTAAGGAGCCAACAGTCCCCTTACAGGGGAAAGGAAGTCTATTTAATGATATCCTTGCAGACGACCCAATTCTAGCCTCTGATCTTTACATTGGCTCTGCATCTATAAAAGGACTGTAAAATAAAGCCAGCTGAACCGGCCACTGAGAAATTCCCAGTCAGCCACATTACATGTAGGGGCTGGTCAGGGGCATGGCCAAGAAGAGGTTCAGCTCTTCTCAGCCGCCAGAACAACCATTTGGGGCCAAAGCAGCTGGGCATAAGTTATAGCATATCACTTGTTCCTGCTCACCTCAAGAACCAGCCCAATGCCAGGTTGGCCTCAGAATCTGGGACCACAAATGAACTGTGCATCTGTCTTTGAGTCACCCTCCCACACAATCTGAGCCATAACTCAAGTGGAGCAAAAGAAAGCCAAAACAAATTATGGATCATCGGCAATAGAGCCAAGAGTGGAGGAAGGGAAGGAGTACAATTACATGTAGGGGGAGAAATAAAAATAAGGCTAAATATAAAGCAAAGATATAAAATGTACCACACATTTAGACTTCCAGACTAAATAGTTTGTTAAACCAAATTTGATCCTCCACACTGAGGACAGACAGACATCAACAGACAGCTATTATCAAAGAGCTTCTGCTCCTTACTCCAAGCCAAATTCTGGTATTGCCAACGTATTGTCAGACCTCCAAAAATCATGAGATTTAAAAAATAACTTAAAAACATACTTGTCATATGCTTTTGGATGTTTGCAGTGTTGTGGTAGTCGTGTGCATCCCACGACATCAGAGAGGACAAGGCATGTCTCTCTCATCAAAAGAAGCTGGTCCAATAAAAGGTATTATCTCACCCACCTTGTTTCTCTGGTATGCCTTTTGAGTCTCTCTAGAAAGCCTGCTTGTTCCCAGGGCATGTGTAATCATTTCAGGTTCACAATTAAATCTAAAATGCACATGGAAAATACACACCTCCCTGCTGACTGCTTGGAGGAGGACTCTGCTTACTCTTTCAAAATACCGGGGGTAGCGGAGTAGCTTTTCTATCCCTGTCCATCTCCTTCCCATGTAATTATCCTCTACACCCTCCTCTTCTTTAGTCTCCCTCTCATCCCATACATTTTCATGAGCCCCCTTAGGCTTCCTCCTCTCCCCTCTCCCTCTACATTGTTCCCTCAGTCTCTCCATTCACCTCTTCAGTCTTGTGCTCCACACAATCCCTTGTATTTGCACACTGGGTTCTGTCAGGCCACATCTGTCGGTTTTTCCTTGGGGTATCATAGTTTCAACCCCCTTTAAAAACAATGAGAATGGGGCCCATCTCTATTAGACAGCCTCACATCTACATGCCAGGACTGTATGAAAATGGCAGCCATCTTTCCTTGGTTTCAGCCCCACTGGAAAAGATGGACATTTTGAATCAGGAAAAATTCATAAGCTGGAAGGCAGAAATACAGAGATCAAGTGACATTTAAAACCTCCAAATATCACAAGACTGTGGGCAACAGTAGATTCAGAGGTGGATTAAGCAGGGCAAGTCATTGGAGTTGATATAGATGTGCGTCCTCATGTCAAGGCTGAACTTTGCTTGCAGAACATAACCAAAGAGCTGGGTTTTATTTATGCAGGGATCAGAGGATGGAGGAAAGGGGTAGAGACTTTTTCCATATGAAGGAGGTCTTGTCTGCAGGCACAAGGCAGGTATTACTGTCACCTGGTCAAAAAGCACCCTGAGCTGTGCAGCTATGAATCTGTTTATATTTTAGAGAACCACTCTATACTATTTTTGAACAATGTGAGTTTGCTTCAAATTCTCATTTTTAAAGAGAACAAGTTAATTGTTAGACATTGTATCCACACTAATCTTCCTCCTCATCTAATGTACCCTCTGCCTTTCTTCAAACAACCTAAAGCCTAAAAGCTTCTGAAATTTATCCTGCATATATTACAAGTTTCTGAAGCGCCTATTTCAATTACAGAGACATTGCTAACATTTTTAAGTCTCTAGAGCTAAGTCCTTGTGGTTTATGATGTTTGTACTGTACTATGCATCCACTGAATTACAACCTTCTTGGGAGTTCTGTGCACCACTTTATGTTCAGTATGAGTAGTGTTCATCTTGTACTCAAGAATTGCATAGTAAGAACCAAGTTTTTTTTTTAATTGACAGCTATGCTTCCAATTACAAATTGTTTTCCTGACTTTCAATAGTTTTTCCTCTCCATTTTAAAAAGACATTATCAAATGCTGTAATAGTTCATTTTTACTCTGGTTTAATGCCATACTAGAAGGTTTAGTTCAACAATTTTCTGCTCATTTTTCACCTTTTTATTTACTAAAGGTTGATGGCTGTCCTTCCACTCCACTTAAGGAGGATTATTTCCTCATGATTTTTTAGTTAATGTAAGCTTCCTCTAGTGCCTGGCTGGCTTACTCATACACCAAAACCTGCATCGTCATGCATTAGCTATTTCTTTCAAGACATAAGGAAAGCTAATTTTTAAATCAAAGGGCCAGTTCATCAGTAAGTTATTCTAATTTGATGTTGACATAAACTCCATGGAAGTCAATGTGGTTACAACAGCATGGCACTGGTATTGAATCAGGCTATTTAGACTCTGATGGACAACATCAGATGTCATACGCCAAGGAGTGGAGCTACAAGGGATGGTACAGAGGTACAGAGCCTCTGTGCCTCCAGTTGATTCCTGGTGTCTGTAACCTAAAAGAAAAAGGCCACTTGTTTAGTACCTGCACAAAATATTGGCAGCTATATAGAGACCCCAGCACAAACTCTCTTTCAGCAGAAGGCTCAAGGTGACGGAGTTAAGAATCAATTCCTCTAAAGAGTTACCTCACTGATCCTCCCCAAAATCCTATTGTTGGCCTTATGTATAGTGGCATGATGAGAGTGGACAAGAACTAGTTACATCTGGGAGAGTGGGCAGGGTAGTGTGAAAAGCTGTTTTGCAGTCCCCCAAAGAGTGTTAATTAACCCTTATGGGTTTTAGGCAACTTTGACTGTAAAACTTAAGATGCAGGGCCTAACTAGGATTAATTTAAACAAGGTCTTTGCACTTGTTTTGCCCTGGTTTATGGAGTTCAAGGTCAATCCATGATTTAAAAATATCAGTCTAAACTGGGTTGAAAGTAGTTGCTTTAAACTGCATTTACTCTCTTCTTGAAAAGAGACTGGAAGCAGCACCAAGTCCTGTCCTAAGGATTTTAAGTGTCCAATAAAGTTGACTGCAATTTTTCTTCTTGCAACAGTATTTATTTTTGAATTGTAGCATTACCGCAATGTATATAATCTTACAGGAGAGCTTACTAGCATGAAATGGTCAAATAATTTTTATATGCAAATTCTATCTGACAATAGTCAAATTTAACACAAATAGGATAAGAATGTCTGCAGTAACTCAGATATTCAGCACTCTGCCCACAATAGCATTTGTAATCTTCGTTTTCACTTTGAGACTCTGCCAGATGGAAGGGAAAAAACACTTAATAGTAAGTAACCAAAGAACGAAGAGCCCTTTTTGCCAACAGCACATAAGAGCATGAGCCTGTCAACAAAAAATATTGAGACTTTTAAGCTTGTTTGAAACAAAATACTTATCAGAGGAATGGAAGGGAAGGAAAAAAAGTCACATTCTTGAAGTCCAACACATATGCACATTTCAACATTCATGGCAAAGAGTTCCCCCTCTCTCTCTGAAAGGAGGGAGACATAACTGAGATGAGGTTACTTATTTGGTTTTTTTAATGTGTTAGACTCCAACAAAGTTGCATGGCACTAGTACCCCTCAGACATAATTACTGTCCTTCAAAACAGTTATAGACTATCATGTGTGGGGAGGGATAGCTCCATGGTTTGAGTATTGGCCTGCTAAACCCAGGGTTGGGAGTTCAATCTTTGAGGGGGACACTTAGGGATCTGGAGCAAAATCAGCACTTGGTCCTGCTAGTGAAGGCAGGGAGCTAGACCTCAATGACCTTTCAGGATCCTTTCCAGCTCTATGAGATAGGTATATCTCCATATGTGGTTAAAGGTTTGGCATGGCTACATAAGCTTTTAACTAGCAGAAAAACCTTTCCTATAAGATATTCATGACAATAAAATGAATACCATTAAGTATTAATAACCATTAATACCACCAAGAGTCAGGTCTTATATATCACAACAATCAGAATGGTTTCAAAATATGACTAAAGTCAAGTCAGGAAAAAAAACCCAGAATAAATTAGGAGCCATTCCCACATATCTCAATACCCAACTTTTAATTCAAAAAATACCACCGATGGAAATAAACAGCATAAAGATGTACTAGGATTTTGTGTACCAAGTTCATCATTATTTCAATGTGTTTAAATTTAGAAAGACTGTGATACAATCTCTGTTACTATGTGTTATGAGATAAATTAACTTACCATATAGAAAATTACTTAGTCACATCAGATAATGATTCACCTCAACATCCTGCTGCGGACCACTTAGCAAAAGCCCCTTTCATGGAGCAACATCCTTCTCAAATCCCTGTCCAATCTCCCACTATTTGGTTCACAAAGCTTCTCCTTTTGCTGACCATCGGGAGTGACTTGGGTTAGCCACAAATTAAGGTTTCAGAACCATAGGTTAAATACATTAAGCATGCTCGTAGATTGTGGAACAGTGCATACTGTCATCTGCCAATCCCTTTCCCTGTAGCGTCTGAACTACGTGAGCAGAGCAGTGGACCACTAGGATGCAGGGAGCGAGTTTCTTCAGCTTGGATTGCGCCACACTGCTTCTGTTCTCTACTCCGAGAAAGAGAATGGGTGAAGAGATATCAGAGCCAGCCAGAATTGACTATGCCATGTGCTCTGAGGGTCTGACCCCTGGAATTCAGGGGCCCTCACAGCCTGAGGCAGCTGAGCTGCTCACTGCATATTGACAACTCATGATTTTATTGCAAATTTCACATTTGCTCTTTTTCTTGCAGCCCCCAGCTCCTGATGTCATGAGAATCGTAGTTTTCATTTAAAATAAAAGTACATTTTTAGCCCTTGTTGCAGAGAAAAGCTTGACAACATGAACACTGAAGACTCAATGAAAAAAAATTAAAGGCAAATACAGAGTCAAAAATTTGTTGTCTTCTAAGATCTTGTGAAGTTTAAGATAATCCCATGATTCTGGTGGGTTGACTAATGATTCCTGAATGTTTGAGGTTGATGAGACTGCACTCTGCATTTGACTAGGGCTGGCCCTTTCCTCAGTTTATGCCTGGCTTTTGTCTAATAGATGTGTCTCTAAGGGTATGTCTACACTACAAAATTAGGTTGATTTAATATAAGTTGATTGTTTTAAAAATCAATTTGATACAGTCAATTGTGTGTGTCCCCACTTAAGACCATTAAGTCAGCGGAGTGTATCCACAGTACCAAGGCTAGCATCAACATTCGGAGCATTGCACTGTGGGTAGCTATTCCACAGTCCCCACAGTCTCCACTACCCACTGGAATTCTTGGTTGAGCTACCAATGCCTGATGGGGCAAAAACATTGTTGCAGGTGGTTCTGGGTACATGCTGTCAGCCTTCCCCCCTGAAATCAACGTCAAAAAATCATTTCTCGTCTTTTTTCCTGGGTTACCCGTGCAGACAACATACCACGGCAAGAATGGAGCCCGCTTAGCTCACTGTCACTGTACATCACCTGGGTTCTGCTGGCAGATGCGGTACTGCAGTGCTACACAGCAGCAGCTCCTTGCCTTTGAAAGTTAGCAAAGATGGGCAGCAGCCGTATTGTACCATCCGCTACTGTCTTCTGGTCCCTCCTGGCTGGCCTCGGTGAGGTCGGTTGGGGGCGTCTGGGCAGACATGGGTGCTCCTGGCTGGCCTCTGTGAGGTCGGTCGGGAGCGCCTGGACATAAATGGGAGTGACTCCAGGTCATTCCCTTCTTTAAGTTTTGTCTAATGGAGATTCAGTCCTGCCTGGAATATCAAGCAAGCCTTCTAAAGAACCAGAGAGCCAAACGGTTGCTCCCGATCAGAGCCCCGGACATCCTGCTTCTATGATGAGCTGCATGCCATTCTAGGGGGTGCCCCTACAACTACCTCACCCCATGCTTCCCTCCTCCCCCACCCCTCCCAGGCTACCTTAGCAGTTATCTCCCCATTTGTGTGATGAATTAATAAAGACTGCATGAATTTGAAACAATGACTTTATTGCCTCTGCAAGTGGAGATCAAAGGGGGGAGCGGAGGGCGGTTGGCTTACAGGGAAGTAGAGTGAACCAAGGGGGTGGGTTTTCATCAAGGAGAAACAAACAGAACTTTCACACCGTAGCCTGGCCAGTCATGAAACTGATTTTCAAAGCTTCTCTTATGCGCAGCGCACTCTGCTGTGCTCTTGTAACCAACCTGGTGTCTGGCTGCGCTTAATCATTTTGTCTTTTAGAATGGAGTTCTGATAGCACAGATTCATCTCCCCATACAGTGATCAGATCCAGTACCTCCCGTTCAGTCCATGCTGGAGCTCTTCTGCAATTCTGGGACTCCATGGTCATCTATGCTGATGAGCTCTGCATGGTCACCTGTGCTGATCAGCTCACTATGCTGGCCAAACAGGAAATGAAATTCAAAAGTTTGCAGGGCTCTTCCTGTCTACTTGGCCAGTGTATCTGAGTTAAGGGTGCTGTCCAGAGTGGTCACAATGGAGCTTTCTGGGATAGCTCCTGGAGGCCAATACCATCGAATTGAGTCCACACTACCTCAAATTCAACCCAGCGGGGTCAATTTTAGTGCTAAACCCCTCATTGGGGAGGAGTACAGAAATCAATTTTAAGAGCCCTTTAAGTCAACAAAAATGGCTTTGTTGTGTGGATGAGCAAATCGATCTAATGCTGCTAAATTCTACCTAAATTCATAGTGTAGACCAGGGCTAAGTCTGTGTAAAGTGAATGTAAATCCAAATGGTAGTGTTTTTACCCTGACACTGCACAGATTTAGGCTGTGCAAAGTAGCCCTTGTGATATGGCTGCAATATAATGGAGAATCAAACCCAATGATTTTTCCACTCTTGTATTGAGCAAAAATGGGCAGACTGTAGAACTCTTTACTTAAAAATATAAAAGGGGAGAAACATCCAAATCATAATTTGAAGGTCAGCTTCTTGTTAGGTCTACATTTATCTTAAACTTGTTTGTTAAAATGATAGTCTAACTAAAGGCTAGTCTACACTGCCACACTACATTGGTGTAGCTGCACCACAGTGAAGACGCGCTATGCTGACGCATAATTTCTCCACCTCAATGAGAGGTGGAAGCTATGTCAGCAGGAGAGCGTCACAGTGAACTGTGGACACCGCTTTAAGTTGATGTAACTTCTGTAGCTCAGGGGAGTAGCTTCTTTCACACCCGAGCGATGTAACTTAGATCAACTTAAGCAATATTGTAGACAAGCCCTCAGTCTACTACAAACAGGATTTATATTTGGCTGATCTCCATTTATTTTGTATTTAATTAGTTTAATTAAAGAGATGGAAAGTTTTTCCTAATATCTAGCCCAAATCTCCCTTGCTGCAGATAAAGCCCATTACTTCTTGTCCCACCTTCAATGGACATGAAGAAAAATTGTTCACCATCCTCTTTTAAACAGCTCGTACCATAGTGAAGACTGTTATCAAGCCCCCCCTCAGTCTTCTTTTCTCAAGACAAAACATGCCCAGTGTTTTTAACCTTTCTTGATAGGTCAGGTTGTCTAACCGTTTAATCATTTTGTTGCTATGCTCTGAATTCTTGCTGTTTTGTCCACACCTTTTTAAACTGTGGTGTCCAGAAGTGGACAAAGTACTCCAGCTGAGGCCTTACATATGACACTTCTGTGAATACACTCCACAACGTTATTAGTCTTTTTTTCACAACTGCATCACATTGTTGATTCATATTCAATCTCTGAACCACTATAACCCACAGACCCGTTCCAGCACTACTACCACCTAGCTAGTTATTTCCTATATTGTAACCGTGCATTTGATTTTTCATTCCTAAAGTTCAGTACTTTGCACTTATCTTTACTGAATTTCATCTTGTTGAGTACAGATAAATTCTCCAATTTGGCAAGGTCATTCTCAATTCAAATCCTGTCCTCCAAAGTGCTTGCAACCCCTCCCAGCTTGGTGTCATCCACAGATTTTATAAGCATACTTTTCACTCCTTTATCTAAGTCATTAATGAACATATTGAATAGTACCAGATCCAGGGCTGACCCCTGTGATACCCCACTAGATACATCCTCCCTATTTGACAGCAAACCATTGCTAAGTACTCTTTGAGTAGAGTCTTTCAACTAGTTGCACACCTACCTTATAGTAATTTCATCTCGATCATCATTCCCTAGTTTGCTTATGAGAATGCTATGTGTGACCGTGTCAAAAGCCTTACTAAAATCAAGATTTATCACACCTACCGCTTCTCCCCTATTGACTAAGCCAGTAACTGTCATCTTCTAATGAAAACTAACATATGAGGCCTAGTTATTATTGTGTGCAATAGAGAAAATACCTCAGGAAACCTCTTTAAAAGATGTTCACATTAAAACATACCTAACTGCTTCGCTGAACCAAACGTAATGTAACTTAGTCCCAATTCACAAACAAAATCAGAGTCCAAAAAATCCAGCCAGTAAGATGTCAGGGTTTGGGGGTTTCAAAAAAACTCAACCAGTGATGTGCAGAACTCAAAGGTTTCAGTTTGCAGAAGATTCAACAAGCATTATTGTTTCTGTTTTGTATGAGTTTGCACCCAATGAGTCTCATTGTGAATTTGAATCAAGTTGCACAGTTGCATCCTAAACTGGCTGCACAGCCCATGGAAACTGAGGCCCGTATATTACACAAACACATAGAGCGGATCTGAGTGTGAGACAGAATCGCGGAACCATCAACACCAACATATGGTTGTAAATAAACAAAGAGGAATAAGTTAATCTACTTCTCTTAAGACATTTACAATACTCCACTAAGTATCTGGCAGCCTTGTACAGAACGGACATTGAGATGTTCCAGCGGCAGTCAACAAGAATGATAATAAGGCTAGATTATTAACTTGAGCAGAGGCTGCAAAAACTCAGATATTGTATACTAAAAGTTAAGCTTTTAAAGTACTCAGTGTGGAAGCTTCATAGAATAACACAGCCAAAACTAAGCACTAAGCTAACAAAACATTAAGCGTGAGCTGGACAGTTACTGCACTTTGCAGGAGAATAATATGAGTTCCTTAAATGATACCTTATTGGCTGTGACTCTTTGGGGCATGAATTGCAACGCCTCTATGTTTGCACAGCACTTCGCATAAAGGAGCCCATAATCCATAAATAGCAGTAATAATAATTTTCACCATTTATAAAGGGAATACCAAAGCCAGAGCTATACTTATTAAACAGAAAACACACTCAAGTGTTTATAATTAATTTTTGATTTCACAAATTTTACCATTTAATATGCTGGGAGGCAGAAAGGTGGGATAAGGCTATCTTTGTTCCTTCCTGATCTCCCCAGGAGCAGAAAATGCTGCTAAAGTGCACCCAGGATGTGGCCCACATATTTTTCTAGAATATTTTTTCCTACAGTGTATGTGGCTATGTAAGTGAGTTTTGTTTTCTGTGAACTGCACTTTTAAGTATTTATTGGTCTGCTGCCATGCTGAGTGTCAAGATGTTAGAGGAAGCATACTGCTTTTCCCTAGAGACTTGTTTCTTTCCTTGTTCTCCTTTTATTTTTATATTATAGGGCAATTCAGATTGAAAATAACCATATGTGATTATGCAAGTCTCTCTGCTACAACTCTCAGAACTCCTCATTGACAGGTCAACCACAAACATGGCAGCCTCAAATACCAAAATACCCCAAGGGCAAAGAGTTTCTTAACCCAAGATGTAATTACTGAGGCAACAGGCTGTACCCTCCTGAGGATGAAGATATATTCAAGTGTTCTCTCTCTTTGCTTGCACCAAATATGAAGTCCTCTGTTTGTATAGGCTTCTACCATCCGAGCACCCATACACCAACAAACTAACTTGTAACCCCCTCCTTATCCTGACAAGCTTGTTGTGGGCATTTGGTTGAGTTCTCTTGACAACAACAAATCAGAATGCAGGGGCAAAATAAAAATGTTTCAATATATTCAGCATGACAGTACAGTAATAGGCATATCCTAGGGCAAGGAGGGGTCGGGAAAGACTCTGGCCTTCGCATTTTTTAAACCAAAGGCCCTAGTCTCCCATCACAGGAGAAATTCATTCTTTCACCAGAGAATCAAACACTTGGATATAGTTCTCACCTCACAATATCAAGCACCCTCAAGCTATTAAGTGGTTGTACTGCCTCTCCTTACTCCAACTGGAACAGGAAATTGTCTTTCAGCAACAGTGAGAATATCTGGTAATGAGGTAGCTGAGTAGAGTTGGATGATAAATGATTTTCCCATCCCATGACTATTTTTGAGAATTCAAAAATTTTTCCCATCCCAAATTTGGACGGAAGTCACAAAGTTTTCCAATTTGAGTCAATTCAAATGTTCCACTGTGATTCTGACTTTTTTTTTAAGCTTTCGCAATCACATTTAGCTTAAATTTCAAAATAAAAAGCTATTTCAAAAGTGAAAACCCGAATTCTTCATTTCTAAAATATTAAAATTTTGAAAAAAAATTCCCCAGAAGTTTTTCAAGTCAGGAGAATCATCAAAACTGACCCTGTTTTGTGAACAATTTCCATTTTAATCAATCAGCATTTTTTTTATTAAAAACATTTTATTGAAAAATTCCCAACCAGCTCTATAGCAGAGCTGAATGCAAGTGGCTTCCAAACCACACTTTTCTCTGTAATGATTCTAAGCTGACAGTAGTTATAAGTGAGACCACAATTTGAAACACTTTCAGTGACATTATTTCATCAGCCAAAGTCTGTATTCGTTTCCTTGAGTTTCTCTCTGCAATTTTTAATGAACGTATACTTTCAGGATCTATTTACAAGCACAGACATTTGGAGTTTGGGAGTGGGGAGGGGAAGGGGCGGGAATTACCAGTTCTGACAATCATTTTTATTATATTTAAGTGAACATTTTTACGTTATAAATACTATTTCTTCTTTACATTTCATGTTACAGATTCATACCTTGTTCTACTAGAACGAAATAGTAGTTTGCATTAAAAAAAATTGTTTTACTGTTATATTGACCTTACAGTGATATATTTATGTTCATAAAATATATGATGGTGTGATATCAGCACTATACTATAATGTTTCCTTTTAAGTTTAACCCCATGTCTTATGTATTATAATAAAATGGGCAATGAAATAAGTAGTACCTTACCATTATAATTAAACCTTAGAAGAATAGCTGCTGCATTAAGCTGCTGCATTATCCCAAGTGTGTCACATACAAGGACACTGGAACTCAGATTTTTCTTGTTCTTTCATCTTTCTATTAGTGGAGTCAGAAGGCAGATACTTGTCTAATGGACACTGGCTCAGGTCCTTGGTGTTATAAAGTCAATGGAATGCCTATTGGTTTCAATAGCCATTGGATCATATCGTTAAAACATAAATTAAGAATTTCTTAAACAGGAATTTTTATGAGTACTTTCCACCCACAAGTAAATACTCATGAAATAAATTCTTACTTCATTCAGCATACTGATTTTTTCTGCTGCCACACAATGCCATCTGCCGGTTCTCATGAGAAATAAAGTTTGATGGATTCAGCCCACTGACACTATGTTTGCTGTACATATTAAATCTTCCTGCTGTAAGTTCATGATTGTTATAAATAACCAATCAAATGACAGTTGGAGTTCTGCGTGAAGACTCGCCTCTAAGTCAACTCTCAGTTCTCATTTAAAAAAAAATTCTAGCACTCAAGCTTAAGGAGAAAAGCTTGTAAGTGGGACCTGAGTACACCCTAAAGGTGCAAAAACCAGAAGACAAAAAGGGACCACAAAAATTCCTCTTTAAAATATGATTCTTTTGGGCCTAACTCATGATTTTTGAATACTTGGGATTGGCCATACTGTTTACTGTTAGTTCCTATCCTGTGCATAAATTATCATTGCTTATGGAATAATCACTTCTCTACATTGGATTAAAGCCAATATATTTTTATGTCTTCCTTAAAAAACAAGGCACCTCTGAATATTATAGTGATCAAAAGCAAAGTGAAGATGGCCACTCTTCACCCTCCACTCTTGAACAGTAAAGGACAGTTTTACCCCAGTGGCTCAGGGCGTTCCTTTATATACAGTCCATTAAGGGTTCAATTCACCTGTATGTGAAAGGCCTTCACCATCCTATGCACCATTTTAAATCCCATTTAAACCTTCTTGGATGTCTGGTTGGTGGATCTTGCCCATATGCTCAGGGTCAAAACTGATTGCCATATTTGGGGTTGGGAAGGAATTTCTCCAAGTCAGATTGGCAAGGAACCCAGCAGATTTTTGCCTTCTTCTGCAACATGGGGCTTGGGTCACTTGCAGGTTTAAATTAGTGAATTCTCTGTAACTTGAAGTCTTTAAACCATGATTTGAGTACTTCAGTAACTCAGCCAAAGGTTAGGGATCTATTACAGGAGTGGGTGGGCGAGGTTCTGTGGCCTGTTCAGATTCATGAGGTACAATTTCCCTTTTCAAAAGCTGTGCTGACTCTTCCCCAACATATCCTATTCGTCTATGCGTCTGATAATTCTGTTCTTTATTACAGTTTCAACCAGTTTGCCTGGTACTGAAGTCAGCCTTACCGGCCAGTAATTGCCAGAATCCACTCTAGAGCCTTTTTTTAAAATTGGCATTATATTAGCAATCCACCAGTCATTGGGTACAGAGGCTGATTTAAGCAATAGGTTACATACCATAGCACCTGGTAAATGACCAGTTCTAAATAAATTAAGTGTCATGCACACTTTAATATTACATACACTTTAATATTTGTATTTTATAATCTTGAAGCTTTATCAAGAATCACTCTCTTTACCTGGTTCAGCAAGTTTATTATTGTGCAAAAACATGAAAAACTTATTGTCTAGGTTTCTGTCCAACAAAAGAAAGTTTACTTGCTTTAATATGCTGTGTGAAAAACCTTCTGGCACTCAGTAGCCTGAATGCTAGTTAATCTGAGGAGAAGAAAATAAGCACAATTTTAAAAAAAATGTACATTATGCAGTGAGTTTAAACTGTCATGTCTATTGTATGTTTTGTGCTTGCTCTTATATGTAATGTAAATATTTCTAACAGTCAGCAATATAGAAAGAATACATAGTGAGTCCAACTAGTTCATTTTCACTCGAAATGTATGCCAATGAGCTTTAAAAAGTCAAGTTCTAAGTGGAATTCACGGATTTCTCAATCACTTTTGCACAAATACACCACATAATTAACCAGCTTATTAATCATTAGAGAAGACACTGAATCTAGGATGAATTTTGGTATGGCAAATGGCGATATTCTTTAAATATTAATGTGAGTTGCACTGCTAACTCCCTGCATACCACAATGCAAAAATGTATCACTCTGCATTTGCTCCCATTTCCATGTTAATTGATCTTGTATTCCTGAGATACTGAGGTCCTCCCTCACTCTGAGTAGTGTTTTATTCCAAAAGTAGTCTAATTGACTTCAGTGGGATTGCTCTTGCTGTAAAACACTGTTCAATGCAAGTAGGGTATTGCAAGCTGGCCCTGAGGTTTTCTGTAACCTCCATGGCTACTTTGTTTGATACCCTGTGCTAAATTTCTCCCCATAGACAATGGAGCCCCTTTTCTTTAAAATGCATAAAAAATACTGTAACTCCAAAAACATATTGTTAAAATGCTAGTATTTTGAACCACCACAACCTTACTTCTCAAATGCAAATATAATATTGCACATGCAGTTTGCATGGGTAAACTAGGCCTAAGGCTTACTAGCAAACACTACGAGGGCTTTAATGAAATGAAGAACTCTTTCCAGGAGGGATTCCATATGCCGGACCTACCTCATATGGAAAAATTTTCCCTTCAAAACTGAATTACCATTATCCACATCCATACGTACAAACTCACTGCAACTCAGAAGTGCATTTGGGACATGATTGCTTTCCCTTCCGGGAAGAAGACTCTGAAGTCCCAGTTTTAGGAGTCTCTCAATAGAAGACCTTCAGCTATGGAACTGACCTCCTCTTACTGGAGAGTACAGCTTGCTGCCCTTCAAGGATGAGGGTAAGATACATCTGTTTAATTAGCGTTGGTTTTAGAGTGCTGTGATGAGATGGGTGCTAGCCAATTAATTGTCATTACACCATCATAAAAAAGCGTGTTTTGGCCTGTGTAGCGGGGTGGTTACCCACTCCTGCCCTGAGGGAGTCAAAAAGCAGCCCTGGAGAGGGCTGCAGCTCTAAAAGCTGGGCTGATTGGGGAAGCAGCTGCAGCTGGGCCATGCCCCAATCAGGCCACAGCTGGCCTGTATAAAAAGGTTGTGAGCCAGGAGCCCAAAAAGTCTCCTCCCTCTGCCTGTAGAGGGAGAAGGACCTGGCTACAAGGAGCTAGAGACAGAATACCTATGTGGAGCAGGACTGGGGAAAGGCAGAGGAGCTGGGGAGCTCCAGCCTGGAAAGCCCCAGGCTGCAGCCTAGCATTGGGCTAATAGATACTGGGGGTTGCAGAGGGCAGCCCAGAGGTAGGCCAGGGCAGCAGGTCCAAAACCCTCCTTGCCAGTGATGAGTAGGCTGATACTGCAGTCTGCCCCAGGACATGGGGCTAGACAATGACTGGCAGTAGCCATATACTGAAGTGAGGTGGGGATAGTGGGTGGGGGTTCCCCAGGGAGGGGAGACCCTGAGAGAAAGGGGTTACTGCCAAAGGGCAGCCCCCCAGGCAAAAGGGGCACCGGGTCCAGGGAGGGACACAGAGGGCCAACAGCAAGCGGTAACGTGGATCACCGGCCTGCAGAGGGCGCTCCAGGCTAGAAATTGAGCTAATTCCCTGAGAGCCCAGCAGGAGGTGCCGCAGGGGTGAGTCCACACCCTTACAGCCACCCAGTAGGGATTGTAGTGTTCTTATCATGTTATTCAAGACGTCCAGCTCCTATGGTGACAGATGACATGTAAATAACTGCAAAATAATAGTTTGCAAAGGGGTAGCGATGGGTGGGCTGAATATTGTTTAAAGTATAGCCAACATCTCCAAGCAAGACCAACTGTTACGGTCTGCCTGCAAAGAAACAAACCAGAAGTAGTTTGAGGAAAGATGCATTCAGTTTCTGTGTGGTTTTAAGTACATCATAAAAAGGAGATGATGTTAGGAAATAGAGAAGTAATGTTAGAGTTTAACTGGCAGTTAAAATCTCTATCTCTCATACACTTTGGCATATATTAAATCAACAGTATTTTATTGCAGCATCTAATTTTATCAGGAAGAAACCTGCATCATGAACCTCGCCACCTTCCGCTGTAACTGCAAGGTGTCCTTCTTTGATCTGCCCTCTCTAACTTAAAAACACACAGCAGTATGCACATTTAAAAAACAAACACACACAAAAATAACCCTACCAAAACAAAGAGGACATGTAATTCTCCTCCCGGGGAGAGGAAGAGAAAACAAATCACACGTAACAGATATGTCACTGTCAATCATGTCACTTCATGTATTACTGGAAGGTACCCAGATACTAAGATGATGAGGGCACTAAAAGAACCTATAATGAATAGAAACGTATGAATAGATTACTTCTGGGGGCATTCTGCGCCAAAAAAAAAAATCTGCACACAATATTTTAAAATTCTGCAACTTTTATTTGCCAATAAGTAAATGCAGAGGCTCCAGCATAGCAGTGGGCAACATAGGCCACTGGCTGCATGAAGGTGGGAGATCACCCTGCAGCCCCTCACCCTCAGGACACAGACTCAGCAGTGAGGCTGCACCTGACCCTAATATAGCACATAGCCTGTCCCAGAAACACCCTGGGACTCTGCCCCTCTGGGCCAGGTGCACCAAAGGGGCTCAGTGTAGGCTCGTTGGGAGAGTTCCAGATTCAGGGGCAATGGGACTCTATAGGGGCTTCAAGAGAATGCCCGGCAATGGACTGCAACTTCAGGGAAGGCTGGACCGGAGAGGCTCATGCTCAAAAACAGCCCTCTGGCAAACTGATGGTTCCCATGGAGATTAACAGGGTATGGGTCCCCACACTCATGGACCTGGGATGTAGTCAAAGTTACTTGTCAAGACTTCATCACCACCCCAAATCCACAGAAAGGAGTCATCCAATTACAGTATATTGACAGGGATGTGAAGCCCTACCTCAGCACTTGGGTCATCGTGGACAGCGAGATCAGAATCATGATGGTAGGCCTAGCCTACACAGTCATCCGCAGCTGTGATTGGAAGGGATTCACAAGGGTTCTACACACTACAAACCCTGAGCCAGGCAAACCAGATCCCATGTTTGAGGGGGAACCCCCTCGAGGAAATGAGGGAGACATCTAGTAATCCCGACACTGACTTTGAGGGAGCCCAGGGCACCAAGCTCGACAGCCCTGATGAGAAGGCAGACCCTGTTCATCAACATGGGGAGGATCCACCAAACTTGGGCGCCAACTTTGGCCAAAACTAGCGAGAAGACTCTAAACTCAGTTGAGCGCACAAGCAACTGGCCAGCATAAATGGAAGGGTCACAGAGCCTCGATCAGCAACAGAGTACCCCCAGTTTGAGCTAAAACAGGACTGCCTATACTGGGTTGACTGTGACCCGCAAAGTCAAGAGGCCCAGACTCAGTTGCTTGTGCCCTGGTGCCACAAGCGAGCTGTCGTGAGGTTCACTCATGATGTCCCTGCTGCTGGGCACTGGGCCATGAAAAGACATTGGGCCAAAATTTGGACCAATTATTTTTGTCCAGGAATTCACCAGGAAGTCAAAGACTTTTGCAGGTTCTCTCCAGACTCCCAGCTTATCACTCTACAGTGAGCACTGAAAGCCACATTACTCCCACTACGCATAGTGGGGGTACTCCTTGAGAGGATAACCGTGGAACTGGTGGAACCCCTCAAGAGAAGTTTCAGATACATTTTGGTGATCCTGGACTCTGCTACCCACTTCCCTGAAGCAATCCCCCTCCATAATATCACAGCCCAGACCATTGCTGTGGAGATATTCAAGGTCTTTGCTCAAGTGGACCTCCCGCAAGAAATCTGGACAGACCAGGGCACAAACGACACATCAAAGTTGCTTAAGCAAGTCCGCAACCTGTTGGGCATTGAGATGATTCAGACGTCCGTTTATCACCCTCAGATGGATGGCTTAGTGGAACATTTAAACAGAACCGTCAAGGGCATGCTTTGGAGATTTTCTCTGACAGAGCTTCTGCTACTCACAATCTGAGAAGTTCACCAATCATCAACCAAGTTTTCTGCATTTGAGCTGCTTTATGGGAGGCAGCCACGGGGAGTCCTGCACCTGGTGTGTGAGAGCTGGGAGCAGGCACCTTCCCCATTATAAGGTCTCCCCTGCAGTACATCCTCTGACTGCACCCAACTTGAAAAGGTGGGGGTCTTAGCAGGCAAGAATCTTCACAACACACAGAAGTCACAGGAGCAGTCATACACCCAGGGAGCCAGGAAATGGCCTTTGAACCAGGGGACAAGGTTCTTCTGTTACTCCCCTCTGAGGAGTCAAAACTGCTCACCCAATGGCTGGGGCCTCATGAAGTGATCCGCCGGATAAGGCTATTAACTATGAAATCCAGCAGCTGGACAAGAGGAAGAAATTACAAATATACCACGTGAACATCTTGAAACCCTGGCAGGATCAGAAGAGGTTGCTGACTGCCCCTTATAGCCCTGAGGCAGAGTTGAGCTCAGCTAACCCCATCCCTTCTCCCTTGTAAGGCTCTGTCTACACTACGGGATTATTCCAATTTTACAGAAATCGGTTTTTAAAAACAGACTGTATAAAGTCGAGTGCATGTGGCCACACTAAGTACATTAATTCGGCGGTGTGCGTCCATGTACCGAGGTTAGCGTCGATTTCCGGAGCGTTGCACTGTGGGTAGCTAACCCATAGCTATCCCATAGTTCACGCAGTCTCCCCCGCTCATTGGAATTCTGGGTTGAGACCCAAATGTATGATGGGGCCAAAACAGTGTCGCAAGTGATTCTGGGTAAATGTTGTCACTCAATCCTTCCTGCATGAAAGCAACGGCAGACAATCATTTCGCACCCCTTTTCCCTGGATTGCCCTGACAGACGCCATAGCACGGCAACCATGAAGCCTGTTTAGCCTTTTGTCACTGGCACCGTATGTATACTGGATGCTGCTGACAGATGCGGTACTGCAGTGCTACACAGCAGCATTCATTTGCCTTTGCAAGGTAGTAGAGACGGTTACTAGCCCTATATCACCATCTGCAATTGGAAATTGGCGATGACGGTTATCAATTCTTTTGTACCATCTGCTGCTGTCATGGGTGCTCCTGGCTGGCCTCGCTGAGGTTGGCCGGGAGCGCATGGACAAAAATGGGAATGACTCCCCAGATCATTCCCTTCTTTATGTTTTGTCTAAAATTAGAGTCAGTCCTGCCTAGAACATGGGGCAAGTCTACTGGAGAACCAGAGAGCACAGCCGCTCCGGGTCAGAGGCCCAGATATCCCGCAGAAATTATGAGCTGCATGCCATTCTAGGGGGTGCCCCTGCAACAACTCCACCCATTGCTTCCCTCCTCTCACATCCCTCCTGGGCTACCATGGCAGTGTCCCCCCATTTGTGTGATGAAGTAATAAAGAATGCAGGAATAAGAAACACTGACTTTTTAGTGAGATAAAATGAGAGGGAGGCAGCCTCCCGCTGCTATGATAGTCCAGGCAGTACAGAATCTTCATTAGACATGGGGGGTGAGGAGCTCAGCCCCCAGTTGCTATGATGAGGACGGTTTTCAATCCTTTTGCACCATCTGCCGGGAATGACCAGGAGTAATTCTCATTTTTGCCCAGGTGACCCCGGCCAACCTCACCGAGGCCAGCCAGGAGCACTCACAGTATGATGAGGACAGTTTCCAAGCCTTTTGTACCGTATGCCATCAGGAAAGGAATGGGAGCGGATGCTGCTATTCAGCGCCGCAGCACTGCATCTACCAGCAGCATGCAGTAGACATACGGTGACACTGGAAAAAGGCGAGAAATGATTTGTTTCCCTTTTCTTTCACAGGGGGAGGGGAGTAAATTGACGACATATACCCTGAACCACCCGGGACAATGCTTTTGACCCTTCAGGCTTTGGGAGCTCAGACAAGAATGCAAATGCTTTTCGGAGACTGCGGGGACTGTGGGATAGCTGGAGTCCTCAGTCCCCCCTCCTTCTCTCCATGAGCGTCCATTTGATTCTTTGGCTTTCCGTTATGCTTGTCACGCAGCACTGTGTTGAGTCCCTGCTGTGGCCTCTGTCTAGAGATTTTTTCAAATGCTTTGGCATTTCAACTTCTTGAATGGAGTTCTGATAGAACAGATTTGTCTTCCCATTAAGCGATCAGATCCAGTATCTCCCGTACAGTCCATGCTGATCAGCGCTCCACGCTGGGCAAACAGGAAATGAAATTCAAAAGTTCGCAGGGCTTTTCCTGTCTACCTGGCCAGTGCATCCGACTCCAGATTGCTGTCCAGAGCGGTCACAATGGTGCACTGTGGGACAGCTCCCGGAGGCCAATACCGTCGAATTCCGGCCACACTAACCCTAATCCGAAATGGCAATACTGATTTGAGCGCTACTCCCCTCATCGGGGAGGAGTACAGATATCGATATTAAGAGCCCTTTATATCGAAATAAAGGGCTTCGTTGTGTGAACGGATGCAGGGTTAATTCGGTTTAACGCTGCTAAATTCGGTATAAACGCGTAGTGTAGACCAGGCCTATATGAACAAGGCCCTGGAGCTCAGCTTGGGCCAGACCAGGGCAGGAGCCAGACGTCCTTCCCAGGGAGCCAAACTGTCCACGGAGTCCGTGACCAGCTGTGGTGGGTGACAACTCTCCTGAGCTGGCCTGGAGTCAAGGCAAGCCATTGACCCAGGAGACTCAGGAATCCAAAGAGGAAGCAGAGAGTGAGCCATTCAACAAGAAGACTGGGAACCACGCCCCAGTGGCTGCAGAGCAACCCAACCAGATGCCATTAAGAAGCAGCCCAGGGAAACGAGACTTTGGTCCTGCTGAGTTGCTAGAGGTGAGGCAGTAACCCCACATTTCCCTGCCAATGAAGCAACAGGATCACTCATTGCTTCAAGGATACTAGGCTGGGACCCAGTGGTGCAGGGTGGGCCCAGGTCCCCTTGCACACACTCATGGCTGAAGGCCAGAGCCAGTGACTGTTTGTTTGCTCAGCCCACACCCAGGAGGCCTGAGCTACTGACTGTTTATTTACTCAGCCCACACCCATGAGACCTGAATTATTGACTGCCAGTTCATTCAGCCCACACCCATGATGCCTAAGCTGTTGCTCTTTTAGTTGCCCCACTGCAAGCCAGAACTTCCGAGCAACAGATCTGGCGTAGGCACTTAGTCCCCGACGCTACCAGGGGAAGGGGGTGGGGCCCTGATTCTGAGAAGTGGGAACCTTACAACATTGCAGTGACCAGTGTGGACGCAGCTTTCATTTCATTGCACCTTGTTGCTACACATGGAGTACCTGTACTCTATACAGCACCATCCATGTAGACACAGTCACAGATGCAATAACAGGTCCCTGAGTTATAATGACACTAGCAGGTTCAAATTTAAAAACACATACATCAGAAAATCACCTAAAATTACTCACCGTCTCAAAACCCCGATGGGGGTGATCAGGAAAGCCAGCTGGTTTACCTCCTTTGAATTCATCAAGCAACAAAAAAGGATCCACATTTTTTAACTGAAATAAATCAAATTTAGGCTGTTTAGACAAAGATTTTGCATCAAATTCTACTTTACATGCTGCACACAAAACATAACATTGTCAGAAATACTGAACCTCAAAATATCCTTTGATTCTTAAACAAATTCTCTTACAGCCCAGCATTCAAAATTTAAGTTACACAAATATAGGTGCAAATGAAATTATAGAAGCTATATCATTTTTCAGTGCTTGTTATCTTTATTTCCTGTGTTTATTTTTGAAACGTACTAATCAAAACAGTTTCATAGCATGTATACCCAGTAGTTTAAAAATAACTATAGAACTATTTACAGATTGGTTCCAGTCCAATGAGAGCTCCTCCCCCAGAGAAAAGATTCTCACTAATGATCGACTCCAGCAAAAGCTTGAGTGAATAAACAGAACTAGACGCATGCCTGGAAGGTCAGCAGACAGATTCTGATGGATGCACTGAATTCCAGAGTCCTGAACTCTGGGTAACACCATACCACAAGGCCCCTTGTTATTTGTCAACTTGAGTGCATCAATTGATCTCAACTGCTGTAGCGCCACACAAGGATAAAGAGGCAGGCTCTAAGACAGCAAGCACTCAAACTACACAGAGCTATATTGGGAACAACCAAAGTCAACACTATGAACTGTACCCAGAAGCAAACCTGAATCCAGTGCAAGCTATGGAGAGCACAAATATAATGTGCTCCCTACCTACATGAAGCTTCAAGAAGCAAGCATTCTGCAACAGCAGTTTTCCCCATAGCTTTTAGGGGTAGCATCATCTAGTGTTCATTGTATTAATCCAGTCTATGAGCCTAAGACACAGATAACTGGTAAGATCTATACGTGAAAGAGCAGCAAAGAGTCCTGTGGCACCTTATAGACTAACAGACGTATTGGAGCATGAGCTTTCGTGGGTGAATGCCCACTTCGTCGGATGAAAGATGTCAAAGAGAAGGCCACAGTTTGCAAGACAATACCGTGGCACAACTGCCACTCTTATCTAATAACAGCCATGGTCCCCACAGCAGGACCCCCAGTTCTCCTACTATATCGACAAAAGTTTGAAAATCTCCAACTTAAAAAGTAAATGAGGCAGGTATCAACTCACCTGTTTCTCCTAGAGCAGGGGTCGGCAACCTCTGGCATGAGGCTGCCAGGGTAAGCTGAGGTATGTGCTGGCCGTGGCTTCCTGTCACCCCCATTGGCCCGGAGTGGCAAACTGCAGCCAGTGGGAGCCGCGATCGGCCGAACCTGCAGACATGGCAAGTAAACAAACCATCCCATCCCAAGCCACGTGCCAGAGGTTGCCAACCCCTGCCCTAGAGGCTTTCACAGCATTACCTCCATCATCTCTGGTTGAGCATCACCAGCTTCCTCTTATCCAAGCCCCAAAATCATATCACAACCAGAGCATCAGGAAAGCCCTGACACAGGACTGGGGACTTACTATTATATTAGTTGATGGTGCTATTTTTTCCTGCTGCTGTATGAAGCTAATGCATTATGGACGGGTTTTGCTTTTCATATATCCACCATCAAACATTCCAACCAGGAAATGATCATCATTCAGCATCACATCAAATATCTTTGGGAGGCGAGAAAGTATAGAGCATACCTCAGGCCTGCCAATGCTTCTCCGAACACGTGCCCCAACCCCTTCCGCCTGCTCAATGCTGAGTACAGTTTTGATAACTTTCCTCAGAGTTACCATCCTTCTGAAAGAAGATGCAGTTTCCAAGACTTCAAAAATCTGCACAGGGAATAGATAAGATTTTTAAATGTTGTCAATATTATCTCTTGGAAAGTAAAAAATCAAAAGCACCCTAACATACAAACAGAGCAGTTAACAGCTCAAAACATTAACTGCAAATGAAGACAGAAACTTGGCAAAAGACTATGACATTTTGGTTTTACTTTAAATCCGCAACCAACCAACATGTTGCCTGTAGCAAAAGCCAAAACAGCAGATGGGGGTTTCCATTTACTTAAGCTAAATAGTTCATTTTTCCACCAAAGGAAAGTTGCACCTCATGCCTCAGATACCCCCCACAGCGGTAAAGTACCTTACTGCTCCTTATCTGATGCAGGACTGCAATGCCTGCAAACCGCAGGTTGCTTTTCATTTAACTCCCTCTGCTCTGCACTTCACAGTAACTAACTCAGCATGAGTCAGCACAATCATCCCATTGCCTAGCAAATGAGATGGGTGAATCACATGCGGGGGGGGGGGCAGCCTGGGGCGGGGCAGGACAGTGCTAGGGAGGTCATATATGCTACAGTCTGGCTGTGGGGCTTTTATGGTGCTAGTACTTCAGGAGTATTGCTATCTCAGCCAGCACACATACAGTCACACCGGCTCATGGCACTCAGTGAGAGTCACAGACCAACAAAAAGAACAGGAGTACTTATGGCACCTTAGAGATTAACAAATTTATTTGAGCATAAGCTTTCGTGGGCTAAAACCCACTGCATGGATGTGTAGAATGGCACATATAGTAAGGAGATATATATACATACAGAACCTGAATATGTATACAGTATATATTATATATATCAGAATATATATATATATCCTCACTATATGTTCCATTCTATTGCATCTTGTCACTTCCACCTTAATTGAACTGACTTGTTAGCATTGACTCCCCCCACCCCAACTTGGTAAGGCAACTCTCATCCTTTCATGTGGAATAATATATATTCTACTTATTGTATTTTCTCTCCACGCATCTGATGAAGTGAGCTATAGCCCACAAAAGCTTATGCCCAAATAAATTTGTTAGTCTCTAAGGTGCCACAAGTACTCCTGTTCTTTTTGCAGATCCAGACTAACACAGCTGCTCCTCTGAACGCAGACACTCAACAAGTCACAGGGATCAACAAACACAGTGACAGGATCCCAGCCACACACACTGAGGGTATGGCTACACTTGAAATTTCAAAGCGCTGCCGCAGCAGCGCTTTGAAGTGTGAATGTGGTCAGAGCACCAGCGCTGGGAGAGAGCTCTCCCAGCGCAGCACGTAAACCACATCCCTTAGGGGTGTAGCTTGCAGCGCTGGGAGCCGTGCTCCCAGCGCTGCAGCACGGATTACACTGAGGCTTTACAGCACTGTGTCTTGCAGCGCTCCTGGGGGGTATTTTTTCATACCCCCGAGCACGAAAGTTGCAGCGCTGTAAAGTGCCAGTGTAGCCAAGCCCTGAGATGACACAAGAGATCATCACTCTCAGGCCATGGCTACACTGGCGCCTTACAGCGCTGCAACTTTCGCGCTCAGGGGTGTGAAAAAAACACCCCCCTGAGCGCTGCAAGATACAGCGCTGTAAAGCCTCAGTGTAATCAGTGCCGCAGCGCTGGGAGTGCGGCTCCCAGCGCTGCAAGCTACACCCGTAGAGGAGGTGGAGTACGTGCAGCGCTGCGAGAGCTCCCTCCCAGCGCTGGCACTGCGACCACACTCACACTTCAAAGCGGTGCAAGTGTAGCCTTACCCTCACACACAAAACACCATCCCAGGTGGCGCATGCGCCCCGCGGAGAGGCTCCCCCGCCCGCTCGCTGCAGTGACGGCACCGCCCCCGGGGAGCGAACGGAGCGAGCGCTCCCTCTCCTCTCCCAATTCGAGAGAGAGGGGGGAGAGTGAACGCAGCTGCCTATTGGCTGCGGCGCGGGGAGGCAGGGGCGGGGCTTCAGGCCGTCCGCGCGCCTAGGGGAGCCGAGTTGGAGCCCTGACCCGTTCTAGACTCCTGGGGAGTCGGAGAGCGGCCGGCGGGGCCCCTCGGGCTGCACGTGCAGCGCGGTGCCCGCTCCCTTCCCACGCGGCGTCACGGCCGGGTCCTGTTCAGCCCGCTCCCAGGCGCACCCCTCTGCGGATATGGCGCCGGGGCCTCATTTACCCGGGAAGCCACTCGCCCGGCGGCAGGGCAGGGCAGAGACTGGGTCTGCTCCGCAACCTGAGCGCCGTCTGCTTGTCCGAAAGCGCAGGCGGGAGAAAATTGCAAAACCAGCAATAAAGCCCTGCACCAAACCAAACGACAGCGAAGAGAACCAGACCCTCGTTATCAAAGCCAAGAAGCTGTGATGTGCACGCCTGTGTGCAGGCCCGCTGCGTGGTAGCGTAATAAAGCCGCTTCCTTTAAAGTGTGGCTCCTAACGTGCCAGTTGAAAACTCATAATTTGCTGGTCACTATTGTGCAGGTAAAATACGTGTGGCAACACCTTCCAAACCCCATAGTTGGTACCCTACTAAGTTCAAGGTCCATTTTGGTCAGTTTCATGGTCACAGGATTTTTTTAAATTGTAAATTTCATGCTTTCAGATATTTAAATCTGAAATGTCATGGTGTTGTAACCCTGGGGGTCCTGACCCAAAAAGTGTCGGGGAGGGGGGAGGGTTTGCAGGGCTATTGCCACCCTTACTTCTGCGCTGCTGATGGCAGCAGTGTTGCCTTCAAAGCTGGGCAGCCAGAGGGTGGGCTAGTGGCCTGGCACCCAGCTCTAAAGGCAGCGCCACCACTGGCAGCAGCACACAAGTGAGGGTCACATGAGTGGGGAAAGCAAGGCCAGCCTTATAGGCAGGCAAGTAGGTGACTGCCCATGGTTGGGGGGTGCTGTGGTCCCCCGCACACACAGACCCAACATAAGGCCCCTTTAATCCCTGAGCACTGGACCTGAAGCCAGGGAGGGGCCAGGCTCAGGAGGGATGGGATGTCCTCTTCTCCTGCATTGGCTGCTCCCCAGGGGCTGGGCAAGACCTGTCTCCAGGACCCTCCAGGAAGGTACACACACCCGATGGCTTCATGCACCTACTACCGCCATGAAAGCTAGAGCCTGGCACACAGTAGGAGCCCCCAGCTGTGGTGCCCCCTAGCCTTGCTCCTCCTCTACAATAGCTAGATTTCACAGCGGAGACCAAATTGCATGGTCTCTGATGCATTTTTCATGGGCATGAATTTGGTAGGGCCCTTCCCAGAGCTCTGCCCAGGCAAAAATTGGCAAACAGGTCTGTTCTAGACAAAGAAATGTGTGTGTGCCTTAATTTGCATTTAAGCAGTTAACAGAGTCATCAAGCAGGAAAGGAAGACAAAGGAAATTCAAACAGGTAAACAAAAAACAAAAAAACAGCAGAGACCATCCTTTCATGTAGACTCAGTGGAGGAGGGGTCCTGACCTAAGAGTTTGGTCAGTAATCTGCTGGAATATGTGGTGGAAATTTTGTTTGAATCTAATATAGTTTGTTACATTAGGCATTAGTAAACATCTTTATTCTTGTAACTATTTCTGATTTTTATGCCTCACTACTTGTACTCATTTAAAATCTATTTCTTTGTAGTTAATAAACTTGTTTTACTGTTTTATCTAATCCAGAGTGTTTAAATTGAAGTGTCTGAATAATTGTTTGTAATAATGAATTGGCATATTTTTCTCTTAAAGAAATAATGTACTTAAAATATTTATACTGTCTAGGAGAGGGCTGGGCAGCAGAAGACATGCTGTTCTGGGGAAAAATCTGGGGTTAGGGGTGTGTTAGGGTCACCATGCAATATAATCCAGACTGGTGAGAGCCAGAGGGTAACCCAAGTGTGGCTGGTAGGCTGCAGTTACACACAGACTCTCAGGGTGTGGCTTGTATGCTGGAAGGCTGTTTGTGATTGGCCCAGTTGGGAGCTAGTTCAGTAAAGCACCCAACATTGCAGGGCAGGGGTGACACAGCCCCCCACTGGTCTGTACTGTACCCTGATATGTCACACAAGCTGAAATCAAAATTGGAAATATCAGCCTAACTGTGTATTTCTGTTCCCTGCCCAGGTGCTGTTACTCCTAGAGGCAACACAACCAATCCCAAATTCTAAAGTAGAAGCTATTTTGTGCTCTTAATCTGCTAGGACAGTGTTTCATAACCAGTGGGTTACACAAAGGTAGTCAGGGTATCTCAAGGCATTGGAAATTATATCACAATCTAAAGCAAATAAAGTATCACTCCCGTTCCCCCTGCACACCCTCCACTTTCAAGGTGAAGCAATCCCCTGCCATCTCTCCAAATATACACAGAGGCCTGATCTACAATAGAAAATTAGGTTGGCATAACTATGTTGCTCGGAGGTGTGAAACATCCACACCCCTGAATGATGTAGACAAGCCGACCTACCCTGATATTCTATGATTCTATAATTCCCCCTGTAGACAGCACTAGGTTAACAGAAGAATTCTGTAGCCTTTGAACTGTAGACAAGCCCACATAAATCAATTATATAGGCTTATCCTTGTTATCACTGATGTGTTTTTTAACTCTTACTTTTACAGTAAATGTTATAGAAGTGGGAGGATTGCAAAAGATCTGACTTAGCAAAAGGGGCCACCATCATGGAAAGGATAACAATTACTGCACTGAGACAATGTGGTCTAGTGAACAGAGCAGTAGGTTGGCACTCAGAAGATTTGCATGCTGTTCCTGGCTCTTCCATTGGCCTGCTGGGTGACCTGTGGCAAGTCACTCCACCTCTTTGCTTAGATAATGATACCTAAGGGAAGTGTTATGGAACAGCTAGATATTACTAATTTCCATTCAGATCAATTGGAGCGACATCATTCAAATTGCAGACAGTCAGGGGCTCATAGTGTTTTCCATATCCTTATTTATTTATTTTACATTAGAGGAAAAAGAGGTAAAAGTAAATATAACATTCTATATAAAAAACATGTTTTAAGATGTTACGAACCAGTGATAATTAAAACAAGAAAATAACCATTTGAAATAAATACCACGTTGTGTTTATGTTCAAACTTTCCTGTTTGTCTTCTTCCTTGTTTCCTATGTCTGCTCCATAATTTTTCAAGTGAAAGGTTACAGCGTGACAAAAAACAAAACAAGAACTCTGGTAAAATACCAAAAAATCCTATCATTTCACTCATGGGCTAAAAAGAAATAAAGGGCAGGGAAGGGACAAATGAAATTTCAAAAACTGAATTTTTTAAAGGAATCTTTGTGGTATGGTGAGTGGTATCATTCTTTGCCTATATTTGCCACTGGGAATAAATCTCTGATGGAGCCAGCAATGTGTCAGGGAAGTACAATGGAGCACTACCTGTTATTACCAGGAAGCAGCCCCTCACATTATGTGGTAACTGTTTAATGTTGAACTAGCCTGTAATAACTATTTAATAAATTTAAAAAACACAATGTTTTGCTTGAGGACATATGGCAACCACTGACTGATAGGAATTGGATGGGCAAGTTATTCCATATTTGTCCGCTACAGAGTTTCTCACACCTCTAACATGATACTGGTTTTCGACACACAGGATACTGAACTGGATAAACCACTGATCTGACCCAGTATGTCATTTCCTATGTTAAAATATACCCTAGCTAGAGCTCATAACTTTATAAGTTTTACAACATGTTTATTTCCATATAATCACAGAAAAAAATGTTATAATTTGTATTGTATAAAGAAATAGTTACATTAAAAGTACTCTGTTTGCACAGAATTGTGCAAAAGTACATTTATGGAACATGAGATTCTAATGCTTAAAGGAGACTTTATATTGAGACAAATCTGGCAGTGCTTACTCATTTCTTACTCAGGACCAGACGTGGCATGTCCTATTAAATCAATGGTAGTTTTGCCAATTACTTCAATGAGAGCACAATCAGGCCGTGAATGAGCTCCTGGCCCTTCCTTTTTTGGATCAGATGTTATGTCCACAACCAGTTTTATTAGCAGTGGCCCCTGCTTACTGTTTCAGCTGATGTGGTTCTTAGTTATCATTATGTCATGTCCCGTGTGAATTAAAATCCCAGTCTTACATAACTAATGTGATCATTACATTCTGGGAATTGGGCTGTTGTCCAGATATATTCAGCCCACAGATATTGAAAGAGTTCTGCACAGATTTCCCTGGGCAATTCCAAGACAAAGGGCCTGTAAATAATGCAGCTATTTCAAAAACTATAACCTAAATCAGGACCTCCCTAGATGCCACATTTGAGGGCTAATTTTCTGTTTGCAGAAAACTGAATGCCCTTGCCCTGTGCCTGCCCTGCCCCTTCTCCAAGGCCCCACTCCCACTCACTCCACCCCCTGTCCCACTGTTGCTCACTCTCCCCACCCTCATTCACTCACACATTTTCACTGGGCTGGGGCAGAGGGTTGGGGTGCGGGAGGGGGTTTGGGGTGTGGGCTCTGGGGGGCTGAGCTGGGGCTGGGGGTTGGAATATGGGGCAGGGCTCTGGGCTGGTGGTGTGGGCTCCAGAGTGGGGCCAGAAATGAGGGGTTCAGGAGGGGGCTCCAGGCTGGGGCAGAGAGTAGGGGTGTGGAAGTGGTGAGGGCTCCAGCTGGGGAGGTAGACTTATGGTGAGGCTGTAGATGAGGGGTTTGGGATGCAGGAGGGGGCTCTGGGCTGGGACCCAGGGGTTTGGAGTGCAGGAGGGGGCTCCAGGCTGAGGCAAAGGGTTGGTGTGTAGTAGGGGGTGAAGGCTCCGGCTGGGAAGATGCAGGCTCCAGGGTGAGGTCAGAAATGAGGGGTTCAGGATGCAGGAGAGGGCTCTGGGCTGGGGCAGGGGATTAGGATGCAGTGGCGGTAAGGACTCTAGGGGTGCAGGCTCTGGGATGGGGCTGGGGATGAGGGGCTTGGGGTGTAGGAGGGGTCTCAGAGCAGGGGCAGGGGGTTGGGGGTGCAGGCTCTGGGAGGGAGTTTGGGTGCTGGGGCAGGTGGTTGGGCTCTAGGTGGCACTCACCTCAGGCACCCCCCAGGAAGTGGTGACATGTCCCTGTGGCTCCTAGGTGCAACCCACACCCCAAAACCCCTCCCACACCCCGGTCTGCTTGGGGATGGCCAGACTTTTAACGGCCCAATCAGTGGTGCTGACCAGAGCCGCCACGGTCCCTTTTCAACTGGGCGTTCTGGTTGAAAACTGGATGCGTGGCAACACTACCCCCAAACTGAGTGGTACTGTGCCGGGTACACACTCAGGTTTGGCCTGGTCATCCCTCGATCATGACAGTGGGGCAACCAGAAAAAATTTGTTGGAGTGGTGTTGCCACCTAGTGCATGGGGTTAGGGGTTTGTTACAGGAATGGGTGGGTGAGATTCTGTGGCCTGCATTGTGCAGGAGGTCAAACTAGATCAGTGGTCTCCAACGCAGTGCCCGTGGGCGCCATGGCGCCCGCCGGGGCATTTATGTGTGCCCACCTAGTGCCTAGCAGGGGAGAGAAGCTGGGGTCCCACGCCTGCAGGGAACAGAGTACTCCAGGGCTGCAGTCTATGGGTGCCAGCTTTGTCTGTCCCTGGCAGGCGCGGAGCTGCGGCTTCTCTCCGGCTACTCCGGGGCTGCAGGTGCTGATGTTCTCGGTCCCTGGCAGGCGCCGGGCCTTTCTCTCTGGCTTCAAAGCCAGAGAGAAGACACAGCCCCACCTCTGCCAGGGACAGAGAACTCCGGGGCTGCGGGCACCGGTGTTCTCAGTCCCTGGCAGGCGTGGGGTCGTGGCTTAAGCCAGAGAGAAACCGTGACCCCGCGTCTGCCGGGGACAGAGATCTTCGGGGCTGCAGGCTTCATTCTATGTTAAAGAAAGAATAATAAATATATTTGGATAAATAAGATGAAAACTGTTTATGATATTTATTTTGTAAAAACTCCTTAATTTTCCTTACAGGTAGATAAAAAAGAGCAAATTCACATGGTAAGGTGAAAGAGTAATTGTCGAATAATTTAATTTAATACATTTTACATGTAAAATTACCCTTTTTATCTTAGCGCTTCATATATTATGTAGTATTAAATATGATTTTCATATTATTTAATGTACAAATACAAAATAAGCCTTGAAAAATTGCTGGCGCCCATCACACTCTTCTGAAAACATGAATGTGCTACTGGCCACAAAAAGGTTGGGGACCACTGGACTAGATGATCATAACGGTCCCTTCTGATCTTAAAGTCTATGAGTCTATTGGGTCACAGTGCCACTCAGGTTTGGTGTGTGACTCAGTGCGTCAGATCACAACACCCAGAATGGGGGAGTGGGGAGCCAGGCCTAGCACTGTAGGACAGGAGCTGCAGTTGCAGGTTGGGTGCATGGCAGGTTCGCTCCTCAGTGTCCTCCCTGCTCTTGCCCCATGGCTCCCCTTCAGTGTTTTTGTAACCTTGGGGATTTGGAAGGATGGGGGTGGGGGAGGGGGCCCTCACTTTCAGATTTTGCCCCAGGCCTCAAAAGAATTCTCTGCAGGCCACACCCAAATACTATATCAGGATCCCCTATTAAGGATCACGGTGCATGTGAGAATCTCATTAACTTTAATGGATCAGCTAAAAATTTGAATTGTGCAAAATGTATGCTAATATATAGACAAACAAACAGATGTGTTCTGCTGGAGTGGGTGGGATTTCGAAAGTCTGCTAAGGAAATACATACGATTTTTAAATGTTGTCAATACAATATTTTGGAAAGCAAAGAAACAAAACATACACAAGCACCTACACACACAAGCTCACAAACAGCAGTTAACAGCACAACTGCAAATGAAGATAGAAAATTGGCACAAGACTACGAGGTTGTTGTTTGCTTTAAATCAGGAAACAACCAATGTGTCCCCTGTAGCAAAAACCAAAATAGAAGATGGGAGCCTCAATTTTCTGAAGCTAAGGACTTTCTCTTTTCCACCAAAGGAAAGTTGCACCACATGCCTAGGCTAACCTAGCTCCCTGCTCCTACCTATAAAACACTCTATCTTGCAATTCCCTATCTGTGCAAGCCTGCAAACTAAGATTGCTTCTCATTTAACCCCCCTCTGCACTTCAGAGTAACCAACTCAGTATGATTCAGTAAAATCATCCCCAGCCTAGGTGGTGTGTGACTCTTGTGTTTGGGGGGGCTCAGGGCTGGGGCAGAGGATCAGGGTGCGGGGGGATGAAGGTTGGGGTTGAGGATGAGGGGTTCATGATGTGGGAGGCTCAGAGCTGGGGCAGAGGATCAGGGTGCGGGGGGATGAGGGTTGGGGCTGAGGATGAGGGGTTCATGCTGCGAGGGGGCTCAGGGCTGGGGCAGAGGATCAGGGTGCGGGGGGATGAGGGCTCTGGCTGAGGATGAGGGGGTTGGGGCGTTGGGGAGACTCAGGGCGAGGGCGGAAGCACAGGTTAATGGCAGCCAGCCCTGCCATTAATGGATGGCAGGTGAGAGGACCCTGGGGCAGCAGACGGCAGTTCTGCCGGGAGCCCAAGCAGGCAGGGACACGCAGGGGGAGGCTGGCTGGCAGGCAGAGGCCGGGACCCGCTCCAGGCAGAGACGTGGCAGCGCGGGGGGGGGGGGATGACCCGGAGGGGCCAGGGCCCGATCCAGGCAGGACCAGGGGAGAGACCCAGCTCCAAATATTGCAGCTCCTGAATATTCCTGGTGCCCGGGCACCACAAACATGTATAACCTGCCGCCTATGCCCGCCTGCTGCTGGTTCCTCTCTGCCCCCTCCCCAGAGGCCTCCCTCCACTCACTCCTCTCCACCCCTGAGCCCCACCCCCGCCTGCCACTTGCTCCTTTCTGCCTCCCCGTCACCCCAAGGCAGGCAAAGGGGTCTCAGGGGAAGAGGCGGACTGGAGGTTGGAAGAGGTGGAGCAAGGGTGGGGCCATGGTCAGGGCACCTGTGGCCCCCACTTCTTGGAGCTTCTGGAGGCAGCACTCCAAAGGTGGGGGATGGGCACAGTTCCAAAGGGAGGTGTGTCACATCTGCCATTTCTTGCCCCATTTAGCGTCTTATACCTGCTGCCCATTGTCATAAACAGATAGCTAAGGGTTAATGTCTCTTTCACCTGAAGCACCTGACCAGAGGACCAATCAGGAAACCAGATTTTTTCAACTTTGGGTGGAGGGAATTTGGTGTCTGAGGTCTTTGTTGTCTGTCTGCCTGCTTTCTCTGAGCTTTGGAGAAGTAGTTCTGCTTTTTAATCTTCTGTTTCTAAGTGTAAGGACAAAGAGATCAGATAGTAAGTTATATGGTTTCTTTTCTTTGGTATTTGCATGAATATAAGTGCTGGAGTGCTTTGATTTGTATTCTCTTTCTTTCATCTCCATTTGTCGCCTGTGTTCAGCTTCTTTGAATTGCCCTTTGGCCTCAATTTTTGCCTTAGAAGTCATGATTCCTGTTTTCTTGTGTTGGGGTGCCCTCCGGTGTTTATCTTCTGAACTGCAGGCTCTGTTGCCTCCTGGAGTCTGCCTAGCAACAGTGCCTTTAGCTAATCTTCAATGTTAAGTAAACCTGAAAAACCACTTTATTTGCATATATATAGTGCTGGTAATGACTCTCAATGGGAGTGCTATTGTGTGACAAAAGACTCTTAATAGCACCTTAATGGTTTCTTGCTTAAGATGCAAGCCACAAACTGCCAGAGAGAGCAGAAAAAAAAATTCTCTCTGGTTCCCTTTTAAAACCAAACTGTTTCTCTCTGCTAAAAAGCCCTTAGCAGAGAAAAGAAAAAAAATAATATTCCTACTGGCTTCTGGATTTTGTCTATCCCACCACTGCACACCATATCATAACCTTAGTCCCAGATTTGGACCTTAGCGTCCAAAATATGGGGGTTAGCATGAAAACCTCCAAGCTTAGCTACCAGCTTGGACCTGGTACTTGCTGCCACCACCCAAAAAATTAGAGTGTTTTGGGGCACTCTGGTCCCCCTGAAAAACCTTCCCTGGGGACCCCAAGACCCAAATCCCTTGAGTCTCACAACAAAGGGAAATAATCCTTTTTCCCTTCCCCCCTCCAGGTGCTCCTGGAGAGATACACAGACACAAGCTCTGTGAATCCAAACAGAGTGACTCCCCCTCTCCGTTCCCAGTCCTGGAAACAAAAAGCACTTTCCTCTTCACCCAGAGGAAATGCAAAATCAGGCTAGCAAATTCAACACACACAGATCTCCCCCTGATTTCTTCCTCCCACCAATTCCCTGGTGAGTACAGACTCAATTTCCCTGAAGTAAAGAAAAACTCCAACAGGTCTTAAAAGAAAAGCTTTATATAAAAAAAGAAAGAAAAATACATACAAAGGGTCTCTCTGTATTAAGGTGATGAAATACAGGGTCAATTGCTTAAAAGAATATTGAATAAACAGCCTTATTCAAAAAGAATACAAATCAAAGCACTCCAGCACTTATATTCATGCAAATACCAAAGAAAAGAAACCATATAACTTACTATCTGATCTCTTTGTCCTTACACTTAGAAACAGAAGATTAAAAAGCAGAACTACTTCTCCAAAGCTCAGAGAAAGCAGGCAGACAGACAACAAAGACCTCAGACACCAAATTCCCTCCACCCAAAGTTGAAAAAATCTGGTTTCCTGATTGGTCCTCTGGTCAGGTGCTTCAGGTGAAAGAGACATTAACCCTTAGCTATCTGTTTATGACACCCATGATCCCCCGTCTCCTAGCAAACAAGAAACAAAGGATGGGTGGGTCACATACACTAGGAGGGGAAGCTTCCAGTAGTGCAGGGCTGGGAAAATGCTATATACTACAGAGGTTTGGAGGCTTTTATCATATTAATAGTACTGGGTGTGTCTGTCAGCAGGATCAAACCAGGGATCTCTGAAGCTTAGTGCATGAGCCTCTACTGCATGAGCTAAAAGCCACGTGGTTCTTAGCTAAGGCTGTAGCAGACTCAGAAATCTCTAGATGGTCTAGGTGATGCTAGAGGGAGAAAGAGTGCCACATCAAGCAGACATGGCACACACAATCACACAGGCTTATTCCACTCATAGACAACAACTATACACAGGGATCAATAAACTGACACAATCACAGTCAGACATGCACACAGATGATACAATTGCAAAGATCTCAGTCACACACAGATGTACAATCACAAATCACAATCGCACACTCAGACGACAATCACAGAGACCACAATTGTGCGCACACACAGACACAGATAATGTAATCCCAGATGACACATGCACTGTGCACTTTCTCACACTACCTGAAGAGGGCAGAATCCTCTGCACTGTAAACCCCACCCCCAACACCCCCCTTGCCCACTAAAGGATGGACGGTTTTATCTCCCAGCTGAGGGGGGATCATACTCCACTTGAGTCTCAGGGATGTAACACAGCTTTCACAGCAGCACTCTTGGTCCCAGCCTGGTGCCCACTCCCCAAGCTGAGACACATTCAGACAGGCCAGCTCGCAGCCACGGAAAGCAGCATCACAGCTAGTTTCTGGGCAACCCCTGCCAAGTACACTCTTCTGCAGATTGTGCACAAGGGCTGGGACCTCATTTACCCAGGGAAACCACTCACCAAACACTGGGCTACCTCCAGGCCCGGCGTTGCTTCCTTTACAGTGCAGGTAGTCCAGCATGGAGCATGCTGGCACATGCCTTCCTTTATCACCTCCAATACAACTGGCAGCCCTTTTACCTCCACCCAAGAGGTATCTCCCAAGACCTCTCTGAGTGGTCAGTTTGCTGCTCAGACCTCCTCAGGACTTGCAAGCTAGTTTCCATGACCAGGTCCATGGCGGCTAGGGTGACCAGAAAGCAAGTGTGAAAAATTGGAACAGCGGCTAGGGGGACAATAAGCACCTATACAGTACCTCCTCACATAAAGTTGTCCCGGGTAATGTTGTTTTGTTGTGACGTTGCTGATCAATTAGGGAACATGCTCGTTTAAAGTTGTGTAATGCTCTCTTATAACGTTGTTTGGCAGCTGCCTGCTTTGACCGCTGCTTGCAAAAAGAGCAGCCCGTTGCAGCTAGCTGATGGGGGCTTGGAACCAGGGTGGGCCGGCCCCCCCATCAGCTCCCCGCTCTCCTAAGTTCCCTGTGCGGCAGCCGCCCAGCAGGCTAGCAATTGCGGGCAGTTCAGGTGTCCCGTCCACCACTACCATGTGCTGCTCCTGTCCTCTGCCTTGGAGCTGCTCCCAGAAGCCTCCTTTTTGTTGTGCAGGGAGGAGAGGGGAAAGAGGGGGACTAATATCAGTGTGTTCCCCTCCCCCCTGCTTACCCAAGTTCCATAGAGCAGGTGGTGGGGACACGACAGGGTGTCTCAGAATGGAGGGCTGGCAGTAGCTGCTGTCTCAACTTCCTGGTCTACTTAAAAAGGCAATGTACATAGAGTGGTTTAGCATATTTAAAGGGGCAATGCACATCTCTCTCTCTCTCTCGCGCTCTCTCTCACTCACACACACACACACACACACACACACACACGGTGTGTGTCGCTGCCTCTGTCTGCCCTGCTGTCTCCTCTCTCTCCATTCATGCTACCTTGTAGAGTATGAGGCTACATTAACAAAAATGTGTTAACCCTTGAGGGCTCAGCCAAGTTCTAGTTCATCATTTAGCGGTAAGGCATTCCCTGGGAAATATCCCATCCTCTGACTCCACCACCGCATCCAAGCTTCACAATCATCATTGCTGTGTACAGTATTAAACTGTTTGTTTAAAACTTATACTGTGTATACATATATATAATATAGTCTTTTGTCTGGTGAAAAAAAATTCCCTGGAACCTAACCCCTGCTCTCCATTTACATTAATTCTTATGGGGAAATAGGAATCACTTAACATCGTTTTGCTTAAAGTTGCATTTTTCAGGAACATAACTATGTTAAGCGAGGAGTTACTGTGTAAGAAAAAGACCTAAATATTGGGCTGTCCCCATAAAATTGGGACATCTGGTACCTTAGCGGTGGCCATCGAGGGGAAGGATCTCCTCACAGAACTCCTGCTACACAAACCTCATCTCCATGTGCAGGTGGCAGAGTCCCCCTTTATGTGAGTCCTCCTGGGTTATGATCAAAGGGACTGTCTGGACCCTGTGGTGCTCGGCCTGTGCATGAGGCAGCCCATCCAGTGTGCCCCCGTCATGTGCTCCAAGAAATAAGTGAAGCCTTGCCTCCTGTTTCTCTCATTTTCCTTGAGTGGGTCCTGTAGGAGGCTGTTCTCTACCCACTCCTCACCTCTGACCCTCTTTAACTCATCATCAGGCCCTTGCCCTGTGAGCCTCCTTTGCCACCCCCAACACGCCACTTAAGCCAGCTGCATGACATCTAGCCTGTTCACCTCTGAACCATGCCCAGAGAGTATCTGTAGGCACTCGTGCTTCTCTTCCATCCACTTTCTCACTCTCATGTCCCAAGTGGCAGGATCTGCTGCCACCTAAGCAGGGCGAGGCACTCCAGTGGGCCAGTCTGTAATCCACTCTGGTTCCATGGCTGGCTGGAGATATTAGCTGGTGGCTCATTCATTGAGCTGTAACCGTAACCTGATATGGTTCACAAACTCCCTGACACTTGTCCTTCTGTGGAGAGAGGAACACCCCGGTGGATATCTATATAGGGTACATCAAGTTGCAGCCCCTTTTCTGGCTACACTTTTCCTCACTCCTCTTGATCAATGCACGTCTCATCCATGGCCGCACAAAGTGGAGGAATTTCATCATCATCCTCTTTCTGGAGCTGGCCAAGGTGGCCATCCATCATACCAGGAGGAGAAAGGTGGAGACAGAGATGTTCCACGACTGCAGGGCCCTATCCAATCCCTTGTATGATCATGCCTCCAGAAGAGTTCCTCTGGGCAGCATCCACTGACTCCTTAGACACTCTTGAGTATCAGTGGGTGCTGTCGAGGGTTTCTGCTCGGTGTCCCCTGCCAGATCCCTAATTTTCAATCTTTGACCCCACTCCCACTCCTCTTTTTTCATTCACTGTCCCCAGTAAATCAATTGTTGCTTGAGCTCAGTGGATCCTCCCCCTTAATTGAGGAGAGTGTCTTTAGTTTTGGGCAGGCCTAGACCCATCTGTCCCCAGTTTTTCAAATATTACCCAATACTGGGCAGGGCAAAGGCAATACTATTTCTCATCTTCTAGAGTGAGCCTCTCATTTTATTTTTCAGAAAGAGCAGAGGGGAAAAATGTGAAACCAATTACATGGTCCCCAACAAAACAAAACAAAAAGAAAGGAAAGAAAAACTGAAACTGGCAACAAAAACCAAACAAGCCTAATCAAAAACAGAAATGTCAGCCTCACTGTGTCTATTTCTGTTCCCTGCCCGGTGCTGCTACTCCTAGAGGGAACACAGTTGATCCCAAATTCTAAAGTAGAAGTATTTTGTGCTCTTGCTCTGCTAGGACAGCGTTTCACAACCAGAGGGTCACACAAAAGGTAGTCAGGGCAGTGCAAGGCCTTGGAAGTTATAGGTTTTGCAACTTCAAACTCTAAAGCAAAGAAAGTACAGTAACTCCTCGCTTAACGTTGTAGTTATGTTCCTGAAAAATGCAACTTTAAGCGAAATGATGTTAAGTGAATCCAATTCCCTCATAAGAATTAATGTAAATGGGCGGGGGGGGCTGTCCAGGGAATTTTTTTTCACCACACAAAAACCTATATAATACATAGTATAAGTTTTAAACAATCAATTTAATACTGTACACAGCAATGATGATTGTGAAGCTTGGTTGAGGTGGTGAAGTCAGAGGGTGGAAGAGGGTGGGATACTTCCCAGGGAATACCTGCCTGCTAAATGGTGAACTAGCATTCGGCTGAGCCATCAAGGGTTAACCCATTGTCTATGTAGCCTCACACTCTACAAGACAGTATGAATGGAGGGAGGGGAGAGAGCATGTCAGACAGAGACACACACCCTGTGTTTGGGCGAGAGATGCGCATTGACCCGTTAAGTGCCCTAACACCACTCTAAGGACATCAGGAAGCTGAGACAGCAGCTGTGGCCAGCAAACTCCCTCCAGCCTGAGCCCTGTCATGTCCCCACCTTGCTCTATATGGAGAAGGGGTAAGTGGGGGGCAGGAGCAGGGGTAAGGGGACACTCTGACATTAGCTCTCTTCTTCCCCCCCCCAGTCCCTGCACAGCAAGCAGGAGGCTCCTGGGAGCAGCTCCAAGGCAGAGGGCAGGAGCAGCACCCGGCAGTGGGGGGAGGGACAGCTGCACTGCCTGGCAATTGATAGCCTGCTGGGCGGCTGCCACACAGGGAAATTAGGGGAGCGGGGAGCTGATGGGGGGCTGCCAGTCCACCATGGTTCCAAGCCCCCACTAGCTAGTTCCAACGAGTGTTCTTTCTGCAAGCAAAGCAGGTGGATGCCAAACAACATTATAAGGGAGCATTGCACAACTTTAAACGAGCATGTTCTCTAATTGATCAGCAACATAACAACGAAACAACGTTAACTGGGACGACTTTAAGTCAGGAGTTACTTTATCACTCTCCTACCCCCTGCACAACCTTCCCCTTAAAGGTGAAGCAATCTATAGCCACCTCTCGAAATATACACACAAAATACATTATCTAGGCCTACCCTTATGATCACTGATACATTTTTTTATTCTTACTTCTATAGTAAATGTAATTGGGGGGAGGAAGATGTTTGCAAAAGTTCTGACTTAGCAAAAGGGGTCACCATCATGGAAAAGTTAACAATTACTGCACTGAGACAATGTGACCCAGTGAACAGAGCAGTGGGTTGACACTCAGAAGATCTGCATGCTACTCCTGGCTCTTCCACTGGCCTGCCAGGTGACCTGGGCAAGTCACATCACGTCAGCTCTGATAGGAAGTACTATGGTATGGAACAGCTAGGTATTACTAATGTCTATTGAGATCAGCTGGAGCTGGAGTTATAAGAGCAGACTGAAGGCAGTAAGTGGCCCACAGTATGTCATTTTCCATATCCTTATTTATTTTTTTCACATTAGAAAAAAAGAAGTAAGAGTTAATATAAAAATCTATATAAAAAAGGATGTTCTTAGGATATTACAAATCAGTGAAAATTAAAACAAGAAAATAACTGTTTCACATTAATACCACATTCTGCTCATGTTCAAACTTTCCTGTGTTTTGACCTAGAAGTAACTCAAACCATACACAGTAAATACAAACAATTATTTTCTCCACATCTGTTCATCAAACATTCCAAAACAACACAGGAATCCCACCATTAAGTATGGAAAGTGCTACACCTATTGCAATATGTTTAAGTTTTCTTTTTTATCTTCAATCTTGTTTTTAAAAAAATCTTAAGTGGCATTTTTGGCATAACTGTAACCATTATAATTTCTTTCCAATGTGAAAGAATTTAGCAGTATTCTGTGTAATCTCACTGAAGTCATTACAAACTGATACTAATTATTAGCAATTTCTTCAAATACTAATCTTACTTTCCATTTATTCTTTTAATTTCAAAATTGGTATCAATATTGTGTGACAAAGTTCCTCCTCTACCTTGGTGGGTCCTGCGCTTATTGGCAGATTTGCTCACCTCAGTGATCTTCCCCACAGTCTCAGTCAACTTCTCCTGTGTCTGATCAGGAGTGGGAAGGTTTGGGGGGAACTCGGGCCCACCTTCTACTCCAGGTTCCAGCCCAGGGCCCTGTGGATTACAGCTGTCTATAGTGCCTCCTGTAACAGCTGCATGACAGCTACAACTCCCTGGGCTACTTCCCCATGGCCTCCTCCAAACACCTTCTTTCTCCTCACCACAGGACCTTCCTCCTGGTGTCTGATAACGCTTGTACTCCTTAGTCCTCCAGCAGCACATTCTTTCACTCTCAGCTCCTTGCACCTTTTGCTCCCAGCTCCTCACACACACTTCCTCTCCTCTGGGCTCCCCCTCACCTGACTGGAGTGAGCTCCTTTTTAAACCCAGGTGCCCTGATTAGCCTGCCTTGATTGGCTACAGGTGTTCTAATCAGCCTGTCTGCCTTAATTGGTTCTAGCAGGTTCCTGATTATTCTAGTGCAGCCCCTGCTCTGGTCACTCAGGGAACAGAAAACTACTCATCCAGTGACCAGTATATTTGCCCTCTACCAGACTCCTGTACCCTACTCGTTTGGGTCTGTCACTTATCCCTCCCCCCTGCTCAACACCAAGGGATTGGGCAGCTTGGGAAGCCAGACAGTGCTCATGGGACAAGCCATCAGCATTGCCATGACGGCTCCCTGCTCTGTGTTGCACACGGAACTGGTCAACCTTGTGTTCTTCTCCTTATTCCGCTGCATCCATTGAAGAGGAGCATGGTCGGTCACGAGGACAAATTTGCGCCCAAGCAAGTAGTAGCGCAATGCTTCCAGGGCCCATTTTACGGCGAGGCACTCTCTCTCCACCACTGCATATTTTTGTTCCCTCGGAAGGAGTTTCCTACTGAGGTAGAGAATCAGGTTTCCTCCTCTCCAGCCATCTGTGATAGAACTGCCCCCAACCCTACTTCCGATGCATCTGTCTGCAGGATAAATTCCTTGGTGAAATCAGGGGATATTAGTACAGGGTTACTGCAGAGGGCAGTCCTTAGATCTGCGAATGCTTCCTCTGCTGTATCAGACCTTCTTACCAGATCAGGTCCACGGGCTTTTACTAGGTCTGTCAGGGGACTTGCCCTTGTGGCAAAGTGGGGGATAAATCGTCAGTAATACCCCACTACACCTAGGAATGCCCAGACTTGTTTCTTGCGACGTGGTTGAGGCCAATTTTGGATGGGTTCCAACTTGTTCACTTGGGGTTTTACCAGACCTTTTCCCACAATGTAGCCAAGATATTTGGCCTCCGTAAACCCCACGGTGCACTTGGCAGGGTTTGCTGTAAGGCCAGCTAGCCTGAAGGTATCAAGGACTGCCTCCACCTTCTCTAGGTGGGTTTCCCAGTCTGGGGTATGAATGACCACATCGTCCAAGTAGGCAGCAGCATAACTGGTATGCGGGCGTAAGAGCTTGTCCATGAGGCACTGGAAAGTAGCTGGGGCCCCATGGAGTCCAAAAGGGAGGACAGTATATTGAAAAAGACCCTCTGGTGTAGAGAATGCAGTCTTTTCCTTTGTGTCTTCCGCAAGGGGAATCTGCCAGTACCCCTTTGTCAAGTCTAGGGTAGTCAAGTACCGGGCATTACCCAGAGGGTCCACAAGCTCATCTATGCACGGTATGGGGTATGCGTCGAACTGAGATACTTCGTTTAGTCGCCGGAAGTCGTTGCAAAATCTTGTGGTGCCATCGGGTTTGGGCACCAGCACAATTGGGCTGGACCACTGACTGTGGAATTCTTCGATGATCCCCAACTCCAGCATTTTTTTTACTTCTGCTTTTATATCCTCCCTTTTGGCCTCTGGTACCCAATAGGGCCTCATAGTTATTCTGGCCCCAGGGTTCATGATGATGTGGTGATATGCCTCGGTTATTCAACCCGGTTTTGTTGAGAACACATCTTGGTTCCACAAGATCATCTCAGACATCTCATTTTTTTGGTCTGGTGTTAAATTGGGAGACACTTTCACCTGTTTGGAAGGCTTGTTTTCCTGGGTTAGGTCTTTTCGGACAGTTATGCATGCATCTTGTGCATGCCAGTTTCAGAAGGTTGATGTGATAAATCTGTTCTTGTTTTCAGCATCCTGGCTGCCGTACCTTGTAGATTACTTCCCCCATGGTTTCAACCATCTCATAGGGCCCCTGCCATTGGGCCAAAAGCTTCCACCACCATCACCCGATCCCCTGGTTGGAACTGTCGGACTTTTGCCTGGCTATTTTAATGGGTTCTCTGGGCCTCTTGTGCCTTTTCCAAATGTTTCCATACAATAGGGGTGACCCAGCCTATCCGGTCTCACATCTGTATTACATGTTCTATTATATTTCTCCCCTCATTGGGTTCCTCTTCCCAGATATTTTTGGCGATATCTAGTATGCCATGGGGGTGACGCCCGTATAATAACTCGAAGGGGGAAAATCCAGTTGAGGCCTAAGGTACCTCCCAGATAGCGAATATAAGATAGGGTAGTAGAGTGTCCCAATCCTTCCCGTCCCAACTTACCACCACCGCCTTGAGGGTTCGGTTAAACGTTTCTACCAACCCATCAGTCTGCAGATGGTAGACTGAAGTTCTCAGGGTATGTATATGGAGCAGCGTACAGAGGTCCTTCATTAGCTTTGACATAAATGGGGTTCCTTGATCTGTTAATATCTCCTTTGGTACCCCACTCAGACAAAGATCCCCACCAGCTCTTTGGCTATCGTTTTAGAGGCTGTGTTCCGCAGGGGGACGGCTTCTGGGTAGCGAGTAGAATAGTCCAAAACAACAAGTATATATTGATGGCCCCGAGCCATCTTCTCCAGGGGTCCCAGTAGGTCCATGGCTATTCGCTCAAAGGGGACTTCTATGATGGGAAGCAGTACTAAAGGTGCCCTCAAGTGGGGACGGGGACTGTGCAGCTGACACTCTGGGCAAGACGCACAGTACCTCCGCCCTTCTTCATGTACTCCGGGCCAGAAGAACTGTCATAGGATTTGTGCCAGGGTCTTCTCTACCCCCAAATGCCCCCCCAAAAAGAAGACTATGAGCAAGACTTAATACAGCGTTCTGGTGTTTTTGAGGTACTAGGATCTGCTGTACCTTCTGCCTCTGTACTGGTGCAACCCGATATAAGAGATTCTTCTTCATTATGAAGTAGGGTCCTGGCCCCTGGGTCTTCCTTTCCACGGGGACCCCATCTATTTCAGTCACCTCCTTCCTAATGTCGTACCTTGGGTCTTCAGCCTCGTCTCATCCAAAATTTCCTCTCCCGGGGCTAATCTGCCCAAGAACTAGGGGCCTAGTCTCTGTTGCCTCTACTGATTCAGAAGCATTAGGGTCGGGGTCAGACTCAGGTGCTTCTCCCTCCTGGGTGGCCTCCTTTTCAGCTGCTCGGGTCCACCTACCTACAAGAGCGACCCTCTGGCTTTGAGTCAGTATTTGGGTTCCCAAGGCCTTAGCTGCCCTCCTTACCCTTTTCGACTTTTTGCCCTGTCTGGGTATGGAAAATAAATCTGGGGATATTTCAGAGAAGACTGGGGTTGACAGTCTACTGTGGATGCCTCACTAATTTCAGGGTTCCCCTCTTTCTCCAATCCTCCTACTGGGATTAAGTCTCCAAACCCTGGGAAGTCCCTCCCTATGAGCACCAGGTATGGGAGTTTAGGGACTATACCTGCTGCTACCTCAGTAGTGTTTCCCTGAATCTCAATTTTTATTGGGATGGTGGGGTAATAACCAACTTTCCCGTGGACACGTTATCCCCGAACGCTTAGCCCGTAGCAGCTGACTACACTTGACGAGCTTCCCCGAGACAAGCATGATAGCACTCCCCGAATCAACCAGTGCCATAGTCTCTAACCCATTTAGCTTTACTGGTCTGGTGTACATATGTGGGGTTAGTGAGACCCCCACAAGGTGGATGAGGGAGCATGGGTCTGTCCAGTTTCCTAGGTTACACTGCATAGGCTCCTCCACATTGGGACACTGTGCAGCTATATGTCCCCACTCCCCGCAGGCATAACATCTGTATGGGGCCCTAGGCATTCCCCGGTCTCTTGGTTTGGGCAGTCTAACATCACGATCCTCTTCTCCCTCAGTGCTCCGACTCCTTGTGGCTTCTGGTGAGCCTTCAGCCCCTCTCTTTTTCCACCTGTGATCTCCTGGTTGCCCAGTCACCCGAGCTCCAGGGCTTGGTGCTGCTAGTTTAACCCAGCGTGCCTCTTCCTTAACTGGTCGGGTCAGCTCCTTCGCTGTCCTTCACCTCTCTGTCAGTGCGACAACCTTATCATAGGTGGAGGGTTCGTTCTGGCTTACCCAGGCACGAAGGTCTGGCGGTAGCGAGTAGAATAGTCCAAAACAACTCTTCCGGACTCCGGGACTCCGTTCCCAACCACTTTCATGCGAGATGGATGAGGTCATGCAATTGGGACCGCGGGGTTTTGTATTCCTGGTACCTCCACTCGTGATACTGCTGGGCCCGCACTGCGGTCATTACCCCAGATCTGGCCAGGATCTCTGCTTTCAGCTGGGAGTAGTCTGCTGCAGCCTCTTCAGGCAGATCATAGTAGGCCTTCTGGGCCTCCTCACGCAGGAATGGGGCAAGGATGCCAGACCACTGATCTTGAGGCCAGGCCTCCCATAGGGCTGTCCTCTGAAAGGCCAGAAGATATGCCTCTACGTCATCCTCCCGCATCATTTTCTGCAGCCAATGGCTGGCCCGTATGATCTGCATCCCATCATGGCCGCGGTTCAGCTCTGTAAGGGTCTTTACCTTGTTTACCAGTTCCTGCAACATAGCTCGGTCTTGAGAAGCCTGATCCATCAGCAGGTGATTAGTCTCTTGCTGCAGCCGCACTGCCTCCTGTTGGGCGGCTGCCTAGACACGGGTAGCCTCCTGCTGGGCCGCCGTAGCTTGTATCAATGTGCGCACTAAGTCATCCATTGTAGTGAAAAAAAGATAAACCCTCTACTTTTTTTTAATCACCCTCCTTCTTCTGCTGCGCTGTGCACACCAAGTCCCACTTCTGACACCAGTTGTGACAAAGTTCCTCCTCTACCTTGGTGGGTCCTGCGCTTATTGGCAGATTTGCTCACCTCAGTGATCTTCCCCACAGTCTCGGTCAACTTCTCCTGTGTCTGATCAGGAGTGGGAAGGTTTGGGGGGAACCCAGGCCCACCTTCTACTCCAGGTTCCAGCCCAGGGCCCTGTGGATCGCAGCTGTCTATAGTGCCTCCTGTAACAGCTGCATGACAGCTACACCTCCCTGGGCTACTTCCCCATGGCCTCCTCCAAACACCTTCTTTCTCTTCACCACAGGACCTTCCTCCTGGTGTCTGATAATGCTTGTGCTCCTTACTCCTCCAGCAGCACAGCCTCCCACTCTCAGCTCCTTGTGCCTCTTGCTCCTAGCTCCTCACACACACTCCCTCTCCTTTGGCTCCCCCCTGCCTGACTGGAGTGAGCTCCTTTTTAAACCCAGGTGCCCTGATTAGCCTGCCTTGTTTGGCTGCAGGTGTTCTAATTAGCCTGTCTGCCTTAATTGGTTCTTGCAGGTTCCTGATTACTCCAGTGTAGCCCCTGCTCTGGTCACTCAGGGAACAGAAAACTACTCATCCAGTGACCAGTATATTTGCCCTCTACCAGACTCCTGTACCCTACTCGTTTGGATCTGTCACAATTGTCTTCCTTTATTTACAGATTTTATAAAAGGGCTTATTATTAAAGCTGGTCTGAGGGCATTACGGGCCTGATTTCAATTTTAACATTAAACTGAAGGTCCTATGCAGTAGTCTCATGACTTCAGAGATTTTTTCTTCTTCTTCCTTTTTCACTCTTCAATTTTTATAAGTGAAAAGCTACAGACTAGCAAAAAAACAGCCCTAATCTGTGGATATTATTCTTTTCACTCCACTCTTCACTCGTTGGCTAAAAGGGAATAGAAGGGGAGAGAAGGGAAAATTAAAATTTCCAAAACATTTTTAAGGCATATTTATGGTATGGTGTGTGGTTTACTTCTTAGTCTGAATTCCCACTGCAAAAGCTGAGAGGAAAAATCTCTGATGGAGACAGCAACATGTCAGGCAAGTACAGTCGAGCACAATCCATTGTTTCCAGGAACTAGCCTCTTGCGTTCCATGATTACTGACCAAAGAGAAGGCCTCAAAATCAATGGAAGCTGTGTTATGTTTTTCCTGGACTCATGGGGGCTACTTAATAGCACCAGCCATCACACTGTTGGAGGCCAAGGTATGCACTTAATTTTGTATGGTGCTGAAATATGGGGATGGAATGATAACTTGGGACTGGAAGTGATTCTAAACAAATTTCTTAGGAAGATTCTCAGTCTTCCAAATAATAGCCCAGCTGCTCTTCTGAGAGCCAAGACAGGCATGGACTCTATTCTGTCCAAATGGAACATTCATTTTTTGGCTTCATGGTCACAGTATACACTCACAGCAATTGCCAAGGCTATGCTTAGAGGCACAGCTCTGTTGGACTTTTTCATGTAAATTTCCTTGGTTAGAGTATATTCAAAAGTCTTTGCATTCACTAGGTTTCTCAAAATCAGAAATGATTAAAGTTTTAAAAATGTGAAATCCATAATGAAGTCAAGAAGAGAAGATATGAATAAGCACTTGTTTCTATTTAAAATGTCACCTTGGTTCCGCCTTGTTCACAGGACTCCTAGATATGCCAGATATTTAGAGTTTGTGTAACAACATGCTAAGAGGGGCCCTTACAGCTCTCCCTTTTCAGTTCATGCAGACAGTTTAAATAGAGGGCCAATATACCAAGAAAATTAACTGCCTCTATTCAGGAGGTTTAGGGCAGGTGGAAGATCTATTTCATTATTTATTATATTGCAATTTGTATTGTCATTTGAAGTCAAAATGACCTTTTTTTTTTTGTTTTTGTCCCAGTTGCCTTTTACTACGATCTTTCAGAAAATAGAATATTGGTTAGGAACTGACAGCGGCTCTCTGATCCCAGCGGTCGCTCTATTTGCATGGGCAGACACTAAAATAAGGAAAAGGCAAGCATCATGGTGGTCAGACATGGTTTAATGGTGCATGTTCTTTTTAATCATAGAATCATAGGTCTGGAAGGGACCACGAGATATCATCTAGTCCAGTCCCCTTCCATTCTTGGCAGGACTAAGTATTAACTAGACCAGGGAGGACAAACTATGGTCCATGAGCTGGATCCGGCCCATCAGGGCCTTCAATACAGCTTGCAGGATTACCAACTCTGTGGCGCAGTGGTGCTAAGGCAGGCTCCCTGCCTGCCTTGGCCCAACACCACTCCCAGAAGTGGAGGGCACCATGTCCTTGTGTCCCCTGGAGGAAAGGGAGAGTGAGAGGGCTCTGTGCGCTGCCCTCACCTGTAGGCACCACCCCTAGCAGCTCCCATTGGCCAGGAACAGGGAACCGCTGCCAATGAGAGCTTAGGGGGTGATATCCACAAGTGAGGGCAATGCACAGTGGAGCCACCTGCCCCACTCAACCCCCAGGAGCCACTGCCAGAGATGCCCGCCACTTCCAGGAGTGGCGCGGGGCCAGGGCAGGCAGGGAGCCTGCCTTAGCCCTGCTGCGCGCTGCTGCCACCCTGGAGCTGCTCGAGGTAAGCGATACCAGGCCGGAGCCCGCACCCCAAACCCCTACTGCACCCTGCACTCCAACCCCCTGCCCTGAGCCTCATAACCCCCTGTCCCGAGCCCCCTGCTGCACTCTGCACCCCTCCTGCACCCCAACCCCCTGCCCCAGTCCTACATTCATGGCCCTGCATACAAATCCCCACTCAGATGTGGCTCTCGGACCAAAAAGTTTGCCGACCCCTGATTTGCACCATTCCTGACAGGTGTTTGTCTAATCTGCTCTTAAAAATCTCCAGTGATGAAGATTCCACAGCCTCCCTGGGCAATTTATTCCAGTGCTTAACCACCTTGACAGGAAGTTTTTCCTAAGGTCCAACCTAAATATCCCTTGCTGCTTCTTGTCCTTTCCTCAGAGGTTAACGAGAACAATTTTTCTCCATCCTCCTTGTAACAACCTTTTATGTACTTGAAAACTATTATCATGTCCCCTCTAGGTCTTCTCTTCTCCAGACTAACTAAACAAGCCCAGTTTCTTCAATCTTCCCTCATAGGTCATGTTTTCTAGACCTTTAATCATTCTTTTTGCTCTTCTCTGGACTTTTTCCAATTTGTCCACATCTTTCCTGAAATGTGGTGCCCAGAGCTGGATACAATAGTCCAGCTGAGGCCTAATCAGCATGGAGTAGAGCAGAAGAATTACTCCTTGTGTCATGCTTACAACACTCCTGATAATCCATCCCAGAATGTTTGCTTTGTTTGCAACAGTGTTACTCTGTTCACTCATATTTAGCTTGTGATCCACTATATACCCCAGATACTACTCTTCTCTAGGCAGTCATTTCCCATTTTGTATGTGTGCAGCTGCTTGTTCTTTCCTAAGTGGAGTACTTTGCATTTGTCCTTATTGAATTTCATCCTATTTCCGACAGATCATTTCTCCAGTTTGTCCAGATCATTTTGAATTTTAATCCTATCCTCCAAAGCACTTGCAACCCCCCCCACCCCCAGCTTGGTATCGTATATAAACTTTATAAATGTACTCTCTATGCCATTATTTAAATCATTGATGAAGATATTGAACAGAACTGGAACCAGAACTGATCCCTGCAAGACCCCACTCATTATGCTCTTCCAGCATGACTATGAACCACTGGTAACTGCTATCTGGGAATGGTTTTTGCAGACAGTTATGCACCCATCTTACAGTAGTTCCATCTAGGTTGTATTTCCCTAGTTTGTTTATGAGAAGGTCATGTGAAATAGTATCAAAAGCCTTACTAAAGTCAAGATATGCCACATCTACTATCCACTTTCCCCCTATCCTCAAGACTTGTTACCCAGTCAAAGAAGCTATTAGGTAGGTTTGACACAATTTGTTCTTGACAAATCCATGCTGACTGTTACTTATCACCTTATTATCTTCTAGGTGTTTGCAAATTGATTGCTTAATTATTTGCTCCATTATCTTTCCAGGTACTGAAGTTAAGCTTACTGGTCTGTAATTCCGTAGGTTATCCTTATTTTTATAGATTGGCACTATATTTGCCCTTTTCCTATCCTCTGGAATCTCACTCATCTTCCATGACTTTTCAAAGATAATTGCTAATGGTTCAGATATCTCCACAGTCAGCTCCTTGAGTATTCTAAGATGTATTTCATAAAGCCCTGGTGACTTGAAGACATCTTATTTGTCTAAGTTATTTTTAATTTGCTCTTTCCCTATTGTAGCCTCTGAACCTACCCCATTTTCACTGGCATTCACTATGTTAGATGTCCAATCACTACTAACCTTTTTCATGAAAACCAAAACAAAAATGTCATTTAACACTTTTTTCCATTTCCACATTTTCTGTTATTGTTTTCCCCTCCTCATTTAGTAATAGGCCTACCCTATCCTTAGTCTTTCTCTTGCTTCTAATGTATTTGTAGAATGTTTTCTTGTTACTCTTTATGTCTCTAGCTAGTGTGATCTTGTTTTGTGCTTTAGCCTTTCTAATTTTGTCCCTACATACTTGTGTTATTTGTTTATGTTCATCATTTATAATTTGAACTAGTTTCCACTTCTTGTAGGGCTGTTTTTTGAGTTTCAGAACATTGAAGAACTCCTTGTTAAGCCAGAGTGGTCTCTTGCCATACCTCCTATCTTTCCTACACAGTGGGATAGTTTGCTCTTGTGCTCTTAATAATGTCTCTTTGAAAATTGCCAACTGTCTTGAACTGTTTTTTCCTTAGACTTGCTTCCCATGGGATCTTATATGCCGACTCCCTGCATTTGCTAAAGTCTGCCTTCTTAAAATCCATTATCTTTATTGTGCTGTTTTCCCTCCTACCATTCCTTAGAATCATGAACTCTACCATCTCATGATCACTATCACCTAAGCTGCTTCCACTTTCAAATTCTCAACCAGTTCCTTGCTATTTGTCGAAATCAAATCTAGAACAGCCTCTCCTCTAGTAGCTTTCTCCATTTTATGAAATAAAAAATTGTCTCCAGTACATTCCAAGAACTTGTTGGATAATCTGTACCCTGCTGTGTTATTGTCCTAACTGATGTCTGGGTAGTTGAAGTCCCCCATCACCACCAAGTCCTGTGCTTTGGATAATTTTGTTAGTTGTTTAAAAAAAGCCTCATCCACCTCTTCTTCCTGGTTAGGGAGCCTGTAGTAGACCCCCAACCATGACAGCACCCTTGTTTTTAACTCTTTTATCCTACCTAGAGCCTTTAAACAAGTCTGTCTCCTATTTCCATCTCAACCTCAGTCCAAATGTGTACATTTTTAATATATAAGGCAACACTTCCTCCTTTTTTTCCTTGCCCATCTTTCCTGTACTAGCTGTACCCTTTTATACCAATATTCCAGTCGTGTATTATTCCACCAAGTCTCTGTGATGCCAGCTGTGTCATAGCTGTGTTAATAACTAGCATTTCAAGTTCTTCCTGCTTATTCCCCATACTTCTTGCATTAGTATATAGACATAAAATATACTGATCTGATTTCCCCTCTATGTTCTTTCTTGTCTCCCCTTATCCCTGCTATAACAGCCCATGCTTTCCCTCGCTCACAGCTTCCGATCCTTTTCATGAGACTAGACAACAAAAACACACTAGTTGCTCTTCCTTTTATAATACACTAGCATAATGTTGCAGTATCTTGATTGCAGACACTACAGGGAATTGTTCAGAGGCCATAAACCCTCTTGACTCAAATGTATCAAGGCTAAAAATGGAATTGTGCAAAATATATGCTAACACAGAAAACACAGCTATATGTGTTCTGACAGAATGGGTGTGATGAGTGGCATGCAAATATCCTTTTTCTGATAAACGCTCCAGGTTTGATAAGGACATGATGGAGAATAAGTCAGCAGGACACTTCCCTTTGGAGCGCCAAGCAAACAAAAGACAAAGGACATAATTCCTCTTGTAAGTGCAACACCCATGTAAGTAACCTTAAACCCAAATAGTTTTAAAAACCAAAGGGTCCTCGCTCATCTTTTCACTTGCTATTGCATAATTAATAACAGGATTAATACATATTAATAATCTTCTAATAATATTTTCACTTTTTTACATTTCTTTACCTGAATGGTTCTGTTTCATATCCATATGTTTCTTTCAGTGCAAAGAAAGAAATTAGAAATTACCAGTCCAGGAAACACTGTGATCAGTTATGCTTTTTCTCTTCTGTGATATGAAGGATTGTGTATTTGTTGCTATAATTACTTTCTTCCTATGTCTCTGATATGATACATTTGTGCTTAATATAGCTTCAATTCCTTGCCAGACCGTGCAAGACTTTAAAGGGAGAAATTCCCAGGCAACAAAAGAACTGAAAATGTCTTAGTTGGAGCTACAGTTTTACCTTAAATTTTAAATTCCTATAACATGTTTATTTTTGTCTGAGTAGAAAAACTAACCACTCACAGCTGTTTATAAAATATAAAATACACTCTTCGTAACAGCTTGTTAGAACATGCAATAAATATGTCTTAAATTCATTTTATAACATGCTTGACAATCCATTAGTAAAGGACATAGCTGCCTTTGTTAATCTTTTAACAACTATTATTGTTAAAATGACTATTTCCAATTTTTAGGGCAATAAAATGGAGCAGGAATCAATTCTAGAGGAGCTTCTTTTAAAGAAGTCACAACAGAAGAAAAAAATTTCACCAATTAATTACAAAGAACGACTGTTTGTTCTCACAAAAACAAACCTCTCTTACTATGAATATGACAAAGAGGTGAGAAATCATTTTCTTCACTACAGAGGTACATATTTTTCTAAAGTAAGTTTATGCCTCTGGATCTTCTTCCTCACTGTGCTTTGATTAGATATCATATAGTAGGGGTAGTGATATATTTTGTTCCAAGTGGGATTTAAAAATGGTACGGGACCAAAATCTGGCCTTGATTCAGGATAGCACTTAAGACTGTGTTTAAGTCCACCCCTATTCAGGACAGAACTTAATCATGCTTAATCTTAGGCATATGCTTAAATCTCGTCAATGTCAATGGGACTTAGGCACATGCCTAAAGTTAAGCACATGCCTGGAATAGGGATGTTTTCCTGAATCAGGGTCTCTGTGGTGAGTTATATATCTGGCATTGGCTTGGAAGTCATTTATACAGGAGATAGCTCAGAGCAGAATTTGGACCATAACTGATATAAACTAAAAGCCTAAAGCATGATTGTATTTTAAAAAGTGATTGTATATCAAAAAATGATCAGTACTTTCAGCACAGTGGCCTCTTTTGTGCATTCAGATATAACTCTGAAGCGACTAAAATACATTATTACCATCTGCACTCCTGAGAGCACATTTGGATAACTCCTGTGAGTTACAACTCCTTGTCTGAATAAGGGTGGCAGGATCGGTGCCGGTATCTTAACAAAATAATATAATACAAAATCAGACTCCCATTTCCCATTAGAGACTTTTGCATTTTATATCCTCCATCTCTGCTTTTGCATTGTAATACCGAAGTTAATGTATCAGACATAGGGCCCATCCTGTTGTCTTTTGAACCTTCACTTCACAGGGAGTTTTGTCAGTGTATGGTTTGCAGGATAAGATACGATGGAGGGTTTTCAATGTCTTTTCCAAACAGTTTAACAAAAGTGAAACTCTACCTTAACCAATCTGAAGTGTGCAATTGCACACAGCTTAGATTAAGTGTGGTTTTATAAGACTTGTTGTGACCATAAAGTATTTTTGATTTGAGGACAATAGTCTTGTGTTTAGAATGATGAGTACTCTTGCTTTGGCTTTTATTCTTAGAAAAAAGGAAGCAAAAAAGGATCAATTGACATTAAGAAAATTCGATGTGTTGAGACAGTGAATCAGGAGGAACACGCACCTTTGGAGAGACAATATCCATTTCAGGTAAGATCACGAAATACAAAACTGATCTTTAGTGTGGTAAACCATTATTTTTAGGACAAATAAGGGCTTGTGTCACTGCTGACTGTTAGAAAAACTTACAGCAGGTTGGAAATGAATCCTTATTACTATAAACCTGACCCAAAGACCATCAAAATCAACGAGAGTCCTTTCATTGACTACAGCGGAATTTGGATCAGGATCTGTCTGTGCATTCATGTGTGTATAATAGTTTATTTATTTTGGTGTGATCATATACACATACAATAATGATGCATTTATCTGAATATTAAATATGTTTATTTTGTTGTGCATTACTAATCACAATTCATTTTCTCTTTTTAACCTTCCCCACCTGACCTCCTTTCTCTTTAGTAGCAAAAAAAACGTGCAGAATTTGGCCTTTTGATATTGAAACTATAGGTTGACCACTTAAATGCACAAGAGTCCAGAAATTCAAAGTTACGGTTCCCTCAGCAATTGTACCTCATCCAAATTGCACATCTCTATTAAACCTTATCTTTATCAACATATACAGTAATACGAATACTACATATGTGCATGGAAGCGAAGTCATATATACTGCAGAAGCCATAATTTTGACTTTGCTGTTATTTGTACTGTATGTGTTAATTATCATTCCAAAGCCTATGCCAGAGCAGAGAGTTCTGGAGGCAGAGAGTCCATGAGGAGAAGAATATACAATAGTGCAAAGCAGCTGCAACTTCCCTTTCTGCCGAGGGTAGGGTGCTATAATCTAAAATAGGCAACGGTGCCTTGGAAAGGGTACGTGATCTGGGCAGCAGAGGAATTCATTAATTAACTGCCACCCAACAATTGTTACCCCTAGGGTTAACCCCAAGAGATGGCAGCGGTGTTATCACTGTCTGACTTACCTCAGATTGAATACCCCCAACCCTCATTAAATAGTATTTTTATATTAAATTAGTTTGTTACTCTCATGAGCACCTAATACACTCAAATATGGAGGAGAGAGGGTGGGGAAGGAATTAAAGGTACATACTGTACTTCCCAGTTCCAATGAGAATGTGCAAGTTACTGAATTTAGGGTTTTATTGTTCTCCTACTAATGCCAAAGGGAGTTTTGCCACTGGAAGCAGGATTGGTTCAGGCCCACAATGCAAGCTCACTTTCATGTGAAATGGGAGTATAACTATTTAACTCTGTTCTGGCTCATCACTGTCCTGGGCTTAGGGTGATCAACCATCCAGGATTCGCCTGGAGTCTCCAGGAATTAAAGATTAATCTTTAATTAAAAATTATGTCATGTGATGAAATTTCCAGGAATACATCGAACTAACATTGGCAACCGTGCCTGGGCTGCGTGCATTTTGGCGTGAACAGGCCTGCAGTGCTTGATATTTGGGTTCCTAAGTCCTTTACTTCTTTGTTTCTTTGTTACTCTAGGTCTTTATTTAAAAAAAAATGCTAATGAACTTTGAGAACAAGATAACTAAAATGAATTGTTTCCTCGCCTCTTTAGATTGTATACAAGGATGGTCTTCTCTATGTCTTTGCAGCAAATGAAAAGAGCCGAAACCAGTGGCTGAAAGCTTTACATAAAGGTAACATTTGCTTTTGCCATCTTGTGAAGCAACATTTTTTTAACATGCGGGGGAAAGATTGGATTTTCAGAGAAATCATCTGAATAAGGGGAGTAGATGAATCTAGTTTCTCATTTTAATGCAATGGTTTTGTCAGCCATTTTCAGCCTCAGTCTCACTCCTCCATGCAAGAGGACTGGAGTGGATGAGAACATTACAAAAATTTCAGTGAAAAACGGTGGGAGGAAAAAATTCACAGCATTTCCCTGCCGGCATTTCCCCACCAGCTCTAGTCTTTACTTAGTTTATTGTGATTCTTTCCATGGTCTTTAACTGAGCAAGGCTCCGTCCATGCAATAAGTGGTGTGTAGGCAGAGTGCTGGGCCCCGTAAACCACAGTGAAATCAATAGGACTCCTATGGGGAGGGGGAGTCCGTCCACATACTACGCATTGCAGTAGCACCCATTAAAGTCAACAGGAGCCTTTCCATTTACTTTAATGGACTTTGGGTCAGGCCCTGTTTATCCCCCCAGTTGTCCCTTGTGGGCCCATGGATGGAGGTGACTTTGAGTGTGTGGCTCTCTCCTTCCCTACATGGAAGTGAAGATATATTAACTACTGTTGCAACATTGTCCCTGGATGATCTGGGCAGCAGTGAGAGGCTCCAATAGGCTATGTACATTTTTTCTTCTAGAAACCAGGGACATATTCTTTTGAATAATTCTTCTGAAGAAAAATTTGGTTTTGAAACCCAGCAGGGATGCAGACTGGCAAGGGAATAAGGAAGAACCACAAGAAACCAGTAGACAGTTTGGAGGCATAAAGATGTCCCCATTTATGGCCCTGACCTCTGGCAGATTGAGTTTTTGGCAGCTGAATCCTCTGCTCATTCCATTCACCCAACAGAATTATGTGATGGAAACTCCAGGATTTGTCTCTTCATGGGGCTTATTGTCCCCTAAATTGTCTTTTTCCTGATGGGAGAAAGATCTGACCTTAGGACCTCAGGATTTGGTCCAATATTCTCAGCTGAACATATTGATAAAAGTGCTATTCAAACAAGATATGTTTTTTAAAAAGAGTATGTGAGGAATACCACTTGTTCAGGGAAATATTGCCTAAATCTTGTGATGTGCATTATAGCAAAGTGATTACTAAATTTTATAAGGAACTTTTAAAATAAGGTTTAGCTGTAAAAACAAGGAACAAAATTCTGTGGCCAAGATTTTGAACAATCATGCATCAGCTCCCATGCTTCTGGGTGCGCAACATTTTTGAAAACCAGGCTGTAAATTGAAGTGCCGAATCAGGGATTTAGGAGCCTAACTTCAAGCAATCATTTATAAACTCGCCCTACACTTTTAAAATTATTAGTTTCATTATCTTTTAAAACAAATACTACAACTCTAATTCAAAAAACTACAGTGTCACTATTGCCAGTTATACCGTTTTGGGACATTTCTAAAGAATACTGGATTTTTTTTTATATACAAGTAACAAATGTTTATTTAAGAGGTTTGAGAAATAGGAAGTGTTGCATTTTAACTGGACATTCCTTTAACAGGTCAGTTTTGTACTGAAATTTGCCATTTGGTGTACTGAACACCTATAGTTTGTCTAGTTTATTTCTATAATATGAATTAGAAATAAATCACTCTTCATATTTTTGATATATAAAATATTTTATTAGATTTTTGAACACAGTTAAATGGGCTTTAGGATAGTCTAGCAAAGTCTTTAAGTCTTTATAAAATGCACATCTCCTCCATGATCTTGATTCACATTTACTGACTTCTTTTATTGTATCAGTGTATATTACTTACTGAAAACATGCTACCAGCAAACCTTTTAAAGTTCTTTTTTTTCTTCTTCCCCGCCTGTGCTCTCCAGAGATTAAAGACAATCCTGATTTACTAAACAAGTATCACAAAGAATTCTTTACCAATGGGAAGTTTCTGTGCTGCAACCAGGCATGTAAAGCAGCCCCTGGATGTACCATCTGGGAGAAATGTAATGAGCCATTTTGTTTGTATTTGCTTTTTGATATGTTAGTCTTAATGGTGCTTTTCATGATATTGGTAAATCTACAAGGATAATTGTAGTCAATGGTGGTAAATATAAAAATCTGGTCAATTATTCCTCTTGTTGTTTGTTCTTAACTTATTTTAACAGCATTGCAATTGTACTATGTAGTTTGATAATATGGCTAGGTGAAAATAATATAGTATGTGAAATACCCATGCTGAAATCAAATAATTTTTTACTGGACCTCCGAAATGCACCAAATAGAAATCCGTTCTCCTTACTCCTTTGACTTAGTATGCTGAGTTGTTGTTGCTGTTGTTATGGGAGTGGGAGAAAAAAATATCAGAACTTGTCTTTATGGCTGCATCCAAACAGCCAAATAATCTCTAGCAACATTTGTGTGTCAGTTATAAAGAATTTAACTTCATAATTAATCCAAAATAAAACTGATTTTTTCATTATATTCATATTTATAGTGGCTACTTTTCTAAACAATGGTATATTCTCCCCCACAAGTCTGTTTTTGTTACTCTGTGGAATGTAGGGTGACCAGATGTCCCAATTTTATAGGGACAGTCCTGATATTCGGGGCTTTTTCTTATATGGGCACCTATTACCCCCCACACTCTCTCCCAATTTTTCATACTTGCTGTCTGATCACCCTAGTGGAATGTGCATTTATAAGAAATAGGATTACAATAAGAATAGGGGAATCAAAAGACTAGCTGAAAAATCATTTTAATTTTATAAAATGTACTGTGCTGAGGAGCAAGTTTAGTTAGGGAAAATTGCCAGTCAAATTACTCCACAAAATGGTTCTAGGGAGCAGTTGTTTCAAATAATGCACATTCCAGAACCTCATAGAGCATTTGTGCATTTCTTTCCTGTGCATCATTTAAAAACAAACATGGTATATCCAAGTAGCAAACTCCCGCAGTATGTTGGAACAATGTATTTACTGAATGAAGGAGTATTTTATATACTTAATGTTTTTTGGTTTAAATATACATTTTTAAAATACTGGATGGGAAATTAAACACAACTACTTAGCTCATTTATTAGTCACCATAAAGAACCTGAGGAGTTAATTTTCAAAATGGATGCATGCCAGGATCTACGTATTAGTAAGCATCTTGCCCATCCCCCTGTTCCACTCCCCCACCCCACATTATTGCATGCACATTGGATAGTTGAGGCTTACATTTTTTTGAAAGTGGACACTTGTGTGGGGTGCTTCCGGTTTGGGAGCCTCACTTGGGATATCAAAAGCCTGATTTTTCAAAGGTGCTGAACTCTTACAGTTCCCATTGACATTGAGAGTGCTCAGCCCCTCTGATAATCAGGCCCCAGTTGTTCAAGACGGTTAATGTTTCAAAATGACAGGCAACCCATAATTAAGGGACACATTTGAAAATGGAAGCCCAAACACCTAAGAATCCAATTTATATATGTGAGATTCCAAGTGAAAATATAGAGGCCCCTTTTGAAAATGTAGCTGCACTATTTAGTAGTAACATCAGTGTCCTATGTATGGACACAGTGGAGGAACACTAAACAATACCCTACTATTTTAAAGAGTTGCCAGTTGTTTTTTTTGTCATTTGAATGGCCTTATGTAACTTCCAAACCAAATATGATATATGCAAATAATGCTATAAAACCCACACACTGCCGCAAGTAACTGTTTGGTTGTCACTGGACTTCTACACACAGTAGTAGATAGAAAAAGAAAACCTTCCAAAAAATAGGGTCACCATGTATCAAATACTTTGTTTCTGTCTGAAATACTACAGAATGCAAGAGGGTGTTGTGTCTACTCTAAATTTGCTTCAGAAAAACATCTATTGTTGATGATGCAGCTGCACTAGTGATAGCAACAGCGTGAGAGGGCTAGAGGAGGGACAATCCCAGGCAGCCTCCAACATAGTAACTATCACATTACCTAAAGCATGTTAACCCAATGTGGAGGTAAAACATTGGTGATCACCAGGGCTGTGTCTCCTCTAGTAATCCCACCACTGCTGCCACTAGTGGAGCTACATAAGTGGAAAAACCTATTGCACGCACGGCCTTGGAGTCATGCAGTAAATTCCTTGTGATATTTTTTCTTTCCCCCAGTTATAGATATGAGTCTACCTAGCAGAACCAGCTCTATGAAACCACTGCCTCCTGTCCCTGGGAAACTGGTAGGTGACAAACTTTTAGTATCTGCCTACAATGATCTCTGCTTATGGGGGCAAATCTACTCCCTAGCATCCAGCCCAAATAAATGATGGAGAGATCCACTGGAGAAGGATTGGGGAACCTTCTCCCCCAGCCAACTGTTCAATGGAAGTTACTCCAATCTAATCACTGAGTAGCATCAATATCCTTAGCGGCCACCAGCACAGCCCGGGGAAGGACAGGAGGGTATGCTTATTAGTCTTCCAGTTCCACCCTTTCTCCACTCATTCCTCACCCTGCCCACACTCACCTCTGGGCTGTCGCGCAGGAGTGCCTGCAAAGCTGGGAAAGTCTCAGATAGTTTCAATGCATTGCAGTGTGTAGATGTCAGTTTGGGCCATAGCAAACCTCTGCTTCTTGTGAAGTTATTTGAACAGATTTGCTTTTATGTGTCTGTTTCCATTAAAGTCAATGGGAATTTTACCCCACAGGCTTCAGTGAGAGCAGGCCTGGGCCCAAAATTGTTTATCTAGAGTCCAAATCCTTCCCATTCCAGCAGGTGCAGAGGGCCTCCTACAGAGTGGAAATGCTGCAGTTCCCCTGTATTGGGGATAGGGCAGGATTACATGTGTCTATATAGGAATTGTGCAATCTCTGCCAGCCACACAGTCCACCTCCATGGAGGCTTCTGTTATAGTCATGTACAGAGGCATGTCAGAGGGAAGGAGGTGGTTGTCAGAGACAAGAATCATGATGGGGATGGAGGATCTGCTGCTTCACTGATTTTCTGGTCCTTTCCTCCCTGTAGAGCACAAGATCCATGGAGGCCACTCCAGAACTTAGGCCCAGGTAGTGAATGCAGTGCCGCTTCACTGTTGTTCCATGGCCGGGGATTGGGGTTATCTCCACTGAATGCTTCTGTGTCCAGACAAGTCACTCAGGCTTGGAACTAGGGAGAGGGCTTGGGGCTAAGAGCTCAATTATATGTCATACATCTAAGAGATGGCTCACAGTACTGCCAATGTCAGGGATTCAAAATTCTTCTTTCAGCTCCCCCTTCCCCCCCAAATTAAAAAAATCACAACAACGGCTTTAAAATAATGAGATTTTTCAAAAAATACTTTTGGGGTTCTTTTTATTTACCTTCTGGCTTTTTAATCTCCAGGATACACTCAGGTCACAGTTTCCAGCTTTTCTCTGCAACCGCAAGTGCTAGAAACTTTTTTTAAAATGAAAGCTGAGATTCTCACATAATAACTTGACTCCAGCAGCAGGGGATTTAAGAAACATACCAAATATCACAAGGCTCATGATAAAAATCATAGAATTGGCAACACTGGGTTAGGTATGTTTCTGTGAGTAGGGACTTGGAAAGCATTTATAACTGAGCAAGTGGGCTTTTGACACTGGTTTTGATAATGAAGTTTGAGGATAGTGAGACAAGTTTCAAATGCTGTGGGCCATCCTCCCTGATGCCTGTCAAAGAATTTTGTTTATCTAAAGAGATTATCAGTCAGGCAAATCAGCCACTGAACACACTGACTCATATTAGGACTTCCCAGCTGATTATCAAGGAGCTGTTTTGAAAGGGAAATTTAAAAAGCAGGGAGGGCTTGTCAGAGACAAAGCAACTTTATTTCCTGGCCCCAGTCACAAGGCACAGGTCAGGACTACAGAAGTTATCAGATGACAGGGAGCAGCATCTACTTAGTCCAGCAACTACTAGTGCAAGCCCCCAACACAACTTTGAATAACTTTCTTCTTTTTGCCTTTGCCCCGTTTAGCACCCATTCAAATTGATCAACATACCCAACATCATAATCTCCTAACCCTCCTTCCAAGTCTCTGTTGGATCATGTCCTTCCCGTCACCCTCCCTCCAAATCTCTGGCGACTCTGTCTCCCTTTTCCCTGTCCAGGTTGTTCTTGGTGCAGTCCTTCTTCCCATCTCCCTGGGTCTCTGGAGTCCCTTTTCCTCAGACCAACATCATTTCTCTGCCCTCTTATGCTGGGGCCTGAAAGAAGAGGCTACTCCAGGAGCAAATATGGGAGTTGGGGACCATCAGACGGATTAATGGGCATGAATGTGTCTTCACAGGAGCCGCCAGACAGTTTCCTGACTCTTTGGGAACAGCAGTTATTTCCTGCCATGAGAGGCAGCTTTTCATGTCTGTTAGTCCCCTGCACCCTATTTGTATCCTTTGCTGTTTCTCTCCTGCCCCCTCACACCTCCTAGCTGGTGGGCAGGGACAGATCCACGGGCCAGTCCTAGCCCTTACTCCAGTCATTCCCCTTACCCTCTTCCTGCATCCCTGATGTTGCTGCCGTAGCCATTGAGGAGTTTCATTATTAATTACTCTGTGGCCTTAGTGTGAGGATTCTAGCCTGCCTCTCTCTCTCTCTCTCTCTCACACACACACACACACACATGATCCCTCTGGGGAAAATTGAACTTATCCACAGTGCTGCTCTCCACATCAAATCCAAGCTGGTAACCAAAAGTGGCAGGCATATAGGTGCCTAAGTCTCATTGAAAGTCAATGGGACTTAGGCTCCTAAATGACTTGAGCATTCTGAAAATGTTATCTTTAGGCCTCATTCCTACTGCTATTAAAGTCAACAGAAAAACTCTTACTGACGTCACTGAAAGGCGACTAGGGCTCGGGGTGGTATATTACCTGCAAATCTATATGTTTGTGGTGGCCAAGCCTTCCAAGACTGGAACTGCGACTTACAGGATATTTTTAAACAACAATTCAGAACTTTTATAATCTCAGCCAGCCTACCACTAAGCCAGGACTCCTCTGGGAATTTTTACAAGCTTAGATCTATACATGCCCACTGCATTTGACTAAAAGTTTTTAATTCTTTTAAGCTGCTTGTTATTGCCTAGTTTTAAAGAATTATTTGACTTTTTCATAATTCCATATGACAGACGAGTTAATATTAAGCAAAATAAGTGTGTGCCATGACTTTCCTCTTTTAATCCAATATTTGCATTTCCTGCTATGACAAAGCCCTGACTCCTCCCATTTTATTCCATGAAAAATAATCAGCCTTGGTTATCTGAAATATCTACATCTTCTATACTGTGTTCAGAAAAGGAAATAACAGACACCGCCTTGCAGTAATAGTTGGCTAATACTGATTTCATTTTTAATGATGACTATTATACTTCTTATTGATCTAGGGCACATTTTTAAAAAATGCAACGTGCTATTGTATAATATTACAGCAGAGTCTTTTGGTACGGTCTGCTATCAGCACATTTACATACGGTGGAAGGTACTTACACTTCATTACTCACAATCACACTACAAGTATGTCTACATTGCAAAAAAAGGTGTGTTTTTAACTTGCTTTAGTACCTTGAGTTCAGCCCCAGGGTAATCTATAGGCTTGAACTTGAGCTGCTAACCCAAGTTAAATGCCAAATTCCTATGTCTTCATTGCTATTTTAACCCAAGTCAGCTAACCTGAGTTAGGAACACACCTATTTTTGCAGTGCAGATGTACCCCTGGTATAAATATCAGTTAATCCTATTACCTTTCCCTTTTATGTAAATTCATCCTCTTGTTGAGCCACCTGCAACATGTAACCTTTTCAGTCTGAGCTCATTGTGAGCTCACAAATTGTTAGCTTCTGTTGAGAATGCCCTTACCTCTTCTGGTGTAATTTTAACCCACTGGGCTGACTCCTGTTCTCAGCTATAGTACAAAACCATACTCTCTGGCTCTTGTAACATACGGTCTGTGCTGTTGCTAATTTCACAAAACACGCAACTCCACATATATTAGAGCAGGACCAAGCCTTGAATATTATTGTAACAGAGTTTGGTTTGTATTTCATTATTTATATTGGACTACAGCTGTTGGAATGTATTACAAAATGGATGAAGGAGAAAAATACTTCAGCACACCATGCATTTCTAGTTAGCTTGCATTAATTCCTTTGCAGTCACAGAGCTCATTGAAGATGCAAACTGCAATATAAATGCTAAAAATGATTTTCTACTGAGATGCACTTCATTGTAGTTTTATTTCCTCTGCCTTCAAAAGCTGAAGCATGACAGTCTGCCTCCAGTTCTAGCATCTGGTAAATCCTCGCTGAAGATCACTGTGGCAGAGTATGACTATGAAGCCAAAGGAAATGCTGATATCCAGCTTGTCAGGAACAGCAAGTACTATGTTCTGAAAGAAGAGGATCCTGACTGGTGGCAAGTAAGAGACATGGAAGGGTAAGTTTACTTTGCACACTCAATAGAGAATATTTGTTCAGTTATGACCCTCATTCCACATCACACCCCATCCTTAAACAACCCTGCTGGCACTGGTGCATTCCAGGATCCAATTAAGAACTACCCTGGTGGCTTTTTAAATTTGCTCCAGCTGATCTCGTGAGCCTTAATTTTCTCTACACTTCTCCATACTTTTCTCCTCTTACCTTGCTCCAGTCCTAGCTCCTCTCTGACTCTTGGCACAGTCTTATATAGTTGACATTTAGAGTGTCTGTCTGATGCATGTGTATTTAACATGTTGGTATGGAATTTAGAGGAACGTAAAGCTACCTCGAGATTTATCATTTTCATTTCAAAGACTCACAAAAAGTCCACTACTTGCAAACCGTATAACAATATGTACAAAGAAGGAGGGTTGCTTTCCTTAAGGCTGTTCAAAAATCTGTCCTGCCCCATCTTTCCTTTCATCTCACCTACTTCCACTCCTCTCTGTGAAATAACTAGAATTTTAGTTACCAGATCAGGCAAGAGTGACAATAATCACTGAGCAGCCTATTATCTGAACAGTCTCTAGTGGTTTTTATTTTGGTATGTACCTGCAATAGCAATGGCAGCTTTAGAGTCAATGGAGACTATTAGGAAAGAAGCACTTTTTGCCTTTGGGGTATCCACATGGGGCTGGGGAGTTGGGAAGGGGTAACCCAAAGCTTTTTGTTGCACATCAGGTAACTTGCAGGATGTGAGTTGCACCAACAGTGTGCATATGGAACGACTGTTCCATTTTCAGTTCACATCATGTGAACACGTGGCAGCAGTTTGCAGTGAAATGAGGGCATATCATTCTCCAGAGGTGTCCCATGGAATATATTTCCAAGGGGTATGTCTGTGCTTCACTGCTGAGCAGCATGAATCCTGGGATTGTTTTTGCTATGATTTGTGGAAAGCCAGGCAAGTTCAATTTTATTTAAAAGAATGACGTTTTCACTGTCTCTGCCCCACACTTCCTTTCTGGATGGGCTCGCAACATCTCTCAAATACTGTTGTCCAGCACGGACCCCACAATGCTCCACACTGCCATGGTGATAAGCATGAGTATGCACAGGCTGCTTGGGCTACATTACAGCACTCAGAGCAGGACAAACACCCGTTGCACCACCCAAGCGAATGACGTGGGAGCTGGAGAATATCCTATGGCATCAGCAACAACTCCTTGAGCAACAAGGGGATACTCTACAGCTGTGGCAGCAGGACAAGGTAGAAGAACAGGAGGATGTCATTAGAACAAGAAAGTGAGTTCCTGGATCACCTACACAGCATTCAGTGCCACTTCTGGGCTCAGGAAACCTGTGTGTATTGGTGGGAGAGGATCGTTCTGCAGAGCCAAGGTGACCAGCAGTGGCCATAGAACTTCTGGATAGGGAACCTTTTTTGAGATCTGCGTGGACCTGACCCTAAAGCTACAGCAACAGTGTGCCAGCATGCTATGCCCCACTGGTGGAGAAGCAGGTCATCGTTGCCATCTGGAAATTGGCCACCCCAGACTGTTACTGGTCTGTAGCCAGCCAATTCAGTGCAAGGAGGTCAACCATTGGGAACATTCTGTGCTAGGCCATTGATAAGGTGCTGTCTAACCAGCTCATGAAGCTGGATAATGCTCAGGAGATTATTGATGGCTTTGCATGCATGCGGTTCCCAAACTGTATAGGGGCAAGTGATGGGACCCATGTGCCTATCTTTTGCCCCCTCCCCTGCCAGGCTGCAGAATTTATAAACAGAAGAGGGTATTTCTCCATGCTGCACCAAGGACAAGTTGACTCCCATGGCAGGATGACAGAAATAAATGTGGGGTGCTCTGGAAGCATCCACAATGCTAGCATCTTCTGGAACTCAGTTCTATTTAGATTAATGGAGAAAAGCCTGTTCCCCCTCAGAAGCAATGTGGACATTAATAGCATGGACGCTGGGCTGGTTATTCTGGGAGACCTGATTTACCCCCGATGCCCTGGCTAATGAAGCCATACACTGGTTGCTGCGACAGAAGGAGGTAACTATTGCCTCAGTAATTGCAGAATGGGAGTCGAGTGTACATTTGGTCATTTGAAAGGCAGATGGTGCCATTTATGGAATAGGTTGGAAGCTGCAGAAACTTTTTTTCCAAGCATTCTAACTACACATCATGCTTCTGTGCAATATTTGTGAAAGCAAGGGTGGGGGAACCTTGCTGATGGGTGGGAGGCTGATGTTAAGAGAGACTTGCTTGAAGGTTCGAGCAACCAGTAGGGCATCCTGTAGAAAACACTAACAGCCGGGAGAATGCTGCCAGGGATGCCTGTTTTCATATTTTGAGTCTTGTGCCTGAACATGGCAGCCTGTGGGGGTTGTGCTGGGACACAGACATTGCAAGCATTGGGGGATTGTGTGTAGGTGGTTGAAGTGTAGCGTTCCCTGTATACTTATGTAAAATCCTATGAATTATTTCAGCTTTATTTAAAGGATTTTCTGTGTTAAATGCAATGATGGCTCATAACGGATGCATTGTGAACTGTTTTTATTACGAAACAACAACAAAAACAAATAATAAGGTTTTAATGAAACCAATGGAAAAATAATGTATTTGTATTTAACTAACCAATCTACTAGCTAACCAACTGTACACAAACCTTTAATTAATGCAACAGTGCGAGAATACACCTTGCCTCTGGCTTCTGGGGTTCAGTGCCATGGCTCAAAGTTGTCAGAGGTGTCGCAGAGCTCCCAGAAGTCAGTTTCTCTGTGCCCAGAGGTTGGATCTGAGAAGTGAATGGGAGCTGCTATCAGCCCTGCTGTGGGGATCTGGAGGTTAGGCATTGCTGTTGGTCCCAGTATCCAGCCTTTTCCAGGGTCCCAAATTATGGGCCTGGCCTAGCAGGAGCATGTTTTGCAGATGGCATTCTGGTTCAGGATAGCATCCATGAGCTGCCTCTGCATCTCTCTGTGTTTTTCCATGTGCTCCTTGGCCATGGCGATGTTGATCTTAGCCACAGACATGCTTTCTCTGGTCTCTGTTCTTGGCCACTGTCACTACCTCCTGGGAGAGCTGCATTTCTTTCTTCCACTCAGCCCTCATGTACTGCCTCCACCTCTCAGCCAGTCTGGTTTTCCTTTGTGACTCAGCCATGAGTTCTGCTAATGTCTCATTGCGGGTCTTCCTTTTTCTCTCCTTCAGATTGACCAGCCTCTCAGCAATATATAGAGGCCTTGATGGTCTGGCTGTTGCAGGTGTCGTGGGAGTAGGGGGAAAAAATCAGCTGTGTACTGTTTATATCCCAGACAAGTCATGATAGCTTCTTTGTATATGTGACTTTTCCTCCTTGAGACTCTTCCCATCCTTGGGGGAACTGGAGAGATAGGCAGTGGTTTGCATGGAGAGAAGGTGCTGGCTGCATTTGGATTTCAGTGTCCTGTATCTGCTTTCAGGCTGTTGATAGGGGAGGAGTGATCGGAGCTATGTTCCAGGTTTGCTTTAGCAGCTTTGTTTGTGTGCTGAAGGGGTTTCTATGGTGTCTGACATGCAAAGGGAAGGCTATGGGGAGCATCAGGGGGCAAGCTAGATTGTAATCCTCTCTACATCCCTGTTAGACTGCCCTGACTTTCAGTGATTTATGCTGAAGAGCGTGACCAGGAGGCACAGAAGATCAGTATTCAAAAAGGCAAAAGGCAGACCAACGAGATACACTGTGAAGTTATTCATCAGGATGGACCCCCCAGAAGTGCTGCAGGAGTGGAAGGGGCTTGCAAGCTATGCTGGCGGGAGGGGGCTGGGCATGTGACTATTCTGTATAACATGCTCAACAAAATTCAGCAATTTCTCAGTCTTATATTCTGCTATACCTCCCCTGCAGACATGGAGACAGCGCAGACAAAACCAGAAAGGCCCTGCTATGATTGTTCACTAAGCTGCTTGTTACAGGATATTTGTACCTCAGCCTGGTCCACCCATGCAATTTGCACTCCTACCTAACATGAACCAGGAAAACTAATTCCAGTTATTTTCCTGTAACCATTGTCTCAACAAATGGTGGTATTTTGCACAAATGAATGCTTTCGGTATTCAACTCCGCCATGGGAAGGGGCACAGGGGGTCGGAATATGCGCCATTTTGAAACAGCAAAAGGAGGTTGAGGGGAGGGTCCTAACTCACGTCTACCAACAATACTAATAAATTGTAAGGACAGGTACTAACATGCTGAAGTTCCCTTCAAGGGATCCATCTGATTCTTCGGTCCCAGCCTGGGTTTCTGGCCGGGACTCTGGCTCCGGCAATACAAGGCAGGAGTCAGGGTCCATTGTAGCACGTCAGGATTGGGGCTGGCTTTCCAGCTGGCCATCGTCAGCATCCTGAGTCCCTAAAAGATCCTGGCTTTCCAGGGCAGCTCCCCTCTGGCATCCTCCTGCTCATTCTCCAACTGATTGAGCCGGTCATCCTCGATGGAATGCAGCGCACAGGCAGCAGGCTCCAAATAGTGCCTGGGAAAGGTCATATTATAATCATGTAGAATCTGCCCAGTTGATTAAAAAAAATGGACAGGTCACATGTCCACTGCCAGATTGTCTCTTTTTATCCCTTATTTCAATGTATTTTCTCCTGAGCTGCTTGCTCTATCCAGCACTGGTTGGCAACCCACTCACACCTCCTCACAGACATCTGCTTTGCAGTGTCTACAAAAAACTCCTTATTCCTCTAGCTGGCCACAAAGAGCTTCCTGAACCAACACTTCTCCCCCAGATGGTGATGAAATCTAGGGTCTTAGCTGAGATCCAAGGGGCTGCATGAGGCATGGTGTGGGTTTCTGGAGCACTATCACAGTGGTATCACCAGAATGGTACACTGGGATCCAGGAGCAAGCAGCAAAATCTGGCTCTGTACCAGCTTTTCAAAGGAAGAAGGAACATCCTGTAAACTTGCAGGGAGTGCACACAAGTAAACAGACAGGTCAGTAATGGTCAACCTGCAAAGCACTATGGGATTGCCAATGGAAGCATGCAAAAAGTGGTGTGCAGCAATTGCATGCACACAAACAAAAGACCAAACTAATACAATTTGAAGTGAACCTAGTCCACTGGGCAGGATAACTCCAGAACTCCAGATAGATGAGGAATTAATACACAGTGATTGATTGCACCATGCGTACACAAGTGTTTTCAAACCAGATTAACTTGATTTGATCTGGATTAAAATCCCCATGTAGACAAGCCCTTAGTGTTTTACTGCAATGACTGGGCACCTCCATCTATAGATTTTCTTGGTTATTTCCCTTGTGGTCCACAAAGGGAGGAATCTCCTTCAGCAAATTAAAGGAAGATATTTTCTCATTAATCTCCAGCTGGGAGCAGTACCTGTGTTCCTCTGAGAGAGAGGTCCCAGACAGACTGAAGAGAGTTTGGACTGAGTGGAGTTGGCTGGTCCACTAATAACTCATTGATTCAGTACAATTTGTAAATCAAGAAAGAAACAAAGAAAGAAACAGCTTCTAACACGCAGTCGCCAGCTTGATATTCAGTCACACTGTACAAAGTCCCATGGAATCAGAGAAAGTAGAAGGCCAGCAACATGATTCCCATGGAATCAGAGAAAGTAGAAGGCCAGTAGTATGTGTGAGGGACTACTCAGTTTAATGGAGAGAGTGCAGAGTGCTTGACTGCCTGGTTGATGGCTAAGGGTATGGCTACACTTGAAACTTCAAAGCGCTGCAGGGGCAGCGCTTTGAAGTGTGAGTGCGGTCGCAGCGCCAGCGCTGGGAGAGAGCTCTCCCAGCACTGCACATAAACCACATCCTCTACAGATGTAGCTTGCAGCGCTGGGAGCCACGCTCCCAGCACTGCAGCACTGATTACACTGAGGCTTTACAGCGCTGTATCTTGCAGCACTCAGGGCAGGGCCAGCGCTACTATTTAGGCAGCCTAGGCAATCGCCTAGGGCGCCAGAATAATTAGTGGGTGCCGTTTTGCCGGAGTGGGTGGCAGGCGGCTCCGGTGGAGCTGCCGCAGTCGTGCCTGCGGACGGTCGGCTGCTCGCGCGGCTTCGGTGGACCGCCCGCAGGCATGACTGCGGCAGCTCCACCGGAGCCGCGGGACCAGCGCGCGGGGTGGAGAAATTGCCGTGCGCCTAGGGCGCTCAAACCCCTAGCGCCGGTCCTGGCTCAGGGGGGTATTTTTTCACACCCCTGAGCGCGAAAGTTGCAGCGCTGTAAAGCGCCAGTGTAGCCAAGCCCTAAGTGGTGTATGTATACACCTGATGCAACCAGCTCCGGCTCTCACAGCTCAAACACAGCATCCTGAGCTGAAGGGAAGGAGCAGAGAGCAAGAAAGAGAATTATTTATAGTGTTTCCCTTTGACCTTTGTGGCTAATCGGAGTCAGGGCGTTGGAGGGCCGTAGCTATTAGGATGAGAAATTGAAAGTATGAGTCAGGTATATTTTTGGTGTAATCTTTTATTTACAGAAACAAACAAACAAAGGACCCACATTGTCCTCTTTCTGTTAACACAGCAGAAACAGAAAGCAGGCAGTTCCCTTACTCAGCAATCTACCACTCCATTGAGTTCTCTGCTCAAGAAGCCCAGTCTCTCTGCTTTAGTTACGGTCACATTCACTGCTACTGTCCTGTCTTCCTGTCCCTCCAACAGTCACAGCTTGCAACTGATACGGTTGCCCTGTGTTTCCAATCAGAAAAGCCCCTCAGTCAGTTTAGCTATGCCCTGCCATGCTGTCTAGTGCCTCAGGTGGCCTCCTCACAGCCCTAGCTGCTTTACTCCATAAAAGTGCTTGACTGAGTTGACCCTGAAAGAGAGTGCTTGGTACAGCCATTGACTTTTTGAGGTCTGGAATTGGTTTTGGATCAGAGAACCCTCTGCTGGCAGCCATTAGTACATCAAGACATTACTGAGCAGCCCTACCTACAAACTACCTGCTCCACTCCTGCTACTGAGAAAGCCGATCTCTACAATGGAAGTTATTTCAATGGCTGTGACAGGTTTTAATGTATTAAAAAGTAATTTCCTACAACAACAAAATTCTCCATCCACTCCTCTATGTGGCATATAAACACTAGGACTATTTTAAAATATTTTAAACATGAAAATCTCTCTGTCACTATAAAAAGTTAGTGAGTGAGTTTGTTTAATCCCATTTCCTATTTGAAAAGATCAAATTTAAGATAGACTTATACAAGATAACTGAATTGTGAAATGTTTAATTTGCAGGAATGAAGGCTTCGCACCAAGTCCCTATCTGAAAGAGATCTCCCCAGATGATGATGAACCTGGGTAAATCAACATCCGGCCACTCAGTGCTTAAATTTTCACCCCACCATTTTAGAAAAGACCAGGCCACATGTCCAGAATGTTTCACTGGTTTATGATCTATTCTATGGCTTTCTGAGTACCTGGCATAAAATGTCATGAAAGATATCGGATAGACTAGATCTTCATCTCCTTGTTGTACATGTATTTTATGCAAAAAAAGTTATGAGTGAAATACCAGCCCCACTGACATCAGTGGAAGTTTTGCCATTGACTTCAACAGGGCCAGGATTTCACCCTAAGTATCCTTACTTCACTATTAAGGCCCCAACCTTGCAAACATTTACATATGTGAGTAACATTGTGCATGTGAGTAGTCCCATAGAAAGTAACATGATTTTAAGTGAAGCCTGCCAGATCAGACCCCTTTTCTTTTAAGTATCTTTGGCCCTAATCTTGCAAACACTTATGTTGTGCATAAAATTAAGCACTTGCCTGAGTATTTGCAGGAAGCATTTAAGTAATCCCATAGACTGTAAAGAGATTTGTCTTGAGTAAGCAGTGCTGGATCAGGCCTACAACTTTTTTTTTTAAATGTAATCGTATAATTTCCTATAATTTCCTGAATGCTGTAGAATGCAGTAAAAATCAGAATCCTAAATTGTTGGTTTGTTGTTGAGGTTAGGAAGTGGAGGGGGGTAGGTATTTGTTTTGTTGTAACTTGTTTTGGCATGTGCTCTTTTAATTCTGTCCCTGATGTTAAGAACATTTATTGGAGGATTTTGAGCTTTTGTGGTTTTGGAGGATTTCTGTGTAAGTTTTAATGAGGCAATTACAATCTCCTCATAATAACTGCAGCAGAGAGGTTCAGCCCCTCTGCTTAGCAGGACAGGCAGAGAGAGTGTTTAACTCTTCAAGCTCACTAGGTATTATCACAAAGGGAGAGGAGCCACGTTAGGCTGTCCTCAGAAGTCCTAGTGAATGCCCTCTGAGCAGGCTCCTGATTTTTCAATTGATAATTTTTAAAACTCAAGTTAAAATGTCCTTGCACAGCTAGCCAAAGCATCACTACTTGTAAAGGACTTTCTACCCGCAAATGTTCATTTGCAACATTCAGGTGCAGCTCTAAAACTGAGGTTAGACTATTGTACCATGGGAAAGTGTGTATTTTTTTTCACCCTCACCAAACCAAAATAGAAATGGAAAGAAAATGAAATATATCCTCAGATTTGTCTAAAGGGGGGGAAAATCCACTTTGGGCCAAGCCTAGCATTAGTTCAGTGTGACTATATTTAATATGGCTTTTTACTTGAGGAAGATCTGCATATTCACATGATTTCAATGGGGAGTTTCGTCTTTGTAGGGGAAACTCCAGTGGAAGTGACCATTCATCAGAAGACGAGGAGAGCATCACTAAGCATGAGTGAGTATGTGGAGTGGTTTCATCTGTAAATCTTAAGCTCTTTGGGACAAGAACCGTCTTTCCATTAGCTGTCTGCAGAGTGCCTAGCACAGTAGAGCCCTTATCCTCCTCTCAACCTTCCTGTGATACAAATCATCCTTATTATTAATACTCTTCCATAGGCTTCCAGTGGAATGAGTCTGGTTTCACCCAACAAAGCCACAGATGGGGACGCTTGTAGAAAAGCCTGTCTGATACTCCGATAAAAGGGTGTGCTCACAAAAGACTGACACCTGTGATAAGGCTGAGGGAAGTCTCTCTTGAAAACGTGTATGAAGTAGCTGTCTCCTTCTTTTGGGAGCATGCAGCTCATTAGCATATTATGTGAGGTAAAGCCTGACTAGCACAAAGAGGTTTGAATGTTGAAGGAGTTACACACAGTTGATGCTTTTCAACTGAAAATCCCCCCAGGGTGGGGGTACATGCAGGGCTCTCCATGGCACAGTTGTCAAAAAAGAAAGTATCCTCACTCTCTGAAGGCTGCATGGCAGGGTGCCCTGCTGACCCCAAATAGGCCAGGGTGAAGAGGGCCAGAGGAGTAGGGTATTTACATGGATTCAGTGACCTGAAGCCCCTGCACAGGGAACATGGAGAGGCAGCGGCCACTCCAGATGCTTAATTTTAATGATACAAGATTTTATTAAAAACAGTGGTCAGGAACTTTGTGTTTGAAAATGGACAATTCTTAACATGCTAGTGGCGTCTCAAGAGACAAATCTTCATGGATAGAAGGAGGCCCCCTGGCAGGCACAGTTTGCTCACACTTTACCCACAATAATGCATCTAAATGGGTATTTAGACATCTAAACACTTAGGGGTGGGCAGTTACTTCATTCTCTTGAAATGTGGCCCTCAGAGTCCTGTGATCTGTTGTTAATAATGTAATTTTATAGGTATTGTCTATGAGGAATAAACATCTGGGAATCTCAGTGTCTAGGAGGCTAATTCAGAAGATATTTATTTATTTTTAGGTTATCTTTGTCTACTTCCAGCTATCTTAAGATCACACTTATTACCTTAGATATCACATATAACTCGCAAATGTATATCAGGGAGGAAGGATGGTTCAGTGATTAGGGAACTAGCCTAGGACACTCGTGTGACTTTGGGCAAGTCATTTAGTCTCTCTGTGCCTCAGTTTCCCATCTGAAGAATGGGGATAATAGCACTGCTCTGCCTCACAGGGGTGTTGCGAGGATAAACGCATTAAAGACTGCGAGGTGCTCAGGTACTACTACTACTAGCAGGGGCTATGTAAGATAGATACTTTTCCTTTTTAAAAGCAAATTTGAAAATGAGGCATCTTGTAAGAGTTTTTCATTGGTCTACTTTGCCAAACCGTTATTCAGAAATCGTGCTGTAAACAATATTTCTTGCTGCAGTTGGTATGCTGGTGATATCTCCAGGGCCCAGGCAGAGCAACTGCTACGACAGAAGGTACTGGGAATATCTTTATTAAGTACTTTTAAACCTCTCTCTTAAATCTATTGTTATTGTTGCTGCTCCTCACCTGTAGAGGGTGCTGATGCCTTTCAAATAACTTTAGTATTACGGTGAGAGCGGTAGAAACTGAAATACCAGTAGGTATTAATTTAGTATGAAGATATAGGAGTAATTAGGTTGTGGGTGAATGTGAGGGCCCTAGAGGTGACTAAGTAATGGCACTAATCTAAACTAGACAAAGGGCAGGCAGAGCCCTCCCCCCAAAGCTTTGCCAATGGCTCTCACTCCTGACATATAATACTCTAAATTGCTATTTCAAATGTTGGTCTTTTTGGAGCACAGACTGCCAGTCAGAGAATACTGTGGGGGGATTCTATGACATGCACAAATGGAGACGACTGGACAATGGCATTGTCATATTCCTTTCCATCGGAGACATGACATGTCAGCAGCTAGTACTCTTACCTATTACACCTCCTAGCTCCTGTGACACTCACTCCTTGAGTATTGCCTGTCCCATTGGTGCTCAGCCACTTGCAGTTCATACCATGCTCCACGGATCCATGGCCCAATTTTCCTTCCCAGCTGCCTGCACCCGAGGTTCAGAAAGGAAGTATAATCCTGGCAAATCACTGTGTATTTCTAGGAAGACCAGGGGGTGGTGGGGCAGTTGAAGGATTAGTCACCTATGGCTCTATCAGGGGCTGAACAGTCCCAAATCCTATTGATCTGAATGGGACATGAGATTGCGCAGCATCTTGCAACATTGAATCTTAGACCACAGCTGGACTTGTAAGTGTCTTGTTCCAGCCACACAGCAACCAAATTCCAGCACAAGACTAATGTTGCTCCTACATGTACTGCTAGGAAAGTCCTAATGGAAACCAGAATCTCAGCACCTACCTGGGAAACCACCCTCAAAAGCAGAAACCTGTAGTGCAAAGTTGGGGGATGGGGAAGAGGGAAAAAGTAGGATTTAGCTGCCACTCTCACTCAGAAATAGCCTGAAAATGAATATGTACTGAAAATCTCTCTAGCTGTTTAGTCACCCAGATATACTGAGGCAGTGGAAGACTGCTGTGAGTTTAAGACATTCTGGAAATGCATCGAGGCAAAGTTACAAAATATTTCTCAAATAGTGGGAGTTTCTTGTGATGTTTTCCTTCCTTTTTTGTTTATTATTATTAGGAGAAAGAAGGTGCTTTTATGGTTCGAAATTCAAGCCGAATGGGCAAGTACACCGTGTCCGTATTCAGCAAGGCTCTTGAGTGAGTATTCAAAGGATTGCCTGTGTTTCCATTATCCACTCCATGGGTTTGTTCCTGGGGGAGTCATTCAATACCAAGGTTACCTCACCAGATCTGGACTGAACTTTGGGCAAGTTTGAAAACAGGCTTCTAAACAGTATTATCCCTCTAAATCCATCCGTGCCTTAACCTTCTCTTTGGTCCCTTTTTCTGATCCCTTTTGCTGAGTCCAGTGCTATCGTGACAGAAGGCACCACAAAGAGGTGTGCTCATTGCAGGGGAGAGAGAGAGTAGGGGAGAGCTCATAGATATATTGTTTCATTGCCAGCTGAACAGGGAGCATCTCCAAGGACAGGCTGTATGGGAGATTAATGTAATGTCTGGAAGGAGAGGGAAACTGAAGAGAGAGAGAAATGGGGAGGGGAGAAGAAACCAAGCTTGGGAGAGGCAGGAAAAAGCAAGGAGTGGTTAGAAATGGAACTGCAAACATTCAGAAAAATTGCCTTAGTGAATCAAACCACTGGTCCTTCTAGTCAAATGTCCTTTAATCAGAGGTGTCCAATACCAGATGCATCAGAGGAAGATATAATACCCTGATTCCCCACCACCATTGTTTGCATTAAATAACATTTAGACACAATAAATCCTGCATCTTGGCGGGGGGTGGGGGGTGGCTAGAGGTTTGTTTCAGGAGTGGGTGGGTGAGATTCTGTGGCCTGCATTGTGCAGGAGGTCAAACTAGATGATCATAATTGTCCCTTCTGACCTTAAAGTCTATGAGTCTATGAGATGACCCTAAGCCCTATAATTCTATGATTTTCATGGGGGAAGTTTTTTCATATCCCCAGGCAGTTAAGTGTCCTGCAGTGGGACAGCCGATATCCCTTATAAATATGACCAGCATTTTGAATGCTACATATTGGAAACTACGGAAATATGGAAAATTTGTAACAAGTAATTTTGTAAAGGGACTGCTCCATGCAACAGACGTAACACTTCACTCACAGGACTGCAAGCTGGGGAACTTGCTGCTTTATTCATCTGCACCACAGTAGAGTGGGAACACACAGAACAGAAAGTAAAGGAGGGCTGGAGCATCACTCAGGCCCATAATATTCTGGGTGGCCCAATTAACTTTATCATGACCACTTTACTACAGTAAGTATTTAGATACCACTTATTAAGCAAAGAGTCCCCTTAACTAAATGACAGCTGATAGCAGCAAAGAAAAAATATAATTAAAGTTGTAATTGATGCATTATGAGTTTGGTGACTACATATCTAATTAACTAAATAAGGCTTGGACTTTATTGAGTCTATTTGCCAAGGATCTTACATAAAGAATACCTTGTGCTATTTTTCAGAGATAAAAAAGGAACTGTCAAACATTACCACGTGCACACAAACTACGAAAACAAATATTATCTGGCTGAAAATTACTGTTTTGATTCAGTTCCCCAGCTTATTCACTATCATCAGCATAACTCAGCAGGTAAACCACTTCTGTCTCTTCTTCCCCTTCTGCTGACCCTGAATGTGCTTTTCTCCTATCATAGATAGATTTAGAGAGATTCAGGTTGTTGGGTTTCTAGTATTTATGGTGAATCTCTTGCCATACTGAATAGTCTAAATACTAAGAATAGATTTATCCCTCTTTTAGGTGTCGATCTTGAGAATTTGTTCATGGTGGTGGGGTTAGTTGCCTAGGATTTTTATTATTATTTAAGAGAGCTGCATGTACTGTGATCATTAACTGGCTTTCTTTGTAGGTATGATTACAAGGCTTCGGCATGCTGTGACTACGAAAGCAAATAAGGTCCCATCGACAGCATCCTTAGGAAATGGTATGGAGATGATTTTCCCTTTTAAAACTATTGTCACTGTTTGCCACCTGTCACAGCACTGGTTGAGCTCCCCGTGCTGGACACTCACCAGACAGCTTTGAGGGGATCCCAATGCTGAATCCTCAAATCCTCTAAGCCTCTACAGCAGTGGTCTCCAAAAATTTTTGATCACTCACTTCTCTCAGTAAAAACATTTGTGAATGCACCCCCTGCCACGCCAGCTCTACCATTTTTGCCAAAGTGGAAAAAAAAGCACCCCCAAGGATCCTCTTGTGCACCCCCTGGGGTGTGTGCAGCCCACTTGGAGACCACTTCTGTAGAGTGGTCGTACTAAACCCACAGGCTGCTTGCAGCCCAAACAGCATACAGCTGTGGCCCATGTGACATGCTCAGGGCCTATTTATATATATATATATATATGGCTTGGGGGCTCTAGGAACACTCTTGAGATGAAGATCCTCTGTTTAGCACTCGCTTCTGAGAGCTGAGACCTTGTGGTCCAACTGCCTAGCCTCTGCAACCAGGAGTGACTCTAACAATTCCCCACCAAAGCCTATGCACTGCGCTTCTCAGAACTCCAGCCTTGTGAGCACCCTAGGTAAACAGGTTAACCCCTCAGGGACACGTGGTAGGTGTCGTGCATAACTCACACAGACAGATTTTACACAAGATTCTAAACCACTACTTCTCTTTACTTCTGAGAGAAAGGACAAGAGGGTATAGATCATTTAGAAAACACTGAACATCCTGAATGCAATGCCCCACTAACTCACTTCTCCTTTGGGGTCCATCAGAATTCAGATGGCCAGGGGTCCCCAATTCCCCATCAGGCTCCTGCAGCAGCATCCCTCTGTGTGAGCTGGTGAAAATGGCAGAAGACCCCCAGGAGAACTGCTCCTGCCCTTTTGTAACCTTCCATTCCTGCTGTCCTGTGACTCCTGGATCAGGCTCCACAGATGATCCCAGACCCGTACCAGATGACTTTGTGGCCAGGTTATTTCTCCCCTGACAGACTAGATTTTCTGGGTGGGAACCTGCCTATTGCCTAAGGCACTTGTATTTGAATAGAGGACCACCTAGATTTCACAACCCTCTATTGCCAGTCCTGTGTCACTCCCCATGGAACTTCTGTCCAAGATGAGGTAAAAGGACAACAGAGAAGACAAAAGGCTGCACGTTCCAAATAGAGTTTGATAAAGACGCATGAAGGGAGTTCATAATCTCACTCAGAATTCCTTAGGTTGTATAGATGGATCCCACGCATCGTCACACCGACAAGGTATAATTTATCAGTAAAAATAAACCATTAGGATTTTCCTTACTTCCAATCTTGACCTTATAGAAGGCTGCAGAAGCTTTACACTCTCTGGTTGGCAGCCACCTACATTTATTTCTGTGTCAGAGGTAATGCAGAACCACTCTGCCACACATAGAGTTTAGAGAGGGATTGTTCTTTGGTGATCAGTCCCTCCCCTAGCTCCCTTATATGGGGAGTGCACAGGAGCATTATTCTTAAAGCTTGTTTAGTCACCACCCACCAGTGCACGCAGCCTATTCCCAAGGCTGCTGTGTGTGTGTGGATGTTGGAAGGCCACGGGAACCACATTCCCCAACTCCCTCTGGGGTCAAGTGATTGGCTCCTTGTGCACTCCCTCCATCTGCACGCCCATGCCACAGCCATCTCAGTCTGGCCCTTTCTTATTCTGTTCTGGAACATTATGTGGTGGGATTGCATTTGTTTGCAAAGCCAACTGAAAAACAGCCTGGTGATATTTCGATTGTTTGACCCAAAAGTCCTTCATAAGTCACACAAACTTTGTCTGGTTTTGCGAACTAACATACCTCAGCTGTGGTATCAAATGACACTCTGGGGTTGTGCTACATTTCTGATGTCATTCGCATACAAAATCCATAGGCTTCATGTGGCACACTTTCATGCACTGCAAAAGAAAATGGATGGACATCTTTAGGACCCTGGGACTGAATATGTCAGGCTGGTAGCTAAAAGGGATTGCTTCTGTCTGTCTAGGGATCTGGGAGCTGAAAAGAGAGGAAATCATCCTGCAAAAGGAATTAGGAAGTGGCCAATTTGGAGTGGTACAGCTGGGAAAATGGAAGGGAAAGTACGATGTGGCCATTAAGATGATTAAAGAAGGATCAATGTCAGAAGATGAATTCATAGAGGAAGCTCACACCATGATGTAAGCTGCACTTTGCTTAATGAAGTAACATTGTAAATAAGGCTCTTCCACAAGTCATCTCACTAATATAGAATAGTCACTGAAAAAAGAAGTTCCTCTTCAAAATGAGTACCACAGGCAGCTTTAGGCATGGGCTGAGTATGTGGCCACCTACGGCATCACATTTAAAGAGGCATCAGCAGAATAGTAGAGAGATTGCTGGGGTTACCAGTAACTAGTATTATACAGCTCTTCAGCTTCACTGACTGCTGAGCTTCTGCATGTGTGATTTAAACATGCACTTTATTATTGAAAGGCCTCCTTCAACAGGCATTAATGGAATTATCTATTTCTGTCATCAGAAGCAGGTAGGAGTGACATACTCATGAGTAGATGGAACGTATTAGACCAATGAATGCATCTGCAGTATATTTCACCTTGGCAAAGGGGAGGTAACCACCCACAGTGAGATACCAGTTTGCAAGTAGTTTTATTCAGGGCCATTTTAGGTATGTCACGACATAAGGAAATGAGCTGTGTTCCTGTCAGTGGACTAGCTGAAATGGTTATAATAGCTGATTCTACTTTGCTACATTCTCTTAGTAGGAATGTAGCCACCTCTTATCTTGAATGCTTTCTCATGGCCTAAGGTGGCTCTGTCTTGCCCTGCCTCTGTTTCCCCTCTTGGACTCCTCAAGAATTCAAAAAAGGCTTCTCTTTGTTCAATGTTACCCTTCCTTAAAGTCTGGTTTTAATAGCAAAAAGTTCAAAATGAGGCTTCCCTAGACTTAAGCTAGGGACAACCCATCCTCCCTGAGGTACTGTCTCAAAAATCCCCTAGTGTCTCAAGATTTTCCCTGCTTCAGCAGGCCGCTCCCAGCCCTTCCATGCTGGATCAACTTCCCTGATTGCATGATCTTCGCTGCAGGAACCTTTCTCACTCTCTGCCACAGCTTTCCCTTCTTGTTTCCTGCCTTCCTCCAGCTCTTTACAGAGATCAGCTGCCCTTTATCTGGCCCATTTTGAGAGGCTATTAAGGCGCAGGTGGGTTGGGCCCAGTCCATTCTGTGACCTAAAATCCTTAAATCTCAGGTGCCAATACACTAATGCAGCTTTCTTCATGTGTGCTGGTGGGTCTCAGAAGTCTGCACTACTGAAACCTAAAAAAGTCAGTTTCACCATTTGTGATTATTTGTGCAATTGTTTCATGCTAGCATGGAGAAAGAAATTAACCTTTGCTTGAAAGGGAGATTTTTAAGTCTGAGATTTCATTGATCAAACCCAAACTTGTGATAGGATTTACAAACTAGGCTAGAACTCTTATTATTATTTGTTTGCATGGTTCCAAAAGTTCCTTTACAAATGTCAAGGTGATGATAAGGAATAAAAGCTCACAAAATAGAGCAACATATTTATGTCTTAATATTTTGTTTCAGGAAACTTAATCATCCCAAACTTGTTAAGCTCTATGGAGTTTGCACAGAGACATATCCCATCTATATAGTGGCAGAATATATGGCTAATGGCTGCTTGCTTAACTACTTGAGGAGTCACGGAAAGGAACTGCAACCCTCTCAGCTGCTGGAAATATGTTATGACATTTGTGAAGCTATGACTTTCTTAGAGAGTCAGCAGTTCATTCATCGAGACTTGGTAAGCTCTAGCCACATAGGATAGGTAGGAAGAGGAGAGTTAGGACTGATTCTATGTTCTGTTACTCCTATTTTATACCAGTGTAACTCACACTGGCATAAAACAAGGGTAACGATGTGGACATGTAGGCCACTGGAATAGAACATTTTGTTTAGTGGTGTTTTGTTACCATTATAAGAAGAGCTGCTGTGTCAAGAACTTGAACCTTTCAGGTTTTGTTGTAATCAGCCAGTATTTTACCTAGTTGGGTCTTGTTCCTTCTATTACGCACCCCGGTTTTATAGTGATCTAGCTCTACTTTACACCAGTATAACTGAGAGCAGAATCAGGACCTTGGTATCCAGGCAGGAACGTGTGTTCAAGAACACTGGCAGACAGGTTTGGGTTGGAGCAGATTTGTTATTGTGTGATATCACTGAAAGAGAACTATCCCTAGCTCCTGGAGACTCATGTTCCAGGCTCAGTCTTGACACTCTGTGTTCTAACTGTAGCCATTGGAAAATGCAGGAGACTCTACACTATGGAGAGCTACATTTTCAAAGGGGCTTCAGCCCAACATCTGCAGCTTCAACCATCATTTTAAATATTCATTGTAGTGTTTGCAGTTATTTATTTGTGTACACGAATTGAGTAACTGGACATGTAACTAACCGGTTTGCACATTCAAATCAGAAATCCAGGATGCCGAGCAGTTTATCTGTACAAAATTCAAGTTATAAATATAAAGGCAATGTCTGAAAATTTGCTACTGACTGTTACAAACCATACAGAGCCAAGAATAAAAACTGAACTTGGCTTTAGGAGGTGAACCATATCCCTGGGATTGACAGCCAGGGTCGGCTCCAGGGGTTTTGCTGCCCCAAGCAGCCCAAAAAAAACCAGCCACGATCTGCTGCAATTCAGTGAGAGGTCCTTTGCTCGGAGTGGGAGTGAGGGACCCTCTGCCGAACTGCCGCCGAATAGCTGGATGAGCCACCCCTCTCCGGAGTGGCCGCCCCAAGCACCTGCTTGCTAAGCTGGTGCCTGGAGCCGGCCCTGTTAACAGCCCTCAGGGCAGAGATGATAGCCTTAGGTAAATGCTCAAATAAATAAGTCTGTGCAGATCGGGACTCACTGGCCTATTCATTGACCATACTGCTTAAATTATCTCTCAATAATCCATTCTCCTTATAATGCATAGTAAATAACTAAGTCAGCATTCTCCTATCATACATATGTTCTTGTTTTTAATGTACTAGCAACTTTTGATGTGGTGTTACCTAGTGGCTAGAACACTGGTCTGGGACCCAGAAGACTTACGTTCAATTCTTGGCTCTGCCATTGGTTTGCTGGGTGACTGTGCTGCCCTGTGCCTCAGTTTCCCCATCAGTAGAATGAGGATAATGATACTGATTTCCTTTGTAAAGCACTTTGATATCTATGGATGGCAAGTGCTATTGAAGAGCTCGGTATTATTATTGTTACAAATTAAAAATATATTGCATCATTTTTTAATCAAAAAACTTCATGAATATAAGTGATCAGGGCATAGGCAGTGTGACCTAGTAGTCACATTTAGACCATGGTCTGCATGTGAGGAACAGTGGTCGCTGAGCCGGAGTTGCATGAATCACAAGAGCCTGGTTCAGGAAGCAAGCGTTGGGATCAGAGTCAGACCAGGGTCAGAGAGCGGAAGTCAGAGATAGCACCAGGCTGGAATCAGGAAGCAGGAATCAGGGTCAGAGTCAGGCTGGGATAAGAGATCAGGAGACAAGGCAAAGTCCATGTGGTTGTCCAGACAACTTCCTGGGGAAACCCCTGAGGCTAAGTAGGGGCACTTGGCAAATCAGAGGGAAGCAAGTACTTGGGTGGTACTTCCTGCAGTGCTTACTCTCCACAGTCCCCCCGACTGTAGCTGTCTCAGGCTCTACAGACCCAGGTTCTAGCCCAAGGACCCTTATGAAGGAATTCTGAAGGATAGAAATATTACTTAAAAATAACCAAACTCTTATTTCACTTGGATTTTGGTAACTCACTCTGTTTTCTTGTTTTCCCACTAAAGGCTGCTAGAAACTGCTTGGTTGATAGTGATCTTACTGTGAAGGTGTCTGACTTCGGGATGGCTAGGTAAGCTACAGACTGACTCTTCAACCACTGTAGTGCAATAATATCAATCCTGAATGCTTTATTGGTGTTAGCCAGCCAGCGCTGCCATGAAACCAACAGTGAATGAACTGGTTATTAGTAAAGTTAAACCACAGGGACTATCTAGTTCTCTTTAGTCCAACTGAGTTAATGATTGTAACCCATTCTGGGGCTTTCAATGAAATCAAAAATAGAAGGTGCAGACTCCTGTCATCGTTAAAGGTTAGAGGGCAAATGTATGCACATCACCGTTTCATGCTTGTGAAAGAAATCTCAACAATATTCTCTGTGTGCAATATTCCCTTTGTGAGAGATTCACATGATTTTGGGTTTCTGATCCCTCTAGCAATGACATGATAAAGAGTCACTTGATAACTTGATTGCAGCAACATACCTCGTAGCTTGAGGTTAGAGTTTCTATCAGGTCACCTCTGGAGACCTGGGTTTCTGGCCAGGCTTTGCTCACAGGCTTGTTGGAGAGTTCTTGCGGGGCATTCCAGGCAGAAGCAGTAAGCAATGTTTCACTAGCTATTTGTCATAGCCTGAAGACTGGCTCTTCCCTTGCAGGTATGTTTTGGATGACCTGTATATAAGTTCATTAGGAACTAAGTTTCCAGTGAAGTGGTCGGCACCAGAAGTTTTTCATTATACCAAGTTTAGCAGCAAGTCGGATGTATGGGCCTTTGGTACGTATGGGATTTGACCTTTCATGTTGGAGGTGCTTAATAAGCTCAAAAAAAATGCAAACTTGACTGCATGTTTGAAAAGCCAAAAGAATGACTGACAGACTTTAACAACTACTGTGCAAAAGTCGAAGAGAGGTATTTACTACTTATAGCAGGTATATTCTGCTTAATATTGCCATGCAATAACAATAGACCAAGCTGCTGTAATCTTAATGGCATCTTTGTGGGTGCACAGACTAGAATTTGGCCCACTACCCATAAGTTGTGCAATATGTGTGTAGTGCAATGCCCAGGGTGGGTCGCTGGAGCAGAGACCGAACCGGAGCCCTCTAGCTCTAAAAGCACCAACCTCTAGTGCCTGAGCTAAAAGACCTGTTCAGTTAGTTCAAAGGTTGTAGCAGATTCATAAATCTCAAGCCTAATCTCTAGCATGGGCGAGCACGCGATACTGTGTAATCATGGGATGCATGTGCCACGCTAGCTTCTTGCCAGAACTTAGAACATGATGCAAACCTGTTTCCAGCCAGGAGAGCTCAAACAGCTGATCTTCTCATGGCAGCCTGGCACTGAGCTGTGGGGAACAAGGCAGAAGAAAGGTTTTCCAAATTCTTCTTCCTCTCAGCTTTGTCTCCAGCTAGTCACCCTATCCCATTAAAAGAAAGTCTGCAATGCTGAAAATGTTTTGCTTGTGCCCTATACTACTATGATATACAGTATACAGAGGGCATCATAATTTCTTTTTATAAATGATAGCTTTTCCTGTTTGCTTTTACATTGTGGGCAAAATCCTGGCTCCACTGAAGCCTTGTGACAATTTTGACTTCGGGGGGGACAGTATTTCACCCTAGAAATACAGGGCCTGATTGTCTTGTCTTTCATAGCAGTTTTACAGTGATCCATTGCCCAAGTGTAAGCAAGAGAAGAATCAGGCCCATCATTTCTTGATTGCCCTGTATTTGCCTGATGACTCTTTGGAGGGCTAAAGAACAGGAGCAATAGTCATATTCCAATAGCTGAATCCTGAACAGAAGTTTGTTGATTTTTAGGTATTCTAGGAGAACTCCAGGGAAAGCTGGAATACAGATTTCATTCTGTTATGCTCTTTCTGTCCCACTGCATTTTGCCAGTCTTCAGAAGAGTCCTCAAGCAGCTACAAAGTAGTCAAGGCCTGCTAATTCTGATGTAAAAACTAATCATAAAAAAATACTTTTGAAAAAACTCTTTGTGTACAGTTCTATACGTAATTAAGAAACAATGAAATACTTTTTTTTCAATTTGGAATTGACATGAGTTTCATGTAGGTTTAATTAGCCTGAAAGAGTGTTTACTGCAAAATTGTCACAAAACATCAGGTACTAATGACAGTTACATTAACTGATGTCTAGAGCTTGCAGTTTTTATTGACAGGTATGAAAGGTATATAATTAAGGCTAAGATTTAGTACAGATATTTTTAGTAAAAGTCATGGACAGGTCATGGGCAATAAACAAAAAATCACCGCCTGTGACCTGTCCATGACTTTTTTACTATAAATACTCCTGAGTGACTAAAACTTAACAGCTCCTGGGGACCAGGGTGCCACTGCTCTGGGGGACCCCGGGACACTGATGCTCTGGGAGGGTGTGTGGGGGTCAATGGCTGGCCCCTGCTCTGGTGGCACTGACTGCCCCGCACTGCTCCAAGGCCACTGGGGACTGCTGCTCTGACAGTCCCTGGGGCAGCCTCTGGGACTGCTGCTCCTCCGTGACCACAGCTGCTCCAAGGCCCCGGGGCTCCTCCAGCAGTAGCCAGTACGGCTGGCCCCAGGGCTGCCCCAGCAGCTGGCTCTGGGGTCAGCTACTCGGGCAGCCCAGGGGTCTGCCAGCCCAGCAGCTGCAGAAGTCACAGAAAGTTACGGAATCCATGACGTCTGTAATCTCTGTGACAGACTCGCAACCTTATATATAAGCACTGTAAGTCCTTTGGGAATCTTATTTAAGTCTTCTAACACTAAAGGACTAAATGTCCCAGTCCCTTAAAAACATCTGTAAAATCACATGAGAAAATCATCTACAAAATGCCCTTAGTACTTATTCTATATTTTGTAAAGTTGACATAGGACAAATCTTAAATTGCCATGTCTTGGGCATTATCACTGAATAACACCATCAAACATTTGTATCATTCAGCATCACCTTCCACTGCAACAGTATGTTGTTTGCAATTGAGTACAGCGTCACTAACACTAATACCGTTCATCATACCCTGGTTACAAATCAGCCCCATACATTTGCTAGAAAAACATTTTGTGCTAGAAGTCTCATCTGTTATTACCATTCTGTTAGATGAGTATTGCTTAAGTGTCTTGATCTGGAATGGTTTTTTCATTAAATTTCTTGTCTTTCAACCCTGGAAATTTCTGCAGGGATCTTAATGTGGGAGGTGTTCACTTTGGGAAAGCAACCCTATGAGCTGTATGATAACATACAAGTGATTGAGAAGGTTTCTGAGGGATATCGGCTTTACCGACCACAACTGGCCTCAGAGACCGTCTACCAGTTAATGTACAGCTGCTGGCATGAGGTATGTACCTTGGTCCATATGCACTGGAGATGTTATCTTAAACAATTGATGAGCTTCATGATGGGCAGTTGAAAAAAAGCAATACAGGAAACTATTTCTGTTAAATAACATCAATTGTAGAGAAAAACTAGCTTCCCTAAAGCCCTCTACAACAGTAATCTAGAGAAAGGGCCCATAATTAACAAGAGGACAAGTGTGGAAAATTAAGCAAGATTTTTCCTTTTGAGGAAGGTGTACCATTCATTTATGAAGATAGCTTTAAAATAAGCCGCAAAGTAGATGACAGATTTAGAGTTTGTGATTCATCATAATGTCTCTGTGCCTGAATTTCTAAACATAAGAGCACTGTCAAGGTTTGTAGGTCAAACATTGATCATTCTGTATCCATATTTAAGTTTCTCTTAAAGATCAATGCTGCCATGCTGGCTACAGTGACTCTCCAGTACAAAAAAATTCCCAATTTATTGTTCTTCTTCCCACCTCCGTTTACCTGTCTTTAACCTGTGATATGTCCCTTCTTGAGTGTCTAGAAACTGTCTGGCACATTATTGGTGCTACTATAAAATGGTGATTGTTAGTTTTTATATGACTCACACCAAACATGACAAAAATAAGTTCTACTAGAACAAAAATTTTAAAGAGAAAGAAAAAAGAAAGCAATAGCAATAGAAGAAAGATTTAAAGCATACAGTGCTTGGAATCATAAATTGCTTTGCCACATAAATGCAGTTACCGCTACATAATTCTGCATGTTTGAGCTAAGAAAAATGAATGTGTTACAGTAACTATGTTATATTTTCACTGTTAAGTAACTACATAAGTTGTTCTTTGTTTTCATATAGCTGCCAGAAAAGCGCCCCACATTTCAGCAACTCCTATCAATTATTGAACCACTCAGAGAAGATGACAAGTCTTGAAGACAAGTCCTTATCATGTGGCTTTGAATATTGGTTGACATATCACCAGTCTGTTTTCGGGAGCTAATAATCTTGTGTGAATTCTGAAATCTGGCTGACTCCGGATTTGGCTGACTCCAGCAGTATTACACTGGTTTTTCATTGTCTTTTAATTTGCAGTGCTTTAACAACACAGAGTAAAGAAGAAAAGTCTTGTGAAGTTGTGGTGACTTGGTGTTGTCTGAAAGAAGAGTGTAGAAGTATATTACTGATGCTGTTAGTATGATCCCCACCCCCAGTACTTCACAAGCAGAGAAATATGCAGTAATAATGTAAACTCTTTCAAGGTTTGTTATGGTGGGTTTATTTCAGATCACAACAGGATGTGGATGTTATTGCCAGTAAACAACATATCAATTTGGTCACTAGGGCCTGATCCAGTTTCCCTGAGGTCAAGGGGAGTCTTTCCATTGACTAGTGCATATTGGATTGGGCCCTAATGACATAGATTTAATTCATTGTTCATTCGAAACTAGATCTGTGTGGCATTTGAAATACAATTATGGGGCTACTGGTGGCAGTGATACCTTCTTATTCCCTATTTAATCCCTGATAATGCACAACTATCCTTGTCTAGAATTCCATGAGCCTTAAACAGGCTGGTCTATTGAAACATCAGTATGGGAGCAGCAAGACCAGATACCGGAAGAAGACATCAGCATTTGAAATGTTATTAATATAACAGCATGACCAAAAATTTCACACTTTAGTGCTTGAAAATTGACTCCTAAATCCATATTTGGACACTTAACTAGAAGGCCTTTAATTTTCAAAGGTGCTCATCAACTGTAGCTCCCTCTGACTGCAATGGCAGCTGGCACTGCTTAGCACCTCTGAACTTACTTCTATGTAAGCGCTTAAATATAGATTTAGGAGCCTAACCTTAGGCACCCAGGTTTGCAAATTTTGGCTTATTTTCTTCTAAGTACATGTTGAAAAATTGTGAATAGTGTTTGATTCATAGTAATGGTAACAGTAATTGTTTTGGCTCTACAGGGGGGAAGAGTACATTGAACTTTATGTATTTGACTGCTCCAGTGTTTGTCTTGCCATGTTTCTGGTATTTTTAAAGGAGTAGAAAGAACATGTATAGCAGAACTGTTTATTTTTAAAAGTCAGGCTGAAATATTAATGCAGAGGATGCTTTGGCACCTGGAGTACAGTGGTAAACAGGCACATTAGAGGGAATTATGTTCATTTACAAAAATTCCTGTCTGACTATTAGGAACTGGCCAGTAATGTCTGCATAGCATTTCTAACAGGTTTTTCCCCCTTTTCTCCATAATGCCCAATACAGAACGGGAAGTGTAAGGGAAATGTTGCTTAAGACGGATGAAAATAGATGCTTTTAACTGATCCTTCGTTATAGGCCTTTCCCTTGTTTTCAGTTACATTTAGATTCCTTTATAAAATTGCTTGATTAGTGTTGAAGCCTAGTACATGTAAGAGCCAGTTGTGAACTGTTTTCCATATGTCCTTGGCCTTGGCCTATGTTTGATGTTGGTCTTTCTTTCGTTTTCTCTCGTTAGCGTCAAGTTTTATGGATATAAACAGGGTAGCCGCTTCTCTCTGAACTTGATCATTTTCAGACGAGGCTTTAATTAGTGCTTTGGCTGAAGCTCCAAACCTGTGTGAGGCAGCATTGTTTGTTTGAGTCTGACAAACCAAAGTGGAGTGCTGCAAAGCTGATTTGGCTCATGTCTGTATCAGAATCCTGTATGTTGTAAATTCACAGCTAAATGCAAACATCACTCATCTCAATGCACAAGGTTACCAGAATTTATGAGACTTCTTCCTGCATCTAGATGAGACATTTGGAACTTTAACTCTAAAGTGAATACATTTGTCTTAGCTGCAAGTTATGAACGGATGCTGAGACTGTGTTATTTTTAGCCCACATCTCTTATTTAGCATTGTCGATTGGATTATTACATGGCATTTTGTGACATTACAGCATGAAGGGAACACGGCAAGCTTAGTTGTTTTCCTGTTTGCATAAAAGTTGTTTGTTGGTCCAAGTGAAAAATAAAACAAGTTACACAGGACACACAGTTGTCAAAAGAATTCAGATCCTAACAAAAGTAGATGATGGAGTCTACTATTAAATATTGTGAAAGATGCACAAGTTATATGAAATTAATTACTAGTGGGTATATGCGAGCATATGCGTGCACAGTTTTGTTCTAGTAGCAAGATACTGTCAGCTGCATTAATGACATCTAACTTGAGGCAACATTTTAACGGAGTTGTGTACGCTGTTGCACTGAAACATTCATAAAATAGAAAAAATACTTGGTGTTCTATGATTTCATTATTAGAACAAGTCAAAGTCTGCTAGAACAGCAGTTGTCAACTAGGTGTCTGGGGAGCCCTGGGGGGCCACAAGCAGGTTTCAGGAGGGTCACCAAGCAGGACTGGCATTAGACTCACTGGGGCCTAAGGCAGAAAGCCGAAGCCCTCTCACGCAGGGCTGAAGCCCGGGGACCAGTGTTCCCTCTAGTTTTTTACATCCATGTGCAGAATGAATTTTCTTATATATACCAATATGAAAGTGATATGTGACACATTACCTTCATATTGGTGCACATAACAAAATTCATGTGGTGGAGGTGGGGCCAAGGGGTTTGAAGTGGGGAGGGGCTCAGGGCTGGGGAAGAGGATCACTGATGGGGGAGGGAATGAGATTCTGGGGACGGGCTCTGGGGTGGGTCTGGGGATGAGTTCAGGGTGCAGGAGGGGGCTCAAGGCTGGGCAGGCAGTTGGGTGTGGGAGGAGGGCTCTGGCTAGAGGTGAAGGCTCTGGGGTGGGGATGAGGAGTTTGGGGTTCAGAGCTGGGGCAGAGTGTTGGGGTGCAGGTTCTGGGGTTGGGCCAGGGATGAGGTGTCTGGGGTGCGGGCTGCCCAGGGCCTACAGTGGGGAGAGAGGACTCCCCTCAGCCCAGGCTCCGTCACCTTAGCAGCTCAGGGCTGGAGGAGAGACGCATCTCCCTGGCTACACAGCTCCAGTGGGGCTGGGCCAAGGGAGGGGTTCTTCTTCCCCGGCTGCAGCAAGTCAGGGGCAAGCACCTCCGCACTGGGGCCAGTGTGAGGAGTGGGGCGCCTCTCTCCCAGCCACGGCAGCTCCACACTGGGGCGGGTGCCAGGGGAGGGTCATCTCTCCCCATGGCGGCAGGTCCACGCTGAGGTAGGCGGGGAGAGGTGTCTCCCCCTGCCACAGCCCTAAGCCCCAAGCCCCTGCATGGGGCTTAATAAGCAGCTATGCGGCCACGCAACTTAGAGGGAACTTAACCAGGGACCTGCACCCGGCAACCCTGGAGTGAAGCTGAAGCCTGAGCAACTTAGCTTTGCGGTGCCTCCTGTGGTGTGGGGCCCCAGGCAATTACCCGACGTGCTACCTCCTAATGCCAGCCCTGGCTTTCATATGCAGACAAACAGTTTTGTGGCACAGGTGAGCCATGACGTTTTTAATAGCATGTTGGGAGGGCGGGGGGGATGTGCTCAGAAAGAAAAAGGTTACGAACCCCTGTACTAGATTACAGACCAAATCCTGGTCCCACATCAATGGAAAATTCCCATTAATTTATATGGAACTGAGGCAGGAAACAGCTACTTCAAGCACATCTCTGCACTCTCCTAAATTTGGCTTGATATTCTCACAGAGCTGTAAAAAAAATATCACACCATCAGCCATTTAATATTCTGGTAGGACATAGGGTTGCCAACTTTCTAATTGCACAAAACCGAACACTCTTGCCCTGCCCCTACCCCGCCCCTTCCCTGAGGCTCCACCCCCCCACTCCAGTCCCCCTCCGCCCTCACTCACTTTCTCTGGGCTCGGGCACAGGCTTACCTCGGGTGGCTCCCACTCAGCATTGCAACAGGGGTGCTAAGGCAGGCTGGTTAAGAAGATATGGTTAAGCTGAAGTTTCTAGATAAACTGTAAGGTCTCAGTCCTGCTAATTTGAGCAAATCCTTAAATTTAAGGACATGAATCGTCTCATTGATAAGCATAATAGAAACGGTGTCTCATGAAACATCTTTCCTCTCATTCATAGTCACATGGCCCAACGCCCCTCCTATTTATGGTCACATCATCACTATGGAAACTACAGCCATGGCTTACATAGAAAAATAAAGGTACACCTCTACCCCGATATAAGGCGACCCGATATAAAGCGGGCTCACATACAATGCGGTAAAGCTCTGACAGGCTGCTCTGAGCAGCGTGTTAAGGGTGCTGGGCCAGGCTGGGGCCGAGAGGTTCGACAAGGGGCAGAGGGACTCGGGGGCAGTCAGGGGCTCCCCCCCAGGGTCTGGGGGACAGGAGCTCTGGGATGGCATTTTTGGGGGCCCTGCACTCCCAGAGTGCCCTGAGGGATTAGTGGGGGACTGGGAGCAGCCTGGTCTGATCCCCTTGCCCCAGCCCCAGCCATGTCACTCAGGGGAGGGGGGTTGGGAGAAGGGATCTCCCCAGCAGTGGCGGAAGCAGAGCAGCCCAGCCCCAGCCCACTCCACTCCGCCAGCTCCCAGCCTCAGGCTCCGCCTCCTGCCACAGGTGAGTGCAGAACCTTTCCACAGCTGCCCCCCAGCAACACGGTTGGGGCTGGGGCAAGGAAAGCGGAGCGGGCTGGGGCTGTGTCGCTCAGCTTCCCACCACAGCTGAGTGTGGAGGGAGGGCATCCTTTCCCCAACCTCCCCCCATTCACTGACGGTGGGAAGCGGAGCGCCATGGCTGGGAGCTGGAGGACTGGGGCCAAGCTGCTCAGCTTCCTGCCACTGCCAGTGAGTGCCTGTCAAGGGGTGGGGGTGGGGTGGATGGGGTCTGTCAAAGTTCCTTCCCCACTCTGAACTTTAGGGTACAAATGGGGGGACCTGCATGGACACTTCTAAGCTTAATTATTAGCTTAGATCTGGTAACTCTGCCACCATCCAGAAATTTCAGTGTCAGGAGAACTTCTTGTCCCCCACAAAACCTTCCCCTCCCTGGGTAGCCTTGAGAGGCTTCACCAATTCCCTGGTGAACACAGATCCAAACCCCTTGGATCTTAAAACAAGGAGAAATTAACCATCCCCCCTCTTTTCCCCTACCAATCCCTGGTGAGTCCAGATCCAATCCCCTTGGATCTTAAAACAAGGAAAAATCAATCAGGTTCTTAAAAAGAAAGCTTTTAATTAAAGAAGAAAGGTAAAAATCATCTCTGTAAATCAGGATGGAAAATACTTTACAGGGTAATCAAATTTGTATAGCCCAGAGGAACCCCCTCTAGCCTAAGGTTCAAAGTTACAGCAAACAAAGGTAAAATCCTCTCAGCAAAAAAGGGACATTTACACGTTGAGAAAACAAAAATAAAACCACTCCACCTTGCCTGGCTGTTACTTACAATTTTTGAAACATGAGAGACTGATTCAGAAAGATTTGGAGAGTCTGGACTGACATCTGGTCCCTCTTAGTCCCAAGAGCGAACAACACCCAAAACAAAGAGCACAAACAAAGACTTCCCTCCACCAAGATTTGAAAGTATCTTGTCCCCTTATTGGTCCTCTAGTCAGGTGTCAGCCAGGTTCACTGATCCTCTTAACCCTTTACAGCTAAATGAGGCATTAACCCTTAACTATCTGTTTATGACAGGGTCGGAGTAGTCAGGGGACAGGGAGGTTGGGTAAGGGGTGGGGTCCTGGGGGTGATTAGGGACGGGGGTCTCTGGGGGGGGGCGGTCAGGGAACAAGGAGGCACAAAGCAAGTTTGATATAATGCGGTCTCACCTGTAACACAGTGAGATTTTTTTTGTCTCTCAAGGACTGAGTTATATCAGGGTAGAAGTGTATTAGGAAAAAAATTAATGTATTTGTATTAGGGCTGACAATTAATCGCCATTAACTCATGCAATTAACTCAAAAAAATTAAGTGCGATTAATCACAGTTTTAATTCCACTATTAAAAAATAGAATAGCAATTGAAATTTATTAAATAGTTTTGGATGTTTTTCTATATTTTCAAATATATTGATTTCAGTTACACCACAGAATACTCACTTTATATTTACTTTTTATTACAAATATTTGCACTGTAAAAATGATAAACAAAAGAAATAGTATTTTTCAATTCACATCATACAAGCACTGAAGTGAAATCTCTTTATCGTGAAAGTTCAACTTACAAATGTAGATTTTTTTGTTACATAACTGCATTAAAAAACAAAACAATGTAAAAATTTAAAGCCTTTAGGTCCACTCAGTTCTACTTTTTGTTCAACCAATTGCTAAGAGAAATACATTTATTTACATTCATGGGAGATAATGTTGCTCGCTTCTTATTTACAATGTTACCAGAAAGTGAGAACAGGCATTTACATGGCATTTTTGTATCTGACATTGCAAGGTATTTACATGCCAGATATGCTAAACATTCGTATTCCTCCTCATGTTCCAGCCACCATTCCAGAGGATATGCTGATGATGCTCCTTAAAAAAAATAATGCATTAATTAAATATATGACTGAATTCCTTGGGGGAGAATTGTATGTTTCCTGCTGTTTTACATGCATTCTGCCATATATTTCATGTTATAGCAGTCTTGGATGATGACTCAGCACATGTTGTTTGTTTTAAGAACACTCTCATTGCATATTTGACAAAATGCAAAGAAGGTGCCAATGCGAGATTTGTAAAGATAGCTACAGCACTCGACCCAAGGTTTAAGAATCTGAAGTGCCTTCCAAAAATTGAGAGGGACAAAGTGTGGAGCATACTTTCAGAAGTCATAAAAGCACAGCACTCTGATGCAGAAACTACAGAACCCGAACCACCAAAAAGGAAAATCAACCTTCTGCTGGTGGCATCTGACTTAGATAATGAAAATGAATATGCATTGGTCTGCACTGCTTTGGATCATTATCTAGCAGAACCCATCATCAGCATGAATGAATGTCCTCTGGAATGATGGTTGAAGCATGAAGGAACATATGAATTTTTAGCATATCTGGCACATAAATATCTTGTGACTCCGGCTATAATAGTACCATACAAAGGCCTATTCTCACTTTCAGATGACAAGAAGCAGGCAGCATTATCTCCTGCAGATGTAAACAAACTTGTTTGTCTGAGTGATTGGCTGTACAAGAAGTAGGACTGAGTGGACTTTCTAGGCTCTAAAGTTTTACATTGTTTTATATTTGAAATCAGTTATTTTTTGTACCTAATTCTACATTTTAAAGTTCAACTTTCATGGCAAAGACATTGCACTACAGTACTTGTGTTAGATTAATTGAAAAATACTATTTGTTTTGTTTTTTACAATGCAAATATTTATAGTAAAAATAAATATAAAGTGAGCACTGTACACTTTCTATTCTGTGTTATAATTGAAATAAAAATATTGGAAAATGTAGAAAACATCCAAATATATTTAAATAAATGGTTTTCTATTATTGTTTAACAGTGTGATTAATCATGATTAATTTTTTTAATCACACGATTAATGGTGATTAATTTTTTTAATTGCTTGATAGCCCTAAGTTTTATATGGGTTTTTCAGTGAGTTAATGATTATTACAGATTTATTTGTATATGAAATAGGTTAAAAACCACTGCCCTAAGATTTCCAAAGAGGTCTGCACCTCCATTCAAAACATTTTAGGGGTCCACAAATGAAAAAAAGATTGAAAACCACAGAAATAGATGAATAGCCCATTTTAGGTGAGAATTAAACCACTAGTGGCAGTGGAGAAAGCATGTTCTATTTTCTGTACAATCTGGAGATCTGGAATGGTTCAATGGGAAACATTAATAATCTGAAGAACAGTCTGATTCTCTTGCCTCATACAAAAATTAAATCACCACGATGTTCCCAGTTCACCTTCCTCACAACCATAAGTCAGAGAGTTCCTGGGATCTCAATTTTATCCTGTTCTATACTAACGTCAGAAATATTATTTGACAAATCCAACAACTAAGTCTTTTACCATGATTCAAAGATTTTAGTAACTCAACCAGAGGCTAAGGGTCTATTACAGGAGTGGGTTGGTGAGGTTCTGTGCCATGCAATGGGCAGGAGGTCAGACTAGATGATCAGGATGGACACAATGGGCAGGATGGATCATTTGATCTTAATGTCTATGAACTATTAAATAAAACAAATAAGGTAAGTCAGAAACCAGACTATGTACAGCAACTTCCATACATGCAAATAAAAGCTGCTTATGAGATTATGATGACCTAACTGCTACCACTAGTGAGGTGTTCAATAATGGAACCAAATGCTGAAATATTTTAAATTATAATTCAAGTTCTAATCATTTGATATTAGAGGAGTTTATTCCAAAACATAGTTATACAATATCAGAGGGGTAGCCGTGTTAGTCTGGATCTATAAAAAGTGACAACAACTCCTGTGGCACCTTTCAGACTAACAGAAGTATTGGAGCATAAGCTTTCATGGGTGAATACCCACTTCGTCAGATGCATGCCTCTGACGAAGTGGGTATTCACCCACGACAGCTCATGCTCCAATACTTCTGTTAGTCTATAAGGTGCCACAGGACTCTTTGTCGCAAGTTATACAATAGGTTTCCTTTTCAGCTGGAAGCATAACCCATTCGGGGAACATTTGCTGTTTGGCCTCAACACCATACTTACCAGGCCAACCAACTTGGCAAATTACATACGCCACAACATTTAAACAAAGTTCAAGTTTCTGTTTGTCTTCTTTCAGTTTTTGTTTTGGATTTAGTATGAAGTCAGGTACTTTGAAGGTGCAAAAACTCATGTAATTTCAAACTGCATCCCCCAAAGCTGAGGTTCCTCAGCTTCCCAGTGTGTGTCCATTGACTAAGAGGTCTTTTTTCAGCTGACTCTCCTAATAAATTCTGATTTTTCTTCTTATTGGACAGCTTCATCGTCATCTGGAGGAAGCACTTTCTTTTTCAGTTCTTCTTATATATCTGCTCATAGTCTAGAAATAGCTAATTTAAAAACCTTTGGCAATAGGGTATAGAACAAACACAGAGAAATTGCAAATAGTTGGTTGACGGATAGCAGCATAAGTGGCAGTGTGATATGATAAATATATTTCAAGAAAGGGCTACACACAATGTACCTCTTGTGTATTTGTACATCACTGATTGAACACAGAGATGGCAAACAAGTCATTTACTTGCCTTAGGCTGCACATGGGCAACTGCTTGAATATATCAGAATCCATAATGTTTAATATCAGAGGGGTAGCTGTGTTAGTTTGGATCTGTAAAAGCAGCAAAGAATCCTGTGGCACCTTATAGACTAACAGACGTTTTGGAGCATGAGCTTTTGTGGGTGAATACTCACTTCGTCAGATGCACGTAGTCGAACATGCATCTGACGAAGTGGGTATTCACCCATGAAAGCTCATGCTCCAAAACGTCTGTTAGTCTATAAGGTGCCACAGGATTCTTTGCTGCTTTTACATAATGTTTAATGACATCTGAATTATTTTGGTCTTTCCAATGCACTGTTGTTAAAGCTAAAATGAAAACAAAAACTTAAATGGAGAATTTGCATTATTTTCTAAAATGATGTTTGGTGATCTTCATCTTGTATAAAAGCTGGATTGACTTCTCCATCCTCAGGTTCAGGGTTGATGGGGTTGGTTTGTACTAACTCATCTGTGCCTGCTTTCCTTCTCCTATAAGCAAAAAGAAACTGTTAATATACAGGAAGCTGAGCCTCTGCTTTGATCAAGTACTTCTGGATTCTAATAAGAGACTATTGTAAAAAAATACTGTATTTCATGTGACTCGTTTTGCAAAAACGAATTACACTGGGTCTATTGACTTTAATGGGAACACGAGGCGGTACGTCATATGGCATCATATGGTAGAAGTACCATTGAACAAATAAGTTGTAAATCAATGAACCAATCTTTGTTGTATTGGTTTCAGATCAAAATTATGGTTCAAATAATTCTTATGGAAAAAAAAGACATGCAAAGCATATTGTAGGTCATCTCCTCCAGTGCATTAGGGTGACTTGGAACCCAAATAAACAATTTAGGCTTGCTGAAAACCCATCTTCAGGACTAGCTTCAATAATGTTGAGTTGCCAGGCCTTCCGCTGCTGGTATATATTATTAAAAATATTACTTACTTTCTTCGGTCTCTCTGCCCAGTGATGATCAAGACAATGACTCCAATCACAGCCACACCCATGACGACCCCAAACAGTATTAGCCAGACAGTGACAGGTGGTTCATAAGGTGGTGCCAGTGTTGGAAGAATACCCTCAAACTCCAGAGTATTGTCATCCAGTTTGAAAGCCTCATTAATTCGTCCCCGAGACATTCTGCCATCCAGAGCACAATTAAATAGATGAATAAATTAAACACAAACATATCAAAGATTTTTGGATTCCATATAATCATCTAGGTATTCTAAACTTCTGTTGAACTCTGCTTGAAGATGCTGCTTCAGTACTAGAGTGATACTTTCTGGCATGATACTGCAGGCATACAGCAGCAAGACATGCCAGATTTGCTCCTGCTCCAAAGACAGTAACTGAACACCTGAATTTCTGTAGTAACCAGAACTGACATATTCAGATTTGTTACCGTACACAATAGTATCCCCAATCCTAATAGCCAAACCAAAACAAGAAACCCTTTGACCGCACTGTCTACTTGCATCCTTTCTCTCTCTCTCTCTCCTTCCCTTTACCCCTAAGTTCCTTGGATGCTGCACCTATTGGGTTTCCGGGAAGTGGGCAGGCCCACTGCTAAAGGATTCCCCCCACAGCCTAAGGGGAGGATCCACAGGACTTCAGAACCCCACTGATTCTAGGGGACAACTAATAAAAGAACAGGGACAGGAGTGAGGTCAAAGGGTCATAAGAAGGGAGCCTGACAGGGACACCGAGCAGAGAACCCCAGACAGCGCCCACTGCTCCTTGAAGGCGTCAAGGGAGCCAGTGGAAGCCGCCCAGAGGAACTCCGCCCGGATACGTGAAAGGACCAAGGACCGGAAACAAGCCCCACAGTCACCGGAGTCTCCATCAGCCAACCTCCTCTCCCTGGTTGCGTGGATGGCCTTTTTAGCCAGGGAGAGGAGGAGGTTGACCAGGAGGTCCCGGGACTTTGTGGGGCCACGGATAGGGAGTGCGTACAGAAGGAGGTGAGGGGAAAAGTGCAGCCAGAAACGTAATAGGATGTTAATGAGGATCCGGTGTAGGGGCTGCAACCTGGCGCACTCTAAGTAAATGTGCGCCAGGGTCTCTCTCATGCCACAGAAAGGGCAGGTGTCTGGGATGGGGTAAACCGCGCCCAGTACACGCCCGCCTTGGATGCTGTACCTATTGGGTGTCTGGGAAGTGGGCGGGCGAAGCCCGCCCACTGCTAAAGGATCCCCCCTCAGCCTAAAGGGAGGACCCACAGGACCACAGAACCCACTGAGTGCCGGGGACAACTAATAAAAGAACAGGGACAGGAGTGAGGTCAAAGGGTCAGAAGGAGGGAACCCAACGGGGACACCGAGCAGAGAACCCCGGACAGCGCCCACTGCTCCTCAAAGGCGTCAAGGGAGCCAGTGGACGCCGCCCAGAGGAACTCCGCCCGGATGCGTGATCGGACCATGGAGCGGAAGCAAGCCCCACAGTCACCGGAGTCTCCATCGGCCAACCTCCCCTCCCTGGTCGCGTGGATGGCCTTTTTTGCCAGGGTGAGGAGGAGGTTGACCAGGAGGTCCCGGGACTTCGTGGGGCCACGGATAGGGAGTGCGTAGAGAAGGAGGTGAGGGGAAAAGTGCAACCAGAAACATAAGAGGATGGCAATGAGGAGCCGGTGTAGGGGCTGCAACCTGGCGCACTCTAAGTAAACATGCGCCAGGGTCTCCCTCACGCCGCAGAAGGGGCAGGTGTCCGGGACAGGGGTAAACCGCGCCAAGTACACGCCCGCCTTGGATGCTGTACCTATTGGGTGTCTGGGAAGTGGGCGGGCGAAGCCCGCCCACTGCTAAAGGATCCCCCCTCAGCCTAAAGGGAGGACCCACAGGACCACAGAACCCACTGAGTGCCGGGGACAACTAATAAAAGAACAGGGACAGGAGTGAGGTCAAAGGGTCAGAAGGAGGGAACCCAACGGGGACACCGAGCAGAGAACCCCGGACAGCGCCCACTGCTCCTCAAAGGCGTCAAGGGAGCCAGTGGACGCCGCCCAGAGGAACTCCGCCCGGATGCGTGATCGGACCATGGAGCGGAAGCAAGCCCCACAGTCACCGGAGTCTCCATCGGCCAACCTCCCCTCCCTGGTCGCGTGGATGGCCTTTTTTGCCAGGGCGAGGAGGAGGTTGACCAGGAGGTCCCGGGACTTCGTGGGGCCACGGATAGGGAGTGCGTAGAGAAGGAGGTGAGGGGAAAAGTGCAACCAGAAACATAAGAGGATGGCAATGAGGAGCCGGTGTAGGGGCTGCAACCTGGCGCACTCTAAGTAAACATGCGCCAGGGTCTCCCTCACGCCGCAGAAGGGGCAGGTGTCCGGGACAGGGGTAAACCGCGCCAAGTACACGCCCGCCTTGGATGCTGTACCTATTGGGTGTCTGGGAAGTGGGCGGGCAAAGCCCGCCCACTGCTAAAGATCCCCCCTCAGCCTAAAGGGAGGACCCACAGGACCACAGAACCCACTGAGTTCGGGGGACAACTAATAAAAGAACAGGGACAGGAGTGAGGTCAAAGGGTCAGAAGAAGGGAGCCTGACGGGGACACCGAGCAGAGAACCCCGGACAGCGCCCACTGCTCCTCGAAGGCGTCAAGGGAGCCAGTGGACGCCGCCCAGAGGAACTCCGCCCGGATGCGTGAACGGACCATGGATCGGAAACAGGCCCCACAGTCGCCGGGGTCTCCATCGGCCAACCTCCTCTCTCTGGTCGCGTGGATGGCCTTTTTTGCCAGGGCAAGGAGGAAGTTGACCAGGAGGTCCCGGGACTTCGTGGGGCCACGGATAGGGAGTGCGTAGAGAAGGAGGTGAGGGGAAAAGTGCAGCCAGAAACGTAAAAGGATGTTAATGAGGAGCCGGTGTAGGGGCTGCAACCGGGCGCACTCTAAGTAAACGTGCGCCAGGGTCTCCCTCACGCCGCAGAAGGGGCAGGTGTCCGGGACAGGGGTAAACCGCGCCAAGTACACGCCCGCCTTGGATGCTGTAGCGGGTTGGTTACCCGCTCCAGCCCTGAAGGGTTTAAAAAGCAGCCTGGCAGGGCTTGAGAGCTGTAGCTCTAAAAGCTGGTCTGATTGGGGAAGTGGCCGCAGCTGGGCCACACCTCAATCGGGCCACAGCTGGCCCATATAAAAGGCTGTGAGCCAGAAGCCCAGACACTCTCCCTCTGCCTGTAGAGGGAGAAGGGCCTGGCTGCTTAGAAGCTAGAAACAAGGTACCTAGAGTGCAGCAGGGTGGGGAAAGGCAGAGGAGCTTGGGAGCTCCTGCCTGGAAAGCCCCAGGCTGCGGCCTAGCATAAGGCCAAGAGGTACATGGGGTTGCAGGGGGCAGCCCACGGGTAGGCAAAGGCAGCAGGTCCAAAACCCTTTACCTATGATGAGTGGCTGATACTGCAGTCTGTCCCAATGAGTGGGGCTAGATGGAGACTGGGCAGTAGCTAAACAGAGGCAAAGTGGGGGTACTGGGTTGGAGGTTCCCCAGGGAGGGGAGACCCAGAGTGGTGGGGTACTGCCAGGGTCAGCACCCCAATTAAAAGGGCATCGGGGTCCAGGAAGGGACATGGGGGCCAAAAGGACAGGTGGATCACCGGCCTGCAGAGGGCGCTCCTGGCTGGAAATGAGCTAATTCCCAGAAGTGACCAGCAGGAGGTGCCGCAGGGGTGAGTCTGCCCATCTACAGATGCCCAGCATGCAACCACAGCCTTGACTTCCCCTTCTCTGTTTCCCTCTTGGATCCCTTGCAATTTGCCTTCTTCACCCCATCAAAAATGCTCTCACCAAAGTCTCCAGGGGCCTTTTCCTGCCATGTCTAAGGTACTTTTCTGCATCTTGATCTTCCTTGATCTTTCAGTTGCTTTTGACAAAGTTTGCAAGAAACCATAACTTCTTTGGCCATATTCTCTCCTAGTTTTGCAACCTCTCTGACCACTCATCAGCACCTCCCCTTTGGTTTTTAATTCTCCCCAGCCAGTCCCTCGGGGATTTGTCCTTTGTCTGCTCTTCTTTTCTCTATCTATCATCCACAACCTTATTGTTCACACAGCTTAATTTATTGTCTCTGTGGTAGTATCACAAATTTACTTCTCCATCCTTGATCTTTTCTGTACAGTCTCCCATACCTGGCTTTCTTTCTAACATATCATCCTGAAGGTCCTGCTAAAAAATAGCACCTGAACTTACACTAGTTAGGTTAAAATTACATTGGTCATCTATCTTCAAGTTCAGGGCATAAGCTAGTCACCAGCTTCGGTTGGAGAAATGTACCTTCTCCACGGCACAGTACAGTGCAACTCAATGTATTCTAGGAATTTCACAACTTTTCTGTGTCGCCTTATATTGGCTGCTTTGAAAACAACATCAGATTAGACAGGCTATTTATCTTTTTTCATATGACAATTTCTCTCATCCTAATTTTTCCTTATTTTAGTTTTGAGTCACACTTTCTTATAACACCTCCCTCAGTCATTTGAGTATTTATATGGCTCCAACCCTCTTTCATGTTATTTCCTCTAAGAGCAAAATTTCACCTGATGGCTGTTTCCACCTCAGTTTTGGGAACGATGTCAGAGGTATTACCAGGCATTTTGACAGTAAAATAGAAGGAGATTCTTTTTGTTTCAGCCTCTACATGGATATCTGTGCTCCTGATGGGAAATATATATTTTTTAAAAATGTTTCATAATTAAAGAGCGACCCCCAAATAAAAATCACATGAATGAAAATCTTGCATCTACTATACCTACAAACAACACCTAGCAGCATAATTTAAGGATCCATTGCTTGAAAGAGAGATTTTTGTCAACACTTGAGCTTTCAGTTTTGTGTTATTAAGTAATTCTAGATACAGATGCATTGCCCCAGGATTGAGGCACCCACTGGCGTAATCCCTTAAAGCAGCAGTTCTCGACCAAGGGTCCAAGGCCCCCTGAGGGGGCCACGAGTAGCTTTCAGGGGATCCACTAACAGGGCTGGCATTAGACTCACTGAGGATCAGGGCAAAAAGCCAAAGTCCAGCCCTGCCACCCAAGCCTGAAGGCCTAGCGGTGCAACCACTAGGTAAACTAGGCCGTTGCCTAGGTCGCCAAGTGGTTGGGGGCACCCAGGGCTGTCCTTAGGCATAGGCAGCTGGGTAGGACACCTGAAAATTTGGGGCAGCCTGCCAGACCTATTAGCACAACAATGAAACTGTTAAAGAGCCATTCAAAGGGTAATGAAGCCATTTAACAGGCATTTGCCAACCCCCAAGTGTACAGTCAGTTTCTGAATGTACTGACACACAGTTGTGCATGACTGTAATATTTACTCAGAACATGTTACTCTACAGGACCTTAGTTTAAAATTTGCTTTAAAAATATTTCATTAGTGAGTTGGTGAAGATTATAAAATCACATCTCTAAAAAAATCCTTGCATAGATTTTTAGATGCACAATCATCTTTAGCCTTAAATGCTTGGATATTCAGACATATGGTTTTTGAAATAAATTCTTCAAAAGACCACCCTTACCTAAAATACATATTTTAATTACCACAGTAAAAAAACTTACTTCCAAAGTCTTCCTGTCCTTTCTGTCCATCCATTTCTCCCTTCATGCCCCTCCACCCCCTTGAAGAGAGCCCTTAAAGGGACAACAGCCCTTTGCTTCCAGAAAGCTGGACAAAGACTTTCCCCTTCTTTACTTCTGACTATCTGATGAACTAGTTTTAAGAGAATCCTCTAGCAAAATCAGTACCTTAGTAAGATATACAATCATTTGTTATGCCTAAAATCTTTGGAAACATATTTTTTAAAGTTGGTAGAATTTCATAAATGTGTATTGTTACGGAGATCACACACAATAAATTAGTGTTCCCTTTTTCTAAAAGCAATGAACATTGTTATGATCACACTAAACCACAGTGACTGATTATTTTAAATGTCTGTTTAGTGAGTTAAATATGTAGTAATCTGATTAAGAAAATGTAAAACAGAGAAGAGCTGCATCATGCATTCCATAATATTTAATATTTGTATTTAGCAAGACAGCAGACTCGCCCTTCCTACAAAGTTTTTGCAAATAAATGTCTGACAGACTTCAAGGCATATCAAAGACCTGTGGCCGACATTTTTTATTCTCAAGTTGAGTGCTTTTAATTAGGTACCTTCTGCACGCCCATTCTGCGTGAGAGATAGGGTACAGGGGTCTCTGCAGGGAACTGTGATTCTCTGCCACCGCGAGGCGGGCCGGGCGTCTTGTTATTCTTTCTGCCTTGTCCCTCTGCCCCCACCCCCTCCGGGCTGCAAGCTCAGGCTGCTGTGGGGCATTGGGGAACCAGTTTAAAAATACTGCATAGGACCCCATAAATCCTAAGGACAGCCCTGGGGGTGCCAAAAAGCGGTACCCTGGCTTGTCAGGAAGAAGCCGCCTTCCAGAGGCACCAAAGAGCCAGAGCGATCCACTTGCGGTGGCGGCGAGCCCCAGCCATGGAGGAGCAGGCGCGGTGCAGGGAGGCAGTAGGCAGCAGTGCCACTATCAGGGAGTATCTGCGTCCCTGCCCCTCCAGCTCAGGCTGCAGTCTGGCGCCCCTCCTCCTGGGGGCTCCTGCAGCCGATGCATGCGGGCACCAGCCCCCAAGCACTCTCCAGTTCCCCACTCGCCACTCTTGGGCTCTGCGGCTCCCAGGCATGTGAGCCGCTGCCGGGTTCCAGGGCCCTGAGCTTGCTCTGGGAGGGGCAGCAGTGGCGGCAGCTCACACTGCCGAGAGCTGCAGAGTCCAAGCATGGTGAGAGGGGAGCCAGTGGGGTGCACAGGGGCCTCTGCCCGCTTGCATCTGCTGCTGGAGCCCCCAGAAGGGGTGTTGCCGGGCTGCAGCCTGGGCTGGAGGGGCAGGGGCGCGGCTGCTCCCTGCTAGTGGCACCACAGCCTTTGCAGGACTGCTGCTCCCCTGTGCCGTGCCAGCTCCTCCATGGCTGGGGCTCTCTGCCACCACAACTGGGTCGCTCTGGCTCTCCGGTGCCTCCAGAAGGCGGCTCCTCCCTGCCGAGCTGCTGCAGCGGCCCAAGCCTGGCAAAGCCAGTGAGTGGACTCGGGGTGGGGGCCACCTGGGTGGGGTGGGGAGGGCTCACAGGGGGGCTGTGCACCCTCCAGGGGAGTTCAGGTGGTGGGGAGGGGGGAACCTGGTCTAGGGAGCAACCCCTGGGTAGGCTGGCCCCTGGGGTATAAAGGCTCATTGCGATTTGCCCGTCAATGAACCGATGTCACAGGGGGTTGGGGCGGCGCAAGGTGGAAGTTTTGCGGAGGGCACAAAATATCCTTGCACCAGCCCTGCCTGAAGGTGAAGCCTGAGCAGCTTAGCTATGCGGGACGCCCTGTGGTTTGTGGCCCCAGGCAACTGCCCTGTTTGCTATCCTCTAATGTCAGCCTTGGCTTTTATATGCAGAAAAACAGCCTGTTGTGGCACAGGTGGGCCGTTGAGTTTTTATAGCATGTTGGGGGGGCCTCAGAAAGAAAATGGTTGAGAACCCCTGCCTTAAAGCACCTGGCCAAGCACAGAACAGAAGGGTTACCCTCACATGTTTGGGGCAAAATTCAGCTCAGCTTCTTGCACTTTGAACTAGAGAATAAAAACTAGCATTTGATTGCACCTAGACCCTGCTGAGAATTTAGCTTAGACATAATGGTGATTGAGGTGCTATAAATGTGATCAAATATATTAGGCAGATAGGCCTCTTTGGATGATTTTCTGAGGCTATCTAAAAATCATTCAAAGAGACTTAGCAAGAACAATGTTTTTTTTGTAAAAGTTTCTATTTCTATTTCACAGCCTATGTTAGTAAAGGACTGTATATTTTTAAATGAAATTAGATGAGGGTAGCATTTATTTATTGTGGGGGACTTTTCAATTCATTCAGATCAATTGACTCACATTTTGTGGGTCCAAAATCCCTTGGCTATTCAGCATCATGTATTGTTGCCTCGTATTTTATATAATTTCAGTTTTTATTTTTAATGGAATCTCTCTCCTCTAGAGAAGGTATCTCTATTGCTCTGTTCTTCGGCTATCATAGCCATATTCCCATGTTAGCATTTGGGTAGCTGTTCTCATGATAAAATCTCACCATTAGTAAGTGGTAAACTACAGTGATCTACCGCATCCAAAAATAAAATATAATCTAACTATTGCACAGGTGATATTTTACTTTCTCTGAAGATTAAACAGCATGAGGCAAAGCAAGTGGCTCCCTTTTTATGACCAGCCAATGCCCTCATGTCCTTTAGTATGAAACCACCAGACCTCCTCCAGCTACATTACACAGAAATCACAATCAATTCCATCAATACATATCCCTGCGGAACCAAAAGCAGTACTGTATGCTCACAGCATGCATAGCCAAACAAAATGACTCACTGGAATGGGACAGTCTGGTTCTTGACCTCTGAGAAATACTTCCTCATGGCATAGGCAATCGATGACTGGAACAAATATAATTCATTTCCATCCCATTTGTACTACGATATAAAAAACAGACCTTCAATAGAGATTATAATTATGCTGAAAATTACTGCGCATTAAGCAATTACTTTGAAAATACTGCTTCAGTAGTAGTAATTATAATTACAGCTAGCCACTTTTTTTTTTTGTGCCAGAAAATGCAGCTTCAGATTGACCAAAACATTTTGTAACTTGGTGCTGAATCTGCCGAATTGTTTTAGTTGGAAACCAAACATACCCCTGCCAAAAAAAACAAACAAACAAAAAAAATCTTTTATTTTAATATTTCAAAACAACTTTTCTTTTCAAAATGTGTTGACTTGGATCACGCCCCAGTCATGGCTCAGGGCTCCATTGAGCTAGGAGCAGTACAGAAGGAAACAAAGAAGACATTCCTTACCCCATAGATCTCCTAGACAGGCAGAACATGAGAGGTGGACAAACATTGCGGGAGAATGAGGTAACAAAACGAGCAGAACAATGGAAGTCTTGGCTCACCACTTACTTATGTACAAAAGTACTTTACATGCCCAAAGTGACTTACAAATATCTGATTAATCTTAATAACTCCCTTCGAGATAGATAAGTGATTGATTTCCCCATTTTACAAATGGGGAAAATGATACCTATGGAGTGTCATGAAGAAGCTCACAGAGGGTACATCTACACTGCAACAAAAGCCATGTGGCATGGCCGCAGCTGAGCCAGGTTAGCTGACTCGAGCTCGCAGGGTTCAAACTGTGGGGCTATAAAACTGCAATGAAGACGTTCAGATTTGGGTTGGATTCAGGGCCCAGGGACCCTGGGACAGGGGAGTGTATCAGACTCGAGACTCCAGCCCAAGCCTGAATGTTTACATTGCAACTTTTAGCCCGGCAACCTGAGCCCCGCAAGTCTGAGTCAGCTGACCCAGGTCTGAAAGGGAGTGCCACGGGTTTTTTATCTCAGTATACACATACTCTGAGTGAGTCAATTGCTGAGCCAAGCCCAGAATGCAGAGGTTTCTGGATTCCAGTCCCATATCTAGTCCACAGCTGATGCTGTTCCTTTGAACCTGACCATCTTTTAATGTGTTGTCATCTATCTGAAGTTCTGTCATTTTAGGTTATTTATCACCTAAGGCTATTTTGTGTCCTGACTGAATGCCACAAATAGCACGAGGAACGTCTGTCCCATTTCAACACAAGGGTTCATAATAGCTGAAAAGTTTTTTTTGCTTAAAATAATGAGAGGCCAAATCCTAGCTCTTGTGGATTCTTTACCCAGGAGTATTTCCACTGGAGTTATTGGGACTTTTGTCTGGGAAAGGACTTTCTGATTTAGACACTGGTTTCTATTCTATAGTTTCCTACATAAACAAGTCATTTAGTAGGAAACTGAGTTGTTTTTGTCTTTGTATTTTTCTTGTTAAGAATTCTTTGTACTGATGTTTCTGCATAAGGTATGTATTGATTTTTGTGCCCCAAACCAGACAAGTGATTCAAAAACGGCACGGCGTACGTGGTATTTCATAGCAAACTACACAATAAGTTAGATATTAACTCCAGTGGAACACAGAAACAGAGAGTGGTGCATCACGTTAAATAGCTCACCTCTGGCAGGTGCCTCTGCCTGTGCAGGTGGAAAAACCCAGCAAAACTGAGAATGTATCCTATGCAATTGTGCAATGGTGTACGTGGAAGGAAAGTTCATTTTTGACCTTTAGCAATCAGTTTATAACCTGAAGCTAGAGCTTTGATTACACATATCTTAGCATGCATGCCCATAAATGTTATTATTGGTAATATTATTCAGCCCTGATATGAGGCTCATGGGCATGGTATAAAACTCTAGATACCCCTTATATAATAGCAATTTAAAAAATACAGCTACATTTTTTAACTCTCTGATCTCCCGCTGCAGTGAATTTCATAAAAGGAGGACACATTGGGCCATATCTTCAGCTGGTATATATCAACCTAGCTCCATGGAAGTGAATGGTGGATTCAGCTAGAACAGAAGGAAATGCTGCTTCTAAACTCAGACACAGTCAGTAGACCAATTCCTCAGCAAGTATAGTGTAGCACAGCTCCATTGACTTGAATCTACATTACTTCCAGGAACAAGCTTAGTGCTCAGTTCAGAGGGACAATGTTCTGATTCAAAGTCCGTTGAAGCCAATGAAGTCTTTGCACTGACTTCAGTGAGTTACAGATCAGGCCTTACGGGACAATAAAGGTGGCTTAAAGCCACTATTGCCCACAAACACCTCTTTCTGAGGTGTATTGAGCATGCAAAGGTAGTACTCCAGGATCTGGCTCTTAGTATTAATGAAAGATACAGCTGTATGGGCTATCTCTGCTCTGGTATATTGTACATTCATTATTTTGCTGATACTACACACATCAGTGCCTTCACTTAAGCATTCATAGGAGTTAGCATTGTTTTCTCCTGTAGCTACCACCACAATCCAGCACAGCGGCGGCTCCAGGCACCAGCATTCCAAGCGCATGCCTGGGGCAGCAAGCTGGGGGCGTGCGGTGCCCTGCAGGTCTTGTGAATTCGGCAGCAATTCAGTGGCGGGTACACCGAAGCCGCAGGACAGGCGGACCTCCTGCAGGCAAACCACTGAATCCGCAGGACTGGGGACCCCCTGCAGGTGTGCCGCTGAAGGCAGCCTGCCTGCCACGCTTGGGGTGGCAAAAAAGCTAAACGTCTGTTAGTCTATAAGGTGACACAGGATTCTTTGCTGCTTTTACAGATCCAGACTAACACAGCTACCCCTCTGATACAAAAAAGCTAAAGCCGCCCCGATCCATCATGTCATTGAGTTTGCTTTTTTCTAATTTTCCTTTCATCCTTTGCCCCTTTATACTCTACAATATCTATTTTCCACCCCCTAAAAGAACCCAGTGTATTAATAGAGTTTGATTCCACAACCACCACTTTTCATATTTGGCAGTAGAGCTGGTTGGAAAATTTTTGTTGAAATGGTTTTCCATTGCAAAATGCTGTTTCAACTAAACTGATTTATTTTCATGAAATTGTATCAATTTCAACATTTCATTTAGAAATTAAAAAAAAATGAAAATGGCAAAATGTCCTGTTTTGACATTTTCAGAACAAAAAGGTTTAATTTGTAATTCAAAATGACCTTGTTTTGAAATGTACTTTATTTATATAAAAATTTTTAAAAGGGTCAGAATCAAAACCACCACATTTCAGATTTATCCAAACAAAACATTTTGATTGACTGAAAATAAATTATTTTTCAAATTTTGTTTTGCAAAAAATTTCAAAATTTTGGTTTTCAGGATGAATGTTTAGGAAATCTGAAAAATTTTCACAGCGTGGAAAAATCTGTTTCCTGACCAGTTCTATTTAGTAGTTTCTTTAGCTTTTTAATTATCTGGCTTGTTTCTATAAAATCTATTTTATGATGTTTTCATTCAGAAAAGTATTCAAACAAAGATCTCATGTGCTATGTAAGAGAAAATGTAAGTTTGGTCTCTAATTTTAGAAGAAATTTCCATTTTAAAATACATTTAGTTGTCTACAGGCTGCTGACCTTGCAGTTTGTGTTTCAGCTTTTTATGGTGTGATCGCACAGAAGATGCTGACAGAGTGGTTCAGGTTAACATTTAAAAAGGAGTCGATTTTTAAAAAAGAGACAGATCCTCATATTAAATGGGTTATGAAATATTCTGTCTGAAGTTGGCAGAAATTAATTGAGTTCAAAAGGACTGGTCCTGGCAGTCTTTTAAATATATTTTTTTCTCTCTCAGACACTCTAGTAAGGTCACAGCTAGAGCAAAGCTGCAAGTGTCTCTACCTGATCAATGTCGCCTAAGACATCAGTACATTCTAAACAGATGCTTAGGTGCAATAGATTTAAGTTATATGTGCTGTTCCAAACAAGCTGCTTCTTTGACATAAGCTGTAGTAAACAGATAATGAAGTTCATTCTCAATTTATAAAAGCAGCAAAGAGTCCTGTGGCACCTTGTAGACTAACAGACGTATTGGAGCATGAGCTTTTGTGGGTGCATCCAACGAAGTGAGTATTCACTCACAAAAGCTCATGCGCCAATATGTCTGTTAGTCTATAAGATGCCACAGGACTCTTTGCTGCTTTTACAGATCCAAACTAACATGGCTACCCCTCTGATACTTGGTTCTCTATTTACTTTTTTCACAAAATCCACTGTGCCTCAGTTAACTTTGTAGTATTTCCGTAACTGAATGGGAATGCCTCAATCTTTCCTGGACTTGTAACAGCACCAGTGTGTCAAGTATAATACAATATAGCTGCTGCCATATTTAGAAAGGATTCAGAAGTCAGGCTTGGCAGGTGAGAAGAAGCAGAGCTTTTACACTGTACAACAGCTGGCTAAGGCTGTTCAGGCTCCTAGAACTATTGAGCCAGACCCTCGGCTAGTGTAAGTCAGAGTAGCTCCACTGACTTCAGCCGAGCTACACTAAATTACACTGGCTGCGGGATTGGACCATGTAGCACACAAGGGAGATGGCTAGAGGCTTAACCCAGGCATTAGCATGATGCCTGAAGCTGTGCTCAGTGACATAAAGCAGCGATGTCACTGACTTTGATGGGCACAGGATTAGGCCCATAGTCACTCCCAGGCTCACATTACACTATCTCCATTGCACAGTCAGTCCCAGACTTGATACAGAACTCCTTCTCTGACAGCTGTGACCATGAGATGCTCTAATACAGGCAGTTTGATGTGTGCTTAGCCCCACTTCTAAGCACCAGTAAGATACTGTGAAGTTGTTCCTTCATTCAGGAAAAATGTACATTACTTCATGTTTGAATCAGAGGGGCCCCCTCCCCTAACAGGGAGAGGGACAGCTCAGTGGTTTGAGCATTGGCCTGCTAAACCCAGGGTTGTGAGTTCAATTCTTGAGAGGGCTACTTAGGGATCTGGGGCAAAAATCTGTCAGGGACAGTACTTGGCCCTGCTGTGAAGGCAGGGGACTGAACTCAATAACCTTGCAAGGTCCCTTCCAGTTCTATAAGATACATATACATGACCTGATATAACACAAATTTGGATATAACATGGTAAAGGAGTGCTCTGGGGGCTGCACGCTCCAGTGGATCAAAGCAAGTTCAATATAACACAGTAAGATTTTTTGGCACCCAAGGACAGCATTATATCAAGGTAGCAGTGTATCTCCATATTAGCCTAATGTTCTTGACTGCTGCAAATTAGCACTTATTAGGCCAGATTCACTTGCACACTCTCTAGCTATTTTGTGCTGCTCTGGTGATGCAAAACAGTGGTAAACCCAGCATAGCCAACCAGTTAAACTGGAATTTGGGCTGCTTTGCAATGTTTGGGCAGTACAAAGCAGCTGAATTGTATTGTTGAATGTGTCCCATTGTGAGCTGCAGCAAGTCCTATGTAGGAATCTTCCCAACATGCCTACACACTAGTTAGCACATGTTACCAAGATCCCTTGCTGAACTACAAGGTTGCAGAATCATTTACTTGTGCAGAAGGAGTGTCAGCACAGAAATGTATTTAGTGGACAATGTTTATGTGTTTGTTTTGCAGATGGGGAACATATCTTACAGTCATTCAAATTAAGCACTGTAAATGAGATTGTTTTACAGCCACTCAGTTGCACAACACAAGAACATGATGACAAAAACCAGGCATAAAATGGCGTTAAGTTAAACATTAACTATAATGGCTAATAAAAGTGTTGCAATATGGATGCTTTTCAGTGGTGTTTCTATCACCACTGAATGACATCTAATTCAACTCAGGGGGACAGGAAGCAAAAAAAAGTTTACTGGGCTTGCATGCAAGAGAGTTACAGAACTGAAAGAGTGTGGGTTTGTGTGAGAAATAAAAACACATTTGTGTAATCTTCCTAGACCAATAGGTTCCTGAATTTCATCTGAATTTCAAATTTGAGTGTTTGGATACATAAGCAATAAGCACCTGCCTGATGACCCAATTTTACTTGGAAAAATGCTCATGCTTTCACGGCAATGACAACCTTTCACAGGAAGGAGGCATCCGTGCATTGTTCCACTGTGAGTAATACGAAGAAGGAAATCTAGAATAAAGAGCAAATCCACAGCCAAATGTCCAACTTTGGCAGATTGGCTGAGTTAGCAGTGAGCCAGTCCTCCAGCATGATGTTGAGGGAAGTACCATCTTTGCCTACTAGCTACTGCACTCCAGAAACATAATAGGAAGGACATTTGGGCATCTGAGCTGGAGCATAGACAGGGAGGAGGGTGTGAGGAGGTTTGCAAGGTTTATCAAGGCCTGGAAAAATGACATCAAATATGCAAATAAATTGCTAGAAAGAGCAATCATATTGTTTGTAACGGAGAGCATCCAATACCTCTCGTATAGAATTCAGCTAGATATTTCCACGGTGATTTATGATTTGTTAAACAAAACACAAAATAGTAACAGAACGAATACACTGATCTGGATTTACTCACTGCATTGTTCCCAAGTGCTGATTTCAGACTGATCCTCACTTTGATTGCATTGCTAGAATCTGATTTAAAAAGAAAAGAAGCATTGTGTCAGAACTGCAAAGTCTTTTCCATAAAACTACTGTGTAGCAAGTGAGACGATCAGGGCCGGTGCAACCTATTAGGCGACCTAGGCGGTCGCCTAGGGCACTAGCATTTGGGGGGGTGACATTTTGGGTCCTTCGGCGGTGACTGCGGTGTCCGGATCTTCGGCTGCCCCAGTCATCGTCGGCATTTAGGTGGAGGGACCTGGGACAGGGGGGCTCAGGGAGGGCCGCCTGCAGCAAGTAAGGGGGGGCACGGCACACAGCGGAACCACTCCCCACCCCAGCTCACCTCTGATCTGCCTCCTTCCCTGAGCACGTCGCCCCACTCTGCTTCTCTCCCTCCCAGGCTTGCGGCACCAAACAGCTGATTGGCGCTGCAAGGCTGGGAGGTGGGAGAAGTGGAGAGGTGACAGCGTGCTCGGGGAGGAGGTGGAGCAGAGGTGAGCTGGGAGGGAGCTGCAGCACGGCTCCCCGGGCTGGGGGGAGCTGCCATAGGGGGGCGCCTCAGGGCGGAGTGTGGGAGCTGCCACTGAGGGGGGGCACCTCAGGGTGGCAGGGGGTGCAGAGAGCTGCCACAGGGCTCAGGGCGGAGGCATAAGGTAGAAGTTTTGCCTAGGGTGCGAAACATCCTTGCACCCACCCTGGAGATGATGAGGTGATTTTGTTTTACTGATTTTGTTTTACTGATAGTTTTTACCTTCCCTGGGCTAATAAGGGTATCAGACACAATACTTTTCTCAGCCACTAGGATATGCTGCATTCTCCCACCCTGATTGTGGCTACAGGTGTGTGGCACGTGTGCTTCAGCATTTGATGTAGTGATGCTGGGTTGAATAAGGCATTTTATTCCTCCTCCCACTTCTTGGGCACCCTTTTTGATATGGCCAGCAATGGAGAGCCAGGGAGAGATGACATTTAACATTCCAAACTGATTTGCCCACCTTGAGCCTGATCCAGGGTGATCAGACAGCAAGTGTGAAAAATTGGGACATGGGGTAATAGGTGCCTGTATAAGACAATGTCCCAAATATTGGGACTGTCCCTATAAAATAGGGATATCTGGTCACCCTAGCCTGATTGCTGTTCCAGCTCTGATAACCGAAAGCCTAGATGAGTTCTCACCAGCCTGGCAGATGTGAAGCATGCTCAGTAGTCTCAAGCAAGGGTTATAACTGAAGAACTGATACTGATCATACCTACAAACCCAAACCACTATTCTCCCTTCATTCTGTTTATCCATCCTGAGTTTTTAGCACTGCTGGTGTAAAAAAGCTTTTTAAAGTGCCCTTTGTCAATAATTCATTATCAGGGTCAAGCGCTCAGTTTCTGGGAATCAGGTAAAGCTGTGACAGGTGGTTGATGGCCACCGTGGTCTCTGAGTATGCTGACTCTCCAGCTTTGGGAGTGATGAAGTCAATGCACTTTTGCATGAGCAACTCTTACTGCTGGGTCCTGGGGAAGTAGAATTTGCCTGTTGCCTCTCCCAACTGCCAGATTCAACAACTGCAGAAAGAGAAAGGGGGCATAGGTTGAGGAGAAGTTGTATTGTCAGGCATTCTGAATTGCATATAAAACCATTACACACATGGAGTCCAGAATGTGTTCCAACCAACAGATCTGCCACTATTGTTCTTTATCAGCCACTGGTGCAAGGGTTCAAAGTAGTGGAGCAAGGGTGTTGCATTCATCTTCTTTTCTCCTGTTATACTTTCTAGTGCCTGGGTCCAGGGCTGTGATCTCCCTAAGACAAGCATGTCCCTAGATGTGGAAGGATCAAAAATTATTGCTAGGTTCCATCTGTGCACAGATTATATGTACGCATGCATATTAATGCAAATAAATTCCCTTCTCATTGATAGGAGACTAAACCCCTATGAGTCAGATCCTCAGCTGGTATATATCTGCATAACTCCAGTGGAATTAGATGAGGAAACAGACTTTAATGTAGAGCCAAGTTTATCCCTGGTGTAACCCCATTGGTTTCAGTAACTTAAGTGGCTTTACAGCCAGGATGAATTTGGCTCTGTTATATTCAATCTCCTTTTATATAACAAATTGTGTGCTTTGTTACCGCAGTTTGTGACCAGCTGCCGTGGAATTAGTAATGTCACATGTGTAAAGAGGACCTGTATGGTTAGCAGCCTTGCAAAGTGCCTCCTGAAACTGGAACTGATAAATGGTCCTTGTGTAATATCTAAAAGAAAAGAAAAAAAACCATACTTTGTTACCCAGCTCACACTGGAGCAGCAAATAGCCCTGCCCTTTGGAATGAGCAGCAATTTAGATCACCCCTTCTGCTAGTGACACTGGGCACTTTGGAGAGAAAGACAAAACACTAATGACGGGCTGGGCCTAGCACCCTGATAATGTTCAAACGCCAAAAACAAACACAGCATAAGATCCAAGATTTGTTCTCCGTTACAATGGGCCCTAGCTGGAGTAAGTGGGGTTGCAGAGACTCTGATTCTCCACTCCAGCTGAGCACAGCTGGTACTGATTGGATGGAGGACCCCCAGGGAGCCAGCTGCAGCTCTCTGAGTCAGGGCTGTACAGGGGCATCCCTAATGTATGTCACTGGCACTAGCTACTGATCCTTCAAGGGCCTGTTCCACTGGTTCTTTAGGAACCTGACTCCAGTGAAGGACTTCCAAGGTGCTCCCTCCTTCCCCTTATGGGGAGGGTCAGAGAGGCAGCTGGCATAGGAAACAACAGAGCCATCTCCACCAACATTACACTGCTGTGTAGAAAGTTCCTCTGCACAGCAAGGAATTGCTACTGGGCATCTCCAGTCACATTGCATCGTGTGAGAATCCGGCCCCACAAATGTAACTAGTCTGCGGGCCTGATCCAAAGCCCATTGAAGTCAGTGGAAAGATTCCCATTGACTTCAGGAGGCTTTAGGCCAGGGCCTAACCAAAAGAAGATTTGGCCTTAACACTCTAAATGAAGCATTTAGCACACTGCTGCTTGTCATCTAGGAGTTAAGTGATGATGATAAGGATACCTTATGAAAGAGTAATCATTGGCCACGTGGAATAGAGCAGCAGGGTCACAGTACGTTTCATCATGAGGCAGTGGTTCAACCACACCCACTATTGCTCGCCTGTGGACAGGGGGAGAAAAAAATAGAGGCATTTCCATTACTAGTTCTTGAGAAGAAATATACTGACCTTTCCACATAACAGCTGCTGTTTGTAGCAGTCATCACTGTTGGCATCTCCCTTACCTTCCAAATACAGACATAACAAAGCTAAATAAACTAGGCTCGTAAACTACTATTGATCTGTGCATGGAACTACTGTGCATGGGATTATTGGACCTAAACATTTAACCCTGACTGGAAACTCAAATGTAAGAAGTGAGTGAAAATGTCACAGTAATCTGTAACTTTTTGCCAGTTTGAAAATTAACAATGGTAAACAGGTTTTTTATGATAAATGTTATGAATAAATGCAAGAAAACCAGGCAGAGCAACTAGACTAGTCCAAACAAAAAGAGGCGACTGATATCACTCAAGAACTATTGAAATGATGCTTTGTAAAAACAGAAGAGGTGTAGTCTGAAATTAATGAGCTAAAATTGGTGTGGCGGATATTTGGCCTAATTGGTGGACAAAATAAAAGGGGATGAACTATGCTGCTCACTTTTTTCCTTGGGGGGTTTCTTAAAAAAAGGCTTTGAAAAAAATTCATTTCGTTTTCCACCTTGTATCTCAGTTGGTCTCGTCTGCTCTCATCTTCTCTGACGTCATGATAGAAGGAGCTGACCAGATTTTCTTTCTGAGAGGAAGGCCACTAGCCTTGCTAGCATTCAAAGAACTTTGTTTTTCACTTGTGAATCCTGGAAATCATATCATGACATCCAGGCCTCAGCCCATCAGTGGGGATACTTAATTGCCAGAATTGCAAAGGCACATAAGATCCTGTTCTGTTCCATTCCTCTTGTGTTGTTTTCACCCTCTCCTCCTTCCTCCTATCCTATCTCTTAGTCTTCATTTTTTCATCAAATCCTGAAATCAACTGCATTGCATCAGCATAGTGGGATGAGATGACCACAATCCTGTCCTGTTTAAGGAGAAAAGACTCAACCAGATTATGTCCCGGACCGGAATGTGAACCACGGTCCAAGCAACAGGTACTCTGATTGGCCTGCCAGCCAAAGCATCCATTCGTGACTCACCAGCCTTCCAGTGTTCCAAAGCCATCAACAAAAGCCATATTTCCCTCACATTCTCTGTCCCATCTCTCCTCTACCTTGTGTCTGTGTGTTTGTTAGAAACAGGATGCATTTTACCCAACATGACTGAAAGTGAAATTAACCCTTTTCTTTTCATCAAAGAAAGTTTGTTCTACAAATAGAAGACTCTGATAGTTTGCCTCCAAATGGAGTGAAACTTTAAAGGGTTAAGTTAAATTTGCATATCACTCAATGTTATTTTCAGTATAAGTACTTGTTTTAATTTATTCTTCTTCCATGTGTTTCAACTTTAGAATGAATGCTTTTGGGTGTTTGCTAAGGAACTGAGTAAAACCAAGGCTTCTGTAGAAAAAAACTCCAAACTCCAAACCTAAGTATCTATGTTTTAATGTTGGACTGTGAAAGAGTTTATAACATGGCTAACTTTTTTCACCTTTGAGATCAATACCACAGAACTCACAGTGATGTCAGTGGTGGCACTGCTTCAAAATGAATAGCAGGATATGGCCCTTTGACATAAAAGATTAAAAACCAAAGGATTAAAAACCAAAGGATTTATGCTAGGATGGGGTAGGAAAGGTAAAATCATTGTTGTAAAATATTCCACAATCAATTGGCTTCACACACCACTCATCATGGGTCTGATGCATAGCCCATTGAACCAAAGACACCATGATGAGGTGTCTACCCCATGCAAGACCTGAATAGAGAGAAGGGCCAATTAGCCTTGTGACAAGATGCACCAGTCAAGGTTGAAAAGCTCTAATTGATGATGAAGCCCAGGCTAAACTGCTATAAAACCAGGAAGGAGAAAGTAAGAGGTGGGCTGCAGTAGGGAAGGAAGGCTGTTAGTCACTTTCTGGGCTTAGAGGGGGAAAAGGAAGAAACTGGGGATGAACTGAAGCCCTGGGATTCAGGCCCTGAAGGAAGGGCATATCCAGAGGAGGGCTGAAAAGGAGCCTGATAGGGATGAAGCAGGAAGCAGCCCAGGGAAAAAGCAGCAAGGTTTTGGATAGTGCAGAATTTGGCTGCTGGTTGTAGGGTCCCTGAGCTGGAACCCGGCATAATGGGCAGGCCTGGGTTCCCCTACCAGCCACTGGGGAAGTAGCACAGGGTGAGCAATGGAGCAGAAGACTGCCTAGGATAGTCATCCAATGAGACATTGATCTCCCAGAAGGAGAGGATTATAGTGACCTGACCACAGGGCCAAGCCATGAAAAAGGAATACCCTGGGTGATAAAGAGGGAGTAATCTGATGAAAGAGAGAGAGAGAGAGAGAGAGAGAGAGAGAGAGAGAGAGAGACCATGCGGTGCAAAACAGAAGGAGGTGGGCATACCCAAAGAAGGGTGGAAAAGGAGCCTGACAGAAGCAAAGTGGGAAGCAGTCCAAGGAAAGAACAGCAAGGTTTTGGACAGTGCCGACCTTGGCCACTGGTTATAGGATCCCTGCCTGGTACCCGGGCTAATGGGCAGGCCTAGGTTCCCTCCTAGTCACTGAGGAAGTGGCACAGACAGGGCAGTGGACCAGAAGACGGCCTAGGACAGCCATTCAATGGGACTTTGATACCCCAGAAGAGGAGGACTATAGTGACCTGGCCAAAGGGCCAAGCTATGAAGAGGGAGCACCTGGACTGGTGAAAAGGAGGTAACCTGACTCCAGAAAGAGAGTGTGAGTGATACCACGGGATGAGACACCAAACAAGAGAGCATCAGACTGGTCATGAGCTACATGTTCCACAGCGGTGAGTTGTGAACCCTGTGACAGAAACCCATTACATTGAATGGACTTGGGAGCAGGTCCCAGAAAGTGCATTAGTGATGTTGAGCAAGATCCTATTAGATAGGTGAATACTATTATTATCTCCATTTCACACATGGGGTAACTGTGAAACACTGAGAAGTTAAAAGGTCTGTGACAGAGATGGGATTAGAAAGTAGGTCTCTTTTCTGCTGTGCCTTTGGAGTGGAGATGAAATATAGCTCCTTTTTTGACTCCTGAAGAGCTAATTTCCCAAACTGTACCATGGAGACAGACCTATTTCAGCATACCTAATCTCTGAAACTGCAGACATTTAGTCCACACAGGTGTATGAAGACCAAGATCATCATCTACCAGTGGATAGCATTTCAGTGCCACTGTGACAGATCTGTTTACTTTGCTAAATAATTTGGCACTCCCCTCTACTTCCCTGATATCTCTTGTACTCCTGAAAATGAAAACTGAACAAACCCTTAAACCCTCTTTCCCAAAAGTTCTTCTTCCTGTTTCCCCACACTTACTTCATCTCCCACCACTTCTTCATCCACTCATCTTTTGGAATGTCACCTCTAAATACCATCCATCGCCACTTCTCTAGCATATAAGTAAAAGGCATTGTTCCAACAATAGTGAGGGCTTGTTTGAGTAGGAAGTTGACATCCGTTTCTGAAAAAAGAGCACAATGTAACTGTTAAGGTGATGATGAATACATGACCAGGCTACTAATGTTGCTTCCTTCACCATACGTAGCTAATGAGTACATCTGCTTAGAAAATTTTAGTGAAACACAAAAAAAAACCAAAGAAACCCAGGAAGATATTGTTATGGAAATTTGTACATTTTTTTCTCTTTTTGCTCCAGTTCTACTTTCTAAACATTCATAATCCCTGTGGCTTTTGTTGCAACATTATTTGGTTGTATTTATTTAGTTGAGATGGGCCTGGGCTCAAGAGTTCGGATCCAAATCCTAATCTAAATTTTGGAGGATTTTGGATTGAGGGATTTGATTTAGGCTCATCTTCATCATCTAATATTCAACTGGACAAGTCAGACAAATCCAGCTGTGAAGAAGAAGTTGGACAAAGCAGCCGTTTACATTTTGATATAGATTTGCATAGCTTTATGTAAACAAAGTACAAGGACCACCACTAACCTTACTGTGCTGTGAAGATTTCCTCAATAATTATTCAATTCTGAAGGTAGTGAAGAACTACTAATTTAAATTCTTGCAGTAGCATTAAATGAGTGGCACCTTATAAATAACTGCTTCCTGGATCAGGAAGTCATTTTGGAAATGAGCATACTGTGATATGTAACTGAGATGGAATTCTCAAAAGCATTTAAGTAACTCACTCGTCTTACAAACTTACTCATACTCTGCTGCAAAATATGGCATGAATACATTTTTATTAGTTACCATTGTCTTCCTGAAAAGTAGATTCTAGAAGGTCAAGTGATTTCAAATGCTTTGGAGTAGCTGCCGACAGTGACATGATTTCTCCTACTGCTTCATGAAATCCTTCGTTAGCTCCACTTCTTAGCAGATAAGAGAGGTTGGAATATGCCATATCATACTCTATATGCCCCATCTCATGATGTGCCGTCAAGAAGTCATCCATATTCACTTTAGTGCACATCTTGATCCTGCATTCCAATGCAAAGCATTTAAAATTAAATAAAGACACTGGCAGAGTTATACCATTTGTTTGGTACTGGATGCCATGGTTGTGGCTGCAAAACAGCTTAAATAACTCACTTACTAACCCCCTGGTGTATTTCACATTCATCGTTTTCTAAAACATTCACCTTTGGGTCTGTTCTATGTTTGATCCCTTCCTAAAGGCGATTTTTGGGGAAAGTTTTAAGTAAAATTCTTTTGGCTATTATTAAATTCTGCAGAGGTAAAAAGAATATTGCCATGCATTTTCTATGCAGAGAAGTAAAAAATGGCTAAACTCTGAAAGCTGACACATTAACCATGCTTATTAAGGAAAATCTCTGTTGCCAAGTTTACATAGTTGGCTGGATAATACAGTAAGAAATTAACAAAAATCGGCTACACATATAGAACTGTTTTTAGCCTGAGTGTTTAGACATGTAGAGATGCACATTGAACACATCCATTTTTTTGTGGATACATATTATTAACACTTCTGCTGCTACATGGAGATTTAAGGCTTTATTGCACCCTTATGACTAGCTGGACTGTGCAAACTGCATACAGCCCTGAGTAAGGTGTGGCACAGAGTTACATCAACACTGGGGGAGCTCCAGGAGGCTTTGCGCCTTAGAGAAAGGTAGCTTATCTCTGAAGTTACAGGACATGGCCAAGTCACAGAGAGTTCGTTTTGGAACCAAAATCTCTACACCCAGGTTTCCTTTCTCTGCTAAGCCTCTGTATAATCCACTTGAACACAGCGCCTTCCAAGCAAATGAAATACCTTTTCTGTGTGTCTATTTCCTGCTGTAGATGGTACTTTGTACTCACCTATGGCAACAGTTTTCTATCTCTTGATCTCAGAACACTTTATAGGGATGGATAAGCACCATTTGCCACATTTTACAGTTGGGGTAGCTAAGACACGATTTGCCTGGGGACCATTATGATCTGTGAATAAGACATAAGGCGTAGCAGGCAAGAGACCTGCTTTCTAATCTCCTCTCTGCCACACACTCTGTCATTTAACTCCTGTTTGTTACCCCATGTGTGAAATGGAGATGACGATGATAATTTCTGCTCACCTCATGTGGGTACTGAGGCCTCACTATGTAATGTTTATAAAGTGGCATTTAAGGGCAAAGTACATACAACATATAGTGACATCTGTGTGCTAAATTATGAAAGCGTGTGATGAGCTGAATATATCATGCATCTTGGACCACCTCCCCTGGACTCTGCTCATTAATCCATCTCACCCAAAGCTACTCTTGATGTTTCACACCTCTGAGCACCTTCATACAACTGCTATTTCATAAAACCCCACCAGACAAATTTTTCTTTTTTCCCTCAAATATGGTTTCCCTTCACTGCCACCAAATTACATTGGTAGATGGTCCAGGACTAGAAATTTTCACCCCTAGATCAATGACTGATAACTGGTGACCCACCACTGATCCAATTCTCTCCTTGCAGGATATTGGTAACTACAGTACCATTAATTTCAAGGGAAGATAGAACCTGCTCCAATGGGTCTCATTGTATATAAATTCACACTCTCACTGAATATGAAGCAGACACATGGGGATAAATTTTCACTAAAATTTTCACTAAAAATTCCACATAGCCCCAGGCTAAGCACTGTACTTTTTTGATAATTTTGTTGATGTCACCCAACACAGTTGTTCTATCACTAACTTATATGAATATAAACACAATCCTCTGTTTAATAGAAGAGAGTAGCCCATTGATTTTACAGAAAAAGATTACAAAATCCAGTTTAGATTCCCCTAACCATCCTAAATCTGCCCCCTACCAAAAATATTAGAGAAGTAAGGAGAAGATAAAATTAAAATAGCAGTTTGCCCTGGTGCACTTGACTAGATAGCAAAGAATCATAGAAATGTAAAGCTGGAAGGGACCTCAAGAGGTCATCTGGTCTAGCCTGCTGTGCTGAGGCAGGACCAAGTATATGTAGATCATCCCTGACAAGCATTTGTCTAATCTCGTTTTAAAAACCTCCAGTGACCAGGATTCCACAACCTCCCTTGATAACATGTGCTAGTACTTAACCACACTTCTAGTTGGAAGTTTTTTCCACTTATCTAACCCAGATCTCTCTTGCTACAAACTAAGCCAATTACTGTTTGTCCTAACCTTATTAGACCTGGAGAACAAGAGATCACTGCCTTTTTCATAACAGCCTTTTACATCTTTGAAGAGAAATGTGAAGATTCTATAAGCACTCAAAGGAAAGAGTTACAAACTTTACAGTACCTATAATCCTTTTTTCCCATATCCCAAGCTGTAGGATGGCAAACAACCTTTCTGCCATCGTTAGGCTCTGTAATCATAGAATTGTTCCAGAAGCCTTCAGTCATTGCATAGAGGCCAACAGAGATGAAAAAATCCTCAGCAGCCTTAAATATTTTTGTTGCATCCCAATTCTGAAACAGACAATGAGAATTCACTTATAATATTAGCCAATCATATGGCTAGATATTTCTCACAGTCCAGTAGAACAGATTCTATTCTGAAAAGTGACTTTGAAAAACAGTATCACAGTCCCCACACTTATTATATCTCAATGACTTCAAATCAAAGTCTTACAGTTTGCAAGTAAGTGAGTAGCTTACTGCCAGTCCTGAAAACTCACTACGGGAGCTGAGGCAAGCTGGCGCATGGATCACCATCAATAATCAGGTTTCCGCAGTCAAAGCTAGTCCATTGACAATGCATGAGCCAGAACAGAAAAGCATTAATAGGAGTGAAAAGTAGTAAAAACTTAGTTTTGTCAGAAATGTACACAGATATAGGATCCAATTCTCCCCTCTCAGTGGTGTAAGTCAGGAGTAACTTGTTGAAGGCAGTGGAGTGGCAGTATTGTAAAACCAGGTGAAAGGGAAATTGGATCTGTAACTCACAATACAAATAGACAACAGAGCTGAGTAAAAAAGGGTTTGAGTTTAGAGTCCCTTATCTGATCATAACTGTACTTGAAAATTAGTTTAAAAACCTTCATTTGAATTTCATTCTGCAATTTTATTTATTCTAAGTAGGGGGAGCTCTTTATTAGCCTAACTTTGAGTAAAGCCATAAAGTCACAGGCTTTAAAATTAGGGGGGTAGGAAAGTCCAGTGAGGGTGTTAGCCTGAGACACAGATGATCTGGATTGAATTCCTTTCTCTGCTATAGACATCCGGGTGACATTGGGCAAGTCACTTAGGGCTTGTCTACATGGGAGTGGGGGTTGGAAAGCTCACAGGAGCTGGCGTGCACTAGCTCTTCTGCACTAATTCCCAGTGCGGATACTCTTACTGCGTACTGAGACTGCCTTTGTGTACATTAGCTTAACTCACTTTGCAAGTGTACTAAGCTAAGCAACCTGAGAGCACTCTCAGGCCATGTCTACACTACAAAGTTAAGTCGACATATTTATGTAAGTCGATATCGAGCCTTCAAATTAAGCAAAGCGATCTTGCATGTCCACACCGTGCTCATTGTGTCAGTGGAGTGCGTCCTCACTAGCAGTGTGCAGTAAGAGTCCACCTGGAGAGTCAGTGAGCAGTTGTAAATCCACACCTAACTTACTGCACACTGGGCTTCACTGTGTAGAGAAACTCCTAGTGTCCCCGTGCCTAAATTCCCCACCTGTAAAATGGGGATAACAGAACTTCCCTACCTCACCAGGGTGTTGTGAGGATCAATCCATTAAAGATTGGGTTCAGGTACTCTGGCAATGGGGCCATATTAGTGGAGCTTCCTATCCAGGAAGTGGGTATGCTTAGGAAAAATAGTTAAATGTTAAACATGAAGCTCTCCTGATTGTTTTTGTAAAATGAATGAAATTCAGGCAAATCTACAAACATTTGACTAAACATCACAGAACATTATTATTGGTGTTGTTATTACGCCTCGAGGCCCCAGCCAGGTTCAGGGCTCTATTGTGCTAGGCACTGTACAACACAGAAAAGACAGACACTGTCCTTCCAGCTTACAGTCGAAAGACACAAGGCTGGCAGAGTCGGGGAAAAGGATACAACATACAAGTAGATTGACCAGGGCAAACGTCTTGTTAGTGCAATGATTTCTTAGGTTGGATTTTATTTCCTGGGATTTTTAGACACAAACTATATCTTGTGGAACAGATGCAGAAGAGGGAAAGGGAGTTGGAGCTGAGACTAGACAGTGGAAGAGGATGGAGAGAGAGAGAGACAGCGAAGGGAATAGTGAGGGAGAGGGGAACAGATGGGAAGGGAATGGATAAACACAGGGAAAGAGTAAAGGAAACAATAAAGGGAGTGTAGTAAATAATTCTATGCCTGAAGCATGACTATACCTAAGGCCAGCCCTGGTTTCCAGGGGGATGGCTCAAGTATTCCATTTACTATACTACCAAAAACCATCATTTAAAGAACCATGAGTATCACAGCAAAACCATATTTGCAAGGCAGCCAATTGCTGCTTGACATCTCATTAGAAGTCTTACCTTTTTAACCATTTCAGAAGTTACATCAATGTTTGGTTTGTCTGGATAGGGGACTGTCAAGGCATACAAATTAGTCCAAAATCTACCCCACATGTCACCTTCAACAGAGAAGGGAAAGTTACAAATTAATTAAATAGCATACTATCTGCCATGCTGAAAGTCATCATCAGAGTGTTGGGTTTGTATCATAATAGGCGTAAGGATTTTCACACATGTAAGCTATGGCCTGACGCAAAGCCCATTGGAATTAATGGAAGTCCTTACATTAACATTAATGGGCTTTGCATCAGGCACATTATTATTATTATTATTATTGTTATGTTAGCTCCTAGGAGCCCAGTCATGGATGTACAAAGACAGAACAAAATTGTCCCTGTTCCAAGAGCTTAAAATCTAAGTATGAGACAACAGATGGCAGACATAGACAGGATATACTTAATATAATGACATCACAAGTAGAATATTTTAGAAAATATGTTAAAAAATAGTTTTATTTGCCACACTAAAATTATTTCAACCTCAAAGGTGCTAATTTCTTCAATGAAAAGCAAAAATCATCATTCCCTGAGATAAATTACCTCTTACCATATAGCTTCAGGACCATTCAAAACTGAAACAACTGACCATTCCCTGCCTTTCTATGTATAATGCTACAATTTATTATTTTCATTAACTGCTATTCATATATGGCTAAATGTATATATTACATTAATGCAACATAAAGGTGGCACAGTTAAAATAAGAATGTCACAGTTAAGGTCAAGATTTTAAAAAAAATATGTGCCTAAAATTATGTTCCTAAGTAAGAGTTTAGTGGTTTAGCTTAAGGTTCACAATTCTGAGAATCTTGACCTAATTTCCTTTAATGATGTTAAGTTGGCTACATTATAGAGTGCCATTTTTGGGAGGCAATATGGTCTAATGGAAAGGGCACTGGACTGGAAAATAGGGAACCTGGGTTCTAGCCCTACCTCTGCCTCTCATCAGCTGTATGAGCTTTGGCAGATTGTTTCAATTCTCTATGCCTCCATTTCCCCTCCCACCCTTTCTCTGTCTTGTCTGTCTAGATTGCAACCTCTGCAGGGCAGAGACTGTCTCTCTCACTGTGTGTTTGTACACCACCTAGTGCAATGGGGCCCAAAAATTATATCAAGAATTTGGATTCACATGCAGTTTAATGTCTTAATATTTATGTCTTAAATGGCGCTGTCCTACTCCCACAGCAGTAAGTATCTATGAAATCAAGCTTGTATAATACAGTTGTTTTTTCATACCGAGTAAATGAGCAGGAAGACATCCTGTTGAACTGATGCGGTCTGAGCCATAAACATTCTCCAGCCTGTACCTCACATAAGCATGTAGCTCCCGATATAAAGGTTTTATCTGAAGAAAAAAAATGGGGCTAGATCACAGAGCCATTAATTTGTCTAAGCCACCATCTGGAAATGCAGAGCCTCTAAGATTCAACCAACTGGATATTGCTTATTGTATTATCATGCACCTGTCCAATGTCCTAGGTGTACGCACACAATGTCATGTGAATACATTCTGAAATTTGCAATCCAGTTGTCATCTTGTCCCATAATATTGATATCAGGCCATGAAGTTCGAGAATGAATTTGGTGACTTTATGGGGTCCTTTGCAAAGACCATCCTGACCTCATTATGGCACTGGGGTGTTCCCAAAGGAAATAGCTGGCTAACAGGACTCTGGCAACCATATTCCCATCATTAAGTTGCATATGAGAGCTTGGAGACACAATGCTTCTGTAATCCACCTTTCCTTTAGTAAAGCCCTAATAGCACTGCACAGATGCAAGGGAGGGAGGCATATTTATCCCTAAGCCATGGAGCCACTCAATGGATGTCACTACAGTTCCATGGCAGAACGCTCTCTATGGGGATTCACATAACCCCCACATAGGAGAAGGATGGAAGAAGCTGCATAACATGTAGTCACACCCCTCATTCTCCCCCCTCCTGCACACTGCTGTACATTTTGCAGAAGTTCCACTGCAAAGGGGACCTTCTATGGTTGTGACAGAGGAAGCTAAATTTGCCCCTAAAAGACTAGATAAATATATAGGCTTTGTAACAAACTCAGGCCCTGTTGGAGCATGGGGAGAAGCAAATTCCAGAAAAGTGTCCAGGTTCATATGAAACCTGCAAGTTCTGTTTGCGCTTGCCCCAGGTTTGCTTTGAAGTCTTTAAGTTCACGAGAATGTGAAACTCCACGTGAAACTGACAGGACTGTGACAGCAATAAATGTTATGAACAAAACCACCTGATTATGGTTTGTGGAGCCTACGTTACCCAAGGCCAGTGGGCTAGGCAGAGTTGTACTATTTCCCCATAGTACGGCAGTTTAAGTCACAAAACTTTCACAAATTACTAACCAGTGTAGAAATGACAAAATGAAACTATAGAACAGTGGTTAAGAGAACTCCCATAACTTGACACTGAATCACTACCTGCTCAAATGTTGTTTCCACATCTTCAATCAGCTGATTACGGCTGTAGGCATATTCTGTGGAATCATCTACTTCATAATTTCCTCTCCAATAATCTCCATAGTCAGAATACTCTGTAAAACAAAGGCATGCTCATCCTGAGACCAGAGTCCAGCCTGAAATTTAATCACTCTCTCCCTATAAGGTGAGAGATGAAGTTACTAGTATTGGAACTGAAAGCATGTGTCCTCTGAGATGATGGGAAGGAGGAAGCCACTCCATGGAAAAGCTCTGGTCCACTGCAGTTTAGATTGTCCTGGTCTCCAGGGACAGCAGAAACAGAAATTGCAACAACTGTTTGTAGGTCTGTCTGTGATTCATACTAATCAGAGAGGCAGAATGAAGAGACAGATTAAACTGGAGTTCTTCATTGGATTAGGGGTCAATGGAGAATGAAGACTTGGGTTCGGGTTCAGCGACAATGAAATCTCACAAATCGTTCTCATAAAACATATGCAGGGCAGGCTGCCTCCAGACTAGATGTAGGAAAAAAGCCCTTTCTAGTTTTGAATCTACCTCAAGAGTACAACTATAGGGGCAAGCTCAGATCCTGGGATTCAAATTCATTAAATTTGATGGGGAGGGGATGGTCTATATTTATAGCTCACTGTCTGGGCCCTCTCTAATATTGTGGGAGCTGACAGCAAGGCCTCTAATTAAAGTTGCCTTGACACTTTTCATTACAACCTTCCCTCTTCAATTGCTTGTAACTTTGACAAACTTTTATCATTTGGACTTACATTTTCCATGCTTTGGCACTGCCTCTGGTTAGATTTTTTTGAGGAAGTATAAATACAGGAAAGTAGATAGGCAGAGGTATGGTTGCGTGGGGAGAGAGATGATTGGAATTGGAAAAGTTTCAGAAAAGGGCAACAAAAATGATTAGGGATATGGAACAGATTCCATATGAAGAGAAATTAATAAGACTGGGATTTTCAGCTTGGAAAAGAGATGAGTAAGATGGGATATGATAGAGGTCTCTAAAATTGTGACTAGTGTGGAGAAAGTAAATAAGGAAATGTTATTTACTCCTTCTCATAACACAAGAACTAGGGGGCACCAAATGAAATTAATTGGCAGCAGGTTTAAAACAAACAAAAGGAAGTGTTTCTTCACACAACACACAGTCAACCTTTGGAACTCTTTGCCAGAGGATGTTGTGAAGGACAAGACTATAACAGGGTTCAAAAAAGAACTAGATAAATTCATGGAAGATAGGTCCATCAATGGCTATTAGCCAGAATGGACAGAGATGGTGTCCCTTGCCTCTGTTTGCCAGAATGTGGGAATGAGCGACAGGGGATGGATCACTTGATGATTACCTGTTCTGTTCATTCCCTCTGGGACAGTTGGCATTGGTCAGTGTTGGAAGACAGGATACTGGGCTAGATGGTCCTTTGGTCTGACCCAGTATGGCTATTCTTATGTTCTTATGATGTAGCTACACCTTGATAGGTGTTATTTATATGCTATGGTATGATCTATCATAGAAGCTCTCAGGATAAAAACAACTAATCCAGGCTGCTGTTTCTTGAGAGGATGACCCTTTCTTATTGGTGGGAAGAAGATCTCTGAAAAGCATTACACTGCATAATCTTTTGTGCCTTAAATTAAAAATTCCTTCAAATGCTCAAATAATAGCTGCATTTGCACCTCACCTAGGCGAAGTATTGGCCTGCCTCCTCCACCTATTGCCTTCTCTGTCAACATAACCCTAGAAAATCTGATCATTCATGGAACATAATATATAAAAATCTAACACCACACGTGTTCTCCCATCTGATACAACAAGATACAACTCAATGGATACAAAAAGACATAACCACATCCACAGTTATCCACTCAGCTGTGACTGAGAGGCCGTGAAATACAGTGCAGCCCAGTGATGGGCAATGTTTTAATTTCAGGTAGTGAAAGATAATGTGGTGTTATGAGAGTGAGATAAAACGCCAACAAAGACAGACCTCGTCATTATGGTGTAAGAGTGGTGAAATGTACCTGGTCTGATCACTGGCCTGATTCTCCACTTCCTTGCACCGTGTACAGTTAATCACATAGGAACATGGGCTGTCAGACTGCAAAGGACCTTCTGGGTCATAGAGTCCAGTCCCTGCTACTGCAGGCAATGCTATCATGTAATCCCATTCATAACATTATCAAGATCCATCTTAAAATCTAGTTAGGTTGTTTGCCCCCACTACTCCTTCTGGGAGGCTGTTCCAGAACCTCACTCCTCCGATGGTGAGAAACCTTTTTCTAATTTCCAGCCTAAATTCATTCATAACCAGTTTATACCTACTTGTTCTTGTGCCAACCTTGTCCTTTAACTTAAACAGCTTTTCAACCCTCCCAGGTGTTTACTGCCCTGCTGCATTTTCAGACAGAAATCCAATCCTGCCCTCAGCCTTTGTTTTTCCAGCCTAAACAAATGAAGCTTTTTTAGTCAACCCTCAAGAGATAGGCTCTCAGCCCCAAGACAGATCCTGAAGTAACCTCACTAGTAACTGTCCTTCAGGCTGGTAGCTCTCCTTTCTGTACAACCTGTTGTCTTCCCTTTAGCCAGTTCCTAGCTATTTTATCAAAAATACCAAACTAGTCTGACATGATCTACCTTTGGTAAACCCACATTGCATTTTATCCCTTTTTCTGTTTACTTCCATTTTCTAGTCTCCCTGATTTGAGAGCATTAAGCTCTGGGTTTTGCTACCGCTTCAGAGGTAGTAATTTCCATTTTTGTACACTCATTCTCATTAGCCATCCTACCGTTGTTCTATTTTATCATCCTTATGGAAAACTGAGCTGTGAGTTGCTGGGCCACACGCAGATTATCCTTAGCCTTTACCCCATCCTCAAAGCATAGTGGACTCACTTCTTTTCCTGTTCTTTTATTTATACAGTTAAAGAATTTTTTATTAATTGTTTTAATTTCCTTTGCATGATCTAACTCAGCATGACTTTTTGGCAGTTCTCTCTTTATCCTTACACTTTCTGACCTCTGAGACAGCTTTCTTTGCTGATCAATCCCATCTTCCGTTCTTTGTAGGCTCTCTAATTACCACAAATATCCTTTCTGAGGTGGCTATTCAACTCGTTAGGTCTGCAGCCCTTTGTCACTAGTTATTTCTCTTTGCTTGGGATGCAAATTTCACACAGTTTTTTCACCTCTGACTTAAAGAAATTCCAAGCTGCCTCCACTTTTAAGTCCCTGAGCCAGAGGTGGGCAAATTGTGGCCCACGGGCCACATCCAGCCCGTGGGACCATCCTGCCCGGCACCTGAGCTCCCGGCCAGGGAGGCTCACCCCTAGCCCCTCCCCTGCTGTCCCCCCTCCCCTGCAACCACACGGGGAGCACTCTGGCTTGCTGCTCCTGCCGGACCGGATGGCTTGTGCCCGTCCACCTCACAGGCTTTCCTGAGAGGCATGGTAAGGAGGCGGGGAGCGTTGGGGTTGGATAAGAGGCAAGGGGGACAGGGGCAGTCAGGGGACAGGGAGTGCGGGCAGTTGGATAGGGGGTGGGGTCCTGGGGGGCAGTTAGGGGTGGGGGTCCTGGGAGGCAGTCAGAGGACAGGGAGCAGGGGGCGGTTGGATGGGGTGAAGGTTCAGGGGGGTGCGGTCAGGGGATGGGGAATGAGGGGTTGGATAAGCGTGGGAGTCCGGGGGGTGGGGGGCTGTCGGGGGCAGGGGTGTGGATAGAGGTCGGGTTGGAGGTTCTGAGGGGGCAGTCAGGGGGCGGGAAGTTGAAGGGAAGGGAAGGGGGTGGTGGCCAAGCTGTTTGGGGAGGCACAGCCTTCCCTACCTGGCCCTCCATATAGTTTTGCAACTCCGATGTGGCCCTTGAGTCAAAAAGTTTGCCCATGCCTGCCCTGAGCTCTTCTGTCCAGTTGACTTCACTAACTAGCTCCCGTAATTTCTCAAAGTGCGCCCGTTTGAAATAACAAACCTTAAGGTCTGTGTATACTACAGAGACTATACCAGCATAGGTATATCACTGGAGCTATACCAGCATGGCTCCCTGGTGTAGACACAGCCTACACTGACACAAGGGTTTTTTCTGTTGGTGGTAGGCAGAACAACCCTGAATGACGGGAACTATGTCAACCAAAGCGTTCTTCCATTGACACAGCTGTGTCTATACTGGGGAGTTGGGTTGGCATAGCTACGTTGGTCAGAGGTGTGAATTTTTCACACCGTGACAGGACATATCTATGTTAATCAACTTTTAAGTTTAGACCAGGCCTTTGCAGATTACACATGTATAAAGTGAGTGCTAAGTGTGTGCACAAGGCTACCCCCCAGTGCGTGGAAGATCTTGGCTTTGCTTGGACACAAATGACTGCACAAGGTATGAAAGGCTGTGGAGAATCAGGCCCTCTGTACTTCTGAAGGACAAAATAATTGCAATTGTAACTTACTATTAAGTCTTGCAGCCTCATTTTCCAATTCAACATAACGTTCATATAAGGGTCTCATCTTCTTGCCAACTTCAGCTCTCCAGCCTTGCCATGCCCATAGTCTCTCAGAGTAATCAGTGCTGCTAGTCATAATAGCATCTAGACCTGTCATCATTTTAAAAAAAGAACCAGAGCCATAAATAACAGATGAACTTAAGTACTTGTCATTCTACATTAAAAAAAAAACAAACAGGAAAACAAGGAACAATGAAATGCACTTTTTGGGTAAAACCAGTGATGCTGTAGCTGAAAGTTTTGGTTTATTGAAGGAAATGTTTTATTTGTTTCTATTTCATCTTTTCTGCCCTGAGATATGTGGCCAGTTTGTGATTCAGTTAAAACAAGTGTAACTCTAGATTAATTTCACTGAAGTTAATGCAGTTTTCTGGACTTACACCAACGTAATGGAATCAGAATCTGGCTTGAAGTCTGCCAATAGAATTTCTATTTCTTTTGACAGAATTTGACAAAACTCCCCCAGTATGGCAGAACCCCCAAGTGATGTAAAGCTAGCATAGACTACTCTGCAACATTAGAAGCCGCAGCCAAGTTTTGGCCACACAAACCTACATCATTTGAAATGAGGCAGGTAATTTTGAGCAAGCCAGATGGAGGACCATGAACTCTGCAACTCATGCTATTTCACTAAATTATTTCGATGTGTGAAAAGTCACAGCAAAATTGTACTGGGGGATAAAAACCACACCGCCACCAACTTTATAAAACAAAAGCATTTGGAGAACGCAGATCTATTAAACCTAAAAATTGATCTTTCACAATTAAAAACCTCCTCTCTGCTTTGTTCCACTCTTCATGAAACCTGTTAACGTAAAAGGCACAGGACAGACATTGTTTATATTGTACCTGGCTCCAGCGGCAAGCAGTTAAATGGATAATCAGGTTTACACACGATCTCAGTGCTGTAGATGGTGCTCATTGTACTTAAAATAGTTGTCAGCTGCAATTTAAATACAAAATAGCCCATTAAAAAAGAAAACACAATAAATACAAAATAACTATTGCATAACTGTTAGTCCTTAAAATCTCAGTACAGCAGCCTATCCCTACCAGCAAGGCAGTTTAACATGTGCTTAAGCCCTGTACCTGAGTAAAAATGAATTTAAGCATGCACTTAAATGCTTTGCTAAATTGGAGCCTACTTGGACAAGACAGATAATGTAACATCTTTTGAGTGGATATTAAATGATTCCACAAAACCCTTCAAATACATTATCATCCTCATAAAGATGAACAATACATTTTATGTATATGGCATCCATGCCAAGGGTTTCTAGGTAAGTATACAGTACATGCGTTTTAATGGAGGGGAAAAGGTCCTTTTTCCAGATCAGACAGGTTGATTGTTGGTTGTATTTTTTAACTGTACATAAGGTAGATTGCGTTAATCTGTTTGCGGTGGATTTACACAGAAGTTAAGTTTTATGTCTTGGTTCAGCTGAAGGCCAAATGCATCTCAAAATATTCAGCTCTATCTCAGCCTTAACAGTGGTGCTACAGAGCATTCTCTTTTCACTTACCTATCATTAACTTATTTCTTTCTCTCTCAGCTATCCTCAACTTTTCCAGTGTTGAGTAAAAGCATATTCTCTCATTGAGGACTATATACCAACTGTCACATGTTCTAGCAAATGCCCCTTACACTCACTCATGAGGATTCCACAGCTTCGTCTGCTCTCCATCCCCTAGGGCGTGTTAAGCTTCTGGAGCCTTAGCAGATTGTAGCACTGTTTCCTCCCTTGTCCTGTTTGTCACAATGCCTGGTCACCAACGCTCAGTCTGTTACCCCTTCTCAGAACCCCAGCTCCTCATCCCACCTGCCCTTGTCCTCCAGAATCAGCACTGACCCTCAAGATACCCCAGTTACTCAAGCACACCCTCTCTCGCAACTCCACCCCAAAGTGTGAAGCTTCTGGTTACAGTTTAACTCTTTCAGGGGAACACAGCAGTTGTGAAGCAGTCAACACCACACACAAACTTTGCACAGAGTCTAACACCTTAATGCTCTTTTATACTTAACTATGTAAAGCAGAGGAGAATACAGATCACACAAAACAGTTAAGCCTAAAGGCATACCCCTTCCTAGAACATATTTCCCTTGGGAGTCCTTAGGGACCATCTGGTTCCAGGAAGGCAGGCAGGGTGATTTCTGTCTCCTGAGCGCTGTCACATGACTGGTAGCCTCTCTCTCCTGGAGCCCCTTACCTAGCTTCTGTGACCTTCCTCTTTCATGCCCCATGCTTCCTTTTCCTGTCTCTTGAACAGTCCATGGATTTCTTATTAAAAACTTTCCCCAGTCACCTGATTTCCTTTGTTCTGCTCCTGGTAACTTTCCACTGCTTCTACTTTAACACAACCCCCATCAGAGGAGTCAGCTAAACACATGTATGTGTCTCAGATTTGTCTCCAGCCAACGTAAGTGTCCCACTACAGCAACACAGTAAAACTACCTTACCGAATGGCATGAAATCATAGTTCACCTGCTGAGGTCAGCACAGGTTGAGTGTAAACACTGTATGACCAGTGTCAACCTTAACAGTCCTCCACTAGCTGTTTCATAATGCCCAATTCTTTGTAACAGTGATGGCTCTGGACACAATTGTAAACTTCACTGCCTAAAGGTCACAGAAACTGGAGGACTTCCCCCCTTTGAAATCTCCAACATATTTTTGAAATCTATTTTCCTCATTGCTCCCTGTACTGAGCATATCTAGCAGCTCTCCCTTGGTAAGCACCTTCTATTAATTCTGTCTGCTACAGGCCCTGTCAGCAATAGTGGATCCACATACATACAGGCACAAATGGTATCACAGTTTTCCATAATACAACTTCATAATATCAACCAGAATTCATAAGCTGTACAGACATAGCCCCAATTCACAACCTGCTCACTTTGATATTTCGTACCAAAGCTATTCTGAGCTATCCAAGAGAGAAAAAGAATATGTTTGAGCAATTTCTGTAAGCATGAACAACAATTGTGTATGTGGGGAGGGGAAAGGGATGTCACAATCAGAAAACTGAAAAAACACAAATGGAGTTCTGTCAAACTGTACAGAAAGTTGCCTTTGAGCTGAGAACCAGCATGAACAATTTCAACCCAGTAAGTCTTTCTTCTGGAAAGCTATAGGTGCCTAAAAATAGAAGATAAAGATGGAAATGCCTTATCACTCACAACCACAATGCCACCACAACAGTACAATTATGCAAAATATATGCTTGAACCATTTCAAATTGCTCACAATCTCCCCTTGTCTGAACACAGGAATTGCCAGACTGAATCAGACCCAAGTTCCATCCTGTCTCTGACAAGGACCTCAGAGGATGCCTCAGAGGAAGATGTAAGAACTCCGTGGTAGACAGATGTAGGATAATCTGCCTCCACATTAGGTCTCCTCTTAATCTCCAATAGTTAGAGACTGGCTTAAGCCCAGAAGCACAAGGTTCAATATCCCTTCTGATATGTGTATAGGCATTAGTCATAACTCTGGATACTCTTGATATCCATATAAATGCCCAGTCCCATTTTGAACCTTGCTAGATTTTTGGCCTTAACCACTTTCTGTGGTAATTACACAGCTGAACAATTATTTCCTTGTCTTAGTTGTAAATTTGCCACCTTTGAATTTCATTGACTGCCTTTTTGTTTGTGTTTCTACTTATTCCCCTAGACCCTGACCCTACAAAGCACATAAGTGTGTATATATTTTTTCTTATGTGAGCAGTGCCATTGACTATGCTATACAGACACATGAGTGTTGCTTAATTGTATGTAACATATGCTGAAGAATCTGAGTATTCAATGAGTTTATGTAATGTTCTAAACGTGTAGATATTTAATGCATGATATAAACTAGCAATAAATTAAATGTGCGCATATGTAATATTAGCTAATAAAAGATATATGATTCACAACAAGACAACACTGTTGGGATTTAATATGTTGCTGGGATAAACAAAGACTAGGAATAATATTGGAAGCACTGCCAGAGACATTTTGAAATGTATTTCAACTCTTGGGACAGTCTACATACATTTAGCAACTTACTTCACTGTACTTTTCCCCAGATAAGATTGATATTCCTTTGTCCTGAAGAAACTGAAGTTGGAGTTTGACAATAGGATCCGTAATTTTATCTGTTGCAAACTTGCTGGCATTGTTGGATGCTTCATCATAGAATGAAGACCATTTGGCTCCAGCTTCATTCTAAAACAGATTCATTAAAGTCTGAATTACTCATTTATAAGAAATCCAGCGAGATAAGAATTTTTAGGGGAGAAAACATTCCTTGCATGAAGAATTCGTTTTGTAGATTTTGCTAGTTCTCTCCTTAGCTTTGGAAATAATTCTACTATACAATGAAAACAACTAGGGAACATTTTGGATTCAGTTTCTTCACAGATGTAGAGCTTTTCAAATTATTTGTATTTGGAAAAATAGTAACCAAGTAGCCAAGAGCCTCTCCCAAAACAAACAAACCAGTTTTTAAAGGATTCAGAACCATCAAGCTGTGCATATAGCTGGTCTATGTAATCATACATACTTATTACTGCTCTCCTTGTCCTCCTTCCCTCCTGTATTTGTTGCATGCTGTCTTAACTTAGCCTAGGGGTGGCAAACTTTTTGGCCTGAGGGCCACATCTCGGTATGGAAATTGTATGGAGGGCTGGCTGGGGCAGGGGATTGGGGTGCACTGGAGGGATGAGGGCTCCAGCTGGGGGTGCAGACTCTGGGGTGGGGCTGAGGATGAGTGGTTTAGGGTGCAGGAGGGGGCTTCAGGCTGGGATCAAAGAGTTTGGAGGGCGATCAGAGTTGGGGCAGGTGGTTGGGCTGCAGAGGGGGTGGGGACTCAGGGGTGCAGGATCCAGACAGCCCTTACCTGAAGTGGCTCATGAAAACAGTGGCCCAGCCTGCCTCCGGCTCCCATGCGGAGACGGGGTCACACTGCGTTGCCTCGTCCACAGGCACCTCCCCTGCAGCTCCCATTGGCTGTGGTTCCCAGAACCCCCTGCCTGCCCCTGCTTCCAGGAGCCGTGCGGAGCTGCTGCACGCATGGAGTGGAGCAAGGTAGGCCCTTGACCCCGCTCCCCGGCTGGAGCACCAGAGCAGGGAAAGCATCGCTCCCCACCCCACTCCCCAGTGGGAGCTCGAGGGCCGGATTAAAAGATCCGATGGGCAGATATGGCCTGCGGGCCATAGTTTGCCGACTCCTGAGTTAGACTGTAAGCTTTTTGGGGTACAGGGCACGCCTACCTATAAGAACATAAGAACGGCCATACCGAGTCAGACCAAAGGTCCATCTTGCCCAGTATTTGTCTACCAACAGTGGCCAATGCCAGGTGCCCCAGAGGGAGTGAACCTAACAGGCAATGATCAAGTGATCTCTCTCCTGCCATCCATCTCCATCCTCTGATGAACGGACTTAGCCACGATGAATTTATCCAGTTCCCTTTTAAACATTGTTATAGTCCCAGCCTTCACAACCTCCTCAGGTAAGGAGTTCCACAAGTGGACTGTGCACTGTGTGAAGAACTTCCTTTTATTTGTTTTAAACCTGCTACCTATTAATTTCATTTGGTGACCCCTAGTTCTTGTATTATGGGAATAAGTAAATAACTTTTCCTTATCCACTTTCTCAACATCACTCATGATTTTATATACCTCTATCATATCCCCCCTTGGTCTCCTCTTTACCAAGCTGAAGAGGCCTAGCCTCTTTAATCTTTCCTCGTATTGGACTCTCTCCAAACCTCTAATCATTTTAGTTGCCCTTTTCTGAACCTTTTCTAGTACTAGAATATCTTTTTTGAGGTGAGGAGACCACATCTGTACACAGTATTCGAGATGTGGGCGTACCATGTATTTATATAAGGGCAATAATATATTCTCAGTCTTATTCTCTATCCCCTTTTTAATGATTCCTAACATCTTGTTTGCTTTTTTGACTGCCTCTGCACACTGTCTGGACATCTTCAGAGAACTATCCACGATGATGCCAAGATCTTTTTCCTGACTCGTTGTAGCTAAATTAGCCCCCATCATATTGTATGTATAGTTGGGGTTATTTTTTTCCAATGTGCATTACTTTACATTTATCCTTATTAAATTTCATTTGCCATTTTGTTGCCCAATCACTTGTTTTGTGAAATCTTTTTGAAGTTCTTCACAATCTGCTTTGGTCTTAACTATCTTGAGTAGTTTAGTATCATCTGCAAACTTTGCCACCTCACTGTTTACCTCTTTCTCCAGATCATTTATGAATAAATTGAATAGGATTGGTCCTAGGACTGACCCCTGGGGAACACCACTAGTTACCCCTCTCCATTCTGAGAATTTACCATTAATTCCTACCCTTTGTTCCCTGTCTTTTAGCCAGTTCTCAATCCATGAAAGGACCTTTCCTTTTATCCCATGACAGTTTAATTTATGTAAGAGCCCTTGGTGAAGGACCTTGTCAAGGGCTTTCTGGAAATCTAAGTACACTATGTCCACTGGATCCCCCTTGTCCACATGTTTGTTGACCCCTTCAAAGAACTCTAATAGATTAGTAAGACACAATTTCCCTTTACAGAAACCATGTTGACTATTGCTCAACAGTTTATGTTTTTCTATGTGTCTGACAATTTTATTCTTAACTATTGTTTCGACTAATTTGCCCGGTATCGATGTTAGACTTACCGGTCTGTAATTCCCGGGATCACCTCTAGAGCCCTTTTTAAATATTGGCGTTACATTAGCTAACTTCCAGTCATTGGGTACCGAAGCCGATTTAAAGGACAGGTTACAAACCTTAGTTAATAGTTCTGCAACTTCATATTTGAGTTCTTTCAGAAGAACTCAAATATGAACATTTGAACAGTCCATAGCTCAAGAATCATGATTCTGACTGAGTCCTTTGGGTGCTGCCACAATAGAAGTAATAAATCATAACTGCCTTGTCACTGCTAGTAATTCATGTGATTACACAAATATTTAATCTTCCCAAAGTTACAATAATTAGTGCTTACTGATTGGACATGGAAAACCACACTCTCTCAAATGCAGTTTAGGATCCTAAACTGTACATGCAGAATATAAACCCATAGCAAGCAATTGCTTGCACCTACTCTGTGTGTCTATACTCTGCAAGACAAGCTGGCTCACAGATGCAGTGCAACCCTTAGCACCTAACATTATTTGGATTTCGGCAGTCACTAGAAGAGCCAGCTTTCATTTCCACTGTTTGTTATGGACAATGAGACCCTGGCATGCAGGTTTGGTTTGGAATCTTAGGATATTTCTAATCTCCCTTCCATATGTTCCAGTACATTTAAGGGACATTGCACCTATGGTTATCACAGCTCCTTGCTAATGACTCATCAGAAGCTAAGAATTACCACTCAGCATGCATACATTCAGAGCTATGTATGAATATGTTGGCAATGTCTTTTTTTTCTTTATTCTTTGGGAATGAGCAAAAATGGGCATCATTTTCTTTCTAACACTTCAGTCGTGATGTTTGATACCCAACCAGAGTCAAATTTATTAGTATACAAATGTATTTTTTACATTATTTGATCCCGGTGGGGATGACTAAGCAGGTTGGGGCTTAGGCAGAGAGGGGGCATTTTCTATCCGATGAGAAGAGCCAGCTGGGGCAAGTTGGGTTGCCAGGCAGTACCTCTCCACAAGACAGGTTGGTTGAGTGCATGGGATGTCCCCACCCATTTGGAGAACTGATTGAGGAGTGGGCAAAATGGTTGTGTGATTATGGAGGGGTGACCACATTCTATGAAAAAAGTGGGTTTGAGGAAGCCACTGGGGGCACCTTTCATTAACTTTGTCCCTTTAGCAGACAGGTGCCATATCAGTGTCACTGCTGGTATCACAATAATGCATGCACGAGGGACAACCAGAGGCACCATCCCTGAGCACCATCATACTTGTGTTCATTACTGCTATCACACTGAGCCACCTTATTATCCTATTGCTTAAAGCTGCTAAATGGAGTTTTCAATTATATGTGATTCAGAATGTCACAGAACTATGATTAACCAGGAGGATTTCATCCTGCAATCAGAGACTATACTTTGATTAAGAAATGTTACACTTAGACCATGTTTTCATTAACTAGTAAGATTCCACTGGATGTGGTGATTCTGGGTTATACCTTTCTTCAAAATCAGGTCTGTTGAGATTACACTGCATCATCACATGCTGAAATGTTTATTTAGAAATGAGTTTGCTTTAAAATATAGCTACAAAAGTCACCACAATATTTTCCATTGATTTTCAAGATTCCAAGGATAGTAGATGCTTTCTAATATGGCTGCAGCACTGAATCCTCAGTGACCAATCAGATTATGGTTGAATGCTGTCACAGCATATGATATCTGTCCAGAGGGGCAGGTGATTGTACTGGATAGCTAGAGGCTGGATAGTTAGAGACTGAGAGACAGTGAATCTTATTGTGAGGTAGGGCAAGCACAACTGTCACTGTCCTTCCTGTGGCTACATACTAGCTTCTGCTAGTCCAAACATCAGACCTTGGAAATCTGGAAATCTATGTCTTCATTAAATTATCCTCACAGTACAATTCTACCTATCCCACTGGTGATTGCTAAGGATGCTAATCTATGAGAACAGTGACAGTGTTTTGAGGCAGACGATCATCCACTGTGAAATAGATTTAGGTCACCAACTCATTTCACATAACCCACCAAATGACCATCAGAAATTTTTCAGTAACTTCTGAACTAAAATCCAAAATTGAACCCATCCCTAGTTCCTTATCCATTAGCAATTCCTATATATCAATCTACAGCAATACAGTAAAATATCATGTCGTTAGAATATAATTTCTAATATAATAGCAAACATTCCTAGACAGTGTTGAGTACTCACCATCTTTCTGGAATTCTCATCTGTGATGTTGGTGTTATAGTCCCAGGAGGCAAGTGAACTTGCATAAGACAGATCTTCTGCTCGTACATTGAATTGAGACAAAAAGTTGCTGGCCTCTTGTGTTGTATCTTGTGATGTAGCAACAGCCGTGAGATAGCAAAGAAGCCATAGATGGACTAACATACTTCCTTCTGAGCCAAGATCCACTAATTGAGGTAGGTTCCCTCAAATAAGCTTTCTGATCAGCTGCTGTCTCATTAGCCTTTGCACATAGGTGTGTGCTAGGGGAAAAGGGAGAATTCAATTTGCTGGATCTTTTATCGTTTTTATCCAGTGAAAGACAGAAATGAAAATAGCTTTAAAAAGGCAAATAAACAAAAGTTAATGATTAACTTTGGAGAAACATAATTACTAGTAGCATTTTATGGTCTTCTTATAAAAGGCTTTTAGTTTTAGTTAATATTTCCCCACTATGCTGTCAATGACACAGGTGATTATCATCTATAATCTCACAGTGTCAGAGGAAGTCCAAGATCTGCAAATCTTTTAACAGATTGATGATAATCTACAAAAATAGTTAGCAAATTCAGTGAAACACTACCTGACCTTATCTCTTGGGAAGGACTGGTGTAATGTTGCTGCTTGGCCTCTTAGGGCAGAGGTGGGCAAACTACAGCCTGTGGGCCACATCTGGCCCGCGGGACCAGCCTGCCCAGTCCCTGAGCTCCCGGCTGGGGAGGCTGGCCCCCAATCCCTTCCCCGTTAATCCCCCTCTGCCGCAGTCATGCCACTGCGCAGGCAGCGCTTTGGGCGGAGGGCTGCGAGCTCCTACCAGGGAGTGCGGCAGCATATCTGGATCTGGCCGGGCTGCACAGCTGCCAGACATGCTGCTCTGAGTGGCATGGTAAGGGAGCTAGGGGGTTGAATAAGGGGTGGGGGATCCAAGGGGGCAGTCAGGGGACAGGGAGCAGGGGGCAGTTGGATGAGGTGGAGGTTCTGGAGGGGAGACCGGGGACGGAGGGGTTGGATAAGTGTGGGAGTCCTGGGGGGGCCTGTCAGGGGGCAGGGGTGTGGATAGAGGTCAGGGGATGGGGAATGCGGGGGAGTGGATAGGCATGAGGTCCAGGGGGGCCTGTCAAGAGTGGAGGTGTGGACAGGGGTCAGAGAAGTCAGGGGACTGAGAGTAGGAGGAGTTGGATGGGGGTGAGGTCCTGGGGGTGGTTAGGGGTGAGGGGTCCCGGGCGGGGTGGTGATTAGGGGACAAGGATCAGGGGCAGTTGGATGGGTCAGGAGTTCTGAGGGGGGCAGTCAGGGGGCAGGTAGTGGGAGGCGGTGGATGGGAGTGGAGGCCAGTCTGTTTGGGGAGGCACAGCCTTCCCTACCCGGCCCTTCATAAGGTTTGGCAATCCCAATGTGGCCCTCGGGCCAAAAAGTTTGCTCACCCCTATCTTAGGGTATGTCTACAGAGCAAAGAAACCCCCCCAGCTGGCCCATGTCAGCTGATGAAGGCTCACGGGGCTCAGGCTGTAGGATTGTTTCATTGCTGTGTAGAATTCCGGGCTTGGGCTGAAGACCCTGCTGGGTGGGAAGGTCCCAGAGCTCAGGCTACAGCCCAAGCCTAGACATTTACACAGCAGTGAAACAGCCCTGTAGCCTGAGCCCTATGAGCCTGAGTTGGCTGGTACAGTCCAGCCATGGGTTTTTCTTTGCTGTGTAGACATACCTGTAGGCCCAGATCCTCAATGGTATTTAGGTGCCTAACTCCTGCTGAAATTAATGGGAGTTAAGCACCTAACTTGCTCATGTGCTTTTGAAAATCCCACTAAGTACCTATCTGCATCTTTAGGCACCTAAATATCTTTGAAAACTTGGCCTTTAGGACCTAGAAAGTCAATGGAACTTAGGCTTCTAAGTGCCTGAGTCACTTTTGAAAATGATACTTAGGCTCCTAAGTCTCGTAGGCATTGCAATGCCTTCTTGTCTATTTGGGAAGGGCTTAGCACAGTGTGGGCACTACCAGAAACAAAGAAGAAAAAGAATAAGATTTCATTGTTGTTATTTTATTATTTATTATTTGTTAGGGCAGTGCCTAGAGAAAGGCCATTTGTGACGGAATTAGGATGGATAATCCTGGGATGTTCTAAGTGATAATATCTTAAGGTTTTCAAGGTAGCTTACCAAGAGGCAGATCAAGTCTCTTTTAGCTGAGGGTCAATGTAATATGCCACATGCAAAACATTATATATACATTTTGCACCTTGCTCCTTATCTATCAGGTAGAGTTTTTCTGAATTATATCACAAAATGACTTCATTATGGAATCTTTCAAACTTTCTGACCTTTTATAGGATACTAAAAAGTGCACCAGTCAGTGAAAATATTTCATAACGTAGACTATTATTTGCAATGTAGACAGGAATTCCACTTTGCACATTCTACAGTATTTTCACAGAGGGTAAACCTTTGCTGTGATATGAATTAGTAGAGGTTTAAAGTTAAGCTTTGCCTACATTAGAGAAATTTGGCCTGACAACCACCATATTGTGACCACCCAAGATGCCTGTCTCAGCATCAGCTTCTTCTGCGGCATTGTTATTTACCAGCAATTCTCAGGAGAAGGATTCCTATGGCTGTGCTGCCAGCTGTCCAGAGGCAGTTGTGGGGGAACTGGTGACCATCTGGGACAACAAGGAGATCCAGTCATAGTTGAAATCTGTAATTCAGAACACCCAATCTGTCACCTGGTTCCAAATCCCTTGCTGACCAAGGCATCACTCAGTTGAGTGAGTAATGCAGGAAAATGTTAAAGGCGGGGGTCAGGAAGGGATCCCTCAGTGTATTCTGAGAAGTTTTTTTCTCTCCAGCTCTGAAACATGAGGGATGGTCATGGCTGGAGATGGGACACTGGACAGGGTGGGCCAGGGCTCTGAGGTGGCACCAAGCATTCTCTCTCTCAGGTGTTTGGCTGCGTGGTTCTTGCTGACATGCTCAGGATCTAACTCAGAAGTGGGCAAACTTTTTAGCCTGAGGACCACATAGAGGAATAGAAATTGTATGGAGGGCCATGAATGCTCACAAAATTGGGGTTGGGGTATGGGCTCCGGGCTGGCGCTGGGGATGAGGAGTTTGGGGTATAGGAGGGTGCTTGGGGCTGGGACCGAGGGGTTCGGAGGGTGGGAGGGGGATCAGGGCTGAGGAAGGGATGCAGGTTTTGGCTGGGGGTGTGGGCTCTGGGGTGGGGCTGGGGATGAGAGGCTTGGGGTGCAAGAGGATGCTCTGGGTTAGGATCGAGGGGTTTGGAGAGCGGGAGGGGGATCAGGGCTGGGGCAGGGGGTTGGGGCATGGGGAGAGGCTCAGAGGGTGCAGGCTCTGAGCGGCACTTACGTCAAGCAGTTCCTGGAAGCAGTGGCATGTCTCTTCTCCGGCTCCTACACAGAGGCATCTGCTCGCTGCCCCATCCACAGGCACCGCCCCTGCAGTTTCCATTGGAGCACATAGGAGCCAGAGTGGGGTCATGCCGTGGCTTCCAGGAGCTGCATGGTGCGGCCCCGACTGGAGTGGGACTGAGCTGCGTGGTGCAGCCCAAAACCAGTGCCCACCCGGCCAGAGCGTCGGAATGGGGTCAAGCCGCTGGTGCTGCCCCTGCCCTGGCTGGAGTGCCGGAGCAGGGCCGAGCTGTGTGGTGCGGCTTGTGGGCCGATTTAAAGCAGCTCACAGGCCGGATCCGGTCTGCGGGCCATAGTTTGCCCACCCATGGTCTAACTGATCACCATAGGTGGGGTCAGGAAGGAATTTTCCCTCAAGTCAGATTGCCTTCCTCTGCAGCATGTGGGTGCGAGTGACTTGCCAGCATTATCTGGGTGTATCTCGTGTAATCATTTCCTGCTTGTGGAACATAATAGTCTATTCTACAGTGGGCTGTAATACTTCAGTCTAATTTCCATTGTTGAATTTAGTGTGCGGGTGCTAGGTGCGGTTGATGGCCTGCGATACACAGGAGGTCAGACTAAATGATCTGGTGGTCCTTTCTGGCCTTGAACTCTACTATTCTATTATAATATGGCCTGAGACAATAATAGCATGTCTATGGTGAATCGGACAAATTTCTTGGTGATTGCTCTTCAACTTAATTTGGGATGCTGCTCAAGAGTAAAAACACAGCTTGACCTGCTCCAGTGAAGAACAGCAAGAGGAGAGAGAGAATACTAACTTGGAGGCCACAACAGAGATAAGGACATGGAGTGTGTGATACCTGAGACCCTGCTGAGATCCCACACCCTCTTTAGAGAGTTCCAAGCTCTGGAGATGGCAAAGGAGACAGCATCCAAGCAATTTGGGAGGAAGAGGAGAAGCCATTGGGTGAGAAGAGTTTCTCTATACAACATGTATTATTATATGGAGAAATCAGAGCTGATTTTGCTGGCCCTGGGTAAGGGGGGAACATAGTGAACATATCATAATTGTTGTGAAATGCACAGATGAAGCCTCACATGACAGCAGAAATCTCTTGCCCTTCCAGATCTGCCAGTTCCCCCCTCACTTTCCCTGCCTGGGCTGCTACAGTATCAATGGCAGTTCCTGGCTCCTCCCTTGCAAACCTTATTTAGTTCTCTCAGAGTCTGACTTGTCTCACTGCCCCTTCAGTAGCTGCGTGTTGTGATCAGCTGTATGGCTGCTGTTGCCATTCTTAGGGAAGTGTCCGGCTTGCAGGGCTGGCTGTGGCAATTTCGCCGTCCCAAGCATGGCGGCTTGCCGCAGGGGGCGCTCTGCCGCTCTCCAGTCCCGTGGCTCCGGTGGACCTCCCGCAGACTTTTCTGCACAGGGTCTGATGGTCCCGCGGCTCCGGTGGAGCTGCGGCAGGTGTATCTGTGGGAGGTCCACCAGAGCCATGGGACCAGCGGACCCTCCGCAGCCACGCCTGTGGCAGCTCCACCGGAGCCGCCTGCCGGCCTCCTAGCAACCGGCAGAGCCCCCCCTCCTGCCCCCGGCGTGCTGTGGCCTGGAGCCAGCCCTGCCGGCTTGGTGCTTACACCACTGGCTGAGCTGTACCATGTATCTTGACTTGTGCTGGCCATCAGGCAGAGAATTTTACTTTATATTTAGGTGCTGTTTGATACATACAAACAAAATATAAGATTCTGATTTCAGGCAGCTATCTATTGGACATGATGGCCCAGGTTTTACATTGTAGCTGCCAGGCCATACTCCAAACCAGAGCATCAGTCCAGCTATCTGCTCGATATTTCTGCAATCACTCTTCATTCCGTCTTTCTGCTTAACGCACGAAACATAGGCATACGCATTATTAGCTACTGAACTGCTCTACTGCTACCACAGGCTAGGGTAGGGAATATGGAATAATGAGGGAGAGAGAGGTCTCAGGACAGTTTCTAATGGGCATCACATCATAGTTTGCAATATCATTTAGATACAATATCATAGAGAATGTTAATTCAACGTTCCAAATTCCTGTGGGTCCATAGCTGATAAGAGCCTACATACTGCACTATGTGGCAATCAGAAACCAAACGCACAGACAGTACTAGTACAAATTCATAAAATAATAGCGAGGGGTAAACATTTTTCATCTTCACTTTCCAAAGGATTTTTTTTCTTTTTAATTATTATTAAATCAGAGTAAAGAAAATGAGACAGTAAACCTTCAGTGTCAGCCCCAAGGAGTCATGCACAAGGTAACAAAACCCACCTATCATGGCACATAAAACAGGTAACAGGAAAAGGCAATTGTGAGGGAGAGGAGAGAGAAAGAGCAGAAAAACTGAACTTTCCTCTCATTCATTCTTGAGACAAATCCAGTTCCTACTGAAGTCAACAAGAAGTTTGTCATTGACTTTATGGGAAGGTTTTGCCCTCATTGAAAAGGGTGAATTTTCACTTGCCACTGAACCTTAATCTAAAATGCATATATATTTATATGGCTACAGAATATTCAATTATGAAACTAAAAATATTATCATTTTTATATGTGCATCCACAAGGTGTAAAAGCATTTCATGTATTTATACAAGTGAACATATCTGCACCATGTATAGGCATGTGTAACACTAATAATCACTCAGTCACTGTAACCGTTCCATGTTATTTGAAAGCTACCAAGTTCAATCATTTAAAATAAACAGGTGTATGTAACCGCTTAATCATTAATTAACTAATGATGTTCATTAGTTATTAGTTCATTAGCATAACTGTTAGTTTTGGAAGTTGGAACAATTAAACTGCACAAATCCCTTATCCCCTGTTTCTCTTAAACAAAAATACTAGAAACAAATTAGAGCAGTTCATAGAAAGCTGAGCAACGACTGTTCCCAGCTAATGGGCTGGGGACAACTGGTTGATACATGCCCTAAGTAAACTTGGTGCATTTAAAACAGTTTACTTCATAAGCAACAGGATTATTGCAGTGAAGAACTGACCAAAAAATCCTAGCTTTTTTGTTTTTATTCTTCATAGTGCTCCTGTCCCAAGGTTCTAAGTTTATATTCTTTCTGATATTATGGGTGGGAGTTTTTACCACTCAAGATATGAACATGACACTAAGATGGCTGGCAAATGGTTTTACCATCAGAAGAAAAATGTCAAGATTTCAAAATATATCCCATTCTGAATTGGGACAAAAAGTCAAATATCGGAAAAATGGTTGTGAATCAGCAAACTGAAAAATGTTTTGGCACAGGCCAATTGAAACATGTTGTTTGATTTTGACCTTTTTATTCAACATTGTTTACTATAATTAACTTACATTTCTAAATGAAAAGTCATTCTGAACAAAAAAAATCCAGACTTTTCCATTTTGAAAATGTCACAATGTCCAATTTCAATCATTTCAAAAAAAATTTTTCCCAAAATTTTTTTCAAAACAAGACATTTGTTGAAACTGATCCATTCCCACGAACAGTTTCCTAGAGCCCTAGATGCAGATCTCTCCTTCTTCCTTTGCAGATAACAATATGGGAGAGAGAACACATAAATGCAAGATTGTTTTCCCTCAAATTATAGAGCAAACAATGATGCTTAATAAGAAATATCCATGAAAGTGCTTCTTCATGAAGTCTAACAGGTAACAAGGAAGTTTCTTTCCCCTACTGATGTGATGGGCAGCTCCAACCAAAATTGCTCTTATCTCTTTTGCAACTTCAGTACTGCTAGTGACATTGTTGAAGAACAGCAGGACCCTAGTTCCTTGTTATGTATGGTCCTAATCGCCAACCCTGGTGCATCCATGGAAAGCAGAGTACTGGAACTGTGCCACCGGGCCAGGATCTGAAACCCTGAGGTCTGTACATATTCCAAGGGGGAAAAAAATTGTCCTCACAGATGGCTCTATAAGGCTTATGCAACTTCCCAATCGGTTCTCTTGCCTAAGGATATAGGCACAAACTCTGTCCTGGCCATATGCACTAAAATGCACACAGTGTCTTCCTGACTCAACACAGAGGGCAAATTCTTTCCCAGAGGAAAGCCAGCCAGACAGAGGGATTGAAAGGTGTCATAAACAGATAGCTAAGGGTTAATGTCTCTTCCACCTGAAGCACCTGACCAGAGGACCAATCAGGAAACCGGATTTTTTCAACTTTGGGTGGAGGGAATTGAGTGTCTGTGTCTTTGTTTTCTGGCTGCCTGCTTTCTCTGAGCTTTGGAGAAGTAGTTCTATTTTTCTAGTCTTCTGTTTCCAAGTGTAAGGACAAAGAGATCAGATAGTAAGTTATATGGTTTCTTTTCTTTGGTATTTGCATGAATATAAGTGCTGGAGTGCTTTGATTTGTATTCTTTTTGAATAAGGCTGTTTATTCAATATTCTTTTAAGCAATTGACCCTGTGTTGTATCATCTTAATACAGAGAGAACATTTGTACTTATTTTTCTTTCTTTTTATATAAAGCTTTCTTTTAAGACCTGTTGGAGTTTTTCTTTACTTCAGGGAAATTGAGTCTGTACTCACCAGGGAATTGGTGGGAGGAAGAAATCGGGGAGATCTGTGTGTTGGATTGCTAGCCTAATTTTGCATTCCCTCTGGGGGAATAGGAAAGTACTTTTTGTTTCCAGGATTGGGAACAGAGAGGGGGGAGTCTCTGTGTAGTTTCACAGAGCTTGTGTCTGTGTATCTCTCCAGGAGCACCTGGAGGGGGGGAAGGGGAAAAGGATTATTTCCCTTTGTTGTGAGACTCAAGGGATTTGGGTCTTGGGGTCCCCAGGGAAGGTTTTTCAGGGGGACCAGAGTGCCCCAAAACACTCTAATTTTTTGGGTGGTGGCAGCAGGTACCAGGTCCAAGCTGGTAACTAAGCTTGGAGGTTTTCATACTAACCCCCATATTTTGGACGCTAAGGTCCAAATCTGGGACTAAGGTTATGTCATGGTGGCAGAGGTGGGATATAGACAGAATCCAGAAGCCAGTGGAAATATTTTATTTTTCTCTTCTCTGCTAAGGGCTTTTTAGCAGAGAGAAACAGATGGTTTTAAAAGGGAACCAGAGAGAATTTTTTTTTTCTGCTCTCTCTCGCAGTTTGTGGCTTGCATGTTAAGGGTCTTTTGTCATGCAATAGCCCTCCCATTAGGAGGCAAGTACCAGCACTTATAGGCATGCAAATAAAGTGGTTTTTCTGGTTTCCCTTCATTGAACATTAGCTAGAGAGAGAAAGGGAAAAAAGCACTGTTGCTAGGCAGACTTCAGGAGGCAACAGAGAACCTGCAGTTCAGAAGATAAACACCGGAGGGCACCCCAACACAAGAAAACAGGAACCATGACTTCTAAGGCAAAAATTGACGCCGAAGAACAAATCAAAGAAGCTGAACACAGGCGACAGATGGAGATGAAAGAAAGAGAAGAACAGATCAAAGAGGCAGCCTACCAAAGAGAACAGGCAGCCAAAGAGGCAGCCAAAGAGGCAGCACACAAAAGAAAACTAGAAGAAGAAGAGGTGGCCTACCGAAGGAAACAAGCAGAAGATGAGTTGGCCCACAGAAGGAAGCAAGAAGAAGAGGAGGCGGCCCACCGCCGAGACATGGAAAAACACCAAAAAGAAATGGAAAAACAACAAAAAGAAATGGAAAAACAACAAAAAGAAAATGAAGAGAAGGAAAAACAGAGAAAACATGAACTGGAGATGGCAAAAGCTGGGCTGCCTGTGCCAGCCAACCCTAACAACCCGGCGCCAAATATTGCTCCACAGCACAGGAAATTTCCCACCTACAAGGCAGGTGATGACACCGAGGCCTTCTTGGAAAACTTTGAAAGAGCCTGTCTTGGGTACAGCATTCCCGAAGACCAGTACATGGTAGAATTGAGGTCACAGCTCAGTGGACCTTTAGCAGAGGTGGCAGCTGAAATGCCTAAGCACCAAATGAATGACTATAAACTTTTTCTAACCAAGGCCAGATACAGGATGGGGATAACCCCAGATCATGCCCGTCGGCGCTTCAGAACCCAAAAGTGGAAACCAGAGGTGTCATTTCCCAAACACGCCTACTACATTGCAAAAAACTATGAGGCCTGGCTAACAGGAAACAACATTCAAACCTTGGAAGAACTGAACCTCCTCATACAAATGGAGCAGTTCTTGGATGGTGTTCCTGAAGACATCACGCGGTACATACAAGATGGAAACCCCAAGAATATCGCTGAGGCGGGGGAGATTGGAGCCAAATGGATGGAACTGGCAGAAAGCAAGAAAGCTACTGTCAAGGGGAACGATTACCCCAGGGGGCACACAGACCATAAACCCTACAACCGAGGACAGCCAAAGACCCCACATACCACCCAAGTAAAGCCACAGATACCCTACCCTTCAACCTCACCAGTCTCCAGTAACTCACCTCGGCCCAGTGACCCATCAGATGGAAGATGCTTTAAGTGTAATGAACTGGGACATATCAAGGCCAAGTATCCCAAGAACACCATGCGAGTGCAATTCATTACACCACCATCACACCAAAGATCCCCAGGCCCGGATGCCTCTCAAATACCCTTGGAGCGAAGGGAAAATTTGAGAGTGGGCGGAAACAAGGTTACTGCGTGGAGAGACACGGGGGCACAAGTGTCAGCTATCCACCAATCCTTCGTTGACCCCAAATTCATCAACCCAAAGGCCAAAGTTACAATTTACCCCTTCATGTCACAAGCTGTAGACTTGCCTACAGCTCAACTGCCTGTCCAGTACAAAGGCTGGTCAGGAATGTGGACTTTTGCAGTCTATGACAATTATCCTATCCCCATGCTACTGGGGGAAGACTTGGCCAACCAGGTGAGGCGGGCCAAGAGAGTGGGAATGGTTACACGTAGCCAAACCAGGCAAGCTTCCAGACCCATTCCTGTTCCTGAGCCGTCCACAGAGGCCCCGTCTGTGTTACCAGAGACCCAGACAGAGGTAGTGGACCCGGATTCCATGCCTACCACTGAAACAGCCACAGCATCTCCAGTCCCAGGCCCGGAACTGGAACAGCAACCAGCACCAGCAAGTGCAACTACATCTTCAAACTCAACGCCAGAGGGCGCCAGCGAGCCAAAACTGGCAGAAAGCAACAGACAGCCATACCCAAAAGGCTCAGCCAGAGCCTGAAATACCCTCAGGTGCACCAGCGGAGAGCGGTTCACCAGCAACGGAAACAACCCCATCACCTACATCGCTTCCAGAGGGACCAAGCCCAAGTCCACAGTCTGAGGAAGAACTGGTGACCCCAGACTCAAGGGAACAGTTCCAGACTGAGCAGGAAGCGGATGACAGCCTTCAGAAAGCTTGGGCGGCGGCACGGAGCACCCCACCGCCTCTCAGCTCTTCTAATCGATTCCCGGTTTGTTATAGACCAAGGACTTTTATACAAGAAAATTCTTTCTGGTGGACACCGGGAAGAATGGCAGCCGCAAAAAACAGTTGGTGGTTCCAACTAAGTACCGGGGGAAGCTCTTAAGCTTAGCCCATGATCATCCCAGTGGCCATGCTGGGGTGAACCGAACCAAGGACCGGTTGGGGAAGTCCTTCCACTGGGAGGGGATGGGCAAGGACGTTGCCAAGTATGTCCGGTCTTGTGAGGTATGCCAAAGAGTGGGTAAGCCTCAAGACCAGGTCAAGGCCCCTCTCCAGCCACTCCCCATAATTGAGGTCCCATTTCAGCGAGTAGCTGTGGATATTCTGGGCCCTTTCCCAAAAAAGACGCCCAGAGGAAAGCAGTACGTACTGACTTTAGTGGACTTTGCTACCCGATGGCCAGAAGCAGTCGCTCTAGGCAACACCAGGGCTAACACTGTGTGCCTGGCCCTAACAGACATCTTTGCCAGAGTAGGTTGGCCCTGCGACATCCTTACAAATTCAGGGTCTAATTTCCTGGCAGGGACCATGGAAAAACTGTGGGAAACTCATGGGGTGAATCACTTGGTTGCCACCCCGTACCACCATCAAACCAATGGCCTGGTGGAAAGGTTCAATGGAACTTTGGGGGCCATGATACGAAAATTCATCAACGAATTCTCCAATAATTGGGACCTAGTGTTGCAGCAGTTGCTGTTTGCCTACAGGGCTGTACCACATCCCAGTTTAGGGTTTTCACCATTTGAACTTGTGTATGGTCACGAGGTTAAGGGGCCATTACAGTTGGTGAAGCAGCAATGGGAGGGGTTTACGCCTTCTCCAGGAACTAACATTCTGGACTTTGTAAGCAACCTACAAAGCACCCTCCGACTCTCTTTAGCCCTTGCTAAAGAGAACCTAAAGGATGCTCAAAAAGAGCAAAAGGCCTGGTATGACAGACATGCCAGAAATCGGTCCTTCAAGGTAGGAGACCAGGTTATGGTCTTAAAGGCGCAACAGGCCCATAAGATGGAAGCATCATGGGAAGGGCCATTCACGGTCCAAAAGCGCCTGGGAGCTGTAAACTACCTCATAGCATTTCCCAATTCCTCACTAAAGCCTAAAGTGTACCATGTTAATTCTCTCAAGCCTTTCTATTCCAGAGATTTACAGGTTTGTCAGTTTACAGTCCAGGGAGATGATGCTGAGTGGCCTGACGGTGTCTACTACGACGGAAAAAAAGACGGTGGCGTGGAAGAGGTGAACCTCTCAACCACCCTGGAACGTCTGCAGCGGCAACAAATCAAGGAGCTGTGCACTAGCTTCGCCCCATTGTTCTCAGCCACCCCAGGACGGACTGAACGGGCATACCACTCCATTAATACAGGTAATGCTCACCCAATCAGAACCCCACCCTACCGAGTGTCTCCTCATGCCCAAGCCGCTATAAAACGGAAGATCCAAAACATGCTACAGATGGGTATAATCCGCTCATCTACCAGTGCATGGGCATCTCCAGTGGTTCTGGTACCCAAACCAGATGGGAAAATACGCTTTTGCGTGAACTACCGTAAGCTAAATGCTGTAACTCGTCCGGACAACTATCCAATGCCACGTACCGATGAGCTATTGAAAAAGTTGGGACGTGCCCAGTTCATCTCTACAATAGACTTAACCAAGGGGTACTGGCAAGTACCGCTAGATGAACCTGCCAAGGAGAGGTCAGCATTCGTCACCCATGCGGGGGTGTATAAATTCAATGTCCTTCCTTTCGGCCTTCGAAATGCACCCGCCACCTTCCAGAGGCTGGTAGATGGTCTACTAGCTGGACTGGGAGAATTTGCAGTTGCCTACCTCGATGATGTGGCCATTTTTTCAGACTCCTGGCCCGAACACCTACTACACCTGGAAAAGGTCTTTGAGCGCATCAGGCAGGCAGGACTAACTGTTAAGGCCAAAAAGTGTCAAATAGGCCAAAACAAAGTAACTTACCTGGGGCACCAGGTGGGTCGAGAAACCATAAACCCCCTACAGGCCAAGGTGAATGCTATCCAAAAGTGGCCTGTCCCACGGTCCAAAAAGCAGGTCCAATCCTTCTTAGGCTTGGCCGGATACTACAGGCGATTTGTACCCCACTACAGCCAAATCGCTGCCCCACTGACCGACCTGACCAAAAAGACCCAGCCAAATGCAGTTAAGTGGACTAATAAGTGTCAAAAGGCCTTTACCCAACTTAAGGCAACGCTCATGTCGGACCCTGTGCTCAGGGCCCCGAATTTTAACAAGCCATTCCTAGTAACCACAAATGCATCTGAGCGTGGTATAAAAGCAGTGCTCATGCAGAAAGCAACACATCACAACTTCCATTAATCTGTTTATTTTCAAGTTCTAGAAGGAAATCGCCGCCAGTCAGCTTCCCCACTGTCTGCAATTTGGGGGGCGTGTCATAAACAGATAGCTAAGGGTTAATGTCTCTTCCACCTGAAGCACCTGACCAGAGGACCAATCAGGAAACCGGATTTTTTCAACTTTGGGTGGAGGGAATTGAGTGTCTGTGTCTTTGTTTTCTGGCTGCCTGCTTTCTCTGAGCTTTGGAGAAGTAGTTCTATTTTTCTAGTCTTCTGTTTCCAAGTGTAAGGACAAAGAGATCAGATAGTAAGTTATATGGTTTCTTTTCTTTGGTATTTGCATGAATATAAGTGCTGGAGTGCTTTGATTTGTATTCTTTTTGAATAAGGCTGTTTATTCAATATTCTTTTAAGCAATTGACCCTGTGTTGTATCATCTTAATACAGAGAGAACATTTGTACTTATTTTTCTTTCTTTTTATATAAAGCTTTCTTTTAAGACCTGTTGGAGTTTTTCTTTACTTCAGGGAAATTGAGTCTGTACTCACCAGGGAATTGGTGGGAGGAAGAAATTGGGGAGATCTGTGTGTTGGATTGCTAGCCTAATTTTGCATTCCCTCTGGGGGAATAGGAAAGTACTTTTTGTTTCCAGGATTGGGAACAGAGAGGGGGGAGTCTCTGTGTAGTTTCACAGAGCTTGTGTCTGTGTATCTCTCCAGGAGCACCTGGAGGGGGGGAAGGGGAAAAGGATTATTTCCCTTTGTTGTGAGACTCAAGGGATTTGGGTCTTGGGGTCCCCAGGGAAGGTTTTTCAGGGGGACCAGAGTGCCCCAAAACACTCTAATTTTTTGGGTGGTGGCAGCAGGTACCAGGTCCAAGCTGGTAACTAAGCTTGGAGGTTTTCATACTAACCCCCATATTTTGGACGCTAAGGTCCAAATCCGGGACTAAGGTTATGTCAAAAGGAGCCACTGAACCAGAGCTGTCAGCTGGGAGCAGAGTCCAGTGCCCACTGTGCCAGACCTCCAAAGTGATCATGAGAGGTGGACATAACGTTAAAGAGATTCCTCAGCACCTCCACTATGATTATTATGTTCTCATGGTGGGGAGCCCATTCTTGAACATCTCTCTCCCCCACAGTAGATGTGCAGAGATGAAGGACTATACTTATAACCCTTTTAACTGCCACTGGGGAAGTGAAAAGGACCAGGATCCATGGAGATCTGATTGTGGGGGATAAGAAGCTCATTTGCACAAACACCTTTCCCTCTGAGTAGTTTTGTACCTTGTTCCAGCAGAGCAAGTGCAAACCCCTTCATTCACACTATGTACCAGGCCTCAGGATAGTCATCATAAATTGTGGTAAGGGATTACTACAGACTCCCACCCAATTCAATGGCAAAATTACCTGACTAAGCATTTCCAACATTTGGTCCCTAAGTTTAGACTTTTTCCTATAAATCTTTACTTTTGTGTTTCATTTAAAAGGAAAGAATGTGTCTGGTGCTGCATTCACAGTTCTGTACAGATTTAATCAGTAAACATCAATAGTGTCAATATGAGCTTGTTCTCTAACTCAGGGGCATATATCTCAAAGTTCTCAAAACTTCTCTAAACACTCTGAAGTAATGAGTGACCGAGTAAACCATAAGCTCAGTTTGTTTATGAAAATTTATGCATAATTTGCACTAGTTCTAACCCACAGGCATCAAAACTCTCCCTGCTAGCTGAAGTTTTGACCAACTCTGATAATGGAGTTACTGATAAACCTTGATCAACCTTTCCTTTATACAGAATATCTCTGAATTTTATAATTGCTTCCTTTAACTGTTTTATTATCTGGAATTTAGGTAATGATCTGTAGCCTCAGATCAAGCTCTCAGAAAAGCAAAATTCTCCTCCCAGTCACACCAGTGTTACTCTATTCATACCTCCTGGCACTGCACTGATGTAACTGAGAGCAGAATTGTCTCACTGTCTTTAAGGATGTGATTTAAGGCCTATTGGCTTTCATTGAATTATCTATATAAAGCTCACCACTCTATGACAGGTTGCTTGGAGGAACAACAACAGCTGCAAACGAGCAAGGGTTATATAAGGCCTGGTCCACACTACACAGTTAAATCGATGTAAACAGTGTTAAATCGATTTAACTCTGTACCCGTCCACACTACAAGGCACTTTAAATCGATTTTAAGGGCTCTTAAAATCGATTTCCGTACTCCTCCCCAACGAGAGGAGTAACCCTAAAATCGATATTACTATATGGAATGGAAATCGAAGTTATTGGTCTCATTCCTTTAATGTAGCTACCCAGAGTGCACCGCTCCGGAAATCGATGGTAGCCTAGGACCATGGACGCACACCACCGAATTAATGTGCCCTAGTGTGGACGCATAAAATCGATTTTATAATCGGTTTTATAAAACCGGTTTTAGTAATTTCCATTTTATGCTGTAGTGTAGACATAGCCTAAGATAGTTGGGATAGCTCCTCAGCTGATGTAAATCAGCATTGTGCCACTAGTGATGTTTAAAGGGCAGCACTCACCAAGTAAAACTCTTTGTTTTCGAGTTTGCAGTATGAGAACACTAGAACACAGACTAGTTTCTTCCACAGCAAATATGTTTTGTATAACCCAGTTTCTGATTACTATTTCAGCCAGGAATCTTAAACCAGTATTACGAATGATACAAGCCCGTTTGCTTTATATCCCACAGGCAATTCACTCACAGCTCCTACAGGCAACAAAATGTACTCTCTGTTTTCACCTTACATAACTGCTAAGGAGACTCATGCCAAGCTACTGTTAATTAATCTCACTGCTGAAGATCCAATTTAGGAAGAGGTTAGTGATTAACTGTTTGCCACCAATAACAGGCCACCTCACATACATATTCAGAAGAGAACCACTTTCAAAGTGCTGAAGACCGAGATAAATCCCCACTGAAGTTGTGTGTGGTGCAGAAAGCCTTGCCAAGGCCCCTTTGCACTTTAAGTGAATTTCACCCACACTGTAGAACTTCCTCTTTTCATCTGCACTTCCCATTTGCCATTGTGCTATTAAGTCATTCCCCCAAAGGGCCACACTGCAGAAATCTTTCCACAATTTCTGAAGAAATGTCACAGTTCCAGCCATTCAGCGCAGATCACCTACATCGGCAACAAAATAATACTGGGCTTAATCCTGAGTTCCTTAAATAAGTCAGTGCCTGAGTTAAGGACCTCAGGATGATGGCCAGTAATAATATTCTGTACTTCTACTGCATCTTCTACCTGAAGATCTCAAAGTGATGTTCTAACACCGATGGACTAAACCTTGCAATATCCTTGCAATGCAGGGGAGGACAATTATCCCCATGTAACAAATGGAAAATCTGAGACACAGGGAGATTATTATTCATTTCCATTTTTTTATTTTATTAATCCATTGCCCAAACTTGTGCTAGGAATCTCACAGCACATAGAGAGGACACAATCCCTGCCCCTTACAGTCTAAATTGATGGGACATACAACAGATGTGGGAAGCGGGCAGAGATGCAAGCAAAACTGAAGACCATCCTAGGCATATGTCGTTAGCTCTATGGTTTTATTTTTATCAGTTGCCTCTTTCTTCCCTTCCCTCGTCTCGTGTCTCAATGCCCCATTTTCCTTGTTACACATGTTGTTCCTACTGTTCTATATCCTGGTCCCTGCTCATCCCATACCTGAGATTCACAGATGAGGGGGAGAAACCAAAAAGCACACGATCAGTGAAGGTGGGGTTTGTCTCCTGGGAGCAGGGATCCACATAGCCAGTCCAGACTCTAGAGACTTTGCCAACTCTTTTCACTTTACACATGCTCCTGTTGTAGGTAAAGAGTTTGAAAACATGCTGTGAAACACTAATGCTTAACTAATGGTTTAAATGTTCTCTTGAAATGAGAAATGATAATTGTAGTAACATTGGCCAAATTCTATCCTCAAGTGTATTATTGTATTTCCAAAGGAGTTGCGAGGATGAACAGGACGTAGGAGAAAGTAAGCAGATGTTTATGCAGTCATGTAGATACAATTCATCACCTCAACATACTCATATCCTCTTTTAACAATATATGTAATTCTTCTCTGCTTAGGGCCCAATCCTATTCCATTGAAGTCAATGGGACCTTTACTATGGATTTCAACGGGAGCAGGATAGTGTCCTTAATACTAATTTCTACCATGGATTATGTGTGAATGGCTCTCATTAAAGCTATCCAAGGGCAGAATTTAGGGCTTGATCCTCTGAGGTGCCCTCAGCTCCCATTCTTGTCAATGGGAGATTCATGGGTATGAATAGGCCATCAGCAAGGACCATTATGACCATCCAGCCAGATCTCCTGCATTACACAGGCTATGGAATTTCACAGTGATGTCTGTATCAAGCCCAATAACTGGTGGTCAAAGTAGAGCATATCTTTTAGATAGAAATCCAGTCAGGATTTAAAGAGTCCAAGTGAAGCAGAATTTACCACATCCTTTGGAAATTGTTCTATTTTCACTTTTAAAATTTGGGGGGAAGCTTTCCAAAGGCTCCAAGAGCAGTTAAGTGCCTACTTCTCATGGATTTTCAATGAGAGTTGGGCATCTAACGTCCTTTTGTGCCTTAGAAAATATCCTCAAGGCATCTCATTTTCCAGCTCAAACTTTGCTGACTTTCACTTCTAGCCTTTGGATCCTGTGTCCTTGATTACTAGGCCCATAGTTGGTGATGGTTGGAGGAAAGGAACTCCAGCACAGATGCTGCTGGGCTGTGTCCACCACAGCAGTTAATCGTTGACTTGCCTCATCACAGATAAGTTTGTGAATACTGTGCTTGTGGGGGAGGTATACAGTACGGAGGCATGCTTGAAGACATAGCATGTGCAGTCTTGCATGCCTGACCTCAAACGTGGCTGCTGCCATGTGGCCTAGAAGCCAGATGCATATTTGTGCAGAGATCTGGGGGCAGATACATGCAGCAGATACCAGATCCATTATAGCTGAGAATCTGAGAGATGGTAGGAAGGCTCTGGCTTGTAGGACCAATAACTGCACATAAGTGAATTCAAGCTGTTGTACTTGCATTAGAGTGGACTCTTCTAGGTTCATGAGGAGACCTAGCTTCATGAACAGGTCTGTTGTTAAGTGGGTGGCTCGGAGAGCATAGATTTTGGATGGGGCCTCAAGGAGACGGTCATCCAAGTATGGAAAAATGATAATTCCTCTTTTCCTTAGTAGGTTTCAACTACCATGAGGACCTTGGAGAATACCTGAAGTGCTGTGGATAGTCTGAAGGGCAGTACTTTGTACTGACAGTGGTCAGTGCTCATGAAAAACCAGATGAATCAGCTGTGGGTAGGATGTATAGAAATATGAAAGTATGCACCTTGGAGGTTGAGGGCAGTTTTATGCTAGGATAATAGTGGAGAGGGTAATCATCTTGAAACACTGCAGCATGACGAATCTGTTTAGATTGCGAAGGTCTAGGATATGATGCCAGCCACTGGGCTTCTTCTGAATCAGAAAAGAGTGGGAGTAAAAACCCTTTCTCGTGTGTTGTGGAGGGACCTGTTCTATGGCTCCCAGTTGTAGAAAGTGATTTATTTCTTTCCATAGAAAGGGCTTATGAGAAGGGTCCCTGAAGAGGGAAGGGGGCATGGTGGAATAAGAAGGGAAAGGAGTATCCTTCCTTGACTATCTCTAGAACCCACTTACCTGAGGTGATAAGACTCCAAGATGGGAAAAACTGAGCTAGTCGGTCACCAAACTAGTGGAACATCAGAGATGGTGGGGATGACTGGAACAAGGGAAGGCTTCTTGGGGCCTCAATCACACCTTCAAAATTTTTGCTTTGGTGCCAGTACATGAGAGGTAGCCCCTTGAGAAGTGGGCTGTCTATGTTTAGACGGAGACCTTTGTCAATGGCATTGGGTATTGTAGTGCCACTGAGAGGTATACTGCTGAGTTTGGATTGCGGTGGGAGTTGGTACTTCCCCGAGTGTCTCTTTGGTGCTGGTGTGCATATCCTGAGAGAACAAAATGTAGCTCAGGTGTCTTTAAGGGAGTACAAAGAGTCATCTGTATGCTCAGAGAACAGTTCCAGCCTTTGAATGGTAAGTCCTCTACTGTGTACTGCCTTAGGAAAGCCCTAGAGGTGGAGCCATGATGCATGCCTCATGACCATAGCGGTGCAATGGATCGAGCAGCAGTGTCTGCAGAGTCTAATGAGGCTTGTAGGGCTCTACAGGCTAGGAGGTGTCCCTCTGATATCAAGGACTGGAACTGCTCCTTTTTGGTCTCCGGTAGATCATAGCAAAGTTCCTGCCATTTGGAGTAATTCAGATAATTATACATTGCCATGAGAGCTTCATAATTTGAAATCCTAAACTGGAGTGTGGCTGAAGGGTATGTCTTGCATCCAAATAGGTCCAGGCATTTCCAATCTCTGTCTGGATGACTAGAGCGAGATTGCAACTGATGGCTCCTTTCCTGCACTGCACTGACCAATGAAAAATTTGGGGTGGGGTGCGAAAATAAAAATTCAATATTCTTCGCTGGAACATATTTTCTGTTGGCGTGTTTGTAGGTTGGAGAATGGAAGCTGGGGTCTGCCACAGAATCTTTGCAGATTCCAGACAAGCCTCATTGATTGGTAGTGTGATCTTTGAGGAAGAGGATGCGTGGAGGATGTCCAGCAGTTTATACTGCTGGTCTTTGACATCTTCCAAAGGGATATATAGGGAGTCCACAATCCTATGGAATAGATCTTGAAAGTGCCTGAAGTTATCGGCAGATATAGGGGATGGAGGAATAATTGCCTCATCAGGTAAGGGCGAGGAAAAATGTAAAGTTGGGGGAGCCTCCTCTTCCTACTGAGTTGGTATCAGTGGTGGTTTGATTTTCTGAGGGTGAGAGACCAGTGGAGAAGGGAGAGTTGTATGTCTCTGGCTTTGCTCTCTGGGACGGTTCCCAAATTGTGCCCTGTACCTGGCCCAAGGGTTCCAATATGGTCAGTTTGGTGGGAATGGCACATGTGGCTGCCTTCACGGTGGCCCTGCCAGGATTGGGGGCAAGAGATAGTCACATATAGCGGGGATAAGCCAGTGCAATTTTTCCAGTAGTTGAGGGAACAATGGAGCCCTTGTCCTCCTTCTCCTCTTCCTCCTCCTCACTGGGGAAGGGAGGTGCTGTCCTTGACAGAGAGAGGGAGGAATGTCGTGAGTCCAGAGAGGAGTGTAGAAATGGGGGGAAGTTCTGTCGAAGAAGCAGAGACTCAGGAGTGTCAGATACAAGAGGCCTTTAGGGTATCTGAAGTCTTGTGGAAGGGGAACCATCAGTGCGGTTGTAGTGCGTGGTGATGGAGAGAGAGTGTATGTCCCTGAAGTTTCAGATGATGGCACCAGAAATTTGGCCGGTGCCAGTGACTTGGCCAGTACCGAAGACTTGCCTGGTGCTGAAGATTTGGTGTTAATGATTCAGTCGGTGCTGGTGACTTGGCTGGAGCCAACTATTTTGATGGTGCCAAGGACTTACTCAGTGCCAACAGCTTCGTTGGTGCCAGAAATGGCATTGGTGCCAGAGCTCCTGCAAGTGAGCTGTCTTGGTCCCCAGAGCTGGGAAATGGTGCCGAGGACTGAAGGTGCATGTCAAGATCATTAGACCATTTCTTTGAGCCAGTACCAGAGGTATTTGGATGAGCCCTGGAGCTATGTCTCCTGTGGGATGAGGCTGAAGCCACTGACCTCGCCAGGGATGGTGTTCTGGAGGGCTGAGCCTCAGAGTGTGAGGAGAAGGAAGCCTGTTTCTTGTCATCTGCATGATCACGGATGACTTTCTCTTTACAGGGCATGGAGAGTGGGGTTCAGCAGACAATCTGGGAGAGTATTAAGGTTTCTCTGGGGAAGAGTCCAGGCCTGGGTCCAATCCTGCATGTAGCGATTTCTCCATGAGGAGAAGTTCAATCTAATATCCTTATTCTTTCTAGCACTGGGTTTCAGGCCAAGGCAGTGAGAACATTTGAGGGACATGTCCCTCCCCCAGACAGTGGATATACCATGGGTGGATGTCCATTATCGAGAAGGCGGCCCCAAACGAATGCACCTCTTATACTTAGGAGAGCTGGGCATAAGAGTGGAGGAAAAAGGGGCTTCCCAGTTTGGAAGGCGGGAAGTGGGAAAAATGGAAACCTAAGCTATGAGAATAATTGTAAAGATAAAGTTAAAACAAAAAAAATTTTATAGTTAGAAGTTGAAAGAAGAGGAGGAAAATACTAACTACTCTATCAGGTAAGGAACTATCTATGAGGAGCAGCGGGCTCTGCTAGAGGCTTCTGTCCCAGAACAAAGGTAGTAGAGGAGGAACTGGGGCTGTCTGTCTGACCAAACAGTGAGAGAGAGATATATATGTCCTGTGCACAGTATGAGAGAGACAAGATGTAAATGTGCAGTCCTACGGGCACTTCTGGTGAAGCTCTCCAATACCAGGTGCAGGAGACACTGCCGCATCTACAACAGAGCACTAATAGGGCCATCACTTTAAGAAGAACAATGAACTAGTCATAATGATGTCTTTAAATAATCCTTAATAACTAAACATCTGATGTAAGACAGCCTTCAACCTCATTCCACCACACACTTCTTGAAAATGGTTAATGAACAATTGAGTGGAAGTCCTCACATTTGCTTTAGCTTTGTAATACAGATTTGTGTGTTTGTTTTTTATCAAGGAAAGTTTCTCTCAAGGGAAAATAACTGACAAGTCATATTTTTCTTGCCTTAATTTTTGACATTCATCAGTCATGACTAGATAAAGTTAGCGCAGTCTCTTTCAAAGAAGCCAGAAAGAAACTGTGACATTTCACAGTGGTGTGAGCCGTTCATCATCTGCTGCATAGACTCCATTAATCTGGCCTGCTTTTAAATCCAGTATATCGCAGGGAATCCCATTTTCTGTGGTCACTGGTGTGTTAGAGTTGTCTTCTAAATCTCCTGTCTCTGCAGACTCATGGTTTTTTCTAAAAAGGAATAACAAAATTACATTACTGCAATCAAAGTGTACCAATCAACAAAGACTGGACATAAGAAAAATAGTTTAGCATGCACTTTTATTAAGAAGTTTACAACACACTATATACAAAGAGGCATAGTCTAATCATCGGAACACAGAAATGGGAGTCATAAATTCCTAAGTAAATTCTAATATCACTTTCACTCTGGCTCCCTTCTGTTGCCTCACTTAACTTCTATACCTCAGTTTCCCCTTCTGTAAAATGGTTTGGAGTTGGTTGCAAAATAGAAAAGGAAAACATAGAATAAAATACACATTCATATACTTAATAGATTTCAAGGCTATAAGAGGCCACCATGATCATTTAGTCTGACCTACTGCATAATACAGGCCATAGATTTCACTCAGGGATTCCTGCATCTAGCCCAACTTGTGGTTGAACTAGAACAGAGCTTGGCATCCAGCTGTGACTTAAAGACACATGTTAGATGTTAGAGAATATATGCACCACATTTCTTAGTAATCTAGGCCAATGGTAAGTTTCTCTTACTGTTCTAAATTTGTATCTTATGTCCAGTTCAACCTTCACTAGTTTTAACCTCCAGCCATTGGATCTTTGGCTGCTAGATTAAATAGCAATATGTCTTGCATACTTTCACTTGTCCAGACTCAAACTCTGATACCAACCATACTAAAATAGCTGCTGAAGAAACTGATCTAAACTGACAAACTGTAAGCAAATTTAGTCAATGACTGTATAGTTCCTTTAATTTCCAGATTTATTTTGACCTTGAGACCTGCTGATTCATAGCTGAAGAATCTGCTGTACTTTACAGACTGCAGCATCAGCAACTTAGAATGATGATAAACTCACAGGGGAGATACAGTATTTCTTCCAAGCCCATAACACATTGTGACAACCTGACTCAGTACTTATACATCAGCAATATTAACAATAATAAAACTTTACTGGCCTGCGATACTTGGACTTTAGAGACCTGCTAAAAATAAATGACAGTGGGTAATAAACTCCTCTCCTCCCGCTTGTGACATGCTTCTGGGGTTGTCTCTCCTAGCTTGGAAATGAGACAAGTCTATTAGCAGAGAAGGAGATGACGTGCTACCATGGCGATAGAGCTAACACACTAGAAACTAGGCTTATGAAGGACTGGAGAGAGTCTGTTCAGTATGGGCCTGATCCAGCTCCCACTGAGATCAGTGCCCAAACTGCCACTGATTTCAATAGAGAGGAAAATTGAGCCCTATAATGAGAGAACCTGAAGCTAGAGCTAGATGGTTCTTGGAGTTGTATGTGGGGGCAGTAGATCTTGAATGTTACTCATCAAGGGCCTGATCGAGAAAAGCATCCTTATTCGGGACAGCACTGAAGCATGTGCTTAACTTCAATGAGATTTAATAAGTCCTACTGAAGTTAAACACATGCTTACCTGCTGCCTGAACAGCGATGGATTTAAACACATGCTTACATGCTTTACTGAATCAGGGCCTAAACTTCCTTACATTGCTCAGTCCACTGAAGTAAAAGAGCCAGATTTTCAAATACTCAACACATATAAGGGGGGCTAGATTTTTGAAAGCACTCCAAAGGAAGCAACTCCCAGAGTGACTCAGTGTGACACCCAACAAGCTGAGCTCCTTTGAAAATCTGGTCCCAAGTGCCTGTCTCTTCCCTTGGGAAGCAAAGTGGCCCAGATCTTCCCTGTAACCCTTAAATCCTCCCAGCAATGGACAGGAACAAAGAAATTTATTTTCCCTCATATTCAACTCCCTTCAACCACTATTGGCTTGGAAGTATGATAGAATTCAAACATGAGCTGAGTTTGTGTTTTGCTGACAAAAGATGGTAGTGAAAAGACGACAAGGTGAGCAGAGAGAAAAAGAATCTAATGAAAATATAAGGGCTAGAGATGGATCAGAGAATGGGCAGGATGAAAAACAAATTTAGAGAGGCTGACAGGAGGAAGAAGCAGAGAAAGGAAAAGAAAAATATTCTAAATAAAACAAATTAAATAGTATATACCATATATAGGGAGCCATCCTGTGCCAGCCTACTTATCTTTGAGAAGGAGGATGGAGATGGTGGTGTGTCTTTTGTCCTTAATATACAGCACAGGCTTCCCATTAACTAGAGAATCATGATTACTTATTATTATCATCATTATTAATTTGTATTACAGTAGGGCCTTGAGGCCCAAATGGGGATCATGGCCCCACTGTGCTAGTCACTGCTCACATGCACAGTATGAGACAGTCCCTGCCTTGAAGAACTTACAGTCTAAGTAGACAAGACAGTCAGAGGATGAGATACAGGAAGTATTATTATCCTAGATGTAGAGAAGGGGTAATTTCTGTAAGGGTAATAGAAAGATTAAGGCTCAGATCCTCAAAAGGATTTAGGTGTTTAACTCCCATTGATTTCAGGGGAGTTGTTTGATGCCCAAGATCACACAGGAAGTTTGTGGCAGAGCTAAGAACTGGACCGGGATCTTCTGAATCTCATGTCCGTGTGCCTTAACTACAAGAACAGCATTCTTTCATTGGCTGGGTTTTGTTCTTGTTGTTTAAAACAGGGATTGAATTAGATGGGGAAGAGTTTCACAAATTCATACCAGTCTTCTGAATCCAAAAAAATAATTTGAAAGCCTCACCAAACCTCCAACTCCATAGGGTTCACTCAACACTACCAGTAAATGTTATTTTTACCCAGTTGTTTCAATCTCTTTGCCTAAAATGAGGCACTTTTATACTGGGGCAATCTCTGCCACATCTCAGTCTTCACACACAAATCCATTTACATTGGATTATTCGTCAGGTTTTGTTGTTTGGTTTTTTTCCCCACTGGACATTTGCTAATTTTTAAGCTATCCAGCTGTCAACAAGAGTTTGTACTTTCCCAATCTATCTCCGATTCCTGTTTGAGCCTGCAATGAAATCATAATGCTTGTGACAACATATCAATGTCCATGATGATCAAAGTCAAATAAAGGATGTTCTTTTCACTGTATGATCAAGCAGGAGAGTCTTAGATGAGCTCAGAGATGTCCTTATCTAAGTACAACTATCTGAAATAACAGCAAATAGGAACAGAATGGGAGCCAGGGGTCAAAACCAAGGCTCCACCCACTCCCTTTCCCTCTCTATCCCCATGAACTCACTGGGTCACAGCAGTAAGTATCAATTAAGTAACCCTTACTATGACTGCTATGGCTACTATTCACTCAACACTGACTGGTGCTGCAATATGAGCAGGGTAGTAAGGAGAGGGGAGACAACTGCTTCTTACTCTACTTCATAGCCGTGATAATCTAGTTTCATGGCGAGTCCAATCTAGAATTGACCATGTGAGATGCTGAGCTCCTAGAACTTCTCATGAAGTGAATGGGAGGTGAGGCCATACACTGACTTACAGGATCAGGCCCTTTTAAAATTTCAGTAAAATAGCCCCTTCGGTCATTGGTCTGCCCTGCGCGTGGCTCCTGAATCTGCACAAATCAGGAGCAGTGTTTTAAATCTGCCAGTCTTAAAAATCAGTAGCCACAATCATTGCCAGCCTTTTCCCCTCTCACATGCCTTATCTCCGACAGGAGACCTACCTGCAGTGCAGGGCTGGCAGCAAATAAACTCCTTGTAAAGCAATTGTCTTTATTAACAAGGCCTCCAAGATCACATTCTTACCTTGAGTTAACAACTCCACAGTCCAAAATAACAACACCTGCCCTTCGAAAGGACAGATCTCCTCAGCTGGGGAGAAATGGCTGCTATTGTTTCTTTGTAACCAATGTGAACTACAGAGTGATCCAACTCTTAACTCTTCTAGTGCACGTAATTCACTAACAGTTGTTTAAAACAAAAGCACAGCTTACTTTTTGTATTGCCGGATTCCTGACACAACAAGGAGAAGAATTCCAGCCACAACGAGGCAAAGAACAACACCGAACACGACAAGCCAGACAGGCACAGTGGGTTCAATGGGTGGTGATAAAGTGGGGGAAATTTTCAAGAACTGCAGCGTGTTGTCTGTCAGTAGGAAAGCACTGTTGATTCTGTTTCTGTTCATCCTTTAAAAAAATACAAAACACAACACAACACAATTATAAATGAAAAGACAACGAGGAAAATATAGCCCTGATGTAGGCAGTACAACTCTGGCAGGGCTGAATGTGGCCGAATATGAAGTTTTTAGGCTGCATACATTGCATAGCCACTGTCACTGATCCCTATATAGCCTGTGCAGGGTGTTAGCCACAAGAATCCCATATGCAACTGTTTGAAAGCTTAGGGGATAAGGACGAGATGTTATATTATCACTGTTTATGTATTTATATTATTATTATTGTTTCTACTTTGGGTCAAGAATAGACTCTCATGAGATGGAATATGTACAAAACAATGGAATTGTCACTAAAACAAATTTTATTATTATAACCATTAATTAGTGTAATTATCATCAATGGAGGAATCTTGCACTTGTGAGATGTTGATTTTGATTCATAACACTGAATAGATTTTGCATGTCCACTTTAGATTCAGAATACTGTAAGCAAAAGTAGTTGAGTACTAAGCACAGGAGTTCTCATTCTGTAGAAAATTTTGTTTCTTATCTCTAACCTACTGATAGGAATTTAAACATTTTTAAAAGCATATACTCTTCTTTAGTAGGTGAGACCTACCAAACGTGCTATAACAGCATCCAATTTCTGTGGCAAACAGTGCCTAAAAAGACTTACTGTAAATCAGCTTATGCTACCGAATGTATCAAAGAACAACAGAAATGAATTTTAAAAGGTACATTCCAACACTCTTAGCAAGTTTCAGTGAATAAATAACCTCCTTCGCCCACTAATGCACTGAAGTTGTTGCTGGGTATCTCTGTAGGAAATAGTTTAATCTGCTCAGAAGCTTAAAGTTAATCTTTCCAAAAGAACGCATATTCATTCATCAGGAATTAGGTATTATGCCTTTGCAAAGATAACATGATTTTTAAAGACAAAGTGCAGTATATTTAAAAACAATGGGTCTATGTTTCGTTTGATGCTTGGGAAACATATGAGAATAACTCTATTTATGGGAGTTACCCTTGCAAAGCCCTTGTGAACACATCGTAAACTGTTGAGGTCTGATAACCTATTTTTCTTCTCTTCCTATGAAGCTCCATATTATTGTTTTTCTAGCTTTAGAGCATGATTTTTAATGGAAAAGTGGGATAACTTATGCTACACTGTATTGTGTGCGAATGGTGCTCATCTCACAAAGACCTAAGATAAAAAGAATGTGAGCATTGAATTATTTGTTTGGGCTGACAGTGCAATATGAAACTGGAACATTCAGCACTAGAAGCATGAGCCTCTGGTACTTGAACTAAAAGTACTAAATCTCCTGCTGGGAGCTGTACCAGACTCTGTGGATCAGCCATTAGAGGGGCATGTGCAATGCACACTGAACAGTGGGCTACCCTCAGAGCTCATCGTGTCTAGACATCATGACAACCCTAGGGTTACCAGGTGTCCCAACTTTATAGGGACAGTCCCGATATTTGGGACTTTTTTTTATATGGGTTCCTATTACCCCCACCCCTGTCCCAATTTTTCACACTTGCTGTCTGGTCACCCTAGAGAAATCAACCTCACAAAGGCTCATATATTACAAGAGTTCAAAAAGATTGTTCTCCCTCAGCCATATATAACTGCATTTAATCTCACATGCATGAAGGAAGAAGAGTACAGACCGCATTGTGTTTAACTATAAACTAATTCACGTCATTAAAAGACACCGAGTGCTAGTTCATATGGCCTGAGACACAGGTCCACATTAAGAAAGCATCTTTGGTTACCAAAGAAGAGTCAGAGGGAGAGGCAATTACTTTACCTTATGGCTGCCTCGACTTCACTTCCAGGAACAGTTGTCACATTTCTGGCAGAGTCTGTGACCACAAACCAAAATGACACCCTCTCTGTCATATTACAAAGCAGCACATTGGAAATTCTGCGAACATTTAAAATAAAATGAAGTCATTGTAAAATAAGTAAGTAAGTCCATACTGAAGAGATGCATGTCATCACTGCATTTCGCAGTGTTTTAGTCTAAGGAGAAAAATCTTTTAGAAAAGGAAATGATTATCTTCTTCTAATCTGACTGAGAAAGAAATACTGGTCATATTTTCTACCCTCCAATACAGTAACAAAACAACAACAAAATCACTGTATTTATAGAGGCTTTATTTTATTTTTAAAAATATTTTCTAGCCATATCATCACTGTCATCTCACCACTAGGACATGTGTTATCCCTGTTTAAATATATAGTTGAAATTTAAATAGTGAATTTGTAGGGTCAGCTTAGCAGGGCAGGGACCATATTTTTGTTCTGTGTTGGTACAGCACCCACCACAATGAGGTCCTGGTCCAAGACTGGGGCTCCTAGGGGCTAAGGTAAAATAATAATAATAGTGTACAGCTAGGACTATGACATCAGGAGCAGATTCCCTAAAGTTGCCATAAGAAGGTGCACATTGTACTTCCCGGCCTCAGTATGGTCCCTTGTATCTCAGGGAGGACTGTGGACAGAAGAAATTTTATTTCCACTTGGAACTCCATGGGTGCTCCTGGTGCAGGAGATGCCTTCGGGAGTGCTGTATCAATGCTGCCCTGGCCATACCCACTTTTCAGCCAGCGTCACTCATCTTTTTGGGGCTGTGTTCATTCCTTGTGCCTCCAATGGAAGAAGGGAGGCTGTGGACTCTGTCTGACTGCAGCCTCCTCTACAGACTTTGAACCTCCCTGAGAGGGTTTATACCAGAAAAAGCCAGCCTAGCGCTGCTAATGATTCTAGCTCCCTAGTCATTTGCTGTAGTAGGAGTTGAGTGGATTGTGGAGGCAATGGGCTAGGTTTACTAGGGACTGTTAAACCTCAAATCATTCTAGCACTGACCCATAGCGTTAGGTTATGTTCAGCTACATTTAACTTTCTAGAGAGACATTCATGTGGGGGGAAGGATAGCTCAGTGGTTTGAGCACTGGCCTGCTAAAACCAGGGCTGTGAGCTCAATCCTTGAGGGAGCCACTTAGGGATCTGGGGCAAAATTCAGTACTTAGTCCAGCTAGTGAAGGCAGAGGGCTGGACTTGATGACCTTCCAAGGTCCCTTCCATTTGTAGGAGATTGGTATATCTCCTATTATTATTATTAGAAGCTCTGTATGCAATCAGATTTTCATGAGTTGCTACATAAAATTGAGTCTGAAAATGTCTTTAAAATTTAGCTTTTTGATACTTGTATACTTATCAGTAATTCATAATGAAAATACCATTAGAAATACATGAAGGATTAAAATCCTATAGGAATTTAAAGTATATTTGATAGTGCCTGACTTTGTATTCTGAAAATAAAGGTGGCCCCAGACTGCTGAGACTCAAGTATCTGAACAGATTTTAGGTGACATTTGTGTAAGCAGCTGTTCTGAGCAAGTGGCACTTGCAGATCAAACTCAAGAGGAAGGGCCCAGATTTACTTCCATTGAATTTCCTGGGCAGGTTAACACCAACATAGCGCTGGCAAGTCTCCACACACAAACGCTCTAGCAGTTCCCCACTGGGACAATGGCACTACCAGCCCTCATGTGGAGTGAATCCCTATGGCCATGTATGCAGTAATTATAATGCCGAGTATTTATTATTATTTTGCCATTGGTATCTCCTCTTTTTTATGGCTTAGCCCATCCTTCTTAAAAAACAAGTTTTAACATTTCTTCCGCTCTGATTTTCTAGTGGGATATATTTCCTTCTGCAAACAGCTACCCCCAGCAGAGTACTGTAAATGTTCTATAGTGACATCTGCTGGCTAATCAGAAACATAATTAAATGATTTCCATTTATACCATTAACAAGCAAATGCAATTATTAATATTTTTCATATTGGAGAAGCAAGACTCATAAAAACAGGTAAATTTTACTTCCCTTGAGCTCACTATTATGTATAAAATCCTTGCATGATTATAATCATCCAGAACTTGGCTCCACTGCCACTCTTCATCAACAGAATCTGAGAGCAGCAAATACTTCTAGGCTTTGAAAAGAATGAAGCTGTTGTTCATGGGAGTTTCAAGTAGGCTGAGTAAATACCAAGATGGACTACAGTGCAACACATACCAGTTCACATATCTTTTCACACATACAAAGTTCCTCTCATATATATCATTTCCCATTCCCATGTGTGATAATTCATACTGTGCTGTAACATTATATCAATACGCAGCTAACAGTCAGAATCTGTTCAGACTGCAAAATCTGGCTTCATTATGTAAATTACCATTATGTAAATTTGTAAACATATGTCATGATGTGAATATTTTTTTTATTTATTGCAACTTTTTATTAAGGTAAAGTTACAATAAAACTGCCTTCTGTGTTAGAAATAGTTAGCAAGTGTCAATAATTTTGCCATGGAGATGATAGATGAATCTTAATGTTAGAATGACATACTGGACCAGATCTTAGGACTCACAGTATGTGCACTGGCAAATCTCACCAGTTTGCTTTTTTTTAATATACAATAAATTATTGTTATATGTATTCTTGTCGCACCTAAGAGCCTTAGTCACAGACCAGGACCCCATTGTGCTAAGCACTGCACAGACACAGAACAAAAGACATGCCCTGCCCTAAGAGCTTACAATCTAAGTAATAGGTTCCCTCCAGATCAGTGAGCAGACTGGACAAAAACTTGTAAGTTTCTTAGTCAGGAGGTGAAGTAACTTCTCTTCTAGGGGAGTTACTAGATTGTCAAGGAATACAAGAAAGGGGCAGGGAGCCAAAAGGCAGCGCAGAGGCATAGAGTTTCTGTGCAGACCCTGTCCTCTACTAGATCATAGGAGAACCACAGAATTTGGGTTCTTCTGAGCCCCTTGCTCTGACATTTTCAAGGCAGCAAACCCTTCTCCTCCCTTTAGAACCTTCTGGACACTATGAGGCTTTTTCTGTAAAGAGTAACCAGCAGGGCCAAAATACTCATCTTGACATAATCAGTTCAAATCTGAGAACACACGAACACGTGTAATTCCATTTCTAAATTATCAAAATATTTTAAATACGGATGTGATTCTTGTGTGGATGATAGAGAACAAAGTTTGGTTTTGTGTGGCAGGTCAATGAAAGAGACTGCAGATTTTTAAATATAGGTGTGATAAAAGATACAGCAACAACTGATTCTCCTATTTGATTGAAAGCAAATGTTCTCACATTCTTTATGTGCTAAAGATTAACTTGTCTCCAACACAAAAGAGATGAACATTATTTCAAACAAGTCACAGATTAGGGAAACCAGGGTTACCAACACAACTTACAGAGGATCAATTTTTAACACTGTGCGATCAAAGGTTGGTTTATGTAGTTCATGAATGTCTATATTTCAAAGTGAATTACAAGGCCCTATTAAGAAGGAAATCAAGGATTTGTACCTCTGTTGGAAAAGTTAAACTTTTCGATAAACATTCATTTTCTGTCTATTATTATAGAGTACGCAAATGGGTAGATTGATTTTTCTGTCTCACACAACTTTATCAATTTAATATGTGTTAAGCACAAATCAGTGGTTTAGTTTTAAAATTCTGGTTTAATAACTTTTAGGTTGAAATTTGAATTTAATCGGAACCTGCTTTGACATCCTGACATAAAGTCAAGACTAAACAGGGCTTAATAGTAACACAGAGGCAGAGATAGGCACCTAGTGCTGGCTTATTGCCATTTTCTATGCCAAAAGTTGGTCACTGTAGTGAAGAAAATCCTTTTATCCTTCCTCCAAAAGTCTAGCAAGGGGTCACTTTCAATCCTAGCAGGTAGGGTGTTCTGATTACGCTGATCAATCCACTATTCATCTCTCATGTCCTTGAAGATTATGAATCATGTGTGAGGATTAATGAAGCTCTGAAAATGCTGTAGGAGCTATGGAGCATCTCTCATGCTGCTCAGTGACCATGTGACAATGATTCTTTCCCCTCCCAGATCATCCTCCTTTGTGCACAGCGAATACACTTGCAAGGGGAACAAGGATTTGGACGTCATGCAAAAACATAATCCTTCAATCATTCTCTGGTCCTGTGATTTCATAAATCTTTGATCAATTGCGTACGTCTCATATTTGTTTAAATCTAGACCATAACACGACTCAGTGGTAATCAGCTAGTTTTTCTTTTATGATACTGAGTGACTCATGGTGAATCTTCTACAACCCCTAATGAAAATTCATTGACATTTTGCCAGTAAAATCACTGAAACTGTAAAATGGAATTTAAACAGGTTATGTAATCATATAATTTACTGGCACAAAGGTTACATTGCTATATTAAAAGAACTCTACCCAATAAAGAAAGTGGAAACATTCTCTGACTTCAACACAACATTTTAATTGGTCTAATATGACTCATTACAGTATATTGATTCTCCTTTAACCATGTAGCACCAAAGAATTATTCCTTTACCAATGACACACAAAACCTCACCTCCAAGCAAGCAACAACACTGGCACAAAATGTCACACATCGGGGTGTCGACAGTACAACCTAGTGATTGGAACAAGAGCCTGGCCTATTGGTTGGAGCAGAACCAAAGGACAGAGTTGGCAGTATGGTCAGGAGACAGGCCAATGGCCAGAGCCAGAACAGAAGCAAAAGGTAGAACTGGGGAGGTGGTTAGGAGACAAGACAGTGGTTGGGGCCAGTTCTGAGGAATGGAGGGACCAGGACTGGAGCAGAGCAGACAAGGTTTGGAGCAAGGGCTGGTGCAGGAAGCAGGTGCACAGCTGCGGGCGTGGAACACATTGTTCAGCCACTGTGCTGTTGTTGCTACAAGGCTTAAATGGTGAACTATTGGCCCTTGTGTCCAAAAAGGGAGCACAGACACTTAGTGAGGGTTTTATTGGGCCCAGTCAAGCTCATTGGATTGCTAGAGGCCACACCTGGAGCCAGCTGAGGACTTGCCATGAAAGTATAGATTATAATACTTCCTATGGGTCTTGATTCTTTTTTTCAGCTACACTGGTATAAATGAGCAATAACTCAATTGAAGTGAATATGGAATTTAATAGAGAATGACAACTGTTCTACCAAGTATATAAATTAATCCATAGGACTCCACAGAAGAAATTCAATTCTGTATTAAAATTGATAGGTTTAAAAATGTCTATGGAAAAGATGTTTTTTCCACAAGGGGAATTATTTTGGTGTCAAACTGGCCTAAGTGAAAGGAGAAACTGTCATAGTATTTCCCTGTAGACAAGCTAGAGGGACATATTGAGTGGGGTCCTGCAGGGATCAGTTCTGGGTCCAGTTCTGTTCAATATTTCATCAATGGTTTAGATAATGGCATAGAGAGTATACTTATCATGTTTGTGGATGATATCAAGCTGGGAGGGGTTGCAAGTGCTTTGGAGGATAGGATTAAATTTCAAAATGATCTGAACAAACTGGAGAAACGGTCTGAAGTAAATAGGACAAATGCAAAGTACTCCACTGGGAAGGAACAGTCAGTTGCACACATACGAAATGGGAAATGGCTGCGTAGGAAGGAGTACTGCAGAAAGAGATCTGAGGGATCACAAGCTAAATATGAGTCTACAGTGTAACACTGTTGCAAAAAAAAAAAAAGAAAAAAAGAAAGAAAACATCATTCTGAGATGTATTAGCAGGAACATTGTATGCAAGATATAAGAAGTAATTCTTCCACTCTGCTGTGCACTGATTAGGCCTCAACTGGAGTACTGTGCCCAGTTCTGGGTACCACATTTCAGGAAAGATTTGGACAAATTGGAGACAGTGCAGAGAAGAGCAACAAAAATGATTAAAAGTCTAGAAAATGTGACCTATGAGGAAAGATTGAAAAATTGGGTTTGTTTAGTCTGGAAGAAGCCTGAGGGGAGACATGGTAACAGTTTTCAAGTACATAAAAGGTTGTTACAAGGAGGAGGGAGAAAAATTGTTCTTCTTACCCTCTGAAGGTAGGACAAGAAGCAATGGGCTTAAATTGAAGCAAGGGCAGTTTAGGTTGGACATTAGGAAAAATTTCCTGTCAGAGTGGTGAAGCATTGGAATAAATTGCCTAGGGAGATTCTGGAATCTCAGTCATTGGAGATTTTAAAAAGCAGGTTAGACAAACACCTGTCTGGGATGGTCTAGATAATACTCAGCACTGCCTTGAGTACAGAGGACTGGACTACAAGACCTATTGAGGTCCCTTCCAGTCTTACACTTCTATGATTCTATTTGAGCAGTAGGTTCTGTAAATTCCCAAGGCAGATAACCTAGTTAATATTAAAACATAAGACCATTTGGTATCAGCATCATAATTTTTCTGCTTCCAGGTCAACTTACTATTATTTCTATTGCTATTAGCATGGCATGCAAGTAGCAGTGATGTCAGCAGGGGATGGAGCTTAAGTGCCTCTCCCTTTTTTTTCCCCCAGGTGGGTGAAATTCCCACAAATCTGAAGAAAAAAATTATGAAAACAGGGTTTGTATCAAAAAGAAGTAAGAAGTGAATCTTCATGGACCAAAAGTCTCATAAGCTGGAAAAACGAACAATCATGAAAAAGCTTTACAGGTCACTTTTAATGATTTGTTTACTTCAACTCATTTTCTCTGAGTAGCACTCATGTTGTTTGTAACGATGTAAAATAACAGAAGCATGCTGTCACCTGACTTGTTCCTGGGGAACCTGAGGAAAGCAATAGTGATACATACCAAATATGGCTCTCTAGCTTAAAGGACAGTTTCTTACAAACCAGAATGAAATGGTAATGAACCAACATCTCAATTATGGATGGGGTTGTTCTATTTAAAACCCAGTACTGTAGCTGCAATCAAATATCATATGACTCAGATTAGCTAATCTCTTTGCAAATATGGAAAACGCTTCATCAGACTCAGTGCCAGCCAGGGCCAGTTTTTCTTAAAAGTAAATCTAAAGCCTGGTCTCAGTAATGTACTAGAACTGCAGACATTTCTGTTTATATTCATAAACAAAAAATATAGGATACCAAAATATCTTTATATTGTTTTCATCTCTAAGGAGGAGGTGAGCATACTAAAGACATAGGAACTACCATACTGACACTGACCAAAGACCTATCTTGTCTAGTAGCCTGTCTTATGATAGTAGCCAATACCAGAAATTTGAGAGGAAGTTATAATACTCAATAGCATGGGGGAGATTTTCTCCTGACTCCAGCTGGTAATCAGCTTATGCCCTGAAGTGTGAAATCTGAAGCTTTTTCCTGATAAGGGTGCAAGGTAATTAGGCAGTTGTACTCTTAGGGACAGATAACCCTCCAAATTCTGATAAGTGTGTCATGGTATATCACTCTTGTCTTCTTTTCTCACAAGCATCTCTGTGTCTTCTTGCATGCTGGCCTTTTTGCCATCTTGTCTATGAGGTGCAAAGGGGAGCATAGGTAACCAACGACAAAAAAGGAAACTGAGCCTCTATCATCATGCCTATCTGAAAAATAACACTACATTTCTCACTATTGTCACCCTTGTCCTTTCTTTCCCCTTCCTCCAACTCTTGGCTGTTCAGAACCTTCAATTATGGTGTCATGTTACATTTAATGCCAAATTTTCTGCTGGTAGTAGGTGCAGCTCCACTGAAGCTAACTAACTAATTTATGGCAACAGAGAATTTGGCCCATAGATTGTACACTGCTTGGGGCAGAGATCATAAGCTGCCTAGCACATATCAGGATGGCAAAAATAAATAATAAGAAATAATAAGAATAATAATGGCATTGCAGTATGGTAGTTCTACACAGTGTTTATTTCTATAACTTCTCTATGTCAAAATAGGTTCCATCATAAGCAATATTGTAAACATGTATATTGGAGGACTGAGTACGCGCTTACTGAGTTGTTGCTTTGTTGGAATATCTTCTCATTGCAAAAGCCACCATTGCCTTAAACAGATATTCTTCACTTGCATCCCAGGCATACTGTAAGGAAAGAGAAAATTAACAGTTCTAGCATTAGTACTGGCAGGGAGGGGGGTTGCATGGAGCACTGACCCTGAAACATTCTATCATTCAAAAAGAAATAAACCTTCCTGATAAATACGAAAATAACTTTTTGAATACCGTTTGTTGTGCATAAAGTACAATATACAGAACTTTATAACTTTTCAAAAATCTGAATGGACTGAATGCTTACGAAAGTTGCCAGGCTGACAGCACTAGAGATCTCATTTTACTCTTTATCAAAGACTAGGAATACCAACAGAAGCTTCCCCAAGCTCCACTAAGGTGCCTGGACCCTATCCTGGTCAGATCACCTCTATGAACAAAAGTGAAGTATACACTCCATGCCCATTCAGTCTTTGGCCTGAACAGGCAGAGAGAGTAGACTTCACTGTCATTCCTAGAAGTGGTCTGAACAGTACAGGGCACAGGCACCTTGGTTAAGTTTGGGGAAGAAGTGCTAGTTGTGATGCTGGTTTCTGAGATATGGACATCTGTACATCATGAAAACAACTCATTTCACACAGGCTATTGAACAGTAATCAGACAGTACCAACTTTCAGTGAAAACAGACCAGGGCTAGATAGTGTCATAGAAATTAAGGACCATTGTCTATACCTCTTTTACAATGAATACATTACTATCTGTATATACAGTTTTCCAAATATCAGGATATATGTATATATATGCTCTTGTTATATTCTGCCAAATTAATCTTTGGCACAGGTAGCTATAATTCTAAATTAAGTTGAATGGAGTTTCACATGCTTATGTAAGGGCTGAGTTTTACCCATTGTCTTGACACCTGACAGAAAACTGCACTTAACATCATTAATGTTCTAAGAGCTAAAAACTGAAGCTTCTAAAAACATTCCTATCTCTGAGTGGATATTAAGCAATAATTGTAACAATGTTCATTGAAACTATAGAACAAAGAGGCTTAAAGTGCAGTTAAACTTCGCAAAATGACTTTGTAAAAAAAAATTGTGTGGGTCCATGTTTATTATTCCTAAATAACTTCATATTGTATTTGTTCAGTTTCCTAGTACAACAATTTTTTCCTCTAACTGCCCACTTCTGCATATCTGTTCTAAGATCTGAATGTCAAGCTGTGTTATTTTTGTTCACAAATTATCAAACAGGTTATAATGATTCTGCAACCGAAGCATAGGGTCAGATTCTCAGCTTGTGTAAAGCAGCATACCTCTACTGACTTCCATGGAACTATGCCCAACTTACACCAGCTATGAATCTGAGCCTTCTTTATTAATTATTGATTGTGTGTCTGACAGAAAAGAATTCCGCTAATCCTTCCATGGATGTACTGGTAAAGGGTAAAAAGTAGTAAAAATTAACTTTGAGTAAGAAGATGTCATTTTACATAGTCAATTTGCTGATCGTAACTGCACTTTGAAAGGATTGCAGAATTAAAGCAAAAGAATGTTAGGACAGATTAGGAATTCAGCTAAAGGAAAACATATTTTAACCACTGGGCACGTTATTTTACATTTCAGTATAGCCACAAAGTAACCACAAGTACATTTCTAGACAGTGAGTGAAATCCTAGCCCCATTACATTCAATGGCATACCTCCCAGCGTTTCCAGAGGTGTTGGACAGGTCTTGCCCCAGGAGGGGGTGTCAGGCGCTGCCTTGGGGAGTGGGAGGCCCTGGCTGGAAGGAGTTGAGTGCTGCCCCAGCGGGGGGTGGGGGAGGGGAGTTGCAGGACAAGCCTACCCTACACTCACCCCACAGCAGCAGCTCCTGTCCCACAGGTGTGGATCTGGCTCCCTGCACTCTAATGTGGTAGTGGCCATGCCAAATTTGAGTGGCACTGCAATGGGTGCCATGCTGCCTGTCACCAGGGAGGCAGGCAGGCTGAACCTGAACAGCAGTGTGACCGGTTTGTGCCAGGACTCAGGTCGCAATGCCTGGAGTGGGGAGCTGGGTCCAGGCAGCCCCTTGAGACAGGAGTCACTTTATCCATGACAGGAGGCTTCGGGTTAAAAGAGGGACAATCCCAGGAAACCTAGGACTGTTGGGAGATATGTAGTGGGAGGTTTGCTATTTACTTCAATGGGGCCAGGATTTCATCAAGGTTTTCTATATGCAGACAGAGAAATATACTAGCATGACACAACACTTATATATATTTTCATTCATAACTCCGTACAGGATAACAGATCTTCGTAGGAGTAATAGCAGACCAATGTGGTGAATATAACATCCCTGAAAAGTACCTTTCAGAGTCTGCTCAGGAAATATTGCTTTGCCTTCACTGTATGATCGGTCAGTGGCTTCTATTATGATGATATAATAATGCTTCTCACTGGATATTTTAGTGGTTGAGGCCAGAACACTGAAAAACTTGCACAGACTGGTCACTGAAAAGGTGTTTTGGGTCCAATGGGCATTGATGGCATTTTCTAAAAGGGATATAAGCAGCAACTGAGGGCCGGCAATACCTAGTTGAGAGTGGTGAACGAAGAGGCAGGGTCGCAACATGGTTAAGGGCAGGATTGCTAGTATTTTCAAAAGGCCTCACTAGGATTCCATTCACTTACACAAGTACTGCTGGTCTAGACATGCCTTGGGAATGACAATCTTAACACTCACCACACACATCCCATGGAATAGGCTGATGCAGTGCACTTAAGACTTTTGCACTGACTATAGCCTGGTTACAAAAAGCATCAAATACACTGCAGATTATTGCTGAACATAGAGAGGGAGAAAAGAGAGATGCACTCAGGCTGCTTCAGTAAGTACAAACTGCCCCCAAAATATAGGCTCCATCCATTTCTTTGGTCCAGTCTTCTGCTCTCCTGATGAGGAAATACGTTTTCACAATTCCAGGTTGTTCAGGAAGCTTCAACAATTCCAATGGGCTTTTATTTTTTGTATTTAATTCTAATCAATCACAAGAATTGAATCTATTGCCATTTCTATGAGAGGTTGATTTAACCTCCTTCCAGCTGTTTGTTGGAAATTAATAATTTGTTGGAACGATAATATTGGAGGTCAGAGACTGCTTTCTACACCTAATTTGTAGCTTTCAGTATAAAATGAGCTTATCAAAAATCCACATTATAATTGTCCCAGCAGAGTAGATACTTAGCTCTGCTGCACAACTGGCAACTGTAGTTTTTTTTTGAGTGAGCAATTTCAGAACAAACATAATTAATAATATAGATTCAAACATAACGGTGAAAATGACCAATTTTGATTTTTAAACCCTGACAGCCACATGAGCAGGAGGAGGAAGGATACCTCTGTGCAGGGATTTCACTCCCGCACATAAATGAGGATGTGAGCCACATGCATGATACTGTCCTCACTTCTCTTGGGGCCTCCCTTGGGAGTTGGGATCCACACAGGAGAAGAGGCAGGGACTAGGCAGGCTATATGGACTATGGTATATGGCTATATGGACTACTCATCACCAGATGAAGAGATCTTACATAGACCATTTGAGATAAGACTAAACTTGGACATGAAATCTGTAACAACTCAGAACTTGGGTAATGTTCAGATACAGATCCACATCTGAATTTTAGCATTTGGGCCCATCTCTAATGTCTAGGACAGTGGTTCTCAACCAGGGGTACGTGAAAAGCACTACTGAACTCAGTACAAACTAAAACTTCATATAATGAGTTGTTTATACTGCTCTATATAGTATACACTGAAATGTACGTACAATATATATGTTCCAATTTATATTATAATTATATGGTAAAAATGAGAAAGTAAGCATTTTTTTCAGTAATAGTGTGTTGTGACACTTCTGTATTTTTATGTCTGATTTTGTAAGCAAGTAGTTTTTAAGTGAGGTGAAACTTGAGGGTACGCAAGACAAATCAGACTCCTGAAAGGGGTACAGTAGTCTGGAAAGGTTGAGAGCCGCTGGTCTAGGAAACAAGAATGGTGTTAACTTACTGTGGTGATGTGTGCCAATATAGGAACATAGAATGACAAAATGATACTCTGAACAAAGGACTCTCTCCCAAGGCCTAAACTTTCTTCCTACAGAACTGATGAAGATGTGAGACAGCAACAATAAAAAGACTGAGACTTAAAAATAAAAGATATAGTATAAAAGAACATTGAATGTAGATGAGGACCATACACCTATTTTTCATCATTTTAAGGACATGCATATTCAAACAACACAGCACTATTTACAGTGCTAAAATAAAAGATCTTTCTCTCATTTGTTCATGGAATTACTGATTGACACACCACACACTCTTGCATTTTTTCAGGACAGCTCCAAGAGGAAAAAATCCCTGTTATATTCATCATTATACCTGTTTGCCCAGCTCTCAAGACATCCACATGAGATGCCTTGAAAATAGATAAATATGTAAGCTCTATTGCATGCTAATATAGATAATAGACACAGTGCAGCATTACCAAATACATTTATTTTTAAATAGCTGAGTACAGATTTGGCTTGTTTACATACTATTTATGCACATATTGCATTGCTTTGTACAAGAGATATTCTGAACACTTCACCTGCAGTTCAGAAAGCAATTGTACACTATCAGTGAAACAGAACTGCAATATTTAAAACTACAGGTTCTGTGCTGATCAGAGAGCTATTGCACATACCATCTTCTATATTCTGTAAATTAGCAGAGCTATACAGACAGATCTAGCATTCAGAAGGCAGTGGGATGCTTTAGCAGTCTGACTCTATGGGTCAAACTGAGCCTAGCCATAAGAAAGCACAACAATCATTGACTTTAACATATATTATATTTATTTACACCACGGCCAAATACAGTCCTATTAATTTAACTCTACCGCTCTAAATATCTATGTGACTGACAGTCATCAAAAGGATTCGAGTAGTGCCAGAGTTCTAAGATTATTTCATCATGTTAAAACCATTTTAATGGATTATCTTGCAGATCACTTAGCCTTCATTGTGTGATGAAATAACATCTGTGTGTTAGTTACAGCAATTGCTTACATGAAAAGAAATATTAGTAAAGCATTTACTGTTTTTTCAGCTCCCCTTTAGTGTGATTTAGTAGCTAGAAATACAGAGGACATACAGTACCATGTGATCAGAGGCTCTTTGGGATCACTAATGGCCTAGAGTGATGGTTTTCAACCAGAGGTACATGTATTCCTGGCGGTACAGAGAGGTTTTCCAAGGGGGTACAGCAAGTTATATAGATATTTGCCTAGTTTTACAACAGGCTACATAAAAAGCACAGCGAAGTCAGTGCAAACTAAAATTTCACATGAGTTGTTTATACTGTTCTATATAATATACACTGAAATGTAAATACAATATTTATATTCCAATTGATTTTTTTTAATTATATGGCAAAAATGAGAAAGTAAGCAATTTTTCAGTAATATTGTGCTGTGACACTTGTATTTTTATGTCTGAGTTTGTAAGCAAGTAGTTTTTAAGTGAGGTGAAACTTGGGGGTACACAAGACAAATCAGACTCCTGAAAGGGGTATAGTAGTCTAGAAAGGTTGAGAGCCACTGGTCCAGAAAACACAGTTTAGGAAAACCTGTAGAAACCTATAATGATCTGAACTAAAGAAAGTACAAGTATTAATATTATTATATGTATATCACAGTAGCACCAACAGGCCAGCCGGGTCTGGGCTCCATTGTGTGAGGTGGGACATTAGGAAAAAGTTCCTAACTGTCAGGGTAGTTAAACACTGGAATAGATTGCCTAGGGAAGTTGTGGAATCTCCATCTCTGGAGATATTTAAGAGTAGGTTAGATAAATGTCTATCAGGGATGGTCTAGACAGTATTTGGTCCTGCCATGATGGCAGGGGACTGGACTCGATGACCTCTCGAGGTCCCTTCCAGTCCTAGAGTCTATGAGTCTATGAGTCTATGAGGTGCTGTATAAAAATAGTAAATGATGGTCCTTGCATCAAAGAATTAACAGTCTCATTCTTGAACATGATAAAGAATGGTGTCTGTCTTTACTACCATTATGAAATAGGTGAAAATCATTTATTACATTATTCTCTATTATTTATTAGCTCTACTGACTTATCTGCTAACCCACTGGATGTATACATCTTTATGGGTGATCCTGCCATCCAAGATTTAAAATGCCAGTACTGCTTATAGTCTTGTATCACTGTATATTGCACATTCATCTGAAAATGAATAAAAGAGATTTAAGCAGCAGAGCATCTATTCAATGATGCAATAGGAGACTAAATATTATCCATCTGAAACTTATGTGATTGTAGTCTCTCTCCTCCGTGTTAAAACTGGAAAGATAGCGTTGTGCCCCAAATTATTAAGACTGAATTAATTTTAGAGTATATTGATATCTATTTGAATTTAATTTATTTGCAGACGGCATTAGAAGTGCTGTAAAAAGGTAATCATTCATTGTGCACTAGAGAAGCGATTATTGACCATCTGTTGATATTTTTGTGTGTCAAAATATTTGGAGGAATACTTTATTATAACAAAAGCCAGAATAAGGGGTACCTTTTGGGCTACTGCTTCAGATCTTAGGTGCTTTGTGACACAGAACTTATTGAAATAGTAAAGAGTAGAGTAACAGAAAAAAATATTGACTATAGTCAGAGAGATGATGTTATTGTTAAAGGAGAAAACATTGTGAACTGTCACCTTCATTCTTGGCTCAGAATGGAAACAGTTGTAATCAAGGTGAGTGTCAGGTACAATTTCATCGTATTTTCTGCTGCAGGATTATGTTATTTATATATATTTTTAAAACAATCCAGCTTAATCTGTTTTTATTAAAGTTTCTTAGCCAAGGAAAGCTGATTTAAATATTTTCAAAGACAAATACTTTAACATATATCCTGAGGATCTAGTCTCTACTTGTTCTGGCTGTTGCACTTTCTATCACAATCAAGTCCCTGCTCACACAGATTTAAATTATTTGACATTTCAGTTTTATTTGGGAATAGCTTCCTGTGTCATAAAAAGAGCTTGAGTATCTGCAACAAATACCTTTTACAACATGTTACTGTGGCAGTTTATTTCCCAGGCTTCTAGCATAACTGGTTTCTTGTCTTCCAATAAAGAAAAAGATCAAGACATTTCATACCTAATTCAATGTTGAACCCTGTAACATATAGGAGATATACTGTAAGTATTCGAAACTGGGAATGAATTGATGGATTCTGTCCACTGATCTGAAAGTCTGAAATAAAAATCAAAACTAAGGAAGATCTAAGTCTTTTCCTGCTTATCTGCCACAACTTGCTTGCCTTTCCATTTAGCATTCTCAAGCAGAGCAGCTTTAGCCAAACCAGGAGAGACAGAATATGTATTTACATAGCACTTTTCATATTGAAGGTACAATATCTCAAAGTCCTTTCCAAAATAATTTACATGGAACATTCTCGTTATGAAGAGGTATGCTTTACACTTACTGTTATAAAGGACACTTGTTTTAGACTAATGCTATCCTAATCTCAAGAAACTAATACCTGAATTATGACTTGATGGGCAGTTTATTACAGTGAGGATGTCAGTGCAAATTGACCCCTCAGAGATTTTACCATTTAAATTAGCTATACTTAGTCAGTTATTCAGTCAGAAAGAATACATGAAGATACTTTACTTACTGCATTATCTCCCAAAGCTGTTTTGATACTAAGCCGTACTTTGAAAGCATTCTGTGCATCTGACACAAAGAAAAAGAAAGCAATAAACATAAAAATAATCTTGGAAAATTGGTTTTTAAATTATTTACTTTTCCAACTGTATTACAGATCAGAGCATAGTCTTAAAAGCTTCTAAATGTATCTTAGCTTATTACATGATTAGAAGATGTCAATGTTGTTAGTGTGAACAAGCCTGGACACAGTGGATTCTCAATGTGGTTTTAACCATGATCTCTTCAGAATAGAGTAAGATTGGCTTTAGCAACCTATTCACAAACTCACAAAAGAGGTGAAGGTTCAGAGCATATACCCTCAAACTCTATAAGAAGTGTTACAAAAATAAGTCTAAGCGGCCAGCTTTGAAAGTGTCCACCAAGTTGAGACATTTAACTGATAAAGGATGAGTCTCAACTGCAAAACTTACCTGGCCTGCAGAGCTCAGAATGAACAATGGTAACCAAGGAGAAAGCAAGCAGCAAAACTCCTAACATCCTTTCAGAGTGGAAAACTTGTGGCAAAAAGAAAAAAGTCACCACGGTAAAGCAGTCTTAAACTTTCTGTGACCCAGGATTATAGCATCAGCAGAAAAAATGAGCAACTAAGTAAAAGGTTTAATAATTAACCCCATTATTTTAGCTAAAACTGTAATTGGAAAGAATCATTTTCTATTTACTTTTTTCTCTTTAGCAAAGAGAGAGATAAGACACATTTAATGATTTTCCTTCAAGCTATTTCCTAAAACAATCAGAAAACGTCATATGCTATCCATAGCTATACTTTCTGGTCTTTTGGTTATGATCTCCAACATATACCAAAAATGTCTGAGATCATAAGGTACTTAATTCAAAGCCAACCTGCAGGTCTAGTAGCTGTGTGATGTGCTGTCACTCATAGGATGTGAAGTTGCATTGTGCTGCCATTGTGCAATGTTGACAAGTTTTGAGGGAAACTGCAACCAAGTTTAGCTATAAGGTTCAATTTGCCTGACAAATGGCCTTACCATAAGAACAGCCATACTGGGTCAGATCAGTGGTTCATCTAGCCCAGTATCCTGTCTTCTGACAGTGGTCAATGCCAAGTGCTTCAGAAGGAATGGACAGAACAGGCAATCATCCTGTGATCAACTCTCAGCTTCTAGCCGTCAGAGGCTAGGGACACCCAGACCATGGGGTTGCATCCCTGACCATCATGACTAATAGCCATTGAAGGACCTATCTTTCATGAACTTTAGTTCTTTTTTGAACCCCATTATATTTTTGACCTTCACAACATCCTCTGGCAATGAGTTCACCGGGTTGACTCTGTGTTGTGTGAAGAAGTACATCCTTTTGTTTGTTGTAAACCTGCTGCCTATTAATTTCATTGGGACACTCCTGGTTCTTCTGTTATGTGAAGAGGTGAATAACATTTCCTTATTCACTTTTTTCACACCATTCACAATTTTATAGACTTGTATCATATCCCACCTTAATTGTCTCCTTTCCAAGCTGAAAAATCCCAGTCTTTTGAATCTCTCCTCACATGGAAGCTGTTTCAGACCCTCAATCATTTCTGTTGCCCTTCTCGGTATCTTTTCCAATTCTAAGGCATCTTTTTTGAGATGCGGCAACCAGAACTGCATGCAGTATTCAAGATGTGGGCATATCATGGATTAATATAGTAACATATTTTCTGTATTATTATCTATTCTTTTCCTAATGGTTCCTCACATCCTGTTAGTTTTACTGAATTTCTTGAACACTGGTTCCAGTACAGATCCCTGGGAAACACCACTATTTACATCTCACTATTCTGAAAACTGACAATTTATTCCTACCCCTTTTTTCTTGTCCTTTAACCAGTTACTGATCAATGAAATGACCTTCCCTCTCATCCCATGACTGCTTACTTTGCTTAAGAGCCTTTGGTGAGGCACCTTGTCAAAGGCTATCTGAAAGTCCAAGTATACTATATCTCCTGGATCATCCTTGTCCACATGTTTGTTGACCCCCTCAAAGAATTCTAATAGATTAATGAGGCATGATTTCCATTTACAAAAGCTGTGCTGACTCTTTCCCAACAAAGCATGTTTATCTATGTGTCTGAATAATTCTGTTATTTACTATAGTTTCAACCAATTTGCCAGGTACTGAAGTTAGGCTTACCAGCCTGTAATTTCCAGGATTGCCTCTGGAGCCTTTTTCAAGAGTTGGTGTCATTTTAGCTATCCGCCTGTCATCTGATGCAGAAACTGATTTAAATGATGGGTTACATACCACACTTAATAGTTCTGCAATTTCATATCTGAGTTCCTTCAGAATCTTTGGGTGAGTATCGTTTGGTTCTGGTGACTTATTACTGTTTAATTCATCATTTTTTGAAGCATGAAGGGACATACGAATATTTAGCATATCTGGTACATAAATATCTTGCAATGCCGGCTAAACAGTGCCATGCAAACGCCTGTTCTCACATTCAGGTGACACTGAAAATAAGAAGTGGGCAGCATTATCTCCCGAAAATATAAACAATCTTGTTTGTCTTAGCAATTGGCTGAACAAGTGGTAGGACTGAGTGGACTTGTAGGCTCTAAAGTTTTACGTTGTTTCGTTTTTCAGTGTAGTTAGGTAAAAAAAAAGTCTATACTTACAAGTTTCACTTTCAAGGTTAAGAGATTGCATTACAGTACTTGTATGAGGTTAGTTAATTCGTTTTGCATTAATTGCACGCATTGATTGTGATTAATTGACAGCCCTACTTAAAACATTTCATGCTGATAATTTCTGAGTCTTTGGCTAGTTGCTCCTCAAATTCTTTTTAGGCCTGCCTAATTGTACTTTTACACTTGAACTGCTCCTTCCTATTTTCCTCAGTAGAATTTTACTTCCAATTTTTAAAGGATGCCTTTTTGCCTCTTACCACTTCTTTTTCTCTGTTGTTTACCATGGTGGCACTTTTTTGGTCTTCTTCCTGTTTTTTTTTAATTGGGTTATTCATGTAATCTGAGCCTCTATTATGGTGTTTTTTAAAAGTTTCCACTACTTTAATCCATGAGAAGGAATAATGTGGCTGAAACGATGGCCTTGCCCAAAGGACCTCTTTCCACTCTCACAAAAGCAGCAAGACCACATACCATAAATTACAGATCATAATCCTTTCACACAGACAAGTTATGAAATGTGAAGCTTCAGTCAGCACAACAGCTTAGCACTAGCGTAGAGCAATCATCATGCAGGAGATCTAGCTGATGAAGCCTTTAGGATTCTTGCTGCTGCCTAGTTCAGGAACCTTGCTGAAGTGACATGCTCAGGTTCTGGAATTTGGAGGTGAAATGCAGATACCACCCTGAACTGAAAAAAGCTCAAGGATGAGAACTGCCTTCCTAACTATTGGAAGACCACTGCAATGATAATTGAAAAAAAGAAATTGCAGGATTTAAATAGGAGAGTATGTATTCATGTTGACTATGTAAATATTCATATTATATGTATATATGCACGTATGTATGAAAATATTATTGTTATATACTTTCTACACTTTTCCAGGATGTCAAAGAAAGAAATACAGGATAGATGTGGAATATTTTTATGTGTTACTTCAAGCATTTATATAATCTCTACAAGCCAGGGAGTAAGAAGGGATTCTTTTATTCCCCCATCCCTAAGCATTCTCTCTGTGGCTGTTCCAATTAATGCTGGGAGCTGGTTCAGCACCCAGTAGGCCCCAGAACTAGGAATGGCAAAAAGATGGCTTAGCGCTGTTTTTGCATTGCTCCCTCAGCACTAAGGATTAAGCCTAGAAACTGTGAGTTCGATGTCTCTCTCAGGAGTTATTAGTAAGGAAAATGTTTAACTCATCACAGTACTGAAATATTGATTATTTTACTGATAGGATACTTGGATTTCCAGATAACTAAGAACTGTCTCATCTATTAATTTAATCTTGTTTTTGGAAATAGCTACCTGCTGCAAAAAAATTGCTTTCCCAATTTCTGAAGCTGTTTACTCTTCCCAGCCAGCTAATTTTGAGTACGCACTTATTGATTCTGTTGTCTGCTCAGATGCATATTTGTGCATATGAAAACAAAGAAACTGGTGTATTCATTTTTAATGATGGTTCAGACTAACAGGATTTATGCATGTGCATGAAAAGAAGAGCACACAAATATTTTCAAAGATTTTCAGTGTCACAGTTTAGGGCAACTACACCTGTATTTCCTGCTCCGTGGTCTACCAAAGGCATCCACTCTAGGTTTCTGGCTCCTTTGCCATCACCTCTCTTGGGCAGAGACCAGCATCTCTCTCCCTCTGTGACACTACCCAGGGTACAATCTGGACTGATGAACAGCTGTGTCCCCTCAATTCTCCAGTCTGGGGTGCCTTTTACATCACTTCTCTGTGAGAGCTACCACGCCTGGTCTACTCACACACAGCCTCCAGCATGTAAGTTACTCCCAGTTATATTGTATGAGTGTGATAGCCAGCCACTCATTAATTATGCTGCAGAGCAACTCCAGCAAATTTGCAGTCCCACACTTTCCTCAGAAATGTGTCTCTTGTACTGCTCAGTACCCTCCTGGACAATACAAGCTCATATAAAGTTTGTCGCTTTATTAATAGAAAATGATATGCACAAATCCTGTTATCCCAAATGGAGTTTACCCAGCACATCAATCCAAACATACTGACTTAGATGAATCAGTAAAACAAGTTAATTAACTACAGAAAGATAGATTTTAAGTGACTACAAGTAATGAGGCATAAAAGTCAGAACCGGTTACAAGAAAATAAAAGTAAAGCGAAACTAATACCTTATTTATTAAGCTAAGTGAATTCACAACAAATGTCTCTTTCATTGCATGTTACAGTGTACTTACTAGCTGAATCTCTTTCAGTCAGGATCCCTTCCCCAGTCCGATGCTGTTTCCTTTGTTCTTCAAGTGTTAAGTGCCGTAGAAAGACGAGGAGGAATCATATGGAGTGTCTCCTCTCTCCTCTTATAATTCTTTCTCTTCTTCAAGAATCATCTCCAGCTGATGTTCAGGAGACAGAAAGTCTGTGTGGACAAGAAAGCCCATCTGTTTCTTTTTCAAGATGTAGATTTTCACCTACATCCTCTTTCCTGCCAAAGAATAACCTCTTAACCAGGTGATGGTCCATTTGATTTTGTTGGCACCTGGCTTAGGCATTGGCTAGCCTTTTGTCTCTGATAAGCTTGTTTATGGCAGCTCCCCTCAGACATGGAACCTATCTTAGTAATACCATATGGAGGAATCTTATAGCTTTACATTCAGCGTTGCCAAACATATTTCACCAAGACAATAATGATCAGAAAATTATGAGTTTTCAAATGATACCTCACAAGGCAAAATGTGTACAAAATTTATCACAATCCTGTGAAAGGGGTGAATATGGGGTTACAGACTGTCACCCTCCTGATCAGATCTTTTTTCCAGGCTGCATATTTTCCTGCCTACATTGTGATATCTTCAGCAAATCAGACTGCCTAAATAGTCTAGTGTCTATGTGTTCCTTTCTTTCCCAAGGCACAAGAGCTGTAACTGCCACACATTATAAATTACTACACAGCCCTTTCTAAGCAAGCACATTTATTTAACAAGCACATTTATTTAACACTGTTTCCCATCACAGAGACGTCCAGCATCATTTTCATGAAGTAGTAGCAGCTCCTAGGACCACAAATCAGACTGATTTTTTTGTTTTGCCTTATCTATCTGTTTATAAATTTGCAAGTCTCCAGTGACTCTGACATCAAGCATTCTTGTTTTCAGATTTCCGTTGAACAAAATGTCAGCAGACGACAGCCCATGATTTATTGGTGCCCATTCTGTAATTAAACAGTGTTAAATATGGGTCAGAATCTGACTCTGCATCCCTTTTCAGTAGGTGCTTTATTATTTTGAGACCATTTTCCATCAACCAGTTGGACTGGGAATAATGGGAACTATCAGTTACATGTCCAAGCCTGTACTGCACTGCAAACTGCTGAAACTCATGTCCACGAAACTGTGGATCCCTGACAGACATTACTATGCCAGGTATACCTTGTCTAGCAAAAACAGATTTGATACATACAATCACCTGTTTAGGCAATATTTTCTAGGAAAGCTATTTCAGGGAACGGTGAATAAACAGTCCAGAACAAGTACTTTTTTTTTTTTTGGGCTGGAAAAAACTAACAACCAACCAACCAAAAAAACAGCACAACAACACTGGACTACTTTTTTCCGAGGAGTACATTTTTCCTGTGCCACCAACATGAGCTCTTATTTGACTTGCCATGTATTTTAGACATATGCAGTAAGCCATAACTGCTTCCTCCATGTCACTGCTCATTTGAGGCCAGTATAAAATGTTTTTGATGTTCTCTTAGATTTCTGAATCATGAAATGACCTTCATGTACCCTTTTTAACATATTTTTCTGCAACACCTTATGAATCACCTTTAAATAAAATCCCATCTAATACTGACAACATCCCCTTAAACTGATAAACAGGGGCTGGGAATAGGCTACCCTCACCACCCTATTAAAACCAATGACTTTCTACAAGGTCTCATCCTGAGCAGTAGCTCTGGCAATCCCAGTCTACAATTCATCTGAGTCCAGACAAAGGGGTGTTGTTTTTTTAAAATAAGGTTGACATGTACTAACCCTAGTTCTGGACTTTGCTTCACTGCATTTTTGTCAAATACTCTACAGTGTGTGTCTGCAACCACCTAATCTCTTTGAGGTTTGTATTCAGTTCGAAAATCAGACATTTGTGGTTGAAAAATTTATCTCTGTATTCCCGGAGGGATGTTTGCAAGTCCTCTTTGGCAACAGCAATAAGTGGGTGTGACGTTACTGACATAACCTGTGACCGTATAGATCATAGTTTCAACCACTGTTATAGATTTGCTGCAAATATTGTACAAAGGTTGTTGTGTGAGGTGTCTATGGAAAGGTTATGATTTGATGGGTATGATTATGCTATCATTTTTGTAGCTGAAGTTGTGAATATTGGCTATGTACTTGTATCTCAATATATTTTCATTCTAAGTAGCCTCAGTAAAGCATTTGGTCAGCTCTTGAGAAGGGATTATTCTCAGTAAGTGCCCAATCAAGAAATACTTAACTGACAATGGACTTTGGGAGACGCCAATCCACATCTGAGCTTTCCTGGGAATATTCAAACTAACATGTAAACAATGGCATGGGCCTGCAAACTGAGTCATGCATAGACATGTGACTTGCCCATGTGACTCCAAGCTCCATCTTGCTGCTGTGATTTTCCACAGTAAGAACAGAGAGGGGTCCTTCCATGGGCAGAAAATATAAAAGGCCCTGAAAACCCCTCCATCTTGTCTTTAATCCTGCTTCTGACCTCTGGAGAAACCTTGTTACGAACTGAAGCTCTGAACAAAGGACTGAATGACCCATCCCAGCTGTGCATGTACTCCAGAGACTTGATTTGTGCCTGCAGTTTATTCAATCACTGCTACAAGCCTGAACCAAGAACTCTGCCATTACTGTATGTAATTGATTCCATTTAACCAATTCTAGCTCTCATCTATATTTCTTTCTTTTATGAATAAACCTTTCAATTTTAGATTCTAAAGGATTGGCAACAGAGTGATTTGTGGGTAAGATCTGCCTTGTATATTGACCTGGGTTTGGGCTTGGTCCTTTGGGAATGGGAGAACCTTTTTTCTTTTACCGGGGTATTGGTTTTCATAACTATTTGTCCCCATAACTGGTGGCACTGGTGGTGATACTGGGAAACTGGAGTATCTACGGGAATTGCTTGTATGACTTCTGGATAGCCAGCGGGGGGTAAAACCGAAGTCTTCTCTATTTGGCTGGTTTGGTTTGCCTTGGTGTGCAAAGGAACTCCAGCCTCAGGGTATGGCTACATTAGAAATTTCAAAGCGCTGCCGTGGCAGCGCTTTGAAGTGTGAGTGTAGTCGGAGCGCCAGTGCTGGGAGAGAGCTCTCCCAGCGCTGAATGTAAACCACATCCCTTAGGGGGGTGTTTTTTCACACCTCTAAGCGCAAAAGTTGCAGTGCTGTAAAGTGCTAGTGTAGCCATGGCCTCAGGCTGTAACTGCCCTGCTCTAAGCAATTTGTCCTGAATTGATACTCTCAGAAGTGACCCACCAAAGGCAGCATCATTACAGTGGGGAATGGTCAATTTCAGCTAACGCAGGCCTCCCATATAGAAAGACATGAAACTTTTTAGATCCATTACCTAAGGCCAAAGCCACCTCCTCTCTTTGAGCATACTGACACTTAGTTTTTATTAGTGCCTGTGACACAAGCCACTGGTCTCCAGCTTTGACTACAAAGTACAATCTCAGAGTTATAAACACCTTGGAAATGGAGGTTGTATGTAACTTTGAAATGTTTGTAACTCTGAACAAAACATTATGGTTTTTTCAAAAGTTTACAACTGAATATAGACTTAATACAGCTTTGAAACTTTAGTATGCAGAAGAAAAATGCTACTTTCCCCTTTTTTTTTTGTTTAACACAGTACTGTACTGTATTTTCTTTTTTTGTTTCCTCTGCTGCTGCCTGATGGTGTACTTCCACTTCCAAATGAGGCATGTGGCTGACTGGTCAGTTTGTAACTCTGGTGTTCATAACTCTGAGGTTTTACGGTACTACTGTAAGAGGATTGCACCTACTCTTCTTGAAGTCATTTGTGGACAACTTACTTTTGTGCTTACTCTCACTGTTCCTCAGATGTGGGGCTTCTTTAATTCACTTCTTCAGTTTCTCAAAATCCTTATTTAAGATTTGCATCCCATGTTCATTGGACATCTTTGCACAGGAGTATTTTCAGGTTGCTGGTTCAGGCAACTAGATTTGGTACAAATTTCCCCATATAGTTCTGAACTACTAGTTCACCATTCCAAGAAATTGTTGTACCTTTTCCTGGGCTATTTGGGCACGCATGTTGGTTATGGCTTCATCCATACTGTCAGCGGCAGCTCCAGGCACTAGCACTCCAAAGGCATGCCTGAGGCGGCAAGCCATGGGGGGGGGCCCTGCCAGTTCCTGTGAGGGTGGCAGTCGGATAGCCTTTGGCAGCTTGCCTGCAGGAGGTCGCCGGTCCTGTGGATTCAGTGGCAATTTGGCGGTGGTTACGCCAAAGCCACGGGACCGGCAGACCTCCCGCAGGCAAACTGCTGCATCTGCAGGACAGGGTACCTCCCACAGGTGCGCCACCGAAGACTGCCTGACTGCCATGCTTGGGATGGCAAAAAAGCTAGAGTTGCCCCTCCTTACTGTGATCTACCTGTTCACTTTGCTGTACTCTCTTCTCTCCCAGATATGCTATTTCCATTACACGGTATGTATATTTCGGTTATCTTTATCCGAGAAACTCTGGTTCTTTCCAAGGTTGCTTAGAGCCTCCGGTCATGCTCATCTATTGTTCTCTTCCCCTTCCCCCTACATCAAAACAATTATTTATATAAACCTTAGCACCTTCTATACCATGAAAAATTTGCTGTATTTTCCAGTGAAACACCATGAGTGTAGAACACAACCCAAATGGCAGTCTGTGGAAACAGTGTCTCCTAATACGGATGTTGAATGTGCATAAATGTGTCCTGTTTTTGTAAAGGCACCTGCCAGAATCCTGCTGATGCATCAAACTGAAAAATATCTGGCATCAGCCATCTCCCCAAAAATGTCTTCTGTTGCACAGTGGAAAATGTTCCCTTTTACATATTTAAATCGTTTGAGTCTATACCAAAGTGAAGGGCTCAGTCTTTTTTCAGAATGACAAACAAGTGTACCCTTTCTGTTTGATTTTCTATTCATATTATGATTCTTAGAGTAATGAGCCTATCTGATGCATCTTTTAGTTTCTGCCTGAGGCTGAATGTGGGGTGCATGGGCTCTTTCAGCTCTATTCTGTACTCTGGTGAGAGCTTCTCTAATGCATGGAAGACATCCTCAAACTCTTCTTTAACTGCTTTGGCATCCAATGAACGCACCCTCCTGTTGAGACCAAGGGCTTGACACACTTTTAATGGAACAATGGGTGCTGTTTTCCCTGGTACTGTTACAAATTACATCTTTTCTAATTTGTTATTTACCCATATATTTAGTTCACATATACCTCTAGTGGTAATACAGTCACAGCCGTAAGCCTGGAGTTTCACCCATTTACACTCCATTATCTGTGGCTTTTTGTAGTGCTTTTATCACTGTTTCTGGCAACACACTGTTTTGTGCACCAGTGGCCAACTTAAAAGTAATGAATGTCTCATTTGCTTTCAGCTTGACAGTTCAGTTGTTTTCTACTGCAACAACATCCACTGCTCCTAAAAAGAAGCTAGTGGTGCGGTTACCATTCTCTTAGTGCATACTGTGCTGGTGCTTGAAAACTCTTGCAAAGTGATGTAATTAACTTAATGTCTTGCAACTTTTCCCATATGCTAGGCATTGTCTTGATTGTCAGAGATTGTGCAGCTTAATGTACTGTGTTTGCTGGACTCTGAGCTCCACATGCCTTTCTGCCTCAGGTTTCTTTTCTTGTTACATTTTGGATTCTCTATCATGTCTATAATATCAGAGCACTGTCCATGCTCTATAAGCTTCATTCTGGATGGAGGGATTTCTGCTTCTTAGCAAATTCTAATTGTTCTGTCAAGTGTTAATTCTGGTCTTTCAGTAGTCTGAGATGTTTGTTCCAAATCCCAATCCCAATCTGGTCTCTTAACGACTCAGTCCCCTGTGGTGGGATAGGTTCTCACCCTGGTCAGGAAGGGATTACAGAGCTCTCTGGGAACAATCAGCCTCAACCTGTTGCATCAATGGGGCCTGTTGCACCAGGATAGGGGAGGCTCCTTAAAAGGAAGGATACCAGCCCAGCGCAGGTGGCACTTAGAAGCAGGGGCATGTGCAAAAATTTAAATTTGACTGCTTTGGGAGGGGCATGTTAAGTGCCCACACATCATATACATTAAACCCTATTGACATATGCACATAAATCAGATGCATAGAAATACACAGCAGTACACTCACCATTTCAATGAAAATTCACGCGCTGTGGAGCCATCTAAATAAATGTACCCACAAGTACTTGGCTGTGGCAGGGTCAGACAGTTCCTCTGGCCCTGAAGCCACAGCGCAGAAAGAGGGAGGGAGGGAGGGAGAGCGGTGCTCGGGTCATGGGGCCAGAGCTGTGCCCCCACAGAACCCAAGGACTGGAGGAGCTGTAAGCTCCCATCACGGCCCCGGGGCTGGAGGAGCTCTGTGACCATGCCACAGCTAGGGTTACCACCTGGCTGGTATTTGACCAGACTGGATGTTTTTTATGGATTTGCCAGTTGCAAGAAAAATAATTTAATCTGCTGGGTTTTTTTTTAATGTGGATCTAAAGATTTGCATTACTATCACAGTACACTGAGATATCTAGTGTTAAAAGTTTCTGCATACAGCTAAAGATGCTGCAGTGTTCCCAGTTCTGCAGTTTAAGGGATAACAGATCAAAACTGTTGAAAATACAGCAGCTATCTACCCACCAACAAACAAGTGCACTGCGCATGTGTGAGAGAGGGGTTTGAGTCACATGTGAGTGAGGAAAATGGATGGTTGCGGAGTTGCCTTGTGATTGGGGGTTAGGGTTGTGGCGGGCTTGCCTTGTTACGGGGAGAGATGCCAGTTTTTTTGCATTTCAGATGTGGTAACCCTAGCTGTAGCCCTAAGGCCGGAAGAGTTCTGTGCCCCCGCAGATTATTGAGGGGCCGTGCCCCTGCTTGTCCCCCTTTGTGCACATCCCTGCTTGGAGGGAAGGAGAGCTAGAGCTCCCTAGCCCCACAGAGCACAGCTGCTTACCCAAAAAGCTGCTGAAGAGCTTCTGCCACCTGAGCGCTCTGGAGAGGCTGAGGGACCATCTTCACTTTACTTTTCATTTGAGCCCAGAGTGCTCAAATTGGGGCTCTCAGATTGCGGCTCTCAGACTGCAGGGGTTAGTAACCCAGCCACCTTCACAGCAAATGCAGAGAAAAGTGAGGTGAGCCCAACTGTTTTGTGGCTGCAGAATTACTTTGTTTGCCTTTTTATTTGTCTGGACTGTGATCATGCTCGGAAGTGGGGCAGCCGGCTCCCTAAGACGTACAGCCAGGAAACTGTATCCTGCACACCAGACAGGCACAATAGCAACCCCTTCAGCTGGAAAGAATGGGAGAGATGCCCACCCTCATCCCATGAAGATGCCCCAGATACCATCAGGATCAAATACCTCAGGATCAGATATTGTCAAAAATAAGGCTCCCTTCTGATGGTCTTCCTTGTTTCTGGAACCCATCACATATGTACGTACGTACACACGCGCGCACACACTGAAGCACTGTTTAAACCAGTTGTTTTCCAACCCAGAAGGACATACAACGCCTATAAAGTTGATACAATAGTCTCTATAAATGTTCTATTTTGATATTGTTAGAACAAAATGCTTTGATTCTTCATTTTTAAATTACTTTTTTCAAATTTTTTATAGTTGTTTTAGAAAGCAGAAATCAAAATGAAACATTTTGATTTTGTTGAAACAAAACATTTTGATCAATCCAAGAAAAAAAAATTCCTCCGATTTCAAATGAAGCCAAATTTTGAAATCCTTCTAAATGGAACAGTCATCATCCAGCCAGCTCTAAGACATACCAGTAAATATGCTAGAAAAGGAGATTTAGGGTATCACAAGTTCATTCCTTTTTATGCTACAAGCTGAGCACATCAGCATAACTGTAAAAGGCACCTACCGTTTTGTAATTCTCCTTCATATGTTCTCAATGAGAAATTAAAATGCATGTACAAGTCTTTTTCAAACCCACTCTTCTTCCCTTCTGGTTTGATGTGTAAATCTGCTAGCACGTGTGTACTCATATGTTTACATAGTGTTCATTTGCCAGAACATTCACATAACATTTTTCGATGCATATATGATGCGTCTAAAAACATTTTGAAAATTCAGCATAAGTTTTGAAACTGTTCGTCTTTTGTAATGACTTTACGAGAGAAAATCCTATTTAGCCATCTTTGAATTACAAGAGATGAACTTCTTAGAAATAACATTGAACTAGTGCAAATAATTTAGTACGAATCATAGAACTGGAAGGGACCTCGAAAGGTCATCCAGTCCAGTCCCCTGCACTCATGGCAGGACTAAGTATTATCTAGACCAACCCTGACATGTGTTTGTCTAACCTGCTCTCAAAAATCTCCAATGCTGGAGATTCTACAACCTCCTTAAAAATGAATATGACTGACCGGTTCAAAATACAAGATAACTGATATTTCTGAATAGTAGAATCCTCAAAAATATCTATACAATCTATAAGTATATACATAAAAGTATACCTTCTTTTTTATTTTTAAGCATGTCGAGGCAAGGCTGAGATATTCATTCAAGTAGGTACATGACTCTAATTTGCAATTATCTCCTGTGACAATTAAAGTAGATTTAGTAAGGTACTATTCTGCTTCCTCCCACATTTAAATGTACAGGTCTGTCGCAACTTACGCACATTTAACATGCACGATTTCAACTTTACGCTGTATGGCTGAAGTCAGGGGGCATGGCCTCAAGCAGAAGAGGCGTGGCCTCAAGATTTAAAGGTCTGGGGCATCAGCTGTGGCTGGGAGTGCCAGGGCCCTTAAATCACCTAGGAGGCTACCAGTTGCAGAGGTGGCTGGTAGCCCCTGGGTGAACTAAAGGGCCGGAGTCTCCAGCCACCGTGGAGCTCCAGGCCCTTTAAATGCCAGCCCCAGCCCAGCTGCCAAAGCTGCAGGCGGGATTTAAAGGGCTTGGGGATATAATTTTGAGTATACATGGTTTTTGCTTTACGCGATAACCGCGGAATGGAACCCCCGCGTAAGATAAGACTTGCCTGTAGATTTAGCAAGGTACTATTCTGCTTCCTCCCCACATTTAAATGTCTTTGAAATGGAAAGTCCCAAGAAACAAGTATGTATTGATATCTGTGTGTAGTGTTGTTGCAGCCATGTCGTTTCTCTAATATCCTGAGACCAAAGTGGGTGAGGTAATATCTTTGAATGGACCAGCTTCTGTTGGTGAGAGACAAGCTTTTAGTCTCTCTCACCAACAGAAGTTGGTCCAATAAAAGATATTACCTCACCCCACCTTCTCTCTTTATTGATAGCTGTCATATAAGTTAATTAACAGCCATAGCTGTGCTTAATCCTGTTTTTTCTGTTAGATCAACTAACTTGTTTCTGAGAAAGTTAATCACTACCACTCGGGACTAAAAATTAACTCTTACGTGCAAAGTATCAATGTGCTACTATCAGCATTTAATCACTCACGGAAATGTAACTACAGGCAGTATGGCCCTAACCCTATGAGGTGCCTAGCAGTTCCTACGGAGTTCAGAGGGATCATAGGGCACTTAGCACCTCTTGAAGCACTAAGAAATGTGCAGGATCAGATTCCAAATGAACATGGGGTCCCCAAGTGATAGGTCAATGTTGAATGATACAGGGCTCAATCCAACTCCTATTAAATTCAATGAAAAACTCCCATTATTCAGACAGAGGCTGGATTGGACCCATAGTGACTATCATATTAAAATAATGGAAATGTAATTAAACATACCCTGTATCTTTTCTTTGTGCTTGTAGAAGTGCGCAGTTTGAGTGATATCTGTCATTCACATCTGCATCTATTTAAGCAGCTCTATATCCATTGTATCTGCAAATGAAGGAAGGAGTGACCCATTTTCAATTAATTTATGATTTATTTTTAATATATTTTTCAACAAATAAATTCTGTAGTGAGAAATTACCACGTTCCCTTGAAATCTGTACTCTGCTGTGAAAAAGAGCAGCATTAAGGACTGGCCTCAATGAGACTAGCACTAAGGATGAAAAAAAGTGGGGTAGTAACTTCCTGTACATTTGCTGAAGCTGCTCATCTTCTTTTCCCTGTCACACTTAGTTTTTATAACTTAGTGAAAATGGCCGATCTCTAATATGAAATCAATGTTTCAGGAATAGTCATATGAACTGCCAAAGCAAATCAAAAGGGGTACAAACATGGCAAATAAAAATTTATTTTCTAAGTCAACAGAAGTCACACTATTTACCCAGATTTCATTTCTCATCTATCCTCCCCATCCCACTTCCCTCAACTAAAAAAAAATGACAAGTCTCATCATGGCTACAGCAGGAGTGAGATCCTGGCTTTACTGAAGTTAATGGCAAAACTTCCATTGACTTTAGTAGAACCAGGATTTTATCCCAGATGTCCTCAAATATGCCTGAGGCCTATTTCAAAATGTATTTGTACAAATAAAATGTACAGACACAGGGCTTTGGGCATGTGAACACAAAAGTGCAATTCTGTATATACCAGTTCACGTGGGCCAAACCATAAACGTGTGCCCCGACAGGTGATTTCTCTACTACATTGTTCAGAGGTAGTATGTGACACTATCTGTATTGGTATTCATGCACAAATTTATAATAGAACATGTTGTGAAAATGAAATATGATTTTGACTAAAACGTTTCCCTACTGTTATTTTGCACTGTACAGTATAATCAATGGTGCTGAAATCTATGTCGTATGTTACTCTTTTGTATATACCATACATAGACACAACAAAATCTTATAGCATGTTAGCTTGAATTTTAATCAACATTTCTATAGTGCATAATCATTGGACGAACAGAACAGTAATCTCTGAAGGGCCATTGTTTAGCGCTACTATATAAAGCAGTATTTATATCAACATTATCTCATTTGTCATGGGAGAACACCTTAACCACATTCAAAATCAGTTCTGTGAAGTGACATATTAAAATGTTGTATGATAAATATCAGATACCACAGTGATTACTATGGAAAAAGAACCAAAACAGAATTTAAAGCAGACTAGAATGTTTGTTTCAATACACTTATATTGCAGAGGAATATTTTGCTATATTTAACAAATACCTGAGTAAATATAGGTGTGCACATAGAAGCCAATATAATCTCTGAAATACAGTAACAGCCTGTATCAACCAGCTACATCAAGTTGTTACTAACAAATAAGGATAAACCTTTAAATATTTGTCTCTATTAATTTTTTTTTTTTTTTTTTTGCCATGGATGCTAGCTACAAGGAACAATGTCATATGCTTATGTATACTATGGATCTGGAATGCATTACAGCATGGCAAAAAAATGTTCATGTGTATTTATTGTTGCATCTTTGGAGCTGTGGAGTGTTGGTAGAGGAAGAAAGGGTAGAGTTACTTTTTTACGGAAGTCAATGTAAAAGAATTATCCCTAGAAATATACTTTTGATTCTGAATCTTGAAGTAAGCTGGAGAGGTGACTTCTGCAGACTACTGGAAGCTTGCTGCTAAAACAAACTATGTACAGTAGAACCTATGCTCTGTAAAATATGGATGATGAATTCTTAGTGATTGGAAAGCTTAATTATTTTAGCTACATGAATGGAACATGCTGACCTACAAGTTATATTTGTCCATTTTTGCACCAATAAATACTTCAATGTCACCATATTATTTGGATTGTATGGAATGAGTTTTGGGGAGTATTTAACACAAAGAATAGAATATAGATAGATAGATAAACATATAAGAGGGTAAACTAAATGGTGAAATGAGACTAAACTATAAATGTAATTATTGTACAGACATTGCAAGGATGGATGACTGCTTTTTCACTGGGCGGTTGTCCTTAGTGCTAGCTACTTGAGACTAATCAGTTACTTGTTTTTCGTGGGCAAAAATTACATTATAATATTTTTCCCAATAAAATAATATACATGCAGAGCACTGTGCAGATTATCATCTTTTTAAGCAGCTAAGTATGTTATGAAGTGTTAGGAGTGATTCTTCCCCAAGATTATAGTGGGTGATCATAATAAACTAATGGATGCTGAAATCCACCACTGAAAGGAATGGAGGAGGAAATCTGCAACATTGCCTTATGAACAGTGCAAAGGAGAATGGTTTGCAACTATGCCTGATAGTCTCTTGTTGAGGGATTTTAGTTAAGAGATTTATCATACTGAATACTATTGTAACTAGGGTGACCAGATGTCTCCATTTTATAGGAATAGTCCTGATTTTTGGGTCTTTTCCGTATACAGGCGCCTACTGCCGCCTACCCCATCCCGATTTTTCACACTTGCTGTCTGGTCACCCTAATTGTAACTCAATAACTAAACAGGAGATACCAGAATTGAGAAATACACTGCATTAGGTCTCTTCTGAGAGTCTATGGAGTTGATTAGTTCTCAAAAGCACACTACTGCCATCTGCTGCATCTAATGAGCAACAAACTTATTATTTAGATTTAGCTGTGTTTAGATTCTGTTTGGGAGAACAGAACAACAAAGATGCTGGATGCTGTTGGTTGCTTGCTTTTCTGAAAGACACACTAAAATCTAAAATGTGGTTTGCTAATGAAAGGTACAGAATGAGTATCCACTCACCAAATGTGTAGCAAAATAGCTCATTGTTGTACATGGCAGGTGGCTACTTTGCATAACTTTAGAAATTTAGATTATAATTCAGTCCTGATGAGAGGATCATTGTCTGCTGATTACCTGTTCCTGGTGGCCGAGATCAAAGGCCCAGGCTATACAAAGGAAAGGCTGAACTATTCATGATAGTTCTAATTCTGAGACAGTTACGAACTTGTAACCATAGGGAAAACCCAGTTGCGGGTTTTGAGGACTGGCGCCTACCAGAGCCTGAGGTTGGAGTTGGGGCGATCTCTGGCAAGCTTTTTAGCATGTGTGCAGGTTCTTTTATTGTTTGCAATAGGTTTTCTCTGTAATTATTTCACTTTAAGAATAAATGTGGTTTAGTGATAGCTGTATGGTAACTTGTAACTGCTTGCAATTACAGCTGTTGATAGCCTTCAAAGGGAAAGCGAAGCACAGATGCTAGTCTGTTTAGGCAGGGTCTTCCTGGGAATACCACAGCGCAGGTAGGAACTGTGCAGCCTGGAAAAACCCATGATCAGGAGGGAGAGACACAGGTCTCCACTCATGAAAGTCAACAGCTGAGGAGCCAGGAGCCTAAAGTGAGTGCTCTTGCTGGACTGGGGGTGGAGTGGGGGGGTGGGAAGAGGGAGAAATACAAGTGCAGTTGCCCTAAACTGTGACAAAGAAAATAGTGGATAGCATAGTATTGTGATCCTAGAAGCACCAAGAAGGATTGCATTGTGTGTAGACCCTGTATACACACGAGAGTAACTATGACTACTAGTACCTGTTATCAATTGCAAGGATGATAAATGTGCTTAACTTCTAAGATGGTTAGAGCAGGGGTGGCCAACCTGTGGCTCCAGAGCCACATGCAGCACTTCAGAAGTTAACATGCAGCTCCTTGTATAGGCACCAACTCCGGGGCTGAAGCTACCAGCGCCAACTATCCAATGTGCTGGGTGAAGGGTGCTCACTACTCAACCCCTGGCTCTGCCACAGGCCCTGCCCCCACTCCATCCCTTCCCACCCCTTCGCTCCTCCCCAGAGCCTCCTGCATGCCACAGAACAGCTGATCTGGAGGTGTGGCGAGGCGTTGATCAGCAGGGCTGCTGATATATTACTGTGGCTCTTTGGCAATGCACATTGGTAAATTCTGGCTCCTTCTCAGGCTCAGATTGGCCATCCCTGTGTTAGAGTAACAAAGGGGATCTCAGAGAGTTTCAGCATCCTAATCCACAGGGATGAGGCAATCAGGCCAATGGTTAGAATTCATTGAGACCAGATGGACCTAACTACTCAAAAATGGAACTGCTGTCATGGATAGGTCCTGCTGAATGTTCCTGCTGACTGGGAGAACAAAAAAAGTTTAAACAATGTGCAAAGAGAACCAAAATGAGAGACCCTCAGTCAAGCAGGGGTGAAGAACAGTAGGGTATGCTGACTAGGGACCAGGTGCTTCACCAGAAGATCTGGACTTGTAAATTGGTTCTATTCTGTTCCTGTAACTTAACAGGATGGCTTAACTTAACTTGTAGGAAAGCATAACGTTAGATTAAACTAAATACACAAGGAAACTGTTGCTTTAAAATACCTTTTTCCCTTCTAATGCCTTATTCTAGGGGTCAGCAACCTTTCAGAAGTGGCGTGCCGAGTCTTCATTAATTCACTCTAATTTAAGGTTTCACATGCCAGTCATACATTTTAATGTTTTTAGAAGGTCTCTTCCTATAAGTCTACAATATATAAACTGTGGCTGTATGTAAAGTAAATAAGTTTTTTAAAAAGTTTAAGAAGCTTCATTTAAAATTAAAATGAATTTTAATTAAACTGGTGGCCAGGACCTGTGCAGTGTGAGTGCCACTGAAAATCAGCTCTAGTGCCGCCTTTGGCATGCATGCCATAGGTTGTCTACCCCTGCCTTATTCTAACGACTATTTTTTTTTAAAGAATGCTGCAGGTCTACATTACTAGTAAAAGCTTCCTGAAGGGAGGAAATGCAAGTGCCCAAAACCCAGTCAGACCTGCAGAGCAATATGTTATTGGTGTACACGGCATAGTCTGTATCTGGGTCCTGGTCCAACTGTTTAAGAAGATTCCATCCCAAAAGAGGTAAGGACAAGAGACAAGACTTGAGGTGAGTGCTCTCAGCAATGCAAAAAGGGACAAAGGTGTAGTAGTGCCATAATTATAACAAAACACACACACAGGCAGCATTTCTTGCTTTGCCTCCTTTCTTTCAATGCTGTTTAGCTAATATTTAGAAAACCACAACCTCAGTATAAACCTTCCATTCCAAGGAGGAAAAATGCAGCAGCCTTAGAAGCTTCCAAGCATCCTGACCAGGCTCCATTCCAATCTCTGGATTTCCTGCACATGCCCAGATCCTGCACTCAGACTTGTGTAGAAGCATGTAGTTCCAGACCGTCTTACCAATAAATGTCACCTCTTTCCTCCCTGATCTAGAGAGCCACTTCAAATGCAGTGTCTGCCACTCTGTACAGAGCAACACTTGTCCAGCACTACTGAATTCCTCTGGGATATTTTGGACAGAGAGGATGCCCTGCTGGAAATGTTCTCGGTGTGGAAACCCTCCTCTTGTGTGTGTGAGAGAATGTGGGGTAAGAGTTGTTAGCACCAGTAAGAAAGCCCCCTCCACCCCCCGTACAGCCAGGCACTGAAGCGGGAAGTACACACGGAGCAGACAATGACCAGAATTCAGTCAGGCACAGGTGCAAGGCAGTAACCTGGACAGAGGCCCCAGTGCTCCCATCACACGCAGAGAGTGTTGAGCTCGCGCTGTGCAAAATATGCGGCCACAGGCGCTGGGCACGAACAAGTCACCTTCTGTCGGCGCAACAGTGGCCGCAGCGCACGGCCCTTAGCTCAGCCTGTTTTCCGGAGCTCGGCCCCGGAGTGGCCCCAGGGTTTTTGGCGCCCTAGGCCGGGGTCCCTCCGCGCTCCCAGTCTTCGGGGCACTTCAGCGGCGAGTCCCAGAGCCAGTGAAGGACCCCCCCTCCCCGAATTGCTGCCCCCGCAAACCCTGGCGCCCTAGGCAACCGCCTAGGTCGCCTAAATGGTGGCGCCGGCCTTGCCCCGGCCCCGGCCTGCGAGTCAGGGCGGCAGCAGCTACCGGCTCCCAGCTCGCTCCAGCGCGCACGGGGCGGGAGGGGGGGGGCGCGCGCGCGCGCGAGCGCGCTCAGGGAGCTAACAGTCTGGGCAAGCAAAGAAAAAGGGGGAAGGCGAGTGGCCGTGACGTGCCAGGGCGTCGCATCCCTCCGGACCGGCCTGTGCCCGCGCGGCCACCCGCTCCCCAGGGGTATTTCTGGCCCTTTGTGACACGCCGAGCAGCTTATGGGTCCCCGAGCAAAGAGGAGCGCGCGCACGCGAGCACAGCAAAACAAACCACCTCCCCTCGCTCCGCCGCCCACGCGCACCGCAGCCCGCGAGCCAACGTGCGCATGTAACCGAGGCTCCCCCTCCGCATGCGCACGTTTGTCCCTGTGCGTGCGTCATTTTACTCACCAGTCCCTGCTTCCGCCCGACCCCGGGAACCGCAAGGAAGGCTCCGCTTTAGCCTCTTCCGGTTTCGTATCATGTGACGTCCCTTGTCCCTACACAACATGGCGGCTTCCATGTTGCTCCCCGCGGCGGCTCCGGAAAAGCTGGGGTGAGTCTGGGGGCGCTGCTGTGGCGCCCTCTCGCCCTGCCTGACGCTGGTGCCACAGGGGGCCGCTCCCCGGTGCCGGCGGGGGATCCCACCCCCCGCGCTGCCGTTAGCAGCAACCGTGGCCTGGGAGGTCCCCCCCCCCCCGGTCGGCAGCGACATAAATACGACGCGCTGCGCCTGTCTCGTCTGTGTCGTGCAGCTAGTCAGCGCCCCTCCCCCCCCGCAGAGGTGTTATGAAGCAGCAGCAACACTTCTGGATCCTGCCTGAATATTTGGGGCAAGAAAGACAGAAGTCAAAGATAGCAGAGTCCTGTGGCACCTTGTAGACTAACAGACGTTTTGGAGCATGAGCTTTCGTGGGTGAATACCCGCTTCGTCAGATGATGAAGTGGGTATTCACCCACGAAAGCTCATGCTCCAAAACGTCTGTTAGTCTATAAGGTGCCACAAGATTCTTTGGTGCTTTTACAGATCCAGACGAAAACGGCTACCCCTCTGATACTAGAAGTCAAAGATGGTTCTCTCTCTCTCTCTCTCTCCACAATGCCTCATTGCAGGCCTGAATGAGAGCAGGGCTGGAGGTGGTGGTAACAGTGGCAGGAAATTGTAGAAAGGGGGAGGCTTTCAGAAAGAGGTTATCATGAGTTCAGTTTTGGCTGCAGCAGATTTATCTTGATGGAGAGCCACATTGATGCAGAGCTGTCAGAGGCAGGCTGAGATGTACTACTGGCTAGAAATTAGAATTGGAAAGGTAGATCTGAGAATTATCTGTAGTATTTATACACCCAGACAATATTTAGAGGGGGAAGAGGGCAAGTACAGAGTTTTAAGGGCCCCACAGACAACAGAAGAGCGGAAGAAGAGGATCTACCATAAGAGATGTCCGAGGAATAATCCAGGAGATGTGAAAATAAGGGGAAGAAGGTGGAGTCAAAAACTGTCAGTGCCAGCCTCATCTCCCCCATGTCATAAGCCAAAGAATAATGTGATAGAGTATGTGTGATCAGCATTATCATGTCAAAAGCAGTAGAGAGCTTGAGGATGAGGTGCTCATTTTTTTTAGCCCAACTATGATGATTATTAAGGCTGCAAGTTTGTCACGGATTCTGTGATCTCTGTGACTTCTGCAGGGGCAGGCCGCTGCTGGGGCAGTCTTAGGCTACTGCCCCTCCCCCCCCCCCCCAGCAGCAGAAGTTTGGGTTGGGAACTGAGATTTGGGGCACAGGAGCGGTGAGGGCCCTGGGCAGCGCTTACCTCTGGAGGGTTCCACAGAAGCGGCAACATCCTTTGGCTCCTAGGGGGAGGCGCAGTCAGAGGACTCTGTGCACTGCCTCCATCTACAGGTGCCACCCCCACAACTCCCATTGGCTATGGTTCCCATTGGCTATGGTACGTGACCACACCTCTGCCTAGCAGCTGTGGGATGTTGCCACTTCCGGTGCGGCACAGAGCTGGGTAGGGAGCCTGCCAGCCCTGCCAACCCCTACTTTCCCCCAGCACCAGCGCAGGTCCCAGTCCCCCCCGCCACCTCTGAGGACCTGTGATGCCCCTGTGTCCTCCCCCCCCACCCAGCACCGCCAGCTGCCCCCCTCCAAGATTTAATCCTTTCTTGTATCCATAACATATGCAACAATTTATCCAAAATGACTAAATTGGAAAATTTAAATCAATGTATTTAAAGATTTAATCAGGGATCTATAGTACAAGTCAGGGGCTGTGAATTTTTGTTTACTGTCTGTGACCTGTCCATGACTTTTTTACTAAAATACCGTGACTAAAATGTAGCTTTAATTATTACTACTGGCCAGACAGAGTTCTAAAGACAAGTTTTGGTGCTTTTATTTAAACTAATGTCTGAAACTTGTATAGAAATACTGCTTCTGTGAATATTTGGTGTTATTTAGTATATTTGATTTTATGACTTTTGTGTTGATGACAAACTTGAAATTTTTAACTATGCAACAAAAATGTGCTGATGACCTTTCATAATACAAGTGATGTACTTTACCATCCTTAGCCATAAAAAATACAAAGCTATTCTGAAGAAAGAAAAACGAAAGAAAAAGAGACAAGCACTTGCCAGATTAAGAGATTCAGGTAATAGATAAGTCTTTTTTGTTGCTACTTTATAAGGATGTATCAGTAATTTTTTCTTGTCATAAAGAAAAGGAAAGGAACATTAAAATGGAGCCACAGTATCTGAAGGACCAGAAGACACAATTTTAATGATGCTCCAGAAGAATGAGATTTATAAAATAGAAATTTCCTTTTGGCGATCTCAGCATGTAGTGTATTATTACCTACATACAGTGTCAGATGACTTAAAACAATATATACTAAATATTTTTGAAGGTTCTTAAAGGTTTTTTAAATGAATTGTAAGTTTAAATCTACAAGAGTAAAGGAAAGCATGTACACTAAAACATGAATATCTCTGAAGAAATGGCATTTTTGATGTTTACTAATTTAAAAAAAACAAAACTAATGTAGCCCTAATTTGAAGGTTTATATTATAGCATTTCTGTTACATATAGTGGTGAAGCCCAGAAGAAAAGCTATATTTAGCTGTATGTACAGGGATATGTTACTTTTTCCTCAGAAATCACAGAAAAAAGTGAACCACTGTCTGAAGAGGAGGAACTGGAAGAAGAGGAAAAACAACTTGAGGCTGAAAGGTAAATAATCTAGAGTTTAAAATAATATCTGCAGTTGAAAAATTGTCTTTTAGTCTTTTATTTAATTTCATGTTGAAATCTCTGACAATTATATTTTGTAAATCAAAATCTATTTTTATCCAAATTATATAGTGTACAGTCAAATTTCTCTGAAAAATTAACTGTGGATCCACCTGAGTTTCCCGTGCTCAGCAATTTCAGATAAACTGGACTTCCTTGTATCCATAACGTATGCAACAATTTATCCAAAATCACTAAATAGGAAAATTTAAATTGGTATATTTTGCCTAGTTTTAGCTCCAAGGATAACCAACAAACATATGGCTGACTATTATAGTCTGCAAACATATGGCTGAACATATTATATTATGTTCTAGTCCTGCCCAGAATTAATGTTGATCTATTTGGAACCATATCCCAAGAAACTCGTAATCTGGCAACAGAATAAAAACGGAAGTATAACTCTTTAAAATTCTGTTCAATTCTACATTTTTCCAAAATCAAAATGGCACTTTGGTATCAAAAGAATGTGAATAAGCACCTTTTGGGGGAAATGTAATGTTAAGGAAAAAAAATTGTAATATCTTGATGTGTTAAATAGTTATAACTATGTTTAATAAGCCTGCAACCGTGGCACCGGAAATATAAACAAAAGTATGTCTACAAATTACTGATGAACACTGGACTTCTCTTGCTAAGTAGCATCTGATTTTATTGGTAGGCAAAAACTACATGAGGAATGGTTGCTGAGAGAAGAAAAGGCTCAAGAAGACTTCAGGCTCAAGAAGGAAAAGGAAGAGGCCATGAGAAGACTTCAGGAGGAAGAGGAGGTAAAGTATTAATTGAGAACAGTGTTTAATTGCAATATACTGCCCATCATTTGGGGAAAATATTAATGTCTTTCTGTTGTGTAGCAGCTACACAACGCTTAGAAGACTAGTATGTTTGTTTTTTTCAGTTTTGATCTTAAAAAACATACAAATCATTCCTCACCAAAGGATATCTATCCAATGCTCTGGCCACCCTTGACATAAATCTAAAAACTCAATTCTGGAAAGGTTACAACATATAGCATGGTTGATGGCAGGATGGATAAAATTCAATTATTTTTTTAAATTAAAAATCAGTTTTAAAAAATAAATAAATACAGATTTATTGTTACAAATTGTGCAGACTTAAAATTTAAATTTGAAATGACAATATGAAATATTTTAAGGCCTATTTGTGATGGGTTGGACCCCCTGGGATGTCACCTGGTGTGCTGGGACATCACTGAGTCAGACTATTCTGCCAGCTTGGGCCCCCTTTTACCTGGTCTTGCTGGACTAGGCTCCCCAGCCTTTTCCAGCCCAGCACACCTGCAGGGCCACACCCAGCTGCACAGAGAGACAGAAATCTGCTCTGGGAAGGCTCAGCTTAAGGGACTTGCCACAGTATCCAGATGTTCACCCGTCTTTCCGTCGTGTGTGTCATCCACCTCCCCTCCCCCCGCTGGAGTACAAACCCAAAATTATATGAAATTTGCTTCTTCCCTTAATGTGGGGGAGGGCCTGCACAACTCCCCACCCCCTCCTTCAGAAATCACATAAACTGGATTATATTGTAAAACAGAAATAAATTTATTAACTATTACAGGTATATTTTAAGTAGTTAAGGAGGTAGCAGATAGAACAAGGCAGATTACTAAGAAAATAAAACAGAGCACATAAACTAAGCTTAATACACTAAAGAAACTGGTTACATGTAAGTTCTCACCCTAAATATGGTTCTAATAATCTTCTTCACAGGTCAGACACCCTTCCAGCCTGAGTCCAGTTCTTTCCCTCAGTTCAGCCTTAGTTGTTTCCAGTAGTCATCTTGGGTGGGGTAGCAGGGGAGAACTGATGAACTGGCTTACCTCACTCCCCACCCTTAAATAGGATTTGCATAAGGCGGGAGTCCTTTGTTTCCTAGTTTGACCCCCCTCACCCCAGCTTCTCCTGAAAAAGTACAGAATTCAAGATGGGTTCCAGTATCAGGTGACATGGTCACATGCCTCTGTAGGGCCCCTGAAGCTGTTCTTCACAGGCTGACCCACATGTTCATAGGAAGACTAAGATCTTTTACAGTCTATTGTCTCTTGCTGATGGGCCATCAGCTCTGTCTGGCTTTTTCATTGTTGTACCTGAAGTATTAGCTGGGGCATCACCCAAAATAGCATAGTTGAAATACAGATACATAGACAATATTCCTAACTTCAGTTACAGAACTGATACAGGCATACAAATTGGATAATCACATTCAGTAAATAACCTTTTCCAATAATATCTCACATGAGCCATCGTGCATAAAGTATATTTCAGTTATGTCACATTCATATCATAAGCATATTTTCATAAAGAATATGGAATGACCCATCACACTAGTTTTATTATAATCTATTAAAATAATTTACAGTAAATAAAAATATTTAAGCAATGCATGCTTGCTGCCAAGTTTTGAAGAAAGTCAAACAGTGAACTGGTGGAAGTCACCTGGAATCAGAGTTTGCTGAAGCACTGAGCCAGCTTTTGATAGCAGTAGCTCTTCTGCAGATGCGTAGACAATATTGTTTTCATCTCAGTTTATTCAGCAAATTCAATTACATTATCTTAGTTCATTCAGAGTTAAGAAACCAATGGGGAGTTGAAAAAGCATATTTTCTTATACCAGTCTCGGTGTGAGAGGATAAGATTGACTAGTTCTAAAATCTTGAAAGACTTGGTGATCAGTTCAATTCACTCTTTTCCTCCTTTGGTATTCACCCTTTCTTGTCAACTGTTGAGAACAGGCCAATTCCACCTTAATTGAATTGGCCTCCTTAGCACTGACCCTCCACTTGGTAAGGCATCTCCCATGTTTTCATGTGCTGTAATATTTATACTGCTCACTGTATTTTTCACTCCATGCATCTGATGAAGTGGGTTTTAGCCCAAAAAAGCTTATGCCCAAATAAATTGGTTAGTCTCTAAGGTGCCACAAGGACTCCTCGTTGTTTTGCTGATACAGACTAACATGGCTATCACTCTGAAATCTTTACAGATTGTTTCCTTTGTTTAACAAATCAGTTTAAATACAAAACATGTTTTAATTAACCTTTTTGTTATGTATCCAGTGCTTTGCAGGTAGTGTTATTTAATAACAAAAATTTTAAAATATTGTCTTTTTGTGCATGTTTAATTGAATTCAAGTATCCATCCAAATAAAGCCTGACACAGATTACAGGTACAATATTATCTAGTAAATAAGAAGTGCATCACTTATGATTTTTTACCATATAAAAAATGTAAACATTAAGAATCTAAATAAATGTAAGTTAAGCTGTATAATTGCTTAAATGTATATAGATATATATTATGTATCCTGGTTTGCAAAAAGTACCAAATTTAGTGGAAAGGCTACATTTAGTTGCAAATCAACAAGTTATAATGGTTACCAAACAATGAGGATCAACACTTCTTTAGGAAAATAATTAAGATGTATATATGCAAAACAGGATTAAAATTAAAGATTTAAATCGGGGTTTATTGCTTAGTGATTTAAAAAATAATTAAAATTGACAATTTAAGTTGCCTTGATATAAATCAGTCCACCCTAGGTGATGGTTTTGGATTTACCTATAGTTTTCTCATTCACGTATATATGTGTATGTATTGTATTTTTGAAAGAATATTCTTTTAATCACTTACCAAGAAAAATGAACAGTTTATCTTTTTTCTCATAAAGAGAAAGATAAAAGAAGAATGGGAAGAACAGCAAAGGAAGGAGAGAGAAGAGGAGGAGCAGAAGCAACAGGAGAAGAGAGAAAGAGAGGTGATGCCTGCACTAGGAGGATAAACACACTGCATATCCTCTTACAGTACCAGATATAACAGTCTTGACTTTATGCATCTGTTTATTAGCGTTAGAAAATGGGGAATGGAAATAATTGATGGGTGTTTTTCTGAGACCTGGAAATAGACCCTCTGTATTTTATTTTAATGAAGCCTTATATTGGGGATAAAAATTAAACAAAAATAGCCTCAGTCCTTCAGTTTGTATAGCAACATATGGCTTCTTGTATTACACTTCCCCTGTAATTATTTGCATTGGGGAAATATGAAGGTATATTGCTGGCACCCGTTCTCCCATGTGCACTTAACATGTGACATGTTAAAGATAACTCTTAACATAGTATTGTATGTTTTCCCTGTCAGACAGCTGAGCAACCTTAATGTAATCATTTTTAAAAAGTTCCTTACATTGATCTGGAATTACATTGCTGCTGTTCCTTAACAGTGTTCTTACTCAAAAGATTTTACAGGTCCTCTTTACCTGACTCATTCATCAGGATGTATCTTTTTCATAACTTGTTGGGTGGGGAAGAACACAATATTGAAAAGTGTTAACAGCTGTTTAATTAATTCAACCAAAAAAAGTTATTTGGTAGAGTATCTGCTTAGAATTTAGAGAGATTGTAGCTGTTTTCCTTGATTTCCTCCTGCAAAGGTCCAAAGTCAGGTTGACCCATTGCTGTCATCAGGGGAAGGATGATCACAGCTTTCTGGAGTTTAACCATCTCATTTCAACTTCTCCAGAGCAGCAAGAGATGAAAACTGATCTGATCCTACTCAGTTTCATTTAGAGCTGCTTCACCAGAAACAAAGATGTGATTCAGCCCACTGCCATCTTCAAGTAGCTGCAGCAGGAGAGGAGAGAGAACAAGTAGTTTTCCCTCCTGCTTTTAATATGGAAGATAGCACTGAGGCTACTGTACATAATACATTAACTCCTTGCTTAACGTTGTAATTATGTTCCTGAAAAATGTTGCTTTAAACTAATCCAATTTCCCCATAAGAATTATTGTACATGTGTGGGGGGAGAGTGAGGTTAGGTTCCAGGGAAGATTTTTCGCCAGACAAAAGACATTATATACATATACCGTATACGTTTTTAAATAATTTTCAACAAACAATTTAATACCGTACTCACCAGTGATTGTGAAGCTTGGTTGAGGCAGAGGCGTAGGAGGGCCAGGGTGAGGAGGCATGCCCTGCTCTGCCCACCTGGCGCTCCTATCGGGGGTCGGGACATGGAGGCTTGCCCACTCCCCGGGTGGAGCAGGGCAAGCCTCTCTGCCGCAAGCCTCTGTGCCCCAACCCCGTTCCCCACAGGCGCGCTGGGCGGGTAGGCAGAGCAGGGCAAGCCAAACAACCTTATAACGGAACATTGCACAACTTCAACGAGTATGTTCTCTAATAGATCAGCAACGTAATAACAAAATGTTAACCGGGAGGACTTTAAGTGAGGAGTTACTGTACTTCTCCAGTAGAAGCAAAAGAGTAACACTGACAGGAATTGTCAGTCTTTCTCTCTGGAACTACTGAGGAAGTGATATGGGTGGCGGTAGCCACCAAGACACAGATATGATCATCTAGATCAGGGGTTCTCAAACGGGTCAGGACCCCTCATGGGGTCGTGAGGTTATTACACAGGGGTTCGCAAGCTATCAGCCCCCACCCCAGACCCTGCTTTGCATCCAACATTTATAATGGTGTTAAATATATTTTAAAGTGTTCTTAATTTATAAGGGGGGTCGCACTCAGAGGCTTGCTGTGTGAAAGGGGTCACCAGTACAAAAGTTTGAGAATCACTGATCTAGATAAAGTAAAATGGGGGTGAGTGGTAAAAGTGGACAGTAGACTAGGAGGATAGAAGACTGATCCAAATGTAATGAAAGAGTGGAGACTGTAAAGGAAGGAAAGAGTGGTTGGACTTGGTTCAGCAGTCAGCACTTGTCCAGCTGGGGCAGAATGACGTCCCTCATTTCCCAGCTCCTGTTTACCCAGGGATATTGTGCTGTCTGGCTGCAAAAGCAGTTCCACCCACCTCTCCCCCTCTCCCTCCACTTAACAGAAAGTTGCTATGATGCATGTCTTTTGTGTATGATTCTAGATGTCCAAACCAAGATGAAGGTATGAGGAGACCTCAAAATGGTGGGATGGACTGAAATGGAGAGAAGAGAAAACAATAGAAAGATTAAAATGAGAACTAAAGGGGAAGAGATTGGTAGAAATAAGGTGTTAGTTGTGAATTCCTGGAATCCAGTAGACAATGTAGAAGAGCACTACCGAGCTGACAGAATAAATGTCATGCTTAAAGTAAAGGGAGTGCATATTTGTTGCTTCTGGCCAGCGGAAATTTGTGAATTGTTAGCTAAAATTGGTTCCTGAATTCTTCGTGGTCACCTGATGGTGGTCCACAGACAATTACGTGGTCAAATGGTGCTGACTCTGCACCTTATTTCAGCTGCTAAATTGCATTAAAATCAATATAAATACATTACATGCTCTCCTAAAATTGCTCTTCAATGTAAACAATTGCTGTAATTTCCCAGGAACTATATATGATCAACACTCGGAAGGGAAGTGGTCCACATGATTGTGACTGGGAGGGGAGTTGGGTCCATGAGCCATTCATTATTAGTATGTGGTTCAGTCCATAAAAAAGCTTGGGAACACCAGAGCTAAAATAAATTCCAAAACTTTTGCTATAGATGTTACTGAATGAGCAGTGTGTATGCAAAGAGGCCTATGACTAGGAAAATCCAAAGCTAACTTAATAATATTAAAAATGCATTTTAAACTTAAGTTGTCACTTCTCTTGGCTTGTCCTGAATTCAATTTTATATTTATGCCTACTCATCAAGCAGTGTGTTAGTGCCGCAGATATGTTTAGGTGTGCAAAGTAACATAAAGTTAGGTGGCAGCAAAAGTAGAGAAAGAAAACTACTAGTTTCAAAAGTAACTTTGTGAAGTGCTCTAGCATTTAGATATTAGAAAACACTCATCTACATTGAAGTCTTCTCAGATGTATCCTTTAACAACATTATAGGCGGTCTGACTTACTGCAAAGCAAAAAATAAATTTTCAGTGTTTTTAAAAACAAACCACCACACTTCTTTAGCGTGTATAGTCATTAAATATTGCAAATTAGGTTCTTAACTAAAGAAACCAGATGAATTACCTCCCTTCAGGGTTTTCACTAGTCCTGTGTTTGCACCATTTATAGGAAGCTGTGCAGAAGATGCTGGATCAAGCTGAAAGTCAGGTATGTTCAGTCTCTTTTCAATAAAGAACTGAAAGATGATTATTGACTACCATCTGAGTTTTGTCTTCTGGAATAATATTCATCTCTTCTGAAGAGAAGCTAATGGCCTTGTATAATTTAATATGTAATGGTTTCCATTAGCCATAAACAATGTATTTACTATCTGGAACATATAATTAAGCACATTTATGGCTACTTGGTAAAAGTGCAGCTGTGCGTGCTTGTGGCTGTTCAGGAGAGCCAGGTCTAAAATGACTTTGGGACTCTGCTTTCTGGGCCACTGAAGACTTGATATGATGGTATATTTTCTTTGAATAAAAGCACTGCAGCAGGAGAGAGTACTGATTCTGAAATAAAGAGGGAACCACTTGGGTACCTGGAAGAGTGCAGATCTCGAATTGGTAAAAAGTATTAAAATCTGCAGAATGTTCTTAAATTAGATCTCAGTGCCTGAATTCAGTCCCTCCATTTATTTAAAAGAAGACAACTCATTTTATCTCACCCAGGCAGTAAAGGTTCCTAAAGGTTCTTGCACTGAATAGACTCTTGCACCTATCTGAAAAGTATACTTAATTATAGTTACCCATTTCAGAGTTGATTGCTATTAGCCACATTGGAATAGTGTTTGGTTTCTCAATTATATTTAGACTGAGCAAGGGAACTTAACTTCTAATTGACAAAATGTGGATGGAATACTGCTTTGACTGTTTTTTGTTGTTGTTTTACTGTCTAGGGCTCTAAATACACCTTTGGCACTGCTGAAAGAGAAACAAAGGGAAAGTGTAGTATATTGGAGTTTGAAATTGAAAGATACAAGGTTTCAGTTAATGAGTTCTACCACTGCTGAAGCCACAAATGGCATTCTGCTCCTGCCCCCTCCCAAATGGTGCTATCACCAATAGAAGTGCCAACTGTACCTAAGCATAGCTTTCAGTTTATTTGATGTGAGAAGTGCTACTTCAACACTTTTCCAAACTGCTTTGCTTAGTAAAATGGGTAACATTCACCTTTTTAAGGGTGCTTCCAACTTTTCTTCTAGTCAACAAACATTTGCCATTTGGTAATCTCATACTGCATTTTAGGAGTCCCAGGCCAGTGGCTTGAGTACAGAACTAGAAAAAATGGGGAATTCCTGAGTTTTAATGCCAGTCATAGCTCTGGTAGAATTTTTTGTGGCCCTGAGCCAAGTTACTTTAAGTTTAGTACTTTATTTTTCCTATCTGCATAAAAATTGATACTTGTTTATCTACTTCACTGGGCTGTTGTAAGGATAAAGTAATGGACCCAACCCTCAGTTCCTGCCAGAAAGCATTCAGCCCAATTCAGGAAAGGGGGTGCAAAAGTGTCTTCAGCCACTGTTACACTCTCCCAGTCCTGGAGTTGCTTTGCTATCAGGTAGGTCTCTTCCCCGAGGATCCCCCTGTGCTAGAATGGTGGGCTACCCTAATGCAAGAAAGAATATTTCTAATTCTGTTTGAGGGTGTAAGTCCAGTGTAAGGACTGAGTACTGTCGTTGTTTGTAAAAACTTAATGTATCCTGGATTCTGGCAAATGGAAGATTTCCATTTGTGATCTTAAGTTCATTTTGTGTAGAGTTTCCAAGGAAGAGCTGTCCATCTTTGGCGAGACTAGAGGCACTTGGATGACCATACAGAGCAGTATTTAAAATACTTTGTTCAAAGTCATCTGGGTGTCAAAGGAGATAACATTGAGTTACATAAGTATTGAATTTGACTCCTTGCTGTCACATTTATTTATATATTTATTTTACTGTGTTCTCGTTAAGGTAATAATGTTAATTTTGTTTTTAAACAGCTGGAAAATGGCGCTACCTGGCATAACCCAGAACCCCCAGAGAACATAGGAACGGAGAAAGATAGAGCTAATTGCCCATTTTATATCAAAACAGGATCCTGCAGATTTGGAGACAGGTAACTGGTCAAATGTTGGGAATATAACATGGTTTAAAGGGGTTAGCTCCTTTGGGATGTCTTACAAGTTTGTGATCAGATGATCTCCTCATTATTGCTTGGTGGGTTTCCTGTAGACTTATTGGATAGGAGTCTGTTCTCAGTTATACAGCTGTGAACTGAGAGTAAAAGCAGTGCACAGTCAGAATTGGGTTATCCTTTTTTTTATTAGAACATCAAACTGCTAATAGTCTGGTCCCAGTTTTGATCTGACTGACTGATTCAGCAGAAGCATTTGCAGTGGTAGATCATTATGCCATCAGAGTATATCTAGTTTCCTATTATTATTGATGCAGCTCCAAAATCCAAAATTAATTAAGACATCCAGTCAGATGTCTTAATTTGCATACACTGCACCTAAAACAGCTACAAAAGCAAAGTAGTGCACATCTGCATGACTGGATGTGTCAAGTGACTTTCCAGTATCTCATTATTTGTACAGTACACATGATTATTGCAGATCGTCCATTTAGTTTAGTATGCTTTCTCAAAGAGTGTTCTAATCTCTTACTTATTGCCTCTGAAAACTTAATAAGCCCTAATGTGTTCCCATGACTTGAATCACGTGTTGCCTTTCTTTGGCAGTTTTCTGTTATGAAATATATAAAATGAATGGTACAGAAAGTCAGTAGGGTACTCTTACCATCTTGCAATAACAGAAGAGGTCGTACCATCAAATTGAAAGGAAACAAAATTAAACCTGAAATGAAGCCTTTTTATATAACTCATAAATAAGCAGTGGAAGTCTACATGTTGAAGTTGAGCTTAGTAGGATTCAAAGTTAGACTTGTGTCAAAAATGAAAACATATTTATAGGTGATAGGATCTGAGTATATGTCAATCAGTAATTGCTTAGAGATAGGAAGAAACTCTCTTCCTGTGAACAGCCTATTCCATAGTTGTCTGTTACAGGGCTTGCACCTTTCACTATAGTATTTGCCTTTTGCCGCTGTCAGACTTGATACTGAGCTAGATTGACCATTGGTCTGATCCAGTATAACAGAATCCTGTTTAACTGATCTAATTGGGACCAGGGCCAGATTGGATATTCAGAAAGTGGGATAATCTGGAGAATGAGAGAGTGCAATGCTGCAGCACTAACTAGCAGCACTTCTGGTCCTGGAGTCTTGGTGGTTGGTTAATGCAGCAAGCAGGAAAACCGAGGGTTGGATAAACGGGGTTCTACGTTACTATATCATGAACAAACCTACTAGCTTTATAGTAACATGGTTTCTGTATTTTCCAATTTTAGTTTCCTATCATATAAGGTTTGTTTGTATAGAGTTTTAATAAATGTGGTAGTTTGACTGCATTATATTTAAGATTTATGCTCCAAAGTGTGCTTCCAAGAAAGAACAGGCACATTTTGGACAGAGCTTTTTGACTGAGTTATCTGGGTGAACAGGGGAGTATTTGAAGCAGAGATCTTAAAGCATAGTGAACCCCTTCTCATTCAGAAGCAAGTCAGGGAGATTACTCACTAAGCTTCAAGCTATTATGGTGAACACTGTATTGCAGCATCTGAAGGCCACTTATGGCCACCAATATGATGTGATGTAGGTTAAAATAGAACTTCTGTGCAGAGCTGTCACTTGTAAAATGTGGTACTTCCATAGCCGCAGATGTTCACAACCTGAGGCCTAATTTTTCTTCCCCTTCTCAATCGGATGGGAGTAGTTTCACTTACTTCAATATGAGTTATTTATTGGTACTTCCATATGGGAAGTGGTATGGGAATCAGCATATTTCAAGGAGTAAAGCAGGTCATTCAAGACAAGTTTCCTGATAGTTTAAAAGCATCCTGCCATACACAAATGCTATCAGTGTTCACAAACACACAAAAAATCATGTTAGAAATTTAAAAAATGATGACAGGAATTTATTCAATGTGGTACTTCCATAGCCGCAGATGTTCACAACCTGAGGCCTAATTTTTCTTCCCCTTCTCAATCGGATGGGAGTAGTTTCACTTACTTCAATATGAGTTATTTAATTTTGCAGAGAAGAAAGGACGGGCTCTTACAGAAGTAAGACTTTAAAATGTCTTGCAAGACTCTTCAAAAATTGAACAGATATTTCAAAATAGCAGCATTTGAATAAATTCCTTTCATCATTTTTTAAATTTCTAACATGATTTTTTGTGTGTTTGTGAACACTGATAGCATTTGTGTATGGCAGGATGCTTTAAAACTATCAGGAAACTTGTCTTGAATGACCTGCTTTACTCCTTGAAATATGCTGATTCCCATAATTACTCTAATGAAGCTCCTTTTTAGAATATTTTCTTGCAATTCAGAGCTGTTAGTGGGTCTAGAAATAGCAAATGTTTGCAGCTTTAGCAGTGTAGCCTTTGCTGAAAGTGAGGTGTTTTTTTCTTTACCATAAATTATATAGGTGTTCCCGCAAACATAACTACCCAACATCTAGTCAGACGCTTCTGATCAGAGGTATGTTTGTTACGTTTGGGATGGAGCAGTGTAGAAGAGATGACTATGATACAGATGCAAGTCTTGAATACAGTGAGGAGGAAACCTACCAGCAGTTCTTAGACTTCTATGAAGATGTACTGCCTGAGTTCAAGAATGTGGGAAAGGTTATTCAATTCAAGGTATGCATATGAGCCCAATGATAATTATCACCTCTCATTGTTCCTTTGCCAGTTTTGACTAGTGTAAATTTCAATTGTGGAATATGCCATAGCTAAGTTTAATGTACAGTTTCTCAATTTCAATTGCATATTTCTGATGGTACCTGTAAACTAATCTCTGTGTCATCACAGAGGATTGTATTTCTTCAAGTTACAGGTGAAATCCCTCCCAAAACTTATTCTGGGACAAACTGACAACATATCTATAAAATTATCTTTTGAAACAATCTTCTTATTTCTTAGCCCCCATCTTAGTAAGCTTTCGAGCAGTCCAGTAGATTCTCAGATCATTTTCAAGGCTGGAAAATTTTACCAACCACCTACTAGCCCAAGGATTAAGCCTTTTAGCCCAAGTAAAGATAGCTGTGCTGTCATGGCAGTGCATCTCTCACCTTCCCCCCGTCCTCTTACAAGCTATGCCTATGGCAATTAAATGGAGTAAAATGGTTATGTGCTTGATTTATTTAGAACGCAGTCCACTTTCTGTTTAATTCACTTTTAAAAATGTAACTTGCTACTACGGATTGGTGGAGAGCAGAAAAATATTTGACAAATTGAACTAGTATGAAAGTAAAATGTTTGAATAGTACATGACCAGTTAGAAATGGTAGAATTTGTTGTAGAAACTGCAGCTTTGACCAAACACCAGCTTTTTATAGTTGCTGCAAGTTTGAGTGGCGTTGGACCTCCTGCACCAGGTTGCAGGGCAACTCAATCAAATTTGGCCTAGCTGTCCCTTCATCGTGAGCAGGTGCGGGTGGAGGCCAATGAGAAGGATGGTGACAGGGATCCATGTGGGTTGAGGCCAGGCTTCCCAGGAGGCTTGTCCTGCTCACCACCCAAGCTCTGTGGTGAGTGCTGCTGCCTGCACTCGGCCCTGCTGGTGCTGGCCTGGCACTTTGTCCTGATGCAGTTTTGCCTCCACCAAGTGATGTGAGCTAGGTCTGCCAAGAAGGTGCTTCTGTGTGATCTTGAGGACTTCACTTTCTGTGGCTGCCCAGCTTCATCAGAGGATGGGCTTGGGGAGGCCTAAGTGAATGGGGCCGGGCTGGGACTTGTGCCTCCCACAGGCACAGGGCTTGGGACAGCGGAGCCCCAGAAGTTGCCCACAGGCCTTCAAAGGTCTTTGTGCCTGAGGCCAACTCTAGAGCACAGGACCCTCCACACCAAAATCACAACTTTAATCAACTCTGGCTACAACCTTTGAACCAAAAAAACCCACAATTTTCTTTTCTGACTGCCTTAATTCTGATCTATTCCAAGAAAAAGAAATATCTTCTAATGACCAGTCCTGATTGTTTTCCATTTTTATCCTTCCACTCTGTTTCCTTTTGTTGGACTCTCTACCTTTCCTTTCCCCAAAAATATTTTTCTCCTATGTACAATACACTTGTCCATTGTTGGGAATTGTATTACAAAACAAAATTCCCACCTGAATGCTGTGAATTGCATTGTTGATAATGAGGCTTGGGGGATCAAAAAGCAAAGCAATACACTGATTTTTTTTATGGGATTTCATTACACAGTAGTATATACAGGAGTTGAGTTAGCTGATGATCTGGCCAGAGTCAGAAGATCTGAAATGCGCGTTGGAATGACAATAGTTGAGGATATTGATGCCTTATCAAGGAAAATATTAGCTGAAATAAATGGTTGAAAGACAAGATCTTCTGATACCAAAGGATTTCAGAAAATAACATCCACTATTGTGAGAGTAAGGACACTGTAGGAATGAACGTCAGCAGACACAGGACCAAGATATATGCACTCTGCAAGATGTTTCAGGAGCAGGCTTTCACAACCACCTATGCCTTTGAATGTAATATTGAACGGATTTGACACATTGCATCAAGCCCTTACAAAGAACCATGTAGGAGTCACCTAATTCCTTCTCAGATTTCATGCCTGACATAATTATTGTGAGACAAGACAACAACAAATTCCCACAAGTCCAGGTATAGACAGTGCTCCTAATGCCAATCCCAGTTATATTGCCATGGCAATTAAACCTGCTTTTCATCAGGTTTAACTAACATGGTGATAAACACTTGAAGCTGAAGAGCCTTGTCAACACTAAAGCTACCATCGGTTAACTTGCACTGGTAGGTATTTTTATAAAATTTCCTAGTGTGCACATGGCTTATTTCTTGCATGTCAATGGTGTGATCTGTGGCACACTATTGGTAAAAGCTTGCCTGCATTATGCTGCTGTGGGGCCTTTCTATATCTAATGCAGGGGTTGGCAGCCTTTCAGAAGTGGTGTGCTGAGACTTCATTTATTCACTCTAATTTAAAGTTTCATGTGCCAGTAAGCTTTAGAAGGTCTCTTTCTATAATTCCATAATATATAACTAAACTATTGTCATATGTAAAGTAAATAAGGTTTTTAAAATGTTTAAGAAGCTTCATTTAAAATTAAATTAAAATGCAGAGCCCCCTGGACTGGTGGCCAGGACCCGGGCAATGTGAGTGCCACTGAAAATCAGCTCGCATGCTGCCTTCGGCACACGTGCCATAGGTTGCCTACTCCAGACCTAATGGCTTGAATTATTTTACAGTGTCTGAGCCAGAAATGTTGGCTGTATCACTACTTACTAATAAGCTAATACACATTCTCTATATTCAAGTATTTCACTTATATCTGTCTGAAAATTCCTATCCTAAGCATTTTCAACCTGGGTAACTTACGTCTGATCAGTAAATTAAATATGAAATAATGTGCCTTTATGTAAAATTTCACAAAGATTAGAAAAATTTATTTGTGCAACAAAACCATGCCAGCAAAAGAGCTTTTAAATCACTTTAAATGGAATAAACCATTGAAAGGTTTGAAAACAGTTTTGAAACAGTACAGGAAAAAAAACAGCAGCAGGGGCTAAATATTTAAGAGCTATTTGCATAATAGCATTTTTTCTCCTGTCTTAAACTGAGCTTTTTATTCCTAGTCAGATTGAGATGGTTTTATGTGAAATTAGGAATTAGTGCTTAGTGCCCACTGCAGAGCTTGAGTATCTCATATTTAAAAGGGTGGTGATCCCCAACATTTTTTTACACTCCTGGCGATTTCATTCTTGCTGTTGCTCCCATGACCTTCCAAAATAGCAAACTTTTCCAGTGTCAGCATTGCTTGTCTGATGAAATACGTGTCATGGCTATATTTTCATATCTGATTTTTCACCTCTGTTGTTTTTCTCTGTCTCCTTATTCAGTCTCCCCTTGTCAGTTTTTCCTTTCCTATAAGTGCTATTTGTATCTAATGATGAGCATTAGGAGCTCCAGCAGCACTTCTACTATTTATTACTACTAACTAGCTTTAGCTATTAAAAGTCCAGCTGGTGTTGACTGCCTTTGTAATATTGGTGATGCCTTCTTACAGTCCAGCTGGACAGAATGCCGTCTAATCAGGAGGATTAATCATGTGGTGACACATCAGTGTTGCCTATCCAGGGTGCCATTCTAAAGAATAAAACAGAACCTGATTAACAGAGCATGAAGTGTAGTATGACGAGGGGTGTGTGTGTGTGTGTGTGTGTTCAACTAAATGCTGTCAGCTATAGGGAAAAAGAAAACTCCTATGTTTAACATCAAAGCAAACCATTTTAAATGTTGTTCACACATACCACAAAAAAAAATTTTTAAACAAACTTCTATTTAATCAGCACTAAGTGTTCAGTTTTATTAAACCTGTATGCGAAAACCAGGCCAGAAGAATTGATAAATAAAATACTTTCACTTTCTTGTCACCCTAAGTATGAGCCAAATTGGGGTGAGTATAGTTCCATCAGGAATGAGCTACGTGGATCTCTCAGTATTTCAAAAGCCTTAATCTAACATTTCATCTCCTCTTAGGTCAGCTGCAACTTTGAGCCTCACCTGCGGGGAAATGTGTATGTTCAGTACCAGTCGTAAGTGCTTTGCAGTTAACTCTTTATGACGCTTGACAGTTAAGTACTCCTAGATCATAAGCAGTACCCAAATAACAACATTTTACTTTTTCCTGTTGGATTCTAAAAGCTTTAATTCCATATTTCCATTTTACTTAAATTTGAATGTCACTTAAACTCTATTTTATCTAAGTGATTCATCCCCACACTGCAGTAAGAGTCCAGATTTGGTAGGGACCAGAATTTAAAGGATTGTATGATATCCCCACTAATGCTACATGCTGCCTTATCTTTAAATTAAAGGGAGCGAGACTGTCAAGAAGCCCTTACTCTATTCAATGGCCGATGGTATGCAGGACGACAGCTTCAGTGTGAATTTTGCCCAGTGACAAGGTGGAAAACTGCTATATGTGGTATGTCAGGGCTAAACCTTTTATAAAAGGGAAGGTCTGTCATTACTGAAAGGCTTATTAGAGAACTGAAAGATTAAGCAGTGATGTCTTTACAGGCTTTCAAATCAGAGAGATCCACATAAAATTACAGTACAGAAACCTTTTGAGTTGCAAGGCGACAAACTGAAAACATGCACTAACTCAATTACACAAGCTTTGGGCAGGAAGTATATATGGTGTCCAACTGACATTGCTGGGGGGATTTAGGAAACTGACCGTAGTTAGGATGCAGTAACTCCTCAACCTTTAGGAAGAGTGCTTTGGGATAACAGATGATTGTAAAATAGGTAGAATGTCTGTTTTAATATTTCATTAAAAACCAGCAACCTAATTGATTCTGAAACGTTAAACATAGCTTCTTCATTATGATCAGTGTTAACTATATCTAGCTGACTCTTACCTCAGTCTTGCTACAATCCGAAATGTATTTATCTTGAACAGAAAATTCTTACCTCCAGGATAGCACTTAGGCTATAAGGGGCCAGTCCATGCAGATTAATGGCTGATTTACTCATGCCTTTATCTAAAATCCCTGAGATTTAACTAACACTCATCCTGCCCAATTTACATAACTAGGAAAGTTAAGTTATAGAATTACCAGCTCACTTTAGCATAAGACATACTAGAATGTTTGAAAGCTAAAACTAATATCAGGATGGATGTATCTCATGAGTAAGCTTAAAGTATAATCTTTGAAAAAAATTGAAGGGTGTTTTTCCTTTGTAGATGAGGCTGATGGGCGTGGTATAAATATCTATAGTGGAAAAAGCCAAAAGATTAAGTGTAACAGAACTTTAAAAATACATATTTAGTTAAAATGGCTGAAATTACATTAAAAACAATAGAATTGTTGCCTTTATCTAATATTGCCAGTAACCTTTTTTAAAAAATAAAAATATCTGTTGCAGGATTGTTTGAAAGACAGAAATGCCCAAGAGGGAAACACTGCAACTTTCTGCATGTATTCAGAAATCCACACAATGAGTTTTGGGAGGCCAATAGAGACATACATATTTCTCCTGAACGGACCAATCAGTCAGCTAAAAACTCTGAAAGGAGAAACAGAACAGGCCATCACGAGGACTATTACAGCAAGTCAAGAAGACGGAGCAGCCCCAGCCCAGATCATTCTTACAAAAGAAATGGAGAATCAGAGAGGAAAAAAAGTAGCCACAAGAGCAAAAAAAGACGGCGGTCTAGCAGGTCAAGAAGTTGGGAACGAAGGCGGTCACATAGTAGAGGGAAGAAGAGGAGAGGTCGTAGTCGCAGCAGAAGCCGTAGTTGTACACGTGGTCGTAGTAGAAGCCGAAGTAGAAGCTCCTCTCGGTCCAGGAGTCGGGGCAAAAAGAGGTCAAATAGCAGAGGAAGAAGTAATGAACCCCTCCCAAAAAAGTGAGAATTCTTTGAGGAGTTGCCACTTGAGCAACTGTAGTGTTACCAAAGATACCATGTGTGCAGGAGATGACTATGTACCAAGAATAATGTTATATTGCATTAGGGTATATCTTGTATTAAAATGAGCATGACCCAAGCAGAACTTAAGAGTTTAAGAAAGATGGTACAGATTTAATTATTTAAATTTACCACAGGGTCATGGGAATTCAATATTTTGTATAAATCCTTTCTGTTGGACTAGACAACTGAATGTATCCTATGATCAGCTAGAGATCAGAGATCAGATTCTCCCCACCGTGGAAGAAAGCTCCCTGTGTTGCTGCGTGCACACACTTCTTACGCAGCAAGAATATGGGGGTGAAATTAAGATTCTGAATGTCACTTTGCCTCGCCTGTTAGTGACACTGAGCCAATTCTGCATGTATGAACAGCACAGAGGTGGTCCTGCTGAGGGAAGGAGAGGTACAAGCCCGGAGAACAAAAATACCAAGAGGGTGTGAGTGCACAGGTGGTTGGTTAAGTGGTAGCCCACTTGGTATTTAATACTGTGCTCCTTGAGCTAGCTGTAGAGATCATGTTTGTGGTTCAGCCAGTTAGCTGGGGCATAAATCAAGGCAGTAATGTTAAGGCATGGTAATCTAAAGTGGGTTGTTGTTTTTTTTAAGTGAAGTAAGGGCTAAAAATTACTACAGGGATACTATAAACCAGGGGTCGGCAACCTTTCAAAAGTGGTGTGCCAAGTCTTCATTTATTCACTCTAATTTAAGGTTTCGTGTGCCAGTAATACATTTTTAACGTTTTTAGAAGGTCTCTTTCTATAAGTCTATAATATATAACTAAACTATTGTTGTATGTAAAGTAAATAAGGTTTTTAAAATGTTTAAGAAGCTTCATTTAAAATTAAACTAAAATGCAGAGCCCCACAGACTGGTGGTCAAGACCCAGCAGTGTGAGTGCCACTGAAAATCAGCTCGCATGCTGCCTTTGGCATGCGTGCCATAGGTTGCCTACCCCTGCTATAAACCAAAACACAGGAGCTGTTAACTAAGGAACAGAGTGGCTGAAGAAATGAATAAAGTATGTATAGGAGAGTAATTAATACTTACAGTGCTGTCAGGACTTACATAAGAACAGAAGAATGGCTATACTGGGTCAGACCAACGGTCCATCCAGCCCAGTATCCTGTCTACCGACTGGCCAATGCCGGGTGTCCCAGAGGGAGTGAACCTAACAGGTAATGATCAAGTGATCTCTCTCTTGCCATCCATCTCCACCCTCTGACAAACAGAGACTAGGGACACCATTCCTTACCCATGCTGGCTAATAGCCATGAATGGACTTAACCTCCATGAATTTATCTAGTTCTCTCTTAAACCCTGTTATAGTCCAGTCTTCACAACCTCCTCAGGTAAGGAGTTCCACAGGTTGACTGTGTGCTGCGTGAAGAATTTCCTTGTATTTGTTTTAAACCTGCTCATTAATTTCATTTGGTGGTCCCCCTAGTTCTTCTATTATGGGAACAAGTAAATAACTTGTCCTTATACACTTTCTCCACACCACTCATGATTTTATATACCTCTACCATATCCGCCCCTTAATCTCCTCTTTTCCAAACTGAAAAGTCCTAGCCTCTTTAATCTCTCCTCATATGGGACTCGTTCCAAACCCCTAATCATTTTAGTTGCCCTTTCCTGAACTTTTTCTAATGCCAGTACATCTTTTTTGAGATGAGACCACATCTGTACGCAGTATTCAAGATGTGGGCGTACCATGGATTTATATAAGGGCAATAAGATATTTTTCGTCTTATTCTCTATCCCTTTTTGAATGATTTCTAACATCCTGTTTGCTTTTTTGACTGCCGCTGCACACTGCGTGGATGTCTTCAGAGAACGATCCACGATGACTCCACGATCTCTTTCCTGATTAGTTGTAGCTAAATTAGCCCCCATCATATTGTATGTATAGTTGGGGTTATTTTTTCCAATGTGCATTACTTTACATTTATCCTCATTAAATTTCATTTGCCATTTTGTTGCCCAATCACTTAGTTTTGTGAGATCTTTTTGAAGTTCTTCACAGTCTGCTTTGATCTTAACTATCTTGAACAGTTTAGTATCATCTGCAAACTTTGCCACCTCACTGTTTACCCCTTTCTCCAGATCATTTATGAATAAGTTGAATAGGACTGGTCCTAGGACTGACCATTGGGGAATACCACTAGTTACCCGTCTCCATTCTGAAAATTTACCATTCATTCCTTCCCTTTGTTCCCTGTCTTTTAACTAGTTCTCAGTCCATTAAAGAATCTTCCCTCTTATCCCATGACAATTTACGTAAGAGCCTTTTGGTGAGGGACTTTGTCAAAGGCTTTCTGGAAATCTAAGTACACTATGTCCACTGGATCCACCTTGTCCACATGTTTGTTGACCCCTTCAAAGGATCACCTCTAGATTAAATAGTTTAAATATTGACGTTACATTAGCTATCTTCCAGTCATTGCATACAGAATCTGATTTAAAGGACAGGTTACAAACTATACTTAATAGTTCGCAATTTCACATCTGAGTTCTTTCGGAACTCTTGGGTGAATGCCATCTGGTCCCGGTGACTTGTTACTGTTAGTTTTGGAATTAATTGAAAAACCTTTCTCTAGTGACACTTCAATCTGTGACAATTCCTCAGATTTGTCACCTACAAAGGATGGCTCAGGTTTGGGAATCTCCCTAACATCCTCAGCTGTGAAGACTGAAGCAAAGAATTAAATTAGTTTCTCCACAACGACTTTATCGTCTTTAAGCGCTCCTTTTGTATCTCGATCGTCCAGGGGCCCCACTGGTTGTTTAGCAGGCTTCCTGCTTCCGATGTACTTAAAAACATTTTGTTATTACCTTTTGAGATTTTTGGCTAGCTGTTCTTCAAACTCCTTTTTGGCACTTATTACATTTTTACACTTAATTTGGCACTGTTTATCCTCCTTTCTATTTACCTCACTAGGATTTGACTTCCACTTTTTAAAAGATGCCTTTTTATCTCTCGCTGCTTCTTTTACATGGTTGTTAAGTCACGGTGGCTCTCTTTTAGTTCTTTTACTGTGTTTTTTAATTTGGGGTATACATTTAAGTTGGGCCTGTATTCTGGTGTCTTTGAAAAGTGTCCATACAGCTTTCAGGGAATTCACTCTAGTCACTGTACCTTTTAATTTCTGTTTAACTAACCTCATTTTTGCATAGTTCCCCTTTCTGAAATTAAATGCCACAGTGTTGGGCTGTTGAGGTGTTCTTCCCACCACAGGAATGTTAACTGTTGTTATGGTCACTATTTCCAAGTGGTACTGTTATAGTTACCTCTTGGATCAGATCTTGTGCTCCACTTAGGACTAAATTGAGAATTGCCTCTCCCCTTGTGGGTTCCTGTACCAGCTGCTCCAAGAAGTAGTCATTTAAAGTATTGAAAAACTTTGTCTTTGCATTTTGTCCTGAGGTGACATGTACCCAGTCTATATGGGGATAATTGAAATCCCCCACTATTATCGAGTTCTTTATTTTGATAGCCTCTCTAATCTCCCTTATCATTTCATTTTCACTATCACTGTCCCTGGTCAGGTGGTCGGTAATAGATCCCTACTGTTATATTCTTATTAGAGCATGTAATTACTATCCAGAGAGATTCTGTGGAACATGTGGATTCATTTAAGATCTGTACTTCATTTGATTCTACATTTTCTTTCACTAGGGTGACCAAACAGCAAGTGTGAAAAATCGGGATGGGGATGGGGGGTAATAGGAGCCTATATAAGAAAAAGACCCAAAAATCGGGACTGTCCCTATAAAATCAGGACATCTGGTCACTCTATCTTTCACATAGTGTGCTACCCTCCTTATCCCCCTAGGAATGACTTCCTTATTCCAATTCCTTATACTTTTTCTTATATGGAGCATGCAAAACGGTAATAAAATAACTTCTAGAAATCAAGGTTAATCTTGATAGTTGGGGTGCTATTAGTGTTCAAAATCTGCATTTGCATTCCAAATGGATCCTTGAAACTAGTACAATCGTGGGATATAAATCAGATACAATACTTAAGGAGAGATTTTCAAAGGGCAATTAGGTGCCTAACTCCCACTGATTTTTTTCAAGAGGAGCTGGGAGCCTATCTGGTTCTTGAAACTATCCCCTATAATGCAGATACTTCTTTATGGCCACACTATTAAACAGAAAAGGAAATATTTATTCCAGCCTTGACTTGAGGGTGCAGCTTCTTCTAAAGCTTTGACTATGCCAGTGGTTAATATCAATAGTGCATTCAGCTGCTGCTAACTCTTGTATTTTTCCTCCACATTTAAGCTGTCTGGGTATGCATTCAGCACCAAAACTAGACTGCCCACAAGTCTGCTGCTACAGCTTTGAGGTACTAGCAGTCATTTTCCAACTGCTTTCATACCTCATGCTTCAGTACTTCCATTTCCCATAACACTTAAGTGAGGCCTGTGTCATAAACAGAGTGTTAAGGGTTAATGTCTCTTATACCAGTAAAGGGTTACAAGCAGGAAACTGGACACCTGACCAGAAGACCAATCAGAAGACAAGATACTTTTAAATTCGGGTGGAGGGAAGTTTGGGTGTGAGTTCTTTGTTCTTCTCTCGGAGGGTCTGAGAGAGACCAGACATTACTACAGGCTCTCTAAGTTTCTTTTCATATAGTAAGTAAAACAGGCGGTTTAGCCTTTTTAATTGTTTTATTCTATTTGCATTTGTGGATCTGGCTGGTTAACTTATAGGTGTAGTTGCTGGGAATATTTTGATTTGTATTGGTACTGGGGGGAAGGTCTCTTTTGTAGGTTTCCTCTTTGATTTTTTCTTCTCTTTCTCTCAGCTCCATCTCTTTTTGTTTTATTTCTAGTTCTTGTAGTTTCTTTTCCATGTCTCGCTTGTGGTCTGCGTTTCTGATTTGTCCCTCTGCCTCCAGTCTTGCCAGTTCCTGTTTCAGGTCCTTGGTAGTCATGGTTTCTGTTTTCTTGTGCTGAGGCGCCCTCTGGTGTTCACTGCCTGAAATGCAGATTCTCTGTTGGCTTCCTGGGGTTGCTTAGCAACAGAATTCTTTTAACTTCCTAGCCTCTCCTGAAAGAGTTAAAAAGCAAAAGAAACTGTCTTTCATTTACAAATGTGTTCTGGCTGGAGTGCGTTGCTGACCACTTAAGGCTGCTTTGTTTAACAAACGACCGTCGTTAAACCTTAATAGCCCTCCCTATGCACAGCTAGACGGAGCAAGAAAAAAAAATTCTCTAGCTGCAGTTTAAAAAAATAAACCCTTTCCCTCTGCTTATAACCAGCTAGCAGAGAAGCAAATTAATAATCTTACTGGCTTTTGGATTCTTATCTTTCCCATACGCTGCACACCATGTCATAGCAATCTTTCTTAAATCTGAACCTTAGAGTCCAGGAATGAGATACTAGCATGAATTTCCCTAAGCTTAATTACCAGCTTAGATCTGATAAGCTGCCACCACCCAAAAATATAGTGTTTTGGGGCACTCTAACCTCCCCAACCTTCCCTGGGGACCCCAAGAACCCAGATCCCTTGGGTTCTTAAAACAAGGAGAAATAAACCATTCCCCCACCTTCCCTCTCTCAGAATTTCCCTCCCTAGGCTATCCTGAGATACTGATCTAACCTCTTAAATCACCATACAGAGAAGCATCTCCCTTCCCTTCCACAAAGAGGCAAACAGATTCAAGGAAAACAGAGAGATTTTATCAATCCCTCCTCCCGTCTCCCCCACCCGTCCTGGTGACTTATCCCAATCCCCTGGGATAAAAACAAGGGAAACAGAGAAAAACAATCAATCAGGTTCTCTAAAAAGAAATCTTTTAATAAAAGAAAGGAAAAAGTAAAGAATTATCTCTGTAACTTCAAGATGTAAATATTACAGGGTCTTATAGCTTACAGACACCAGAAAGAGACCTTCCCCCCCAGTACCAATACAAATCAAAATATTCCCAGCAACTACACCTATAAAAGTTAACCAGCCAGATCCACAAATGCAAATAGAATAAAACAATTAAAAAGCCTAAACCGCCTGTTTTACTTACTATATGAAAAGAAACTTAGAGAGCCTGTAGTAATGTCTGGTCTCTCTCAGACCCTCCGAGAGAAGAACAAAGAACTCACACCCATACTTCCCTCCACCCGTATTTAAAAGTATCTTGTCTTCTGATTGGTCTTCTGGTCAGGTGTCCAGTTTCCTACTTGTAACCCTTTACAGGTATAAGAGATATTAACCCTTAACACTCTGTTTATGACAGTCTGAGTGTGTGAGAAGGCTTCAGAATCACAGTCACGTGCATGGCTTTTTGTAATTACACTACAGCTTAGTGAGTGATTATTTGAAATCAAAACCAAAGGTTTTTTTTTAAATGTAAGCTTAAATTTTGCAAGGGAAATAGCGAAAGGGGCTCAATAAGAAACTAAATTCAGAGGATGGATTTTCTGTGATGTGTATTTCTACTGCCATTACAGCTCGTGAAGACTTTACAAAATGCAGTAGTACTGACATAGTTCCTATCATGTGGTATCCTGAAGGAATATGACAGTAGCACTGAGGGGCCCCAGTGTGCTAGCTACTGTACAAATACAGGCAGTCCTTGCTCCATGGAGCTTACAATCTAAGACAGACCCCTCCAGAATAAGGGCATTTCAAGCAGGCTATAGTGAGTGTAGGCTATTGACAAGATCCCACCCGTAAGTGAGACATAATTCTGGTGGAGTCTACTTTAAACAGGGCTCCTGTAGTGCTGCTGCATTTCTTCAGAGCATGTCACTAATTTCATGGCCATACTTCAGAGAAAAGCTGAAAGTTACTGAGCCAGATGCAGGGTCGTGGAAATCAGGCCCTTCATCTCTTCTGACCCTCTTGGTTCTCCAGTTCATAGCAGTAGCCAGGGCCGCCTCTGACTTTTTTGCTGCCCCAAGCAAACAAAAAAACAACCTGCGAGGCAGCTGGAGCACTGAAGCAAAAAAAGAAAAAAGCAAACCTGCAAGGCTGCTGGAGCAGCACAGCAAAAAAACCCGTGCAGGGTGGCCGGAGCACGAGTGCAGGGGGACTCTCGGCATTGCAGACGTGCCTCAGGTAGGGGCAGAGGGGGGACAAGAAGGGGGACAGCCAGAGCTTCCGCCGCGCTGCCTGCTGGGAGGGCTCCGCTCCAGTCAGCGGGGAGAGAAGGACACGGGCTGCCCTGCCAGGCTTGCTACAGACATGGCACCACCTGGGGCAGATGGAGGGCGCAGCCCGCTCCCAGCAGGGCGCTCCCCTCCTCCGCCCTCTACATGGCAGCCAGAGCAGCGAACCAAAAAGAAGGGGAAAAAAAACCTGTGGGGCAGCGAAGCAAAAAAAAAAAAAAAAAAAAGATTTGAGTGAATGCCGCCCCTTAGAATCTGCCACCACAAGCATGAGCTTGCTCGGCTGGTGCCAGCCCTGGCAGGCCCAGGCCATGTTTAAAACATTTTTGGTAATCTTTCAGCTCTAACTTTTGCCTTTCATGCTTAAAATCATTTTCTCCGCACAGATTATGACTATCCTGTGCATTACCACAATTATTGTATTAAAGGCTACACAGTTGTTCAACAGTGAGAGACACCTGTCTTAGTGCTATGTCATTCACTGTACTCTGCCTCAGCGAATAAAAACTGGAGCTATACTGCATGTCAGCAGCTCTCAGAAGCAAAGCTCTTAGTACTATTTCTTGTTCAGCCAATCACTCGGACAAACAAGTTTGTTTACATTTAAAGGAGATAATGCTGTTCACTTCTAGTTCATGTCATCTTAAAGTGAGAACAGGCGTTTGCATGGCACTGTTGTAGCTGGTGTTGCAAGATATTTACATGCCAGATGTGCTAAGATTCATATGTCCCTTCATGTTTCAACCACCATTCCAGATGACATGTCTTTTAAATCTTCTGAAAGTATGCTCCACCCCTCATCCCTCTCAGATCTTGGAAGGCACTTCAGATTCTTAAACTTTGGGTCGGGTGCTGTAGCTATCTTTTGTAATTTCACATTGGTACCTTCCTTGTGTTCTGTCAAATCTGCTGTGAATGTGTTCTTAAAAGGAACATGTGCCGAGTCATTATCTAAGACTACTGTAACATGAAATATATGGCAGAATGCAGGTAATTCTCCCCCAAGAAGTAAAGTCACAAATTTAATTAGAGCATTATTTTTTTAATGATCATCATCAGCATGGAAGTATGTTCTGTGGAATGGTGGCTGAAGCATGAAGGGGCATATGAATGTTTAGCATATCTGGCATGTAAATACCTTGTAATGCCAGCTACAAGAGTCCCATGCAAATGCCTGTTCTCACTTTTTGATGACATAAATAAGAAGTGGGCAGCATTATCTCCAATAAGTGTAAACAAACTTGTTTGTCTTAGAGATTGTCTGAACAAGAATGAGGCCTGGGTGGACTTGTAGGCTCTAAAGTTTTGCATTGTTTTGTTTTTCAATGCAGTTATGTAACAAAAAAAAAAAATCTACATTTGTAAATTGCACTTTCACAATAAAGAGATTGCACTACAGTATTTTTCAATTAATCTCATACAAGTACTATCAGTTTTAATCAGATTAATTTGAGTTAATTGCATGAGTTAACTATGATTAATCAACAGCCCTAGAAATAAAGATGCAGTTTTTAAATGAGGGTAATTAACTATTGCATAAATTAGCATAAGAACAGCCATACTGGGTCAGACTAAAGGTCCATCTAGCCCAGTATCCTGTCTACCGACAGTGACCAATGCCAAGTGCCCCAGAGGGAGTGAACCCAACAGGCAATGATCAAATGATCGCCTGACATCCATCTCCACCCTCTGACAAACAGATGCTAGTGTAGATCATCACTAGCATTTTTAATCAATACTGGATTCTTCTGACACATACTCTAGTTAAAGCAGGAATTAATGCAGGAAAGTGGCATGGCTTGTGCTGTACAGCTCAGGCTAGATAATAATGGTCTCTCAGGGCCTTATCTATGAACCTCTTCAGCGTCCCTTCTTACAAGGTATGGAGTCCGTATGCCCCTCACCCTTGTTCCAGCTTCACAGGATATGAATGGGAGGGAAAGCAAATAGAGAACACATTGGTAAAGGAGGGGACAAGTGGCTAAAGCAACTATTTTTGGGGGAGAGGGTAGCTTTGAGGGAAGAAGAGGTGGTAGGGTGCAAGGGTGTATATTCAAGTTCTCTAGTTAGCCACAGAAGTGGCAGCACTAATTCACGATACCCTAGAAAGAGAAGTCTGACACAACCTTGTAAAGATGCTGGTTTATCACTTCACTGAAATATGAATACAAACAACATCCTCCTGCTTTATAAAACAAGTAAAATTAAGCAGGTAGAACAAAACTTTTACAGTCCTGGTACCAAATGAGATCAAACGATGGAGTCCAAACTGCCAGGAAAACTAGACTTCCATGGCAGCAGGCCCATAGAGGAAAATTTTGCAGCACAGCAGAGTTAGCAGAACCCTGCTTATAAATCAGAGAAGTGATGTTAGCTTGAGGCTGATATATACCCCTAAATGCTGTTTCGCAGTCTATCCTTCAACACTTGGAAAAATATTCTGCAAGGCATTCAGCTTGAAAATTCTGTAAGAGTCCAGTGCTCATTATTCCAAGCACAGTACAAACTGTATGGCAATAGCTGGAGTAGAAAAGGACGATTATGTAGAGTAACTTACTCTTGCACTTAAACTTGTTTTCATCTTATCCTTGGCAGAAACCCTTTAAAGTGAGGGTACTAATGATTTTCCAAACTTCTTTCTTCCTTCAGGTAAAGCCAAGTGGAATTCAGACAAGAATCTTAGTGCTCCCTTTTTGAAAAACGAGTGACGGCTTCTCCCAGTTAGAGAAACACTTTAACTGAAATTAGGACTGTGTATGCTGTACTGAACAGCCCTTTATTATAGTCAAGAAATTGAATGCTAAGTTTGTATTATCCAAAACACCTTCAGTTAGCGTGTTTTTGGCTTTAATTCTTAAATGAAATAGCACTATAGCCTAAACTGAATATTCATTTAGATGAAGTTTCCTTACTGTAAAGTGTTTAATGTGATTAAGCTTTCAATTACCTGCTAACTTGTTTTCTGTAAAAAAAAGTGTTAATAGCTGTAAATAAATGGAATCTTGAGTATACATTACACTTTATTAACGTTTGTTGCAAATCAAGTGATGTAATGTTGTGCATTATTTTTACTTATCACTAAAAGATTTACCTATCCTCTCCTTCCCTTTGCAAAAATATTAAACCTTTGATTATATATAAGCACACAGCAATAGTGTAAAAATGAACATTTATTACAATTAATGTGATACTAAGACAGTGGTCACAGGTTTTGACACAATCACAACAAAGCTTGATCCAGCCTGGCACATACAAGTGACAGCGTAAACCTTAGAAACATGTTTGTTTAAACACACATAAAACTGCTTTCAGATTGACATTTTAAATGAAGGAAATTCAAATCACTTCAACAGCACAAACAGCAGACCATCCCATACCAGTTGTATCTCATCTTTTTTTGCATATTCTACATGAGTGAAATGCATCACAGGGCTCTTGTGTACCTTATACAAACGTGATATTCTAGTGATTTGAGAGGCCTGTGTTCTGTACATGACATGAGTGGATATGAATACTGTAAATGTGTGGTACTGCTTACGTCAAGTGAGCAAACTGAAATGTTATAGAGCCTATGGTCAGTTCCAATATAACAGCAAGCTTAGAAAAACACTCCTCTCATGATCACTGCAGATACACAACAGTAGAACTTTGCTACTCCACATATAATTTGCAGAAAAAAATGGCACTAACTTCTCAGCAACAGAACAGAGTTCTGTACAGAGATCTCATAAGACTAAATACTTAAAGGTGTAGACTATATTGCAGAACACCTATAACTGTCAAAATAAATGAACAAAGTACATTTTGTGGTCTATTACCCTTGATTATTTGTTCATTTACATGCTGAAACTCACTCAGTAATTTTCAATAGGACCTCAGTGTAAATTAGGTTAGTGGTACTGAATACAAACACTTGTGTTTGCTTCAGCTTAGTAATTTCACAATGGATGTCACCTGCATGTACGGTGACAGGACATTAAAGTATATCAATGAAGCAGGTTAAAATATTTTTACAATAGGTGCTTATGCCCCTATTGAGCATACCATAAAATACCAATAAATGCAAAGCTTGTTTCTAGAGTTCAAAATAAAAATTTCTAAATTGTTATATGCAGTGTTATAGCCATATCTGTTGCAGAATATTAGAGACACAAGGTGGATGAGGTGATATCTTTTATTGGACAAACTGTGTTGGTGAGAGAGAGAAGCTTTTGATCTTACAGGGAGCTCTTCTTCCAGTCTGAGAAATGTACTTAAAAGTCACAGCTAAACACAATGTGGAACAGACAGCATAAGCAGTTAACACATTTCAATGGACCATTCAAGGTGAAGTGGCCCGTTAACACCCTTCCAGTTCTAAGGGAGGAAGAAATATGGAGAGAGGCAGCTTGGGTAGGGGGGTTGTTAGTGGATATAGATTGTTGTTCTAAGCCATAAATTCAGTTTGTCTGTTCAGTCCATGATTTTTAGTGTCTAGCAAAGTTATGAATTAAGCTCCCAGGCTCACCTTTTTGAAAGTGTGTAGTTTTCTTTTGAGGATGAGGACTGATAGGTCAGATATAGAGTGCTAGCTTTGAGAAAAGTTTTCACCCACATTGTCAGTGGATTTATGGTTTATTACAACAATCTATAACCTACTAACATCAGCGCTAGAACTGAGGGGGCGCTATGGCCCTCCCACTTTTTGCCACAGGCTCTGCCCTTCCTCTTGCGTCCAAGGCCCTCCCCCCCCAGCTCAGCCCAGGCCAGCAGCTGGAGCCCAGCTGGGGAGCCTGGGCACCAGGAGGTGCTGCACCACTGACTCTCCACCCGCCCAGGGTGGGGTGCCAAAGAGAAGCCCTGGGGTCCCTCATCCAGGCCAGACGAAAGGTCCGCAGCCCTTCACATCTGACTGGCTGTTTGGCTCTTCCCACAGCCGGGCTGCAGCTCTGAGGCCCTATGCCTTGGCTGGAGCTGGGTTGAGGTAAAAGCCATGCAGGCGGTGTGGGGGGCCATGCGCCCTCTACCTACCCTGGGCAGGGGGCCCGCAGGGCGAGAACACAGACCATGGGCTGTTCTAGGGGTCCCCCAAGCCCCAGGCAGGTGGAGAGTCCATGGCTCTCAGCCTGATCCAGCTTCCGGCTTGACAGGGGGTAGGGTCTCAGGCAGAGCCACAGAGGGGCAGGAGCCCTGGTCCCCCCACTTTTGGGAAGGGTCCGCCAGGATTAACAACCTTCCCCCAGCTGCCTTCTCTCCATTCTGTTTCCCCCTATGACTGGAGGGGTGTTAATGGGCCACTTTGCCTTGAATGGTCCTTGAAATGTGTGTTAAATACTTATGCTAAACAATCTGTTTCACCTGGTATTTAGCTGTGACCCTCAGAGTACATTTCTCAGACCTGACATGTTGCAAGCTCAAAAGCCTGTCTCTCTCACCAACAGAAGTTGGTCCAATAAAAGATATTACCACACTCACCTTGTCTCCCTAAATTTTAAATTGCACATTTTTAACTTTCCCTTTAGGTTATCCCTTCCTCTCCATGATGTCAAGTGCTACCCCAGCATATTTTACATTATCTACTCATCTGAATAGGGAGAAGGGCAAAGTACATAATCAAGGTATAAGTCTATAGTGGTTAAGCAATAATACTGATGTTAAAAACAGGATGGTTCCAATATGCAGGCTATAAAAAATAATTTGTATTCCCTTTATAATACATTAACTCATGTACTTTTGTGTAAAATCTTTGTACTGAATACTTCCATTTCTATCAAATGGTCTGGGGTTGCAGCTTTGTTGCTAAAAAATGAAGCCACCTTAACAGCTCATACTAGTTTGATATACAGATCATAATAGGGTTCTTCGGTGTAATGAAAACAATTCCATAGTAAACAGTTAGTTCCAGATCTTTCTGTATTAACTGAAAAAAAAAAAAACAGATTTTTCACAAATGTTGACACAAAATGTAGATGAACAAATAAGTCTTTGGTTGCATAAAACCAAGTTCCACATTGTTACATTTAAAGTTGTCACATGTACTTTTCTTTCTGTTAAACATGACAATGTACCGAAGCTGATTCACTTGTTTCCTTAAGTCACAGTTGCTTATTCAACAGTATAATTACTGAAGTCGTCACCTATGATTTTCTCAAATGCACCAAAGAGACAGGTCTTGAATTGAAATCCCTTTCTTTTATCCTTTTTGGAGGTTTTACAATTTTGTTCCCTTTTTTTAAACTTTAAGTGGGATATTTTCTTGTAGGCCTGAATGAAGCAATTTAGCAAAACAGTAATACTGACGAACAGCATCTACACCATTAGCTAAACATTAAAATGATGGCAGTGGACATTTACAGTATGTGAAACACCAGGAGACTTCAGAGGAGATTTATGTGAGTCCAATTTCTTCAAGTACACTACGTGGAGTCTCTGCTTCCTGTGGAGGGAAAATTTGAGACAGTGGTAAACAGATCCTGTGCTCCTAGCAAACAAGCTCATATGTGGAAAGTTAATATGAAAAGTGCTTAATTAAAAAAAATCATAAGGGAAAATGTGAGTTTATATGTATGAAGTCCGATGCATTTCTAAAAGGATTATTAAGAAGTTAGCCATCCCTATAAACTATGGCATGTAAGCTTTACGACCCCTTAACACTAAAAAGAAAATAAATTAGACGTTCCATCATGGAACAAGTCACAACTTAGTAAAACAGACATGAATTTTTTTAAAATCTGTAATGGATTCGACATTATTTCATTTTGTGATATTTTACGGAGAGCTCCAAAAATCCCTCAAGTAAAAATAAAATGGCTGATGTACTGTACAGATACAATATCCTTTAAATCCTTTAAAATTCCTGAGTTTTGGAAGCAACAAGTCCTAGTCAGGCAAAATCAACAGTATTAATTCTCAAAATTGCCCTCCCAGCTAGAGACACTATCGTATACTGGACAAAAACTACTTGAGAAGGATGAAATGGCCAATCTTGAAGTGAAGGGAAGCCCAATATTTGGGGCTCTAGTATTCTAGGCCAGGCATAAACTTCTGGAACCAGTTCTTTCCTAGAGGTACTGCACTAAGTTTTCAACGAAGACCTTTTCCCTGTACAAAATAAAGCAAATAAGTGTTTATTATATTTATACATACAGTAACTCCTCACTTAACGTTACAGTTATGTTCCTGAAAAATGCAACTTTAAGTGAAACAATATTAAACGAATCCAATTTTCCTGTAAGATTTAGTGTAAATGCCGGGGGTTAGGTTTCAAGGAATTTTGGGGGAGGGGGCCAGACAAAAAAGACATTATATACTGTACAGTACTGTACTATGGTTGGGAAGTGCCCCTGGCTTACTCCACACAGGCACAGCCCGCTGTAGGCAAGGACGCTAGGAGGCACTTTCGCAACAGCAGTGCCAGTTTTCCTGGAGAAGAACAGGTACCGACTTTGCGAGGGGATGCTCCAGGCCCACCTCTTCCTGCCCCCACTCCACTCCAGGCCCACCTCTTCCAACCCCCACTACACCTCCACCTCCTCTCTGGAGCAGCTGCATCCCTGCTCCTGCCCCTCCCTCCCAGAAAGTTCGAAGCGCCGCCAAACAGCTGTTTAGCTGTGGGGGAAGAAAGGGGGAGGAGGTGAAGAAGAGGAACTTGTGCAATGCTCCTTTGTAAAGTCGCTGCTCTTACAAGCAGTGGACAGAGCAGGCAAGAAAATGACATTATAAGGGAACATTGCACAACTTTAAACAAGCATGTTCCCTAATTGAGCAGCGACAACGTTAAGTGGGAGGACATTAAGTGAGGAGTTACTATACTAAAGTCTATATCCAACTTTCATTTAGGGAATTTGAAGAGCTATTTTTTAAGCAACTGAAAGAAGATCTAGCCAATTAGAAAAACTGTGCTGTCCATTTCCACAATTACTAGCAACATCATCATAGTCAATGAAAATAGATAGTGTCTTTATGAAACCAAAACCAGTGTAATTTTAAAGCACCCAGAGAACGAAAAACAAAAACAAACTTACTTTAGCATCCTAAGACAAGGCATGTCATGAAGCAAGAAAAAGATAGATTACAATTAAGCAGCAAATCCTCAGAGTTTAGTTTTACAGAATATTTAGATCCATTTTAAAAGTGTCAGTTTACTAGTCTTGTACCTATTTGACTCAAGTGGTTTAGTATTCTAACACTAACACTTCAGAAATGCGTAATTTAATCTCTATATGCATCATATGTAGAATGATCAAGTTTTAATCTTCAGATTAACGCATGTATATACACTGATTTACTATTAAAGGCACAAAGTTAAATATTAAGACAGTTCCACTTCACTTGAAACAGGCATCTTTGTACTTTGAAAGGACACTGTTGAGTAGCTTAAGCCCAACATTTGACCCAAGAGGTCCATTCTACCCTCAATGTATATACAACTCCATCAATAATGCTGGAAATTAAGTACCAAAAGGAGACTAACATCACTCAACGCTATTACAATCTGATTAGACAAAATTCTGTAGATTTTTTCAATCCATCCACTTTTCAATAAAATTAAAAATTCCCCCTTTCTAATAAAGCCAAGGACATAAAATCTCACTTCCGCTCATGTGACACCCACAGATGTTTTCCCCCACTGAAGCAATATTTAAATATTCCCAGACCCGTACTGACATGGAAGCTGGTGTGAAACAGCCTTGGCATACGATCAATTATAAAAATGTTAAAAATACGTAGGCAAATTTCTACTCCATAATGGGGGGGGGGGATGAGATTCTAAAACGAAATATCAAAACTGGTGAGAAAAGAAATAGCATTTTCATGCTGTGAGAATATTACAGAACAAAAACAAATTGAAAAGTATATTAAAACAATGAGATGAGTGTCTTTTTAAGTATGTTTTCCTGTGCACTAATTTTAAGCATTTATTATAATAAATGAGGGTTGAACTTTATTCCTATGGTTGGACTAAGAGAAACAGAACTGTTAAATTCTCATGAAAGCTGGTGGGAGCTTGATGACCAAATTTATCCTGTTTATTTTAATACAATTTTTCAACATCTGTCAGGGATAGTCTAGGTTTACTTGGTCCTGCCTCAGGGAGGGTGCTGGACTTGATGTCTGCTAGGTCCCTTGCAGCCCTATATTTCTGTGATTCTAACTTTTAATTATAATGGATTTGAAAACCTACAACTACAGAGGTGAAATTGATTATTTCCTAAATGACCAAAAAATACTTCTTTCACAATAAACTACACGGTAACTATTGATTAATGTTGCCACTTCAATTTTTGTACACTAAGGAACTTTTCTGCCACTGTATATTCAATTCCCAATAATCTAATTGTCAAGGTTTCTACTGTCCTCAAAATAAAGTTTCTTCCAGCCAACTGACCCTGTGTAGTTAAGCACATTGCTTCACTCATGACTCAAATAAAATTCAATGTCATTTGATTGGATACAGTGTTATTAAAAAATCTAGAACTAGACCTCACGAGTAAATCATGATGTATGCTTATTGTACAATAGCGATAAGTGATAGTCTTGTGACAGATACATTTTATCCTGAATTCTTACCAACTGCCTTCATCATTCCAATTTAGGATGCCTTGATATTTTTAAATATTTTGTTACGAACTTTAGAAATCAATTTAAGACTTAAATACAACATGGACAAGATATATGCCATATTTAGATCTATTTGTGTTTTTTAGATTTAGAAATCATTTGTATACATTTTTATCTAGCTGTTATGGAATTTTTTTTTACAACATTTTATAAGGCATCTGCAAAACAGAATTTAACAGAGGTAACAAATACACATCTGAAATACCAGAAACAAGAGTTGAGAAGAAAGCCATTCACATGAGCCAGAAATGCATGCAATACTTTATTTCAGACATGCCAGGAAAGCTAATTCATTATCTAGTCATTAAAAAGCAAGCGGCTGTATACAGATAACAAGAGAAACAGTATCTCATCACAGCTCAGTGCAGAGCATTATAAGCCAATAGTCATGAGAGAATGCAGATTAAAGTAGCATTAACCAACTGCACATGTTAACACAAACTGTTAATGTCTTACAAAAAAGAGTAACAAACTTGGAAGTTTAAAACCACCCCTATGATCTAGTTTTCTATAACATATCCCAGAATGCTGCAAATAAAATCCAAAAATTCCCCTTTCATGTCCCCTTAATTTTTTTAAAGTCAGATAGACATTTAAAATGTACTGCATTACCATATATGAAATCCTTCTGAAATTTTAAAGTGTTTGTGGTCGATTTGTTTAACCACTTCTTTTATATTTAAATGAATATAATCTTTGCCTTAAAGATAAAACAGCTCTATAGAATGTAATTAGTGGACAATATAGGGTGAAGTATGTGTCTTCATCTTGGATCTGCATATACTCAGGATAGTTATTTTAATAGAAATCTTTAAAGTAGCAGCCTTCCTTTTGTGATTCAATATATCTTATTTCAAATTACAAATACTGATTAATGAACATTAAGATTTTAATATGCTATTAATGACTGAATATTAAAAGCAAAAAGTTAAAACTGTGAAGTATTAAGTTGCAAAGGAATGTACTTGGGTAACAATTTTAATCATTACTACTATAAGAGGACAAGTGCTCAAGTGTATTCAAATCTTTAAACACAAATCAGAATGTTAGAACTCTTGAGATAGATGTTTTTGTAATATCACAATCTTAAATGTCAACGATCAGGCATAACAATTTCTCCTCGCTACCTGTATACATAAATAGTAAATCACCACTGTCCCAACAAATACTTACAAAAGAAATTGAAAGTAAAGGTAGAGGAAAATGCATTTTACTTTTGCATTTTTCATTAGAGATGTATACAGTTTTACAACTATACATAAAGCTTATACATACGTATTATATATTCTATACACACTTGAAAAAGATAAGCCTTGCACTATTCCATGGGATCACTAGTTTCTCTCTATACACTTTTGATGTATACTTAAAAATACATATAAAATTGTAGTTACACCACAGCTGAAATATTTAAAAGATTAAGTAATGTTACAGTATGTATTTATTCAAGCTGAATGACTTTCACACAAATGTTAAACATAAGACTTGGAACTGTTCACACGGTAAGAGATCATATGCTGACAAGAACAATTTATATCAAGATGAGACATGAGAATACACAAACAGAAGGAAAGAAGGAAAGTACAACAGCAAAGATAATGGTTGTGGTATAGTCTATTGTGTTCAAGATGATTGATTTCACCAAGCTGAGGATAAGGTTCTGCCATGAATAAGTCAGGTCTATCTCCTCTCTGAAATGCTGCATGCATGATGAATGAAGTCATTTAGTACACTGGGACATTAAAGTATTCATGACGTGGCTACAAAAAGAAATGTATACATTCTTACACATAGTACACAGGTGGACAGATACACAATAAATATTCTTGCCAAAAGGTTCTTACAATACTATCTCTAATATAGAACTACACACTAGCCTTGTCTCCACTAGCCCTTTGGGGGAAATATTTTACCATTGTACTACCATTAATGCTCCTCCGCTGGTGATATAATGCTGGGAGCATTAAGACAGGGCACAGGCATTTACATTTCTATATCATCTAGACCTATATCCAGAAGACATGGGTTACAACATGTTGGAGAGCTATCTGCATCAGTTCTTCCACCACTGCTACCAGTAGCAGCACTGTCCCAGTGAAATTTCCAAAAAAGCTTCATGTAGACACAGCACTGTCATCATTATTTCAAGTGGGGTTGTTGGGGTTGTATTTGAGAAAAGGTGGCTTTTTTCTTTCCTTTATATGAACACCACAAATTTCATTCATAGATTGATAACTGCCTTCCAAACTGTTAGGCCAGCTCCTTTATGAATACTACATCCATGTAACAATATGCTACTAAAATGTTTGTGTTTGGATATTGAGAGCTTTATAAATTTATCTGATCGCCTACTGTGCATTACATGTGGAAAGGACCCATATAAACTACCTTAAACCAGATTATGGCTGGTGCTACCAAACAGTTTATCTGCACCAGTTCCAGCCAACAGACTTGCCCACACGAGGGCTCTTTATACTAATACCACTGCATTTGAAATGATGACAGTGCAGATAAGAATTTTATCAGAAAATTCTGTAGTGTGAACCCTGCCTCTGAAGATACAAATATTTTAATCAGCAGATATTCAAAAAGGAACTGTATTTTAACGAAATTTACCAAAATGATCGTGTGGTATATTTTTCCTTACAGTTATCTACAGCAGAGTACAAATTGTTAAAAGAAGTTAAAGGAATATTCTACAAATATTAGAATTCCATTTGTACTTCCAAGAGGTTCAACCACAACGATTCATTTTTCTGTGGTTTTAAAATGTGTATGTCTCATGAATAGGAGCCAGATACTATCAAGATTCCCCCCTCTCAAAAATGCACTTTTGTTTAATGATTACAAGACTTCCCTAACTCAGTGTGGTGATTAAAAAATTTTCACAGATTAAATCTTACTATTTAACTGAAAATACTCTCTATTATTAACATAACAGTTTGCTCTTGGATGGCATTATGAATATGAAACATTAGAAAAACTGCTTCAGTAGCAGTATATTGTTAAAACCCACACAGCATTCACAACACGTTCACTTTTTGCAATGCATTATGATGTTTTGAGGACACTTGGGTCAGAATTTCAAGTACTGAAAGGATTTAGGAGCAGAAGTCCCACTGAAAGTTGACAGGACATTTACTTTGCAGGCTGTCAGGCATTTTTTGAAAATCGCCCTGTCAGTTACTACCCTTTACTGTATGCCAATTAAAGACATTATTTCACTTTCCGTTCCAGGAGTCACCAAGAAAAGAAATCTCAATACAAGCAAAATCCTTAAAAAGGGATGGAAACACTTACAAGAAAAACTTGGTACTGTCTATACTGAAGTGCTATAGTGGTGCAGCTGAGTTCTTGAAGCATATTCTAGCACTGGCCCCTAGTGCTGTGGCCTTTGGGAAAGGAGGTATAGGTGCTAGCTCTACATCTACTGACATCTCCCCCACACAAGGGGTATTCCCCACAGAGTACTTACAGAAAGTTTCAGCTCCCCTTGTGCTGACTGAGTGGTGCAAGTTAATGGACTGGAGAAGCACTCCAAGATAGTAGACTGCCTATTTGAATATTTTGCTAACAAGTCTACAGAAATTGCTTTTTAACAATGGTATATGAATTTTAACTTTACTGTGTCTCTTTAGTAAGTACACTTAAATTATCTGCCCCTAGTTTAGATTTGGGAAAGGTATGTGCAACAGCTATAAATAATGCATATCATTTTCTCCACCAGGGTATAGCTGGAAGGGGTCTTGGGCTCCCTTTCCCATGTCTCGCACCTGCCACTATTCCACCTGGCTGGGCCTCTCCCACATCTCACAGGCACTTGACAGCTCTTTCTGGTCAGGGAGAAGGAAGATTTACTGAACCCAACAAGACCTCATTTCCCTAACTCTCCTCTGAAGAGCTCACCAATTAATTTAAGATCTTTCCAGCACAATGCCAACTTCTCTCCAGCACAGGGGGGTCACCTTTGACTATAAGGGCTCATAATTCAATTTCTTGCAGGATTGGTACATGACAAATAAGAATGCCCTAATTCTTCACTTGATGGTTTATCCAGTTGCTACCTTGCTGTTTTCTGTACTTTCCAAATATGATTTATTTTTATTCTTGCCTCAGTGCCAATATGGAATAAGCCTTAACTTGTGTTTCCTCTATGCTAACCTAAGGACTTCCTAATGCTGTATTCCAGTTGACTACTTAAAAAAAGTTACTTTTTCCGTAACTGGTGTTCTTCAAGAGGTGTTGCTCATATCTATTCTGTAATAGGTGTGTGTGCTCACCACGTGCACCGGTGCTGGAAGTTTTTCCCCTAGCAGTACTCATAGGGGGGAGCGCCCCCCGTGACCTCTGGAGTAGTGCCTGCCTGGCGCAGTATAAGGGGAGCTGTGTGCTCCCCCCATCCTTAGTTCCTTCTTGCCAGACAACTCCAACAGAGGGGACGGAGGGTGGGCTGTGGAATAGACATGAGCAACACATCTCAAAGAACACCAGTTACAGAAAAGGTAACTTTTTTCTTCGAGTGATTGCTTATGTGTATTCCACAAAAAGTGATTCCAAGTGATTGGCGATGGGTAGGAGTTCACAAGTTCCCAGGACGAAGGACAGCCCTGCCGAACCGATGTCATCCCTGGTTTGGGAGACAAATGCATAGTGCGAGGTGAACATGTGAACAGACGACCACGAGGCAGCCGTACAAATGTCCTGGATGGGGATGTGGGCCATGAAGGCAGCCGACGAGGCCTGTGCCTGGGTTGAGTGTGTCCTCACAATGGGTGGCGGGGGAATGCCCACCAGCTCATAACAGGAACAGATGCACGAAGTAATCCAGTTGGAAAGCCACTGAGTGGAAATCGGCTGGCCCCTCGCAAGCTCAGTCGAGGCGACAAACAGTTGTGAGGACTTTGTGAATGGCTTAGTCCGCTTGAGGTAGAAAGCCAGAGCCTGCCGCACGTCGAGCGTGTGGCGGTGATGTTCCTCACTGGATGCGTGAGGCTTGGGGAAGAGGACCAGTAGAAAAGTGTCCTGACCTATGTGGTAGGCAGAAACTACTTTTAGGAGGAACGCGGGGTGTGGGCGGACTGGACCTTGTCCTTATGAAAGGCCACGTATGGCTGTTCGGAGGTCAGGGCCCTGAGCTCTGAGACTCGCCTGGCTGACATGATAGCGACCAGGAAGGCCACCTTCCACGAGAGGTGAGATGAGGAGCTCGTGGCCAGTGGTTCAAGCGGTGGCCCCATGAGATGAGCCAAAAGTTTAGGTCCCACTGTGGAGCCAGGGGTCTAGAATACGGGAAAACTGGCCAGTCATAACATGGGAAAACACTGTGTGTCCTTGCACCGGCAGACGGAAGACCGATATGGCCGCCAGGTGCACCTTGATGGACAAGGGTGCCAGGCCCTGGGCCCTCAGGTGGAGGAGGTAATCAAGGATAAGCTGGATTGGGGCAGTCACCGAGGAAACACCCTGGTCTGCCATCCACTTAGAAACTAGGACCACTTCACCAAATAAGCATGGCAAGTGGAGGGCCGTCTACTTTCAAGGAGGACGCGCTGAACTTGCTCTGAGCATGTGCTTTCCTCTCCACCTAACCATTGAGCAGCCACACTGTAAGATGAAGAGCTGCTAGGTTGGGATGGAGGAGGCAGTCCTGGTCCTGTGAGAGCAAATTTGGGCAGAGTGGCAATGGCCATGGTGGAGCTACCGCCAGGCTCATGAGGATCCCGTACCAATACTGCTTGGGCCATGCCAGGGCAATCAGGAGGACTCGGGCCTTGCCCAACTTTATCTTCTCCAGGACTCCACTGATGAGAGGGAACGGGGGGAAGGCATAGAGAAGCCGGCCTGATCAAGATACGAGAAAGGCATCGGAGATAGCACCCCTCCCCAGGTCCCCCTAGAGCAGAACCGGGGGCATCACCAGTTCTGCCGAGTTGCAAATAGGTCCACCTGGGGAGTTCCCCACCTTTGGAAGAGCTGGTGGGCCACTTCCAGGTGGAGGGACCACATCTGTTGCGAAGAGAAGTGCCTGTTCAAGCAATCCACCCTCTTGTTGCAGGCGCCTGGTAAGTGGAAGGCCTTCAGGTGAATGTCGTGGGCTATATAGAAGTCCCACAGCCTGAGGGCTTCAATGCAGAGGAGTGGGCCCCACCTTGCCTGTTGATATAGAACATTGAGTCCGTATTGTCCATGAGGACCCTGACTACCTTGCCCTCCAGGTACGAGCAGAAAGTCATACACACCAGCTTCACCGCTCTGAGCTCCCTGACATTTGTGTGTAGGGTCAGCTCCTGAGCCGACCACAGGCCTTGGGTCTGAAAGCTCCCCACATGGGCCCCCCAACCCAGGTCTGATGTATCGGATACCAGCTCCAGCGATGGGGCCCTGTCTCTAAATGGGACCCCTTGGAGCATGTTGTTCGGGGTGGACCACCACTGCAGGGAGGTAATCACAGTGTCCATAGCCTGGGAGAAATTCAAGGCCAACCAGAGTTGGAGAGGCCTCATCCTGAGTCTGGCATGATGAACCACATACATGCACGCTGACATATGACCCAAGAGCTGCAGGCAAACCCTGACTGTTGTCACTAGGAACCTTGTGACCAAGTCGATGAGACCTTTCAGAGTCTCGAACCTATCTGGTAGGAGAGAGGCCCTGGCTGACACTGCATCCAGGAGCACCCTGATAAACTCTATGCATTGGACTGGGACTAACATGGACTTGGTGTTGCTTACCAGTAGACCCAAGGTGGTGCACGTGGATAGGAAAAGCGCCACGTGATCCCTCACCTGCCACCAGGAGGTGTCCTTGACAAGCCAATTGTCCAGATAGGGAAATATCTGTACCCGCCGCCATCTGAGGTAGGCTGCTACCACTGACATGCATTTTGTAAACACTCTGGGGGCAGTGGACAATCCAAATGGTAGGACCGTAAATTGGTAATGATTCTGCCCCACCACAAAACGGAGGAAGTGCTTGTGACCCTCAAATATGTGGATGTGGAAGTACGCGTCCTGTAGATCGAGGGCAGCTATCAGTCCCTGGGATCCAGGGAGGAGAGGATGGAGACCAGGGAGACCATGTGGAACTTGAGTTTCACCCTGTGCTGGTTCAGACCCTGTAGGTTCAGTACTGGCCTGAGACCTCCTTTGGCATTCGAGATAAGGAAATAATGGGAGTAGTACCCCATGCCCATGAACTCCTGGGGTACTGCCTCTATTGCTCCTGGTCCTAGGAGCTGACCCACCTCCTGCTTGAGCAGAGCTTCATGAGAGGGGTCCCCCAGAAGGGACAGAGGTGGGGGGTGGTTGGGCGGGGAGGAGGTAAACTGGAGGATGTAACCCCGGGAGATGGTGATGAGGACCCTTCGGTCTGAAGAGAAGAAAGACCATTCTAGAAGGAACACACACAACTAGCTGGAGAAGGGAAGCTTTATTGGGGTTAGATCCCTGATGAGGACTGGCAGGTTGCCCCTAAGCATTCCATCAAAATCACCTTTTCCCTACCTGCTTGCCCTTGGAGGGTCCAGGCTGGGGGACAGGCCAAGAGTGCCTGTGAGGGCATCTCTTACAGTCCCATTGCTTCTTATGGGCGGCCTCATACTTCAGGAGGGCAGCCAGGGTCGGAATCTGATGCGGCTTGAACTCAGGTTCTGCCAGAGCTGGGATATAGAGACAGGTTCTGGAGGGTCATGTGGGAGTCCTTCATGCCATGCAGCCTTGTATCTGTTTCCGCTCCAGCCTCCGAGAATCTTTGTTCTTTGGGGTCAGAACTGGCTGACCCTGTTCCCTGTGGTTGACCGACTCGACCACTAGGGAGTTGGGCACCGGGTGGGTATACAGGTACTCACGTCCTTTAGTGGGTACAAAGGACTTACATTCTGCCTTTTCTGACATAGGGGCCAACGAGGCCGGTGCTTGTGTAGGGATAAAGAAGGTACTAACAGTGATTCCCCCAAGTAACAGTGACTCCCCCCCCCAGTTTCATCAAGTACAAAAATCTTTTAGTTCTTCTGTTAAAACTTGTAAGCTAATATCTGTAGAAACCATTGATTGTATCTGTCCTGTGAAAGATACTCTATTACTATGTAAAACTTACAAACAAGTTAATTGATTTTGTTCTTGAAGTAAACACTATGCTAGCCTTAAGCCAGGGGTAGGAAACCTATGGCACGGGTGCCAAAGGCGGCACACAAGCTGATTTTCAGTGGCACTCACACTGTCCGGGTCCTGGCCACTGGTCTGGGGGGGCTCTACATTTTAATTTAATTTTAAATGAAGCATCCCAAACATTTTAAAAACCTTATTTACTTTACATACAACAATAGTTTAGCTATATATTATAGACTTAGAGAAAGAGACCTTCTAAAAACGTTAACATGTATTACTGGCACGCGAAACCTTAAATCAGAGTGAATAAGTGAAGACTCGGCACACTACTTCTGAAAGGTTGCTGGGCCCTGCCTTAAGCTGTAATTGATACAATGTAAACAGACCGACCCCCACCCTCTGTGATTACAGGGCCAGGAGTCTCATAGGAATTTAACACACCCCGAAAGTGGTGGTGACAGTAAATTAAAATATGGTTAAGATATGGAATGTATGTTGATGAATGCTTGATGTGCATGAATGGTTAGGGAGGTGCCAGTCTAGAAAGGGAGTATCCATCGGCCAAAGAATGTGTCAAGTGGACCACCAGACAACCCCCGGAGGGTAAACTGGGATCCACCCCATTACCTGGAAGGATGAGAGAAACAAACGTTGGACAGTGTGAAGCCACCAGGAATGTGCCATCTGCTGATTGAGTCAACCACAGCAGGATGAAACAGCTCCCATAGACTAACATAGAAATTAATTCCTATAAGAATGAACTCCAAAGACTGAGGACTTCGAGTCTCTGGTTCTGCTGCCAACCTCCAGGAGCATCAGGTGCATCTGACACAGACTTGGCTCCATCCTCATGACCAAGATACTAGCCAGTAACTTGGCATGAGCAACTTCTAGGCTGGTAACTATAACACCTATACAGAACTTGAATGAATGATTGTGTGAATATATGATGTGTGCGAGCGTGTGTATGTGTAAGGAATAAGTAGTAATAGGAATTAGTCAAACAACATTGTTTACTTTTGTCTTTTGCTTTATTATTATATTTACAATAAATGTGGCATTTTTACCTTATCCTTCTGAATAAGATCCTGTAGGTTTTTATTATACTTGTAAAACATTTGCCACAGGCCATTTGAAATTTTAGCCACCCCTTCACAGAGCGGCAATACCACTCTACCCAGTGCCGATGGGGACAACATGTTGAACAAGGAATCCAAGGGCTCCTCCATCTCCTCTGCCTGGAGGTGGAGGCTTGCTGCCACCCTCATTAAGAGCTCTTGGTGGACCCTGAAGTCCTCCTGCGGGATGGAGGTAGGCGGGGCTGCAATTGCCTCTTCTGGGTGGGGCGAAGAGATGCTTTGGGCGTCGGCTGGCACCGGAGGATCCACCACCTGGTTGGACTCCAGTACCAAGGACAAGCATCCCACCGACTCCTTTGTCGAGGGTCTGGAGAGGGACGCCGATGGTGCTTCCGAAGCTCTGGCCACCAAGCGAGCTCCCACTGGGGTCTGCACCAGAGGCCAATGCCCACTGGGCCAGCCATGATGCTCGGTGCCACTGCAACTGCTGTGGCACTGGCTGCCCGGGTTGGCCGGTTCGGCCCAAAGGACTGCTACAAATGGAGACCGGGCTGGTGTAGGATCCGCTGCTGTCTCTCGACTGGGAGGAATGGCAGTGCTGGGATCTGCGACAATCACGGGACCACAATCCTGATGTGGAGGACCGGTACTGACGATAATGGCTGATCCGCGAACAGCCTCAACAGGCGGACCCTCGACGGCAATCAACACCTGGGACTGTAGTGCCTTGGCGAAGACTTGGAGCAGGAGCCCAAGCGGGAATGGCATCGAAGACCATGCCAAGACTGACTGAGGTACCCTCTCCGGGACGAGAACTGACAACGACGTCCACCGCAGTCCCATCGATATTAGCTCTCTGAGGAGGATCAGTGCCACGAGTCTCATTCAGACGGAACCCAGCCCAAGAGTCTGGTCGGTGTTAAGGGCGATCCATGTGGACTCTGCCCCAAGAGGACGCTGGGCAGTGATCAGCATCGGGAACGTTCCCTGAACCGAAACCAGTACTAAGCCAGGGGTGACTGCGGAGATCCCAGTGGAGGCTTGCCTCTGGAGCATGGGGCCAACATCAGCAGCGCTCCGGGCACCGGCATGGACAAGATGTCCCAGGCTCCTGGAGGTCTTCGGGCGTGGACAGCATCCAGACATCTGGAGAGGCCTGTTCTGAAGGGGCCAGGCTACTCCTCTTGACATGAGTCGGAAGCCTAGGGCCTGGTGAGGATCGAGGACTGCCCAACATGGGCCTAGCCTCTGTTCCAGACTTCTCTTGGTGCTGCTGCGAAGAGGGAGTCTTCTTGGCATGCCCCATGGACAGCGAGCAGCAGATCACCGCATTCCAACACCGCGGTGCACGGTACCGGCTTGGAGCAGTCTGCCAGGGTCAGGGTCAGCGCTGACTCCATCAGAATGGCTCGGAGCCTAATGTCACTTTCTCTTTTGGTTCGAGGCTTAAACGATTTTCAAATCTTGCACCTTTCGCTGATATGGGTTTCTCCTAAGCAAGCCCTGGCCCAGGCTCACCGATTAAACTAACTAACTACAGGTACTAAACGAACGAACAGTTCTGGGGATAAGCTACAGCAACGCTGGAGCAGAGCAGTTCTAACGCACCTTCACTGGTGGCAAGAAGGAATTGAGGGTGGGGGGAGGGCGCAGCTCCACTTATACCACACTGGGCAATGCAGGGGCACTCCAGAGGTTGCAGAGGGCGCTTCGCCCCCCCCCGAGTACTGCTAGGGGAAAATCTTCCGGCACTGGTGCACATGGCGAGCACGCAGACCTATTGTGGAATACACATGAACAATCATCAAAGAACCCTACTCTGTTCTGAAAAGCAAATATCTGCTGAAATGCATTGGTCCCTGAAGGGAGTAAAAGTCTCTGAACAGGAATCTATTTCAGTGGGACTCGCTGGACATAGCTCACAGTGAGAGAAACAGGAATGCTGGAGCCCAGCAGCACAGTTTTGGAGTCACTGAGGCTATGTGGCCTATCCTTGTGGCAGACTGTGATCCTTTGAGGGTCTAGCACACTGAACATATCCTCCCTTGGGACTGTATAAAGGTTAGGGAATGGCACAGATCCTGTAAATCCATGACACATGGAATTATGAATTTTCTACACATGGGCACTAGCATGGCTGATGGATCTGCAGTTTCTCAGCTTGGCCACATGGCAAAAGAAGGAACATTTAAAGAGCCATTTAAAAAGGGGTGCTGCTCTGAAGCAGGGGACTTGACCATCACCACATGTAAGCCAGGTGTGCAGGAAGGCCTCTGCTCAGCTTGAACACTGACAAGTTTCAGATTCTCTGAAGGAACTAGATCAGGCCCAGGAAGGATGCATCACAGGCCTGTTCTCAAAGACCTGTAACTCAAATACTTTACGAGTAGAGTAACTGTGGTTAAGAAATCCCTTGGCTAAACCGATGTTCCTTGCTTCCATGCCACATTGTCCCTGAAGGTGTTAAACCAGAATCTTGAGCAGCCGCTGCCTAGGTAGAACTCTAAGCAACTGAAGGCTCAGAAAGTCTGAGACATTGGTTTCAGAGCCTAGGTGGCTGCACTGTGGAGTCTCATGTCCCAAGGTCTGAGTCTGGGAGTGCAATCTAGAGACCCAGAGCTAGAAACAATTAGTAGACTCTACTCAGACCCTCTGAGCTTAGAAGCACATGGAACCCAGCAATTAGGTCTACTCACAATAGACTTGTATTCATACAGTTGCAGCACAACTGTCCGGGTTGTGACATCAAACACCCACCTCTGAAAATCACTAGTTATTTAACTCAAATTTTGCCTGACATCATGAGTTTGGTTTCAGATTGCTCTCTCTCAAATATTTATTTGGAAATTAATGCATCATAAGTACTACTTCAAATGACACAGTCTTTCTTAACAGAAGGATGTTCAAAGGAACCTAAGCGAGTAAGGCTCCTCTGAAAATCCCAGCCTGTCACTAAGGATTTGTATATACAAGGAAAGTGGTTCAGATAAGATTCATATCTAGCTATCCCCAACCTAACTTTAATCTTTTCCCAAGCATAGATATACAGGTTAACAACTTTTGCCTCAATTTAGCTAATTGATGTTCATACTACTAAACTGAGGCAATATTGTGTCTAGATCAGGGAAAAATTGATATTAGCTCTCTAAGTATGTATGCAGTAAATGATGATGAATACACTATCACTGTAGTATCTTCTACACCTTCTACATAAAATCAGTAGCAACAGTGAAATCCCTAGCGGACTTCATAGAGAGTCTCTTACTGCTCCATTTTTGGGATCAACATTCTGTGCAGCGTAGAGGATGACTTTTAAGGTTGGGTTTTGTTTTGCTGGTAAGGGTTTAGAGGTAGGAGAGAGAAATGCACTAAACTGTGAGTGGAAATGAGCTGACTAATCTCAGGCTAACCTGGACCACTTTTCCTAGTCTAAACAAATACAAACCTGGAGCAACAAATCAGTAGTCAATATAGAATTGGTAATAACTGTAGTTCATTTTTCAGGAGTGTTTTTGGTCCAAGAAGCAAACTATCTTTGGGGAAAACAGGGAGAAATTTGAATTAACATTGAAATCTTCACTAACAACTGTCAATTGGAAGAGATTTCAAGACAAACTGCATTTGAAGATAAGATTGCAAAATTAATGATTCCACTCACACTCTATTTAGGAAATATTAACAGGTTTACAGAGCCTAGCCATGTAAATGTAAGAAACAAAAAACAGTAAGATTTTGTTTAAAGGGACATTTATACAGGAATCCATCAGATCTTAGATCAATTTAACAAATAGAGGTTGAGTCACCAGGAAATATTTCACAAGATATTTCTCTATACAAAGCTGCTACTGTTCACTTTCTTTGCAGTTTCATCATTAGGCAATGGAAGCATTATTTTGCAAGAATATAAAAATTTTACACAGGCACATAGTGAAGTAAAACGGTCATCTCCCTAGTCTTCAGTTCACCAGCCAAGGAAAGCGTGAGACAACAATAGTGACCCCTCTCCTCCTCCTCCACTCTCAACTGGGGAAGCAAAACTACCAGTTGAATCTTCACTCACTTTAATCAGACTTCAGTGGGTGTCTTTATTCCCCCCTCACCCACTCCCACCTCTTCCCTGATCTGGTTGGAACAAAGGTGAGAATCCCTTTAGAATGCAACACCTCACACCTGCCAGTTAATTGATAAATGGTGTATTCCAAAGGATGTACACAAGTTTTGCAGTTAGGGAAGTAAACATCCAATATATCATACCTAAAGCTTTCCAAAAATTGTATTCCTCATCATATATACCCCCACCGTGACTTATGAGATATATTACTAAGCAATGCACTTAAGGTAAAAATCACACTCAGTGGAAATTGTCACAATCATAATTAAGTCATGATCATTACTCTAACATTTGCAAACACTTCCCTCAGATATGCAAGCACAACTTCTATTGCATCTAATGGGAGCTGTATACATCTAATGGGATTTGTGTACATATTTACTGCATACATATAACCTCAAATTCATCTAATGCACATCACCTGGATGAGTCACTACAAAAAGTAATTTCCCCTCCCTTGGTATTCACCCCTTCTTGTCAATTGTTGAGAACAGGCCACTTCCACCTTAACTGAACCGGCTCGTTAGCATTGACCCCCACTTGGTAAGGCAACTCCCATCTTTTCATGTGCTATGATATATATTCTGCTTACTGTATTTTTCACTCCATGCATCTGATGAAGTGGGTTTTAGCCCACGAAAGCTTATGGCCAAATAAATTTGTTAGTCTAAGGTGCGACAAGGACTCCTCATTGTTTTTCCTACCACTATTTCCCTTATGTTTTCTTACTATTCATTATAACTGTAGCCTTGTCTTAAATTTGACTAAGTTCTTCATGGCAGAGACTCTCTTAACATGTGATTGCACAGACCTAGCACAGTGGGGCCCTGATTGGGGCATATGTATACTACTTTAATACACTGAGTAAAAACAACAAAAGAGTAAAAAACGCTGCATCTATAATATAGAATATGCTCTCTCACACACCCCTCAAGAACACAGATTACATTCCACTTACTGACACTCAGAATATGCAGTGTCCCAGTTACAACATGTATGAATATGCATCACACCCTAGAAACACTGCATGAAGTAGCCAAACAGGACAACAAATTATATAGGTTCCTCAAAAGCCCATAGTCTAACTGCCCACTATAGACTGGAACAGAACATTTTGTAAGTTTCCATCTGAGAAAAACATAACAAATCGGGGAACACTGAAGTTTTACAATCACAGAATTAACACAAGCCAAGCCATAAGGATCACATCCTTACATAGGACTTCTGTTATAGTGGAGAGATGGGAAAGTACAAAAAGAAATAGAAATCTGATAGTGATGTTTGGCAGACCAAGTTCTCCTAGCAATACTTACAAAGGTTGTTGGTTGTGTTCAGTGAATGTATTACAAGACTCACTTCTTAAAGTTTTATTTCAAACAAACAAGTGACTCTTGTCACACATCAGTATTTTAGGATATGCAAAATGTGTATGTCAGTAATATTCAGCACCTGCCACTGTAGCCCCAAACTACTTCTAGGAATTCCCATCTATCCCAGATACCCAGGATCTAGCCAAGACCCATTTCCTATTGAGCAATATAATATGGGAAAGGCAGTGTGGTCACACAACCCTTGAGTATCCATGTCCTAGATGAATGTCTTTCAAATATAAATTTAATATGTATCTTCTATATCATTATAAATAACTACTCTCCTATGATGTGTAGGACTATATAAAGGCCACACTGGAGGTTGTTTTAACAAGATATAGTAAGTGCCAATAATTCTAATAAAGGCTCCAATCCCATATGGCAATTAACTGCATGAAAAAAAGTGCTGTAAGGCTTTCAGATGGAACTCTACCCAACTAAGTTTCAAAAATATTCCCAGCAAACAAATGCATTGCTATGAATGTTTATTCTCTATTTCCCTTAAACCAGCCTGTCAGGGTTCCCTCCCCACTCTGAACTCTAAGCTACAGCCGTGGGGACCCACATGAAAGACCCCCTAAATTTATTTCTACCAGCTTAGGTTAAAAACTCCAAAGCACAAATTCTCCCTTGTACCTTGGATTAGGTAATGCTGCCACTACCAAGTGATTAGACAAAACTCAGGGAAAGGACCACTTGGAGTTCCTATTACCCCCTAATATTCCCCCAAGCCCTACAACCCCCTTTCCTGGGGAGGCCTGAGAATAAACAAGATGAGCACAAACCAACTTTGGGTTTTTTTAGACCACTAAAAAAATAAAAACAGATTAAAAACAGAACTTTATTAGAAAGAAAATAGTTAAAAGAAGCACCTCTGTAAAACTAGAATGGAAGATAATTTCACAGGGCAGTCAGTTTCAAAATACAGAGGATTTCCCTCTGGGCGAAACTTTAAAGTTACCAAAAGAAACCCAGGAACATACCTGCCTCTCAGTACAGAGAAAAATCACAAGCCAAAATAAAAGTAAGCTAATGCATTCCTTTGTTAGTATTTACTAATCCTGATGGAGTTGGATTGCTTGCTTTCTTGATCTGTGTCCTGCAAGCACACAGAACAGACAAAATAAAGCTTCCCTCCTCCTGCAGATTTGAAAGTATCTTGTCCCCTTATTGGTCCTTTTGGTCAGGTGCCAGTTAGGTTACCTGAGCTTCTTAATCCTTTACAGGTAAAAGGATTTTGTGCCTCTGGCCAGGAGGGATTTTATAGTACTGTATACAGGAAGGTTGTTACCCTTCCCTTTATATTTATGACAGTCTATCAATTATTTTATTGAATTAATCCAAGTTTTTGTTTTTATGTGCCTTAAGTCTTCATCCTACACAATTTATCAAGTAGCCTGCCCTCTTCCCACACACTTTACAACGTTGAACTCCCTCACACTTCCAAAAAAGTCAAAAGACTCCCTTCCTCCAAATAAATTCCAAGTGAAAGTAATTAATAATGTTAAATCTAGTTAAGTAATAATCTATAAGGTCCACAAGATTTTTACTGTTTAAACACAAATGCCAACAATTGTGTTTAACTGACATGATTTTGAACGCAATTTAGTGGTCACTGTAGACCAGAACAAACTAACAGCATTGCAGTCAGCTGACATGAACCTGAACATTTTGTCCTTCTCTATCCTGACCATTAAACTGCATTCAGCATCATGTAAACCATAATTGCTGGCACTCATGTTCATGTAAAATAACATTTTGTAGTGCAATCCAGCCCAGTTGAGGTCCAAACTTTACCAGCACTCTTGGATGCCAACACAGGCGTCAAATGAACAGCAAGCAAAATTTTATTTAAAAGGCAAAAAAAGACACCATATAAAGGAAGTTTAACTATTAAAATAATTATGTATCATATACATAAACCAGAATTATGACTCTAATCATAAAAGGCAAGCTAAGCATCTGAACTCATTCTTTGCAAAATGTATTTTCTTAAAGATGAAATTTCCTTTTATTACTTGCAAAATTTGTGTACATTTACATTCAACTGGTCTAATGAATTAAGTCTTAATCTTTATACATCTGAAATTACACTTGAAATAAAACATTCCGTTGCACTTGTACACAATAAAAGCTGATATATTTAACTATATTTATGTAATATAACTGATTTACACAGTAAGACCTTGGCTAATAGTCTTCAAAGTGACTTTTTGTGTGAGCGCTTTTTGAAGACAGTCTTACCTTTTCTTTGTAACACTGCCACAATGCGTTCCTCTCTTAGGGGCCTGCACAAAAATATGTTGCAATGCACTATATATGCAAATAAGTTTGTTCTCTCATGCAGCATTACCCAGTATTAGATATACAGTCAATTGCAGCAGCACTCATTCTATACAGAGCCCCATGTCATTTGCCTACTAGAGGTAACACAGCATTTTCCAATAAACATATGTTTAAGTGGGTTGCTTACAAGTAAAGCCAAACATCTGTTTAGTAATTAGTTTTGATATACCACTTGTCTAAACTCCATTAACCCATTTAATTACCAACATCAAAACAAAGCTCATTAAAAAAAAAATCAGACTTCAAATTGATGCTGTTAGTATAAAAATGAAAATAAAACAAAAACACCCAAAGCACTCTCCAAATACCATCATGCAAATGTTGCAGAAGGTTAAACCCATCACCCATAATTTCTGTGTATATCCTTTACTCATCAGGCAAGGACTTCATTACACGTGCAACAGTCTCTGCATAGCACCCATTTAATCCATGCCACCAAAATGGTAAATCTGGTAGTTACCAATTTAGAGGGGGGTCAAAAGGGCTAAAGCCTTAGACTGCTCTTAATCATAAGATATCCTCAGACAAACCTCCCCAGTCTTCATTCTGGCTCTACAAACACAAAATCAAGCAGCAGTGAAAATTTCAGTTACTACTTTAATGAATTATTTGTAGGTGGATTTGTCTAGATACACTAAGAAAAATATTCTGAACTCCACACAAAAAATAAAATCAGTTACTTATAACACTAGTGCACTTCAGCTGCTATTGATTTTCAAGAAAACAAAAAATTTCATTAGATTAACTAAAGTCCACTGCTAGAAAAAACGCAACTAGCAAAGAGGAAGAACATCTGTTTGAGGATCCCAGTAAGTTGCATTGTAAGAAAAAGCTCACTATGGTTTGATTTTGATAATTTTTTTAAACAAAAGCATGAAGTTTAAGGATAGAGAAGTTTTAAACCTTATCACAAAAAAAAAAAAAAAAGAAAGGCGCTTACGGAAAGCTGTTTAGAAACCCACATTTATAATTAACCACCACCCAGGAACCCAACTGAGCTTTTTCTTACAAGAAAGAACAGTAATATCAATTGTTCACTACTTATAACCGTAAGATTTATAAAATATCAGTAGGAAGCCACAGCAATTTTGTGTATATATTTAATCCCCGTAGTTGTATTTCACACAGAAAAATGATTTTTTAACCATTAACACTGCTCTGTAATTAGAGTAAAATTGGTGTTTTATGCCTGTATAAAGCAAAAAAGTTACATCACTTATAAGTTCACTTATTAGCTACCATACTCTCTCTGTTGCAGTTTAGAGCAAGTATTTTAATACAAAATTCACTGAACCACATTTTTACATCACTTCTCCTCTGGTTACCACTATCAAAAATTGAGTTCTGTGTGGTAATAATTCATAGCAATTATTTTCAGGTAGCATTACTATATGCAAAGTTAAAAACAGATGGATTAAGTACAAATGTCAATGGATTATCAAATTTATTTAGATTACTGATTTTAAAAAAAACATTCTTTCTATAGTCAATCATACAGATTCTCTGGCATACATCTAAAAAAATCTCTACAATTATTTGTTACGAACCTTAAAATTCAGCACTTGAATTTATATCCTGGTCAAAATTTTGTCTTTTGTGTAGAGACAAACATGACATAGAAGCTAAAAGGGCACCAACAATGTGCTTGGTACTGTACAAGACAGAGAAAGACAGACCCTAACACAAGGAATTTACAGTATAAGATACAGAACAGGACACAATCTGAGGGCAGATGCAGTGTTAAATTAATATATTTTTTTCCTAGTGTTTTGAAGCCTCATGAAACATCATGAGCAAAGAGGGTGGAACTAGAAAGCCTCTGAACATATGAAACATACGTATTTCTCTCTTCAACACTGTGTTGATACAAGGAAAGTATAAAATATACTGAAATGTAGATTATAAAAAAGTTTCTAAATAGGAAACACAGGATTTGAGAGACAAGATATAGTAGCCAAAGCCGGCTTCAGCTTTTTTGCCATCCCAAGCGGCAAAGCGGAGACGGGGGGAAAAGAAGAAAAAAAAAAGATAAGCCCCGACCAGCGCCACTTCGGCGGCAGCTCAACCGCACCGCTTCATTCTTCTGCGGCAATTCAGCGGTGGGTCCTTTGCTCAGAGAGAGACTGTTGGACCCGCCATCGAATTGCCGAAGACCCAGACATGCCGCTCCAAGCACCTGCTTCCTTCGCTGGTGCCTGAAGCCGGCCCTGGTAGTAGCAGCTTTATTGTACAGCGGAGAGCGTTCTCCAATTGTTCCGTGAACTTACTGTGCGTATTGATGAAAAACCCCAGTAGCTAAAATCCTCAAAGTACGATACATGCAATGGCAATGCAAGCTTCTTCACATTGCCTTCTCACAGCATGCCTCAAGCCTGTTCTGGAATAGAGCATCTCTGGGGATAAACTAGTAGTTTAGATTGGAGACATACTGATTCCTTGGCATGTCTGCAAAGATTGTTGATAATAATTTCAAGATAATAGTTTTGTAATGTGGATGTTGTTCACGAGACCTCACATCACAGAGGCTACTGAACAGTTATCAGATGGTTAAGGACTCCCAATTAGTATTAATGAGTCTGAGAGCCTCTAAATAGGAAGCATTATCGTTGGGATTTCTTGTAGTACTTTGAACACAGCTAGCTGATCTAGAAAACTAAATTTAGCACTAGTGAGGAAGAAATTTTCCAGCTGGCATATGTGACATTAAGAATTTATTTTGCTTTTATTTTTAAATATATGAAGCTTTTGAGGACAACTCCTTTTTATAGCATCCTTCATAAAAAGACATTTAAATTTTGAAGTCCCCTATCCACTTCCATGTGAACAAAATTGAAGAAAAAAAGAGGGGGAGGCATATTGTTATACAGCTGAACAAATTTTTGGGGAGACAGAATTGGTGAAATGAGGAGATTTTAGGGATCCACGGAACTGCCTGAAAACCTGCTGCAGGAGACATTAAGTGAAAATTCTCTGCAACCATGTTTCCTAACTAAAAAATTTATTTTCTATTTAGAGAAATTCACATTGCAGCTTTTCATCTACCGTGGTTCCGATTCCTTCAAAGACAAGAGAAAGAGTTTGTTGGTTGTTCATGAAGAAAGCATGGTTAGTGGCATTAAAAGCTGATTTTTATAATATAGATTCCACACTAAACTAGCAACACCAGCTTAGCCTGCCACTACTCTAACAAATTCAGAACTTGATTTCTATTGTTTTAAGTAATACTAACCAACAGGGTGATGTTCCAATATTCCTACAGTTTGCAAATATGCACACTTTTGTAATTTATTTATCACAAAGCCAGCTCTACCTTCTATGATATGTTTAGGACATTTTAATAGTAGCCTCAAAAACAGTTAATAGAAAGTATATAGTGAATTTATATACTTTTTAAAAAGGTTTTATGCAAATCCAACTACAAGCAGAATAGTCAAACATCCAGCTAATCATAAAACAAATACCGTATATATATACTCATTCATAAAGCCGAATATTTTTGGTAAAAAAAAGTAGCATCAAAAAGCAGGGGTCGGCTTATAAATGGGTCTACACCAAAATTTGATGATTTTAAACTCCATGGAATCATTGAATTGAATATTAATACATTTTCGTTTTGTTTACCTGGAGCATCTGCAAACATGGAGCCCCTCACCTCCCTGTAGCCGTGGTTCGCCATTCCCAACCAATGGGGGCTGTGGGAAGTGGCACGCCATTTCCCACAGCTCCCATTGGCTGCTAATGGCAAACCACAGACACTGGGAGCTGAGGGGCTCTGTGCTTGCAGATGCTCCAAGTAAACAAAACAGCCAGATCCGCCAGCCCTGACGGTCCGGGAGCCAAAGTCTGCCAACCCCTGAAATATAGGGTCGGCTTACGAAAGGGTCATACAGTTTTTGCTATTTTAACGTAACCATCTTGGGGGAGTTGGCTTATAAACAAACGGGCTAAAGAACGAGTATATACGGTAATATAAAAACAGGATATAAAGATTATAAATCACAGCATTATATCGGAGCATCAAGTATGAAGAATTAAGTAATTATAAAACAGACACATATGAAGAATACAACATAATGTGGCATGGTTTAGAAATTTTATTGACATAATTTTAGGATGGCCATATTTCTGCAAGTCATTGCAAATAAGTGCTGATCAAACCTCGATACCACACTACCATGTATCCCATACATGCCATGTTACCAAAGAAATTATCTTAGAAGTATTTTATTTATAAATTCTGTAAAATCCAATGACAGCACACAGTATAACTGAACGACAATTAGTTCAACCCACATGACAAAATTTGACTAAACATGAATTGTTCATAAAAGTGATATCCATTGTTTTAGCAATCTCTTCTTGGCCCATGGGGGACAGATATTTAAAAATATAAACATTTACTTCCATCATAAGTTACTAAACGGGTAGGAAAGAATATAATAATTTATGTCTATTCAAGTTATAAGCTTGAAAACAAACATTTAAATAACTGACTTAATTTGGGTTAAAGCTGTTGCATTTTGCTTTTGAATTCAATATTTTTTAACAAGTTACCCAAATCTCGAGAAACAAGCTGTGCAAAAGCTGTTTTATTTCACGGTTAGAGCCTACAGAGCCTTCTATCCCAGAGGATTCCCAAGCGCCTCACAAAAAATACAGTTCTCCCCCCACCCTAGCACTGAGATGCAGCCACATCTTGCACTAAAAGATGCAAGAAAGCAAGTGAGACTTCAGGGGAAAGTTAAGTAGGATGAATGTAGTTTCCCAAATTGTACCCAAGTATTTTATTTACATATAGGCTTTTCTACAGCATTTATCACCACAGTATCTGAGCACCTCACAAACATTAATGAATACATCTTCGCAAAACGTAAAATCAGATAGGCACAAAGAGATTAAACGTCTTGCTCAAGATCACAGGAAATCTACGGCGTAGCCATGATACTACCCAACTCTCATGACCCAAACATGTCCCAAAACAGTTCCATAGGCACGAGATCATCTTTCTTGTATCTGGCCAGGACACCAGGGCCAACACCTCTTTGTTTGTTGGCTATCCCTCAATACTAGAATGACGTCTGCCATGGGGAAAAGTCATTAATGAGACTTAAGATGGCTGAGGAGTCCAATTCGTGCTTCACAGGTTTTTCCCACATATGTGGCAAGTGGTTGCTTGGAAAGAACACAACTGCTGGCCTGGATGCCGTACCCTTTTCCTTCCTCCTCCCCTGTTTCTTAGCCTCTTGAGCAAAGCAATTCTCTTCAAAACAGGATGAGACTTGAAGTATGATACAACACCACTACAGCTCTTCCTAATTAGTGGGGTCAATGCCTCCCTTCTTAATATATACTTTCAAGGTGTCTTTGTACCTTTTCCTCTGTCCTCCACAGGTCTTCTTACCATTACTAAGTGAGAAAAGAGGAATTGCTTTGGAAAATGAGTATCAGCCATCCATACACAATGACCAGGCCAGCAAAGTTGATGTTTCATAATCTTTGCCTCCACACTGGTGATGTTAGCTGCAGAGAGAATGCTGGTATTGGTACAATGGTCTTCCTATACGATACAGAGAATCTACCTAAAGCAGCGCTGTTGGTACCACTCCAGATGCTTAATATGGCTTTGGTATGTCACCCATGTCTCGCTCCCTAAAGAAGAGTTGGGATGACTATTGCATTGTAGACCAGGATCTTAGATTCCATCCACAGATCTGTCAGTGAAGACACAACAGAGCAACTTTCCAAAGGATACGCTGGCACAACGGATCCCATGTTCAATCTCCACATCAAGATTGACTGTCTGGAAGAGGTGGCTACCAATGTAAGGGAAATGCTCAACATTTTCCAGGGGTTCACCACCAATGACAATTTGTGGGAGAACAGGGCAACTTGTTCTGGGGCAAGATGGAGTACCACCTTACTCTTCCTAATGCTGAGGGAAAATCTCAAGCTACGACAGGCGTCTGAGAAGAAATCTAGGGTGGACTGCAAGTCAGCCTCAATGTGTGTGAGGATAGCACAGTCATCAGCATACCGAAGGTCAGTAACAACAGTCCTGGTGACTTTAGTTTTAGAATGAAGACGTTACAGATTGAAGAGCTGGTCATCCATGCGATACTCAATTCCAATTCCAGAAGAAAGGCAATTACAAAGAAGAATCAAGATTATGGCAATAGATGGAAAAAAGGGTTGGAGCAATAACACAGCCCTGTTGTGGCTGGCTGGCTGGCAACCCTACTGTTGCTTAATATGCCTTATCTCCAACAAGTACAGCTGATTAGGACTTATTTCACATATCATTCTGAAGACAACACCTCCAAAATGCAAAGCTGCTTTCTTCACCCTCTTGACATGTTGGGACAATGGTCTAGTATTACATTTAGGGGAAGACTGCTGTCTACTTAATCAACATCACCACTTCCTACATCTCCCTGGGACTTTAAGGTCTTCCAACCAATATATAGATTTCCATTGTTGCCCAATCTTCAGACACTTCATTAAGTGAGTGCCTCCCACTGACACGCACAGTATTGCATTCTCACCAGTGTTCCTACAATATAGCTTCCTGTATATACTCATTCATAAGCCGAATTTTTTTTTTGTAAAAAGGGAAGCACCAGAGAAGGGGGTTGGCTTATGAACAGGTATAGAGAGGGAGAGGTGGGACACAGCCCCTCCCCCCAACAGAGGGAGCAAGGAGAGACACCACAGCCAGCAGAACCAGAAGGTAAGAGGCGGGGCCAGAATCTCTGCTTCTGGCCACACTGCTCTCCCCCCAGCCTCTGAAGCAGCTGCAGCTCCAGGGCTGGCAGGCTGCAGCTGTGCTGCTCAGCACCACCCCCCAGAGTAGGCTGCGGCCACACCACCTGGCCCACCGGAGCACACTGCAGCCGTGCCACCCGCCCAGCCTGCTGGAACATGCTGTGGCCATGCCGCCGGATCTGGCCCACCGGGGCAGGCTGCAGCCATGCTGCCCAGCCTGCCGGAACAGCTCCAGCCAGGACAGAGACATCCTCCCCTGGCCCTCCCCAGATAAAGTGGGAAGGGATGGGATGGGGATAGTGTGGGGGTCCCAGGCTAAGGATGAGGTCATGTGGGGGGTGGTCACAGGGGTTATATCCCTGAACACCAGCTTCTCCCCCAAAATATAAATTTCCCCACCAGTTGCTGTTCCAGCTCATCTAGGTAAGCAATTGGTGCACCGGGACACATGGTTTGTGTACCATGCCTGCCGCCGCTCAAGGTACACAAACCATCTCAGCCCACTAGCGGCTTATCCCGATGGGCCAGGGGCCAAAGTTTGCTGACCCCTGAATTATAGGGTTGGCTTATGAATAGCTCATTTTTACTTATCCATGTTGGGGGGGTTAGCTTATAAATGAACCGGTTTATGGTCAAGTATATACGGTCATTTATAAAATAAAAATAAAATGTTCAGTGAAAAAGAAATCCTTGCATGAAATTAAGCATATATATAAATTTTCTGAAGGACTGAGGTCTAGATGTATGATGGCGAGATGTGTCCCACACACAACTCCCACTGATATCAGTGGGAGTTATGTATGAAGAACACATTTCCCAATAATACTGTCATGATATGCAGGCTTGCATTAATTAGTCAAGACTCTGCTATTCTCATTAATTCTTTTGCTTTGTGGAATATGAGCAACTGCAGAAGCACCAAATCTGACAACAGTTAGGACGATGATATTTCATTGGTTTATACTTTAGGATTATATTCATAACTATAAGGGCTAGAAACATTTTTAAATGAAAGATCAGATTCTGCAGAAACTGAATGTGAAGTCACCATATTCACACTGAAAGGGCTCCACTCACCAATGGCTGAGTGTTTCAGCCTCTGTTTACTTGGATACAGTAAAACTATCTTAAGCAATCACTCAAGGGGGACAATCAAAAGCAGCTGCTTACAGAGATGGTCTTCTAATAGAGATGGTGAAAAATTATGTTCTCATCCACTTGTGGAGATCCCTTATACAGGTTTAAATGTTTGGGGATTTTTATTTTTAAAAATTGCTATTGCTAGCATTATTTATATGCACAACTGTTATATACTACTAAAGGCATATTACAGCCTTTAGAACCATACCCAATCCTACAGTCTACATAACTGCTCTTTCAAACTGACAGTTTCCAGTTTCCTCTGATGGGAAATTCTCATGGTGGTTCCAAAATAGCCTCCACTTCTATACATAAGTTGCCTCTCTCAGTGGGAAAGCAGGTTTTTAATACCAAAATAAAAAAAAGGGGAGGGGGAGAATTTACCTTCAGAAAAGTAGACAAAGGAATAACATTGAAAATACACTTATTCTTCCTCATATACAAGGACAAGAGGTCACTAACAAATTAGGATGCAAGATATTTAAAAAAGATGAATATAGTTAATTGTTGGTTTTAATGAAGCACATACTTTAGTAATATTTAGTAAAGAATTAGACAATTATATGAATACAAATATGGAAACAAAAAGTAACCAATTGTGATTTACCAACAGACCTTTTGCTCATACTCTTGGAATTTCCACTGAACACAAACATCAATATTTATAGTGAAATATCCAAACTGTTCTGCTGAAGACCACTGGAGGAATAAACCTTCAATGATAATATGTGGGTTGAACAATATTTGGGAAATTCTAGTGAAAGAAAAATTCACCTACAAAAAAAATTTCAAAACTATTTTGAAATGTGGTTACTAGAAAAAAAAATCAGCAGAAAAAAAATCTCACCAGCTAACAAGCCTTTAACAGTTATGTTCTTTGTTTAGTAAACACTGATGATATCTGTTTTGTTTAATGAGATTAATTCTTTATGTATTCTTAAATATATATAATAGTATCTGTAACTATACTTGTATTGGGACTATTATGTAGGTTTGCATAGTATTAGTCGGACACAGTATACTAGTGGCCATCATTGAATTACTGAATTCCTATATTCCTAAGTGAAAAACTGATACTTTATTATTGTTCTGTACTATACTCAGAAATGCAAGGTGGGTGAGGCAATATCTTTTACTGGACCAACTTTTGAGCTTCACGAGCTCATCTTCAGGTCTGGAAAAGGTAACCAGAGTATCACAGCTAAATAAAAGGTGGGACAGATTGTTAAGAATAAGGGGTTAACACACATTGCAAAAGAAACTTCTTAAAATGAAATAGGCAATTAACCTTTTTCAAACCTGAAAGAGAGGTCTGTTGTCTCTTCCACCAACAGAAGTTGGTCCAATAAAAGACCCAAGCTTACCAGTCTTGTCTCTCAAATCCAGTGATCACCATAGTACAACACCACCACAAACTATATTGTTTGTGTTATTTATTTATTACAATGTCAAGTATTATTAAAAACAATTAACAGTTTTAACTGGAATTGAAAACAATCATGAAATTGGTCACATGACCTTTACTCAGACACAAAAATATGATGCATAAGGAAAAGTAAAATTACTTTTCAGCTGTTCAATATGAGATAAATAAACGAGCACAAATGCCATAGCATTTTATGCTTAGGGAAGAAAAAAGTCACCACAGCTGAGCTATGACCTCAAAAGCAAAATGTCTTCTTTTAACAAAAGTATGCCTCAGTAACTGTTTTGAGTTACTAAATAGACTGGTAACTGCAATAAAACAGCCAGTGGACTATCAAATAAGGCCCTAATTCAGCAAAGCATTTAAACACTTCCTTAACTTGAAGTGAACCACAATGCTTAAGTGTTCTGCTAAACCAGGATTTACTTAAGATTGTGTTTAAATGCTTTGCTGAATTGATGCTTACATCAGGAAACAGACAAAATATAAAATGAAAAAATAAAATGATAAAAGCAATATCCACACACAAGAAAAAAGTGCATACAGAGATTAGATACTGCTACAGATCTTCTGGAATACTGTACTAATTTCAATGCCAACCTGAGAAAAGAATAGAGGGAAGTGGCATGGAAAACTGTAATTATGACGACAGTGCAACGTGGTTAATATCACATCAAGACCTGAACATTTTTATTTCGCAGTTTTATAATATGACAAAGAATGTACTCTTCTCAAATGGAAATGCACGTGCCCCCCTGCACCTCCACACAGAGAACGTCAAACTACCGTCAGAGTTGCAGCTCTTTTAAAGATGAGGGTGAGCTGTGTATCACTGATAACTTTAGTGGCCAGCACCAGATACAAAAACACTCAATGCATTATCAGTGTGAAGGGAATTAAGGAGAACACTAAGGAAAAATGAGCATCAAGTACACATGAAACCACAGCATATAAGTCTCCAAAATCAGTACATTAGTGAGATGAGCGCTAACTGAACTGAGGATGGAAATTACATTAGTATAACTATGTCTCTCTTGGGTGTGAAAAATCCATACCTGAGCAATGCACTTAAACTGACCCATCCCCTGATGTACACAGTAATAGGTCAATGGGAGAAATCGCCCATCAACTTCGCTACTGCCTCTCAGGGAGGTTGAGTACCTACGCTGATGAGAGAAGCCCTCCTGTCTTCACTAAAGCACTACAGAGGCACAGCTGCAGCATTTTAAGTGTAGACAAGCCGTGAGTGTTTGTAAGCGACTATAACAGCACTGAAAGGTTAAGTACATGGTACTCTAAAAGGTGCTCTACAGTATAAAGCATATCCTGGAAAACTGCCAGGGGAATACAAACAGACAAGCCTATAAGAGGCCAATTCACTCTTCAAAAAAACTCTTGCCTTTGCATGTTTTCCTTTCAATACTACTCACAACAGCCATTGCTTCCTCCCACTTAAGATCTGTAAAATGATGTTCCTTTGTGTGATATACATTTCTGAACAGCTAGTCATCAAAATGCGTTAAAAACACTAACTAGTTAATGTACTAACAGTACTTAATTTTTTTTTAAATGACTGTCAAGTAACAATCCATTTAGGGCTCAAAGAAAATCTTTAGCTTTGTGATATACTGTGCATATGAGGAGTGGATCTGGGGAGAAAAAAGCATACTGATGTTTGAAAAAACTTGAGACTGGTAGAATTGAAGAACGTATTCTATTCTTGTGGACTTTTTCTGAACTATTCAGAGAAACAGAAATTCACTGAAATAAAAAGATCCTCCAATGGTGACACAAACTCAACATTTCAGTATTCTTCATCGTCAGACTCTGGACTCACGTTGCATCAACTAGCATGAAAGGAAAGATCCTACACTAAAATATATAATTTTGTGCTAAACTTTAAAATCCTCAAGTCCTTAAACTGAACTCCCACCGAAGTAAAAAAGCAGCCATATAAAGAGTGCCATTTTATATTTAATTGACATAATTAATCTATCAAACAGTGACAAAAAACTCAAATTTCCACCACCACAAGGTAAAATAAACTTCAAAAGCAGAAAGGATACAGATTTTTGTTACTTATTGGTTACAATCAGGAAAATAGTTAACCCAGAGATCATAAAAGAAATCAGAAGACTGGGGGGGGAGGGGGAGACTGTTTCAAAGAAGCAAAGTCCACATTTAAAAAGAAAAAGGAGGGAAGGAGACAATTTCCCATTGCAAAAAAAAATTTTAAAGGGAGGTAATTTTTTTATTTTGCAATATTTATTTTTATAGTGTCAAACTAATCTAGGGGTAGTAATGAAATGAAAGGTAGATTTTAGGCAGAATATCAGGAATTATTTCGGACAGGAGGATACAATAAAACAGCCTCCTAAAGGAAGTCTCATTGCTTGTAATTTTTAAAACTAGACTGGACAAAATGCTGCAAAATGCTAACACTGTAGGGAACAATCATCCATTTGCAGGGAGACCAATTATTTACTAGGTCACTTCTATTTGTAACTTCTGTAATTCTTTGATTCTAGGAAAGCAAAAGCTTTAGATGAAAAACCCCATGGAACATTTTCTGTATGCCCTAACAATATCTGACATTAGTAGAGTACCAAACAGCTAAAATTTCAGTAGGCCTGTAATATCCACCTCATCAGGAAATTCCCCCCTTACCACAATAAAGGAATGATGAGAGGAAGGTTTCAGAGCATCCTTTGAAAGCAGGAATAATTAAGCTTCCCAAATCAAAAAAGGATACATTACACAGTTTATTGGCACCTCTATCTACAAACGAGTCTTAGCTGGTATGTCATCCTCTTACTTTCACCTCAAGTAATAGGATTACAAAATGCAACTAAACTATAATAGTGGAGAAAAAAGGATGGGATGATCTTTCGATCCTATAATTTAGCAATATGATGTTCCTGGGCCAATAGCAAGGATGGCAGAAGGAGAACCTCAGAAATATGGAATGCTCACATGACATCAACAGAAACAGATCTCTCACAAGACAAAATAATAACCCATTAAAATGTTCATAGGACAAAGCTCGAATACTATTTTGCATGTATATAGCATCTTTTACCAATGACCTCTAAACATTTTAGAAGCCTTAAACTTTAACATGCACATGAGCTGGGCAGGTTGTGTATATCCCTGTCACAAACTGGTGCACAGAGAAGTTAAAGTGACTTTCCCAAGGTCTTACTAGGTGTCATTGGCAGGGTCTGAACTGCTAGTTCAATGTTACAACCTTGAGATCATAGTTAGCAAATAATGAAATACCAAGAGGCTGTGTAGCAGGTTGGTCACCCGCTCTTGCCCTGAAGGACTTGAAATCACTCCTGGGAGAGGGCTGAGACAGCGAGAGGGCTGCTGGTAGGAAAGCAGCAAGCCTCAGCAGAGTGGGGAAACAGCCATAGATGTGGCCACGCCCCAGTCAGGCCACAACTGGCCTGTATAAAAAGGCCAGTAGTAGACAGAGACTCTCTCTGCCTTCAGATAGAGAGAGGGGCCTGGCTGCTGGGAAGCGGAGGATGCCTAGACTAAGGCAGGGCTGGGGAAAGGCCAGAGGGGCTGGGGAACTCCAGGCTGGCAACTCCACAGCTGCAGGGCCTTGTCCAAGGCCCCGGAGCAGCACTGGGTTCCAAAGAGGGGCAGCAGGTCCAGACCCAACCTTGCCTATGAGGAGTGGCTTATACTGCAGTCTGCCTCAGGGAGCAAGGGCTAATTGGTGACTGGCAGTAGCCTATGACTGAGGCGAGATGGGGATAGGGGTTCCCTGTGGAGGGGAGACCCTGAGACTGAGGGGTGTATGGCCAGGGGGCAGCACTCAGACGAGGCACCAGACCCGGGAGGGACATGGGGGCCAAATGAAAGTGGGACACCGGCCTGCAGAGGGCACTCCAACAGCTGGAGAAGAGCTAATTTCCAATGACCAACAGGAGGCACTGCAGGGGTGAAGCACACATCACTACAGGCTGGTAGAGAATTAAATTTACTTTATTACTAGGGATTTTGCAGTACAAATAAAAAAATTGCTTTCCAAACTCTGGGTTTAAGATCTGAGTTCGTACTTTAACAGTTCTCCGAAGTCAGAAATGAACAGTGGAAATATTTTTATTTCAATAACTGAATAACGGATGAAGTTTTGAAAGCCTTTTCTACTTCATTCTATATATGTCTATGACTGCTGACTAACTATTATTCTATAATGCATTTCTATTTTAAAATAAATTAACTACAACATTAAGACATAATGCCTTTAGAATAGTTATTAACTATACCTGAAAGAAGCTCAAAGAAGAGAGTGTAGCTTCTGGATTTGAGCAGTGAAACAGTAAAGAAGCACACGTGCATCAGGTATGACAAAACTAGTGTTAATTATCAAGATGATTAAAGTACAACAAAGATAAATCTAAGGAAGAGATATGGATAAATTAAAAAGAGCAACATCTATAAATATTAGTATATGCATGAAAAGAGCAGCTTGCAATTCTAGCAAAACACATACAACATAGGGATAATCTCTAAATAAATCTAAAGCTTTAAAAAGAATTTACGTGTGTGTACTGAATACAAGGTGAAAAGAATAAACAAAGTGAAAGATAATACTATGGTAGTACATATACTACACAAACAGAAAAACTAACAGGAGATTGCATGCTAAAAAGCGCTTTCTACCATATTAGAAAAGTGAGTGCCTTCATTAGCCAGAGCACAGCACGCTGGTGCTTAGGCAGGAGAAGTACTATTTGCTTACCTCCTGTAGCAGATCTGCCTGCTCAATGGCTTTAAGAACATTTTTCTTGGAGGTCTCCTGAACTTCCCCTCCCAACAGGAACTCATCCAGAATAAAATAAGCCTTTTCAAAATTGAAGATGATATCAAGTTCACACACCTGAAAAGCACAGTAAGTGTTGTGATGGGAGGATAGCACTGCCTCATTAAGGTTGCCCAACACTTCCTATTAGATTCTTCTTTCACTTGCTCATAACTTTGCCAAACTAAACTGTTTAGGCTAGAAATTTTAACTTGAGGCATTTTCCTAAGGCTTTATTTTTTGTGGAGAAGTTCAGCCAAAATGGTTCCACCACTTCTGAGAATGAGGCTAGTGAGAAATACATCTTGCCCATATTAAAAAATTTTGCGGATCATTTCTGACAAGCTCTGGTACACCCATGCTTTGGAGCAGGGACTTGAAATTTGACAGGAGGGAGGCCTTTGTGTCAGGGATGTGCCTTTCACTGTCCCCATGAGAACCCACCCAAACTGGGTCAGAATCACAAGCATTTGAAAAACCACAGTTCACATCTGCTAGTGGAGATTTGCCTGAATTTCATAGGTAACTATGATTCTATCTGCACTGAGTATGCTCTAGCCTGGGGCTGCAGGGGGCAGAACTTTTCATGAAATTGTAGCTGAAGGAAAGAAGATTGGGATAGGAGCCTTGGGGGAGAGGGGAACAGGACATACAACCACCCCCTCACCTGACAAGGGTGTTGTGAAGACAGGTTAGTTAACAGGCTGGTTCGGCAGAACTAGTGATGTAAGATTTGCCATATTATTTATTTTTATATATATAAAAATATAATCTATCCATGTCCAGCAGCAAACATATCACTTTTAAAAAGATCTTGTACACTAAGCAATAAGATGATGCACTTACTATATTAATAAAAATACAATGGAATTTTGTAAAAAACTGAAACCAAAATCAGTCACTAACTTACACTGCCAAAATACTTGTCAAGTAGTTCCACATAACGATGAATTATTTCCAGGGTTATCAGTTCATTGTCCTGATCTTCAATAGCACAGCAGAAGTAAAGGCTTGCATATCTGGAACAAAATTATCATTATTATTAAAAACACCAGCCCCCATGTCAGTTAAATTAGTGCTCCTGAAAGGTGACAGTTTCCAGGACTGAGAACAAAGATCTGTGTATCCTCAGAAGTAACAGATTAGAGGCAGTAGCACTGCAAGCTTGCCCACATAGTATGACTGCTGTTCCTCAAAAAGAACTGGGAGGGACCACCTCCATGGATCAAACATTTCAATTTCTATGGCCTTTTTAACCATTGGCTTCTCTCACATCAAACTGAGCTTGTTAGAAAAAGCCTTTTAAATTTTCTATTTTTTTTAGCTTTATTTCTATTGAATCAGGTTTGACAAAAAACAGTAACAGAGGATTTTTTAATGCATTACAAAACAAATTATGTCTTTTATACACAGTTGAGTAAATCACTTTCTATTGACTTGTTTTAAAAAAAAAAAAAGAGTACAGAAAGCATCCAATAGATAAGATCTGAAAATCTAAATTATAAATAAAACGTTAAATAAAACATTAACATTAAAACATCAGTCTGAAAAGAGAAAAATACCTGTGTTTTTCTAGAACAGTTTGAAGATTACTCTAATTACTAGCACTCATACCAAATCTGTCTGAATACTTCTATTCTGTTACTCAAGGCACATGACTTTCTCCACATTCATTTTAATGTCATCTGATTATTGCTATGTTAAGCTGAACTGTTTCCCTTCCAATGCTCAAGAATAATTTGAATCTCAGGACAATAGCAGAAATTCATGTCAAGTTAAATGAGTAATAAGCTCTTAAAAGGACAGGCCTTAAATATGATTAAACAAACAATTTGACCTGTTTCAGACAAAACAGCTTTTGTGTTACTAAACAAAACAAACAAAAACAAATGAACTCCAACTCCATAGCACTTGGCCATAACACATTCCCATATCCAGGCTATGAACAGCAAGCACCTACACCAGATTCAATCATAACTGTAAGGGCCACATTTGTCATCTTCTGAATGAGTAAACAAAGGCACATGACCTCGTCAGGCCCCAATGCTTGAAGGCAGTCATACTGGTTCTCCTAGTTTTGGATATTTTGAGGTCCAAGCAAGCCCTGAGATGGGCAAGCTAAATCTCTTGTCAAGTCTAGAGTGGGTCCTCTGGAGATGAGAATGTGCAAGAGTTTATTTCTGTGTTTTTTCTCACTGAGATATGTGAAAATATATTTTCCTCTTAAAACCCTTCATTCAGAGAATGTCTTGCCAATACAAACCATGATGAAGGGCTACAGCCTTGGTCAAAACATTTCAGCCTTCTTGATTTGTGTACATTGGGTATTTCAGGGGATGTATATATGGCACAAGCTATAAACTTACCAAATTTTTATTTGAGTTTGTATTGATCTCACAACAAAAGGATGTCAATGAGGCCCTGGGACTTAAGCAGTATATGTTTACTTCCAAAGTTTTAAAGAAAGTCAAATCACTGAACTGGTAGACATGGTTGGCTACACACCTGCAACCCAAGTTACTAAATCAACTTTGACAGCAGTAACCTCTTCTGCAGATGCACAGTGAATAATTTATTTCAGGTTAACTAGTTTAAGTTCAATTATTAGTTAATTCAAAGCTAAAAAGCATTCAAAAGTTGAAAAGCAGTAAAGCTTGTTTTCTCTTCCAAACTATGAATAAAAACTAAATGTGAGAGGATGAGATCTGCTATTTCTAAAATCCTGAAGGACACAGTGACCAGAAACAACTAGTTCAATTCACTAACTGCAGGTAACACTTTGTTTAATAAATCACTTAGTTTTAAGCAGGCTGATTTTTTTTTAATGTACCCAGCATATTTAATATAGCTTTAGTTTATTAATTAAAATCTTAAAATTTTGCTTGCATTTTATTTAGCATTTCAGTTCCTATCCAAAGAGCTCAAAACAAACAAGTAAAAAATTAATCCTGCAAATAAGAAACGCATTATTTACTAACATAATACAAAATGAAAAAATTAAGCATCTGCATAAATGTAAGCTATATAACTGCTTAAATAAATGTGTGTAGACATAGCATTTCCTCCTCAGGCCTTGGCTACACTGGCACTTTACAGTGATGCAACTTTCTCACTGAGAGGTGTGAAAAAACACCCCCCTGAGCGCAAGTTACAGCGCTGTAAAGCGCCAGTGAAACAGTGCCCCAGCGCTGGGAGCGTGGCTCTCAGCACTGTAAACTAAACCCCACAGGGAGATGAGTACCTGCAGCGCTGGGAGAGCTCTCTTCCAGCACTGGCGCCGTGACCACACTCACACTTCAAAGCGCTCCCACAGCAGCGCTGTACAGCTGCAAGTGTAGCCATATCCTAAGTTTGCAAAAAGCAGCACCAAATTTAGTGTAAAGGCTGTATTTAGTTGCAAATTAACATGTTTTAAGTATTGTCAATCAGTTAAACAACCTCTCTTTAGAAGTACAAAGGTAAAACAATTAAAACTGATTGCTTAAAATTTGCTTTGATTTAAATGAACCTACTACCTTGCTCTGTAGTATCTGAAATTCTAACAATTAGGTAGTTCTAGAAGTATAAAGCATGCATTTCAGCAATTCAGCTTAAGAAATACGAAAAACATGAAGAACTAGCAACACAAAACTACAAAATGTTAAATGTTTAGTGTTTTATTAACAAGTCATGGTTTTTACCAAATGTGAGTCAAACTGTCCCCAAACTATGGGATTAAAAAAAAAGAGAGACAGACCTTGGTAGAGGATTGGTTCAGGATTCTCTGTAGCATCCTCAAACTTGCAACCAAGATGGAGCACCTCTTGCTAAGGAAGATTGTGACCGCTGCCAAGGTTTGTCAGTTTCTGTAGATTGTCTGGTTCTCTTTTGGTTACCTGCTCAGGACAAAGATCACCAGAACTCCCTGAATATAAAGGATTGTTTCCAAGGCTGCTCTCGGACTGCTGGGCCACCAGAGTTTGCTCCTATTCCTCCTGGGTTTCAACATTATCTTTGGAAGAATGCACTTTCTCCAAGCCCAAAGGCACTTATACCTATCACACTAAGTGGTTTTTATCACTATTTAAATCCAGTCATTTTAGTGGTGTTCCCTCAGCTGTGTAAGGACCATGACTACACAAACTTGAAGAAAAACAAGGAAATAAAACAAAGGAAAAATTAAAATTACTTTCCCTGACATTGACTAACTTGCATTTTTTTTAAACTCCTTTTATTAAAATTAGCTTTTAGTAGGATGCATTTGTTTCCTTCATCTCACTGGAATGTCAATTACAGTAATGTGTGGAGAAAAGCAATTTCACTTCTGTTTTGTATTACATTCAAAAGGTCGGCAGAATCAAACCATTACTGCTACACAACCGTAGCATTCTGCAAGTAAAACAGATACAAAGAGATTTCTGACTAAGAAAATTAGACCATACTTTCACCCATAGAAAACTGATCTTGATTTCTCAAAGTGAAAAAATACTTATGTACAGATAGCAAAAATCTTTTCTTATTCATATCTGGTGCCTTTGAGACCAAATTAATTTGTAACCAAATTATAGTTATCCACTGCTTGAGGTAAACATTTATAGAATTTAGTCATTCTAAATAGCCATTAAATCATACATTTTTTTCATGTTTGTATTCATCCTTTTAGTTAGACAGCTGAACACAGACCAAGAAAGAATCACTCTCTCTTAAATTTAAGAAAATCTAACCTCTGTTCTTCAGCACATTTGTAAACGCATGAGTGGCTCTTTATAGGTGGATGCTTCCTACTAGGTTATCAAATTAGATTTAAGAAAAAAAGCTCAAAACTAGCCTGTTTTCATCATTAATAAAGGAGAAAACATTTCACTTTCATTATTTTCTTTGCTATTCATTACATGTTTTTTGATGTCTAGTAATTACAAGCTTAATGAGGCAGAACCACCTTTTGTAGACAATCTTCAGGTCTCTCCACTCCAGGAAGCTGCACATTTTTGGTTTACGGGCCAGAACTGTCTGAACAAGTTCCCTCGTGATTTTCTTCTTCTCTTTGTCAGACAACGGGACATACCACTTCTGAAGTCTCAGCTTCCCCTGACGACTAAAAAGCAGCATAAACTGCATCTGTTGAATTAACAAATAAAACTGTACTGAATCTGTCCATCTATATCAAATGCAAACATTTTAAAATTAGTTTTGTTTTATTAGTTTAAAAATGTTCTGAAGTAGGAAAAGAAATGAGAAGCATCAATGACAGCCATCCAAAAGCTAGTGTATCTACAAGATGTTTTTAAAGGTGTAACCATTGTCTTAATTAAGGCATGTTCTACACTGGAAAAATGAAGTATGGCTGATAAGATGTCCACAATGAGTTAAACAGTGGGCTGCACAAGATTAACACCTAGACGAAGAAACAGTGTTCAGGAATTTCAGAAAGGGAGGTTACCACCACCAGATGCTGAACACACAGTCTATGCTTCCAGATAAACTATGCTCAGCACTAATATACTCACACCTTTTGCTGATACTCATTGTTATCAACACAGCTGTTCTACTGTAGACAAATTAAGAAACTGCACCCTCAGCCCCTTAATGCCAAAACCCATGATTTCTGATCCCCAACTCACTGCCAACTGGATTATAGGTATTGCACTAAGAATACTTTTTTCACTTATATTAATTTATTCCACAGTAAGTCAAAGCACTTTAAAGACACTGATTAAGTTTCCTAACTCCCTGGGAGGTGGCAAGCCTTTTCCCCATTTTAGAGGTGGGGAAGATGCAGAGGTTGGCCAAGCGCTGCTGTCCCTCCCCCACAGTGATATTACCATTGTGTCTGAGAAAGCAGGTATGTTAAGCACATTTTCCTGCGCACTTTTTTTTTTGGGGGGGGAGGGACAAGGGGGGGCTCAAACGTCCATTGCACTTGAAGAGCGAGCGGGAGCACCAGCGAAGCCCAATTAGCCTTTCAGGCGGGTCTGCTTCGCCAAGGGTCCTCAGCCCTGATCCGGCTCTGCCTCCCCGCCACGAAGGGCTCCGGCAGTTGGCCGCCTCGCCAGCCCCGCGGGGCGGGAGAGCAGGAAGGATTCTCGGGATCCGCCGGCTCCTCACGAGCGGCGGCCGGGAAACCCACCCGAGGCCGGGCAGCGCCAGCCAGGGAGCCGCCGGGGGCAGAGCGCTGCCGCCGCCACACACTCGGCCCGGCCGAACATCACGCCCCCGCCTCTCCGCGCTCGGAGTCCGTTCCCCAGGGGGCAGAGCAGCAGTTTAACCGTCGCGCGCACGGCGGATGGGGGGGGCGCACGGCGCAGTCCCAGGTTCCCTCCTGCCCCGGGGTCCCGTTAAATCACGGCGGCCGCACGCGTTTGCGCAGCGGAGGGAGCGGCGCGGAGCCCGGTATAGCCGGGAGGGAGGGTCCATACCCCGGAGACTCTCCCCGAGCAGCCCCCCCCCCGGCCGGACGCGGAGCCGCTTACCGTGCCCGCAGGAGGAGACAGCAGCGGGCGGAGGAGCCACCGACTCCAGCTCTTGGCGCGCGCGCAGATGGGCAAGAAACAACCGCCCCAGGGCCCGAGCCGGGAGGGAGGGGCCGGGCGTGGCGAGCGGCTCCGAGCGGGCGGGGCAGGAGCGACAGGAGGCGCCGCTTTTCTTCCAACAAAACTTTATTAGCTCCGCGAACACAGGCGGCGCAGGGGCTGCGCTCACCCGGCGGCGGGGGAAGGGCAAACGGATGGAACAGTCAATCAGCGGGCCGGACATATAATCGGCGCGTGCGGTCGCCTTGCATCAGCCAATCAGAGGGCCTGGCACACTGGCACGGGGAGGGAGTAATGAAAGGAGCCAATCAGCATGACAGAACCACAATAGGGGCGAAGTAAGGATTACGGCAGCCAACCAGAAAATGAAACACAGAAAGCGTTTTTTTACAGGAGCCAGTCAGCGACGGAGATACAGATCGGAAAATGGCCTCTGTCAATCAGCAGCCTGGTGATAAACCCCTCCAACACATCCACAAAGCAGGAAGTGACTGAGAGCTAGAGGTGCTCATTGCGCATGCGGACCTGCTAGCGTTCTCTAGTGTCATCTATGCATATACGCCCAGGGGCGTTCCCTAGAGCATGGGCGCGCCCCGAGGGAAACACGTGTTGATGGCCGTGGGGCAGGGAGTGAGACACGTGCACCCTCTGGGCCGGGCCAGCGTTTTTCAGCGGCTGCATCAGGGTGTCGGTGGTTTGCAGTTGTTCCCCGGGGGCGGGCACAGTCACTGAAGAGGAGATGTAGTTATTAGCACCCTCGTGGTACAAGGTTTAGTTGTAGAGAACAAAGACTTCGGTTAATGTCTCTTTCACCTGAAGCACCTGACCAGAGGACCAATCAGGAAACCGGATTTTTTCAACTTTGGGTGGAGGGATTTGAGTGTCTGAGTCTTTGTTTTCGGGCTGCCTGCTTTCTCTGAGCTTTGGAGAAGTAGTTCTACTTTCTAGTCTTCTGTTTCTAAGTGTAAGGACAAAGAGATCAGATAGTAAGTTATATGGTTTCTTTTCTTTGGTATTTGCATGAATATAAGTGCTGGAGTGCTTTGATTTGTATTCTTTTGGAATAAGGCTGTTTATTCAATATTCTTTTAAGCAATTGACCCTGTGTTGTATCATCTTAATACAGAGAGAACATTTGTACTTATTTTTCTTTCTTTTTATATAAAGCTTTCTTTTAAGACCTGTGGGAGTTTTTCTTTACTTCAGGGAAATTGAGTCTGTACTCACCAGGGAATTGGTGGGAGGAAGGAATCGGGGAGATCTGTGTGTTGGATTGCTAGCCTGATTTTTGCATTCCCTCTGGGCGAATAGGAAAGTACTTTTTGTTTCCAGGATTGGGAACAGAGAGGGAGATTCACCCTGTTTGGGTTCACAGAGCTTGTGTCTGTGTATCTCTCCAGGAGCACCTGGAGGGGGGAAGGGAAAAAGGATTATTTCCCTTTGTTGTGAGACTCAAGGGATTTGGGTCTTGGGGTCCCCAGGGAAGGTTTTTCAGGGGGACCAGAGTGCCCCAAAACACTCTAATTTTTTGGGTGGTGGCAGCAGGTACCAGGTCCAAGCTGGTAACTAAGCTTGGAGGTTTTCATGCTAACCCCCATATTTTGGACGCTAAGGTCCAAATCTGGGACTAAGGTTATTACATGAGTGGCAGCTGGTGGGAGATAGACAGAATCCAGAAGCCAGTAGAAATATTATATTTTTCTTTTCTCTGCTAAGGGCTTTTTAGCAGAGAGAAGCAGTTGGTTTTAAAAGGGAACCAGAGAGAATTTTTTTTTCTGCTCTCTCTCGCAGTTTGTGGCTTGCATGTTAAGGGTCTTTTGTCATGCAATAGCCCTCCCATTAGGAGGCAAGTACCAGCACTTATAGGCATGCAAATAAAGTGGTTTTTCTGGTTTCCCTTCATTGAACATTAGCTAGAGAGAGAAAAGGAAAATTAGCTAAAGGCACTGTTGCTAGGCAGACTTCAGGAGGCAACAGAGAACCTGCAGTTCAGAAGATAAACACCGGAGGGCACCCCAACACAAGAAAACAGGAACCATGACTTCTAAGGCAAAAATTGACGCCGAAGAACAAATCAAAGAAGCTGAACACAGGCGACAACTGGAAATAAAACAAAAAGAGATGGAGATGAAAGAAAGAGAAGAACAGATCAAAGAGGCAGCCTACCAAAGAGAACAGGCAGCCAAAGAGGCAGCCAAGGAGGCAGCACACAAAAGAAAACTAGAAGAAGAAGAGGTGGCCTACCGAAGGAAACAAGCAGAAGAAGAGTTGGCCCACCGCCGAGAAATGGAAAAGCACCAAAAAGAAATGGAAAAAACAACAAAAAGAGAATGAAGAGAAGGAAAAACAGAGAAAACATGAACTGGAGTTGGCAAAAGCTGGGCTGCATGTGCCAGCCAACCCTAACAACCCGGCGCCAATTATTGCTCCACAGCACAGGAAATTTCCCACCTACAAGGCAGGTGATGACACCGAGGCCTTCTTGGAAAATTTTGAAAGAGCCTGTCTTGGGTACAGCATTCCCGAAGACCAGTACATGGTAGAATTGAGGTCACAGCTCAGTGGACCTTTAGCAGAGGTGGCAGCTGAAATGCCTAAGCACCAAATGAATGACTATAAACTTTTTCTAACCAAGGCCAGATACAGGATGGGGATAACCCCAGATCATGCCCGTCGGCGCTTCAGAACCCAAAAGTGGAAACCAGAGGTGTCATTTCCCAAACACGCCTACTACATTGCAAAAACTATGAGGCCTGGCTAACAGGAAACAACATTCAAACCTTGGAAGAACTGAACCTCCTCATACAAATGGAGCAGTTCTTGGATGGTGTTCCTGAAGACATCACGCGGTACATACAAGATGGAAACCCCAAGAATATCGCTGAGGCGGGGGAGATTGGAGCCAAATGGATGGAACTGGCAGAAAGCAAGAAAGCTACTGTCAAGGGGAACGATTACCCCAGGGAGCACACAGACCATAAACCCTACAACCGAGGACAGCCAAAGACCCCACATACCACCCAAGTAAAGCCACAGATACCCTACCCTTCAACCTCACCAGTCTCCAGTAACTCACCTCGGCCCAGTGACCCATCAGATGGAAGATGCTTTAAGTGTAATGAACTGGGACATATCAAGGCCAAGTGTCCCAAGAACACCATGCGACTGCAATTCATTACACCACCATCACACCAAAGATCCCCAGGCCCGGATGCCTCTCAAATACCCTTGGAGCGAAGGGAAAATTTGAGAGTGGGCGGAAAGAAGGTTACTGCGTGGAGAGACACGGGGGCACAAGTGTCAGCTATCCACCAATCCTTCGTTGACCCCAAATTCATCAACCCAAAGGCCAAAGTTACAATTTACCCCTTCATGTCACAAGCTGTAGACTTGCCTACAGCTCAACTGCCTGTCCAGTACAAAGGCTGGTCAGGAATGTGGACTTTCGCAGTCTATGACAATTATCCTATCCCCATGCTACTGGGGGAAGACTTGGCCAACCAGGTGAGGCGGGCCAAGAGAGTGGGAATGGTTACACGTAGCCAAACCAGGCAAGCTTCCAGACCCATTCCTGTTCCTGAACCATCCACAGAGGCACCGTCTGTGTTACCAGAGACCCAGACAGAGGTAGAGGACCCGGATTCCATGCCTACCACTGAAACAGCCACAGCATCTCCAGTCCCAGGCCCGGAACTGGAACAGCAACCAGCACCAGCAAGTGCAACTACATCTTCAAACTCAACGCCAGAGGGCGCCAGCGAGCCAAAACTGGCAGAAGCGACAGACAGCCATACCCAAAAGGCTCAGCCAGAGCCTGAAATACCCTCAGGTGCACCAGCGGAGAGCGGTTCACCAGCAACGGAAACAACCCCATCACCTACATCGCTTCCAGAGGGACCAAGCCCAAGTCCACAGTCTGAGGAAGAACTGGTGACCCCAGCCTCAAGGGAACAGTTCCAGGCTGAGCAGGAAGCGGATGACAGCCTTCAGAAAGCTTGGGCGGCGGCACGGAGCACCCCACCGCCTCTCAGCTCTTCTAATCGATCCCGGTTTGTTATAGACCAAGGACTTTTGTACAAGGAAATTCTTTCTGGTGGACACCGGGAAGAATGGCAGCCGCAAAAACAGTTGGTGGTTCCAACTAAGTACCGGGGGAAGCTCTTAAGCTTAGCCCATGATCATCCCATTGGCCATGCTGGGGTGAACAGAACCAAGGACCGGTTGGGGAAGTCCTTCCACTGGGAGGGGATGGGCAAGGACGTTGCCAAGTATGTCCGGTCTTGTGAGGTATGCCAAAGAGTGGGTAAGCCTCAAGACCAGGTCAAGGCCCCTCTCCAGCCACTCCCCATAATTGAGGTCCCATTTCAGCGAGTAGCTGTGGATATTCTGGGCCCTTTCCCAAAAAAGACGCCCAGAGGAAAGCAGTACGTACTGACTTTAGTGGACTTTGCTACCCGATGGCCAGAAGCAGTCGCTCTAGGCAACACCAGGGCTAACACTGTGTGCCTGGCCCTAACAGACATCTTTGCCAGGGTAGGTTGGCCCTCTGACATCCTTACAGATTCAGGGTCTAATTTCCTGGCAGGGACCATGGAAAAACTGTGGGAAACTCATGGGGTGAATCACTTGGTTGCCACCCCGTACCACCATCAAACCAATGGCCTGGTGGAAAGGTTCAATGGAACTTTGGGGGCCATGATACGAAAATTCATCAACGAATTCTCCAATAATTGGGACCTAGTGTTGCAGCAGTTGCTGTTTGCCTACAGGGCTGTACCACATCCCAGTTTAGGGTTTTCACCATTTGAACTTGTGTATGGTCACGAGGTTAAGGGGCCATTACAGTTGGTGAAGCAGCAATGGGAGGGGTTTACGCCTTCTCCAGGAACTAACATTCTGGACTTTGTAAGCAACCTACAAAGCACCCTCCGACACTCTTTAGCCCTTGCTAGAGAGAACCTAAAGGATGCTCAAGAAGAGCAAAAGGCCTGGTATGACAGACATGCCAGAGATCGGTCCTTCAAGGTAGGAGACCAGGTTATGGTCTTGAAGGCGCAACAGGCCCATAAGATGGAAGCATCATGGGAAGGGCCATTCACGGTCCAAGAGCGCCTGGGAGCTGTAAACTACCTCATAGCATTTCCCAATTCCTCACTAAAGCCTAAAGTGTACCATGTTAATTCTCTCAAGCCTTTCTATTCCAGAGACTTACAGGTTTGTCAGTTTACAGTCCAGGGAGAGGATGCTGAGTGGCCTGACGGTGTCTTCTACGACGGGAAAAAAGACGGTGGCGTGGAAGAGGTGAACCTCTCAACCACCCTGGAACGTCTGCAGCGGCAACAAATCAAGGAGCTGTGCACTAGCTTCGCCCCATTGTTCTCAGCCACCCCAGGACGGACTGAACGGGCATACCACTCCATTGATACAGGTAATGCTCACCCAATCAGAACCCCACCTTACCGAGTGTCTCCTCATGCCCAAGCTGCTATAGAACGGGAGATCCAGAACATGCTACAGATGGGTATAATCCGCCCATCTACCAGTGCATGGGCATCTCCAGTGGTTCTGGTACCCAAACCAGATGGGGAAATACGCTTTTGCGTGGACTACCGTAAGCTAAATGCTGTAACTCGTCCGGACAACTATCCAATGCCACGTACCGATGAGCTATTGGAAAAGTTGGGACGTGCCCAGTTCATCTCTACAATAGACTTAACCAAGGGGTACTGGCAAGTACCGCTAGATGAACCTGCCAAGGAGAGGTCAGCATTCGTCACCCATGCGGGGGTGTATGAATTCAATGTCCTTCCTTTCGGCCTTCGTAATGCACCCGCCACCTTCCAAAGGCTGGTAGATGGTCTACTAGCTGGACTGGGAGAATTTGCAGTTGCCTACCTCGATGATGTGGCCATTTTTTCTGACTCCTGGCCCGAACACCTACTACACCTGGAAAAGGTCTTTGAGCGCATCAGGCAGGCAGGACTAACTGTTAAGGCCAAAAAGTGTCAAATAGGCCAAAACAGAGTGACTTACCTGGGGCACCAGGTGGGTCGAGGAACCATAAACCCCCTACAGGCCAAGGTGGATGCTATCCAAAAGTGGCCTGTCCCAAGGTCAAAGAAACAGGTCCAATCCTTCTTAGGCTTGGCCGGATACTACAGGCGATTTGTACCACACTACAGCCAAATCGCTGCCCCACTGACCGACCTGACCAAAAAGACCCAGCCAAATGCAGTTAAGTGGACTGATGAGTGTCAAAAGGCCTTTACCCAACTTAAGGCAACGCTCATGTCTGACCCTGTGCTCAGGGCCCCGGATTTTGACAAGCCATTCCTAGTAACCACAGATGCATCTGAGCGTGGTATAGGAGCAGTGCTCATGCAGGAAGCAACAGATCACAACTTCCATCCTGTCGTGTTTCTCAGCAAGAAACTGTCTGAGAGGGAAAGTCACTGGTCAGTCAGTGAAAAGGAATGCTATGCCATTGTGTACGCCCTGGAAAAGCTACGCCCATATGTTTGGGGACGGCGGTTCCAACTACAAACTGACCATGCTGCACTAAAGTGGCTTCATACTGCCAAGGGGAACAACAAGAAACTTCTTCGTTGGAGTTTAGCTCTCCAAGATTTTGATTTTGAAATTCAACACATCACAGGAGCTTCTAATAAAGTTGCTGATGCACTCTCCCGTGAGAGTTTCCCAGAATTCAGTAGTTAAAAAGTGTTCTTAAAATGTAGAAGTCTGTTAGTTATATACTTAGGAGTATATGTAAAGGTGTATGTGTTGTATTAATCTGTTTATTTTCAAGTTCTAGAAGGAAATCGCCGCCAGTGAGCTTCCCCACTGTCTGCAATTTGGGGGGCGTGTCATAAACAGATAGCTAAGGGTTAATGTCTCTTTCACCTGAAGCACCTGACCAGAGGACCAATCAGGAAACCGGATTTTTTCAACTTTGGGTGGAGGGATTTGAGTGCCTGAGTCTTTGTTTTCGGGCTGCCTGCTTTCTCTGAGCTTTGGAGAAGTAGTTCTACTTTCTAGTCTTCTGTTTCTAAGTGTAAGGACAAAGAGATCAGATAGTAAGTTCTATGGTTTCTTTTCTTTGGTATTTGCATGAATATAAGTGCTGGAGTGCTTTGATTTGTATTCTTTTGGAATAAGGCTGTTTATTCAATATTCTTTTAAGCAATTGACCCTGTGTTGTATCATCTTAATACAGAGAGAACATTTGTACTTATTTTTCTTTCTTTTTATATAAAGCTTTCTTTTAAGACCTGTGGGAGTTTTTCTTTACTTCAGGGAAATTGAGTCTGTACTCACCAGGGAATTGGTGGGAGGAAGGAATCGGGGAGATCTGTGTGTTGGATTGCTAGCCTGATTTTTGCATTCCCTCTGGGCGAATAGGAAAGTACTTTTTGTTTCCAGGATTGGGAACAGAGAGGGAGATTCACTCTGTTTGGGTTCACAGAGCTTGTGTCTGTGTATCTCTCCAGGAGCACCTGGAGGGGGGAAGGGAAAAAGGATTATTTCCCTTTGTTGTGAGACTCAAGGGATTTGGGTCTTGGGGTCCCCAGGGAAGGTTTTTCAGGGGGACCAGAGTGCCCCAAAACACTCTAATTTTTTGGGTGGTGGCAGCAGGTACCAGGTCCAAGCTGGTAACTAAGCTTGGAGGTTTTCATGCTAACCCCCATATTTTGGACGCTAAGGTCCAAATCTGGGACTAAGGTTATTACACCGGGCCAGCGTTTTTCAGCGGCTGCATCAGGGTGTCGGTGGTTTGCAGTTGTTCCCCGGGGGCGGGCACAGTCACTGAAGAGGAGATGTAGTTATTAGCACCCTCGTGGTACAAGGTTTAGTTGTAGAGAACAAAGACTTCGATGGTGAGCAGCTGAGTCTAATGCCTTGCACTTTTAATTAAAATGCACACACTAGCGTGAATGCCACGTTAAAGTTGGGAGATCATCTACTCATAAAGTATGAAATTTCCAAGAGTTACAGTTGTCCCTACAACTCTATACAATCCACGCTATGTACCGTGTATATTTTATAGTGCAAGTGCCTTCATTTTAGTCTCCTTCCTTGATTCACAACATGCCCTTCCCCTTTGTATCCCTCCCTAAAATGCAGTCTCCATATGTTTTATCCCTAGTTTTTTCCCTCCAGAAATATTATCTAAATTCCTTTCTTCTTGGAGATAATATATTCCACTGAAATCAATGGGGTACTGATTTTTTTTGTTTTGTTTTGAAACAAATGAAATACATTGTCTCCATGTGCAAAACTGCTGAATTTAGACTGGCATAATTTTAAACTTAACAGATTTTCTTAAAACTCACCTTTTTGGTGTGTGTCAATGAGCTTTAAAAAGCAATCCCAAGGTCCTCTGGTCAGAGGTTTGAATTATGCCAGAGTGCAAAATTTCTGAGTAGAGTATATGGAGGAACAGTTTTCTCCACATTCACATAGCTCAAACAGCTCAAATTATTTTTCTCACTCCCCTTTTTATGCACCTTTGGGCTGAGAGCCTACAGGAAAAATTTCAGTATAGAAGAAATGTGAGAAAGCAAAAATGGGGATGATAGAATAGAGGATGGAATTAGTCTTAAACTATAGTCTATAGTCAATGTTACATGTACCTACTGCTCTTCTAAAGCAACTTCCATACAAGCAACTCAAAGTGTTTTAAGAAACAACTTAATTTTCAACACTCCAATGGCATTAATAATTATTTCCCCCCAGTATTAAACGGAGAAAGTCAGCCACACAAAGATGTGAATAATTTGGCCAACAGTAAATTATTAGTAGAACTAGGGATTAGATTCCAATGTTACGATCTAACCACTACACATTGCTCACTCCCTTACCAATAGCTTCAATCACTTTGGAAAGTGTCAGTTTTTATATAGCTTTTTCTATTAACGTACTTTATTTTAATAAATTACATGCTTTTGGAGAGAAAACATTTGTAGCAGGAGAACTGTTACTGAAAACGCTATTTAGAAATGTTTCCTGCCATTTCAAAAGATGTTTTAATCAAAAGTACTTGAGGAAAATTGCAAATATACTACTTTTTCCTTTTATAGCCCAGGTGGCAATTGTAAGATTAGAACCTAATGTAGGGAGAGGGAGTATTGGGTGGAACTAAACTGAATGGAAAAGTTGATTACAGGCTTGAAGATTAAACTAAAGAAGAAAGAGGTCAACATCCACAAAGGGACCTAGGCATTGCAATGCCCAGCATCACAATGTCTAACTTTTAGGTGCCTAGAAAATCATTGGAGCAACACTGGGATCAACAAAGCCAGAGTTAGGCAACTAGACTCCCTATACAATGAATGGGGAGAGATAGGCACCCAAAAATGCAATCCACAAAAGAAAGTGTAACGCTGACAGACCCTGGTCATTGGTGGGCAGGATCAAACCAGGGATCAAACTTGTGGCGTGCATAAGCATCTATTGCAGGGATGGCCAACCTGAGCCAGAATTTACCAATTTGCATTACCAAAGAGCCACAGTAATACATCAGCATCCCCCACACCAGCTCCCCTGCTCTCAGTGCCTCCTGCCCACCAGCAGCCCTGCCAATCAGCCCCTCTCCCTCCCTCCCTGCACCTCCTGATCAGCTGTTTTGTGGTGTGCAAGGGGCTCTAGGGGGAGGAGGGAGAAGCAAGGGCACAGCAGGCTCAGGGGTGGGGGAGGGAAGGGGTGGAGTGGGGTCAGGGCCTGTGGCAGAGCCAGGGGTTGAGCAGTGAGCACCCTCCAGCACATTGGAAAGTTGGCATCTGTAGCTCCAGCCCTGGAGTCGGCGCCTATACAAGGAGCCGCATATTAACTTCTGAAGAGCCACATGAAGCTCCGGAGTCTCAGGTTGGCCACCTCTGCTCTACTGCATGAGCTAAAAGCTGACTGACTGTTAGCTCAGGCTGTAGAGCAGACTCATTTTATTTCTCTCTCAGTGGTCTCGGTGCCACTGGATGGGACAGAACATCACACCTAGAAGGTGTGTGGGTTACACAAGCATGCTGAACAGGAAGCTGTCTACACTTACCAGTGGGAGATACTGAAGACAGCAGTGTGTCCTAAGCCTTCTAAGGAGTTTGGTGCCTAAATCCAGGCTGCAGGGAATGTCCCTATCTCTGTTTGCAATCCAGAGCTAGGAACCCCTCTCCTGGAGCCAGGCAGTTTAGGTACCTAAATTATTTCTAGTGAGAATGAGTGAGACACCTGCTCATTCCACACAAGATAGTCAAAAGAGGAAGTGGTGACCTCATAACTTTTAGCCTATTGATTAAAGCACTCACCTGAGAGGTGGGAGACCCAGGTTCAATTCCCCCTTCTGCTTGATGGAGGCACGTGCTCAGATCGTTAAGTTATGGGCTATGCTTATGTGGGATTTACTGAATCTTACCTGCTGAAGCTGTTTCACAGTCATCTTGTATAAATAATGGAGTCATTGGAACTGAACTCTGTATCATCCACCTCCCGAGTGGGTGCTCTAAGCACCAACTATACAGTGATTCTCAACTCTGGCCTTATGACTGAGTTGTTATTCAAAGTGGAACAGCTTCAACTGGAGAGATTGAGAGAGTCCTGTGATGCTGGCAGACCAGATGCCAGCTCATGCCAAGGTCCCTAAGCCTCAGTGAACACTGATAAATGCATAGCTGGAAACCATCCTGGCTCACCTGTTTATTAGCATTGTTAAAATAGATGTTAAGTTGATAAGAATGTATTTAGTGTGATAAGAATGTGTTTAGATCTGATGAAATGCTTGTAGGATGCTGCATGTATTGATCTTACTTATAACATCTTTAGCATGTAGTATGAAGTTATATTGAGGGTTTGCATTGTAAACCTCTGCAATTGTGTAACTCATCAGACAAGAAAGAAGAATTAATGAATGTGAAGTGGTTTCACAAGAAGGCCTTTTGAAACCAAATGTGCCATTGTGAAACATCAAAGGACAAAGAATTTGTTCGTTGCCCTTCCCTTCCCTCCACACCCCCTCCTACTCATACTCATGAAGAGGAAACAGGCACTAACACTTGTCCTATTAATTTGAACTCTGGGGGAAGAGAATAAAAACACTAACCAGAAAGCACTTTATCACTGTGCTGCTTGGAATTTGGAACATAAGCAAGAGTTCCCCAAATTTACTCCTGGGGGAATTCTGCACAATTGCACATGCATAGGTCCCCCGCAGGTTTTTTTTCTCCACAGAAAATACCTTTTGCTTGAGAGGCAGTGCACCACCAGGGCTGCTGTGGTGCCAGAACAGAGGGTAGCTGATTCAGCCAGCCGTGGTGGGAGAGGAGAGGCTGTGTTCCTCATGGTACCCTGCCCGTGGGGCCAGATAAAGAGGCATGGGATATGGGGGGACAGATAGCAGGACATACAGGGCTGCTAGGGCAGTCACATAAACTGGAGTTCAGAAGGGCTAGTGGAGGGGACAGACTGGGCCAGGGGCTGAATGGGAGTGGGGGTGCAGGGCAACATAGGGATGGGGAAGGGGTAGCTGAGAAGGGGTGCAGGGACACATGGGGAAAGGGGCGAGGGGTTGGATGAGGGGGGGCACAGGGACACGTGGGGATGGGGGGTTGGGAGAGGGCACTGTCACATGGGGAATGGGGCACATGTACCTGACTGAATGGGAGAGGCTAAGAGTCAGCCAGGAATCCCCAATTCCCTAACAATCTTCCCCGCCCCCAAGGAAAAAACCCTGTTCCATCCTTCTCCCACCCACACCCAACAACCTTCCAGGTTCACTCCCAGGACCCTTCCCAGCAATTTCTTCCCTCTCTCTTAGGTCCTCCAATACCCTGACTTCCCCAAGTCTTTGCACTGCTTCTGAGGGGTGCAGGAAATACATTTCTGTATTGTAGTTTAAATGAATTATTACTCAAAGTTATGTATTAATATACCTAGTAAGGAATCTATTTGTCAAAAAAAATTTTTGTTGTTGTCTGCATTGTTACAGACATACTTGCTGAGAAGTATTTTGAAATAAATTATCAAAATAATTGAAACTGGTGTGATTATACTGTGTTATTTTGACAAAATAAGCAGAATTTTAAAATATTATGTGCCGAATTTTCAATTTTTTGGCACAGAATTCCTCCAGGAGTACAAGTTGCTTTTTGGGTTAGCCTTAAAGTACATATAGAGCTTGCATATATAGCAGCTATTATCACCTTTTGGAATCTAAGACTTAAGGCAGGTCTACAGATCTAACTAACATTGCCCAGGGATGTGAAAAAGATACCCCCTTGATTGACACAAGTTACAGCGACCTAAGTGCAGTCAACACCGGCACTATGTCAGTGGGAGATGCTCTTCTGTTGACATAGTTTCTACTTCTTGTGGAGGTGCAGTAATTATGCTGATGGGAGAGCGCTCTCCCATTGACATACAGTGTCTTCACCAGACAGGCTACAGCAGCACAGCTGCGCCAGTGTAGCGCTTCTAGTGTAGACCTGCCCTAAATCATTTGTGTATGTATGTTTACCTGCTTTAACCTCGTAAATAACTCTAATGTCTTCTTCCTAGTTAATAAATCTTTAGCTAGTTTATTACAGGGTTGGCCAAAGTGTTGTCTTTGGAGAGAGATCTAGGGTATAATTGACCTGGGGTAAGTGACTGGTTGTAACCTGAATATTGTGATTTTTTGTTTAAGGGACTATCTATCAGAAAGACAGGCTTGCTTGGGTGGCAAGATGTAGAGCAGAGTACCCAGAGGGACTGTCTGTGACTCCATGGTAAGGCTGTTTTAGTGCTTTAGGAGTTCACACTTGTTCCTGGGTTGGTGAAATCTAATTATAGAACACACAACCAGTTCAGAGTTTGTGCCCTGGTTTGTAACAGTCTGCCCCCTAGGTTGGCAACCACTTTTGTAAACCACAGACTAGACCCTGGGTCACCCACCACGAGTGGTTGCTCTAACCACCGGTTATACAGTCATTCTCACTCCCTGGCCCAGTAAGTCATTATTCCAAGTGGAACAACTTTAACAGGAGAGATTCAGGGAGCCCCATGTCAGAATATCCCATATCTAGGGTTTTACCAAATTCACATCCGTGAAAAACACATCATGGACCATGAAATCTGGTCTCCCACCATGAAATCTGGTCTTTTGTGTGCTTTTACCCTATACTATACAGATTTCACAGCGTTTCTCAAATTGGGGCTCCTGACCCAAAAGGGAGTTGGAGGAAGGGTCACAAGGTGATTTTAGAGGTGGGCGGTCACAGTATTGCCACCCTTACTTCTGCGCTGCCTTCAGAGCTTGGCGGCCAGAGAGCAGTGGCTGTTGGCCAGGAGCCCAACTCTGAAGGCAGCGCCCCACCAGCAGCAGCACAGAAGTAAGGGTGGCAATATCATACCATGCCCCCCTTACTTCTGCGCTGCTGCATTCACAGCTGGGTGGCCAGACAGTGGTGGCATCTGGCTGAGGGCCCAGTCTGCAGGCAGCAGCACAGAACTAAGGGTGGCAATACCCATACCAGGCCATCCTTACTTCTGTGCTGCTGCTGGCAGTGGGTCTGCCTTCAGAGCTGGGCTCACATCCAGCGGCCACCACTCAGCTCTGAAGGCAGTGCTACCGGTCTCAGCTGTGCAGAAGTAAGGGTAGCAGTACTGCAACTCTTCCTGCAAGAATCTTGTAACCCCCCCACAACACCTTTTTGGGTCAGGATCCCTACAATTACAACACCATGAAATTTCACATTTAAATAGTTGAAATCATGAAATTAATTATTTTTAAAATCCTATGACCATGAAATTGACCAAAATGGTCCATGAATTAGCACAGCCTTGTGAGAACTACCTGTTCACATCCTTTCTCCTCTGCAAGCAGAAGGGGAAATTGAACCTGGGTCTCCCACATCCCAGGTGATGTGCTAACCATTGGGCTAAAAGTTATGTTACCTCCTGCTCTCTCCCCACAGATTAGTTTTTGAACAAGGTTTGATCTCTTAGCATGCTCTGAGCATGACTATCAGATCAGGCAAATAGGCACTCCTCCGCCTATCTTCCTCTGGTTTGTGGATCATGCTGGGGCTTAGGCAGCAGATGGGTGTGCAGAGGCCTAGAGAGAAGCAGCAGTGCACATGCCAAGAGGCAGAAACATAGGTACCTGGGGAACTTTTACCTGGAAAATTGAGGCACCGAAAGAGTCTAGATAACAACAGGGTTAGGCAGCACCCTAACAGGATTATGTGGATTGCAGTAGACTCTAGTATGATTCCTGGGACTTAGGTGCCTAAAGCTGGGATTTAGGTGACTAAATAACTTTGTGGATTTAGGTCAGAGAAACTATCTAAGGTACATGTCTCCAAAATATGTAAATGTTTATTTTGCATTCATCATGTCCTCATTTGAACTTGTCTTTCTAGGAGTCCAGGATTTATTTATTTTTGATGAGTAAAAGAGAGAAATTATATAGCAATTTGTTAAATCACCCAGTACATCCTTTTGCCAGTACAGGATTATTCCCTACAATAAATTTTATAATATTTTGGCCATTCTAGTTTTAGAAGTGCTGCAGAATAGGGTTTAACCCCTTTCTTTGGGAGACTGTGCTAGTCTAATACATCTCACTGTTTAGGAAAATGTCCTGATATTGAGCCTAAATTGTCTCTTTCCTAAATTAAATCCCATTACTTCTTTTACTGTCTATACACTACATAATTCCTCTCCATCCTTGCCATATATACCCTTCAAATATTTGTATTTTCTCCTTAGTCATTGCTAAAGTAATCAATACAGTTTTCTCACTTTTGATCTTTCCTCTTAAATCATCAGTCCAACTCGTTGGTCAGTTTTGTTGCTTTTCTTTGAACACCTGCCAATGTATTAGCACCTTCTGGTAATACAGAGCTCAGAAGTGAACACACTATTCCAGTGTCACACCAGAGCCATATAAAGAAAATCTATGATCTGTCCGCTCAGTGACTTATCTGCAAGGTCCTGGTCCTACAAACATTTAAGCTCATGTTTTATCTCAAGCACTTTAGTAGTTCATTGAGTATTATTCACAAACTTAAAATTATGCACACATTTTAGTGTTCCTAAGATCAGGCCCAAAATTTCATTGACTTTTTTAGCTCCCATATCGTACTCCAATTAATGTCAGATTTGCTGTCCAGTCTGTTCATGATCCCTTTCAATGGTACTACCCCTGCTTTCTCTCACCCACTGGATGTCTGTTCCTTTGACTATATTAGCTTGCATTTTTCAAGATGAATCTTCTTTTTTTTTCTTTTTTCTATTTCCTGTCTTTACTTCTCTTCTCTTTAGGTCTCATTGTATTATTTCTCTATCTTGACTGATATTTGCAAATCCTCCCAATTTAGTATCACCTTCCAGATTTCATAATGAGATGCTGACACCCACTTCTAATTAATAATAAAGATATGAATTAAGATCAGGCCTAATACTGATCCCTGTAATAACCAGCTGATCACTCTTTCCATAACTCAGTAATTATTTTGTATAATTACTTATATAGCAGCATGCTAGGACTTTTGTAGAATTAAAGCCCAGGTCCTGCCCACAAAAGGTCACAATCTAATTTTAGACACAGCACAATGAGTCTTCCGTTCACTTTGCTCATTTATCATTACCCTTTGTTTACCATCTTTTAAAGTATGTCTGCAGTGCAGCTGAGGATGTGCTAGGTAGACAGATATCCTACCTCTGCTCAAGCTAGCATGCTAAAAATAACAGCATAGCAGGGGTAGCAAAGGCAGCAGCTTGGGGTCAGTCACTTGAGTACGTACCCGGCGGGTGGATTTGTACTCAGGTAGCTAGCCTGAGCTGCCACCCCCCTGGCTATATACCTCTTAGACCCTTAGCAGTGCTAGTACATGTCTGTCTATGTGTGATGGGAGACACACTGCCAGCTGCAGTGTAGACACAGTCATAGCCAGCTTTAAGAAGTTGGATTTTTAAAAATGAGTTCAGAACCTCTCGTATTTTTAAGACATTAGTTTTATCCCTCTCTTTTGTTAATGGGCCTGTTTTCTCCATAGTTTTTATTTTTGTAACCCTAATATACTTGTAAAAGTCCCTTTTCCTCTTGTAAAACACAAAGCAAGCCTTCAGGGTACATTCTTCTGGTTGAAGGTTGCAGACAACTGAGCAAGAACTAAAAAGAATATATATGAAGTTACAAGAGTTGGCAACACTTATGATCTTCTCCAACGAAGCTAGTAAGGACTAAGCAGGCTGCATCTTCCAGCTCCATAAAACAATAATGGTCACACTTTTATAAACAATCCAAAATGTACAATCAACAAAAAACATTGGCTCTCTCCTCCTCATTTTGTATTATTATGTACCATTTGCATCTGGTACCATAAGTGTACATGGTCCTTCACACAGAGAAGGATGACAACTGGGATCCCAGAGCCAGGGGATTTTTCATTCAGCATGATGTGATGCAGAGAAAGAAGATAACAGGCCATAGAGAGGGAGGAAGGAGGCTTGCACAAATTAAAGATGAAGTTGCTTGTTTTGCAAGGTATGCTTTATGTTAATGTTTTTTTAATTAGTTAGAAGTTATTAGATTGGACTGAGAATGTGGGTCTTGTATAAAAATTAATAAGGAAAACAACCAACATCCTGGTATCTGGCACTTTATTGCTGTTGCAATGCCAAGTCTGAGGTCCCTAATAGCATTTTGTTGTGTTTTGTTATTGGGAACAGGAATGATTGGTAAACTAAGAAACTTTTATAACCTGAGTTGCTCATTAGTTCCAAAGAAATGATTGCTGATTAAATTTTAATGGCTTTATTGCAGCAAAAAACCACAACAACCCAGCACTTAGAAGAGTAATGATTCTCTTTCCTCCTCCTTCAGCACAGAATGCTCACAGCCTTGGGACTAGCCATAGACAGAGAGTACTTCTGAAAAACCCTCTGACCATTATTGCTGTCCACTTGGTATAAAGAAATGAATCCATCCAACTTCAGCTAGTTCCTCTCTCCTTGGAAATAAGTTCTACAGTGGGACCTTAGAACAGCGTAAGAGCTGTAGGTCAGGAACGAGGAGCATACCTGACCCATGTGGGGAAGTTTGTGTATTGCTCTGGCTCCATTGTTCTAGCCCTGGACAGCATCAACATTTCTTCAATTCCTACCAAACTAATTACTTAAAAAGTCCTTGTCAAATACATATTTGGGGCTACATGGTACGTATTCACCACTGTAGTGACTAGCACCATGCAGGTGCTCCTCCTGTGAAACAGAAGAAAGTAGAATAACCCATGATACTACCCATGTTATATCATGACCCTTACATGCCATGTGCTTCAGAAATACTTTAGATAACTATTGTTAGGCAGTGTAGCTAGAGTACTGCACTGAAACTCAGATCTGCTGTCTATTTTTTTTTTGCTGAAAGACCTTGGGCAAATCACTTCATCTTTCTGTACCTTTGCTTCACCCTTTATCTGATTTCTCTATTTAGACTGTAAGCTTTTCAGGGCAGGGACCATCTCTGTTTGTGTTTGCATACTGCCTAGTACAATAGGGACACTATTTTGGTTGGGGCCACTAGGTGCAACTGTAATACAAATTAAGAATAGAATCTTACTTTTCTAGTTATGGTTTCAATAAGTGGAATACAGTTATTTCAATAAGAAATAGAGATTAATATGCAGGGTAGTTTTCTCAACTCTTAATAAAAACAGCCTAAAAAGAGCATCCTGGAATACACAACTATGCCAGTTGATGCACATTTATAATTGTATATGTCTCGATGGAGGAGTAGCATGTGGCCATTTTATATTTCTTTTTGGGCATGATTTTAAAAACATTGGAAAGGTATCCCCATGGACACAAATATAATTTATGTGCAATGAGATTAGAAGGATCTGTTTGTTATGCTACAGCCAATTATAAAACAAATGATCCAGGTTCAATATAATGTGAACTGAAAACATGCCAGAGGGAGTCAGCTGTCACTACATTAAAAAGTCATTTTTTTTCAGACAACACAGATTTAAACCAATCAGTTTAGAAACATATTTCTTTGCCCAACCAGATTTGTGTAACACTTAGGGTTTGTCTGCTGCATGGAGGAACAAAAAAGCTGCTTTCCCTGCGATGATTTGTCAGAAACTTTTAATTTGGATGAACAAAGATGGTGCTAAACTATCAAACAGTGATAACAATATTAGCAGCATTTGAGCTACACAATTAATTCTTTCTACATATTTTTTATGTTTAAAATGAGAACATAAGTACAGAAATGCCTTTGGGCATACTCAAGCAGAGTGTACCTCCACAGAGGTCCTTCTGTCTCCTATAGTTGAGGAAGTGGTAATCCCTTGGGGACATCTATTCCGAATTCTTGACCAAGAAACTATCATCTTCTCCTGTGACTGTCTGTTAGAGAGAACAGACATCCAAAACTACTCTGACGTTCTGTGGCTGAACGCTCTATTCAATGTAATACAGGCAGCAAAAAGTGGTTGTTGGAAGGGGGCAATCACAGGAAAAAACCTAGACACCAGGTATTATGATTTTTCTTTAAACAAAATTTCCCACTATCTAGTCCAAAAAAGGGCCACCATCGGTTAGGGAACAGAAAGTCCCAAGAATGAGGGGTACTGAGACATAGAAGGAATTTATATAAGTTATGCAATTAATGGCAATGGAACAGATTTGTTCATTAAAAGCGTTCTGCAACATGTTGACCATTATGCTGAAAGTGTCAGTCATGGATATTTTTGGCTGATGGGCTCTTGCAAAGTAAAATGGACTGTGTGCTTTACCTTTATTGTTATTAAATGATCCAGATCACAGTGTTGCCAACTCTTGCAATTAGTGTAAGTCTCATGACATTTGTTGCCTTTCTTAAAGCAAATGATGGAGGCAAATGATTTTGTGAGAATCATTAAAAAATAAAAGCTACATTTCAAGACCATAGGGTTGCAGAGAAAAAACCTTGAAATGTGACCTGAGTGAACCATAAAGGCCCAGAAACTAAAAGGCAAATAAAAAGGAAATTTATTCTTTTTTTAAAATCACATTATTTTTAAAGCCAATCTCATGCTTTTTTGGGTCTAACTCATGGTTTCTAGACACTCGGGGATGACAATATTGTCCATGGAAATTTTCCTTCTTTCAAACCAGTGTAGGTTCCACAATTTAGTCTTTGGAGTGGCAGATGCCAGCAGAGCACTGGTATGTTACATTAAAGCACAAAAGAGATTATTACTCCCCCTACCCATTGTGGAAGTTACATCATTAATGGTAATATATATTGGTATATCTTAAAAGTATACATTATTAACACTTCTGACGAAAGCAGCAAAATACATTGTAGCTAGAGCCTATAGTTCTGCTTCTTGCAGATAGAGACATTGTTATATGAAAGCTGATGTGTCAGAGCTCTTCCATAAAGTGGCAAGGCACTGGCTCCTTCCCATATCACTCCAGTGGAAAGATTCACAATGAAAATCTATTTGTCTACCACTGGGGGTGTCTGTCTCTCTTAGAACCTGACCAGAGCGTGACCTCTTGTGCACCTGCCTCTGGCTCTGAATGTGTTCATGCAGTTTCTTCTGGGAAGTGCTGAACTAGTAAGCAGTCTCTTCCTAAACCTGTACAAACAAATTCCCTTTTTAACCTAAATCTGGGTCTGTGCTGGGTCTACGCTCACAACATATCTGCTTTTAATTACACTCCCAGTCACCAAGTAGTGAAATACCCTATTTTATAAAGTGTGTTAATAAGGATTTATCAAACATACATGAAAAGCAGAAGAAAAAGAAGGAATAAAAACAACCTTGCTACCTTTCCCTCAATAGCTTGTTTTTTTCACACATCATCTGAACTTGCTTCAGTTATATTTTAGCTCAATTTAAGATTCCCTCTTTTATTATGATGCACAGCTACTGACCACAGCACCTATGAAGCAGAGTATTGAAGCATATGTATAACTTTATGCTTAGCACTTAGCAATGCTATTGAAACCAGTGCAACTCAAAGTTGCTTAAAGTTAGGCACATGCTTAAATATCTTGCTGAATGGAGGCATCTGACCCCAAGTAGGCTGTGTAGGTTAAGGCAGCTTCTGATGTGAGTGATACTCTGCCCTAGATTGACATGCAGGACTGAACTAATGAGAGACTGATCTATTGCTTGCCACATGCTAAGATTGGAACAGGGCAATCAATTCCAAATTAAATATTTACAGAATATTAATAGATAAGAGATGTTCAAAGCAAACATTCATGTTTCCATTTTCAAACAGCTGTTTGTTCATTACATTGTCTTTCTCACTTATGGTGTTATCATAATTGACTTTTTCTCCTATATCCACTTTGTCCTCAAAAGCAGTGTCTCCCGGATGCATACAGGAACTGGATCTTTCTCTTTAAATTTAAATTTATGAGTTAATTTAGTGTTCATGGAAGTAAGGAGCTGAAATGACTTGAGTAACTTCAAAGGAGAGTTCTCAAGCCTATCACTCCCACATGGCAACTGAACTAACTCTGAGGGCAAACATGTGAGGTGTGAGGCCTCTAGTCTGGTAAAATTAAAATAGTATGAGGTCACCAGTTCTATTTATGTATTTTCTTTAGCCAAGACATTTGTCAAATGTAAGTGTGCCACAGGCATTCATACTGAAATCCAAATTCACCTGAAGGATGGATTTATAATTAGATTACTCAGTTTATGTATTACTTGAAAATAAAAGGGTATAAAAGGAGAAATATATAGGCTAATTAAATTTATCTTCTAAACATACTGCCTTACAAAGAGAGGCAGAAGAGGGTCTCTTTCTAGCTACAGTAGGTATTTATACACTCCCTGTTACTGTAGGATAGGCTCTTCATTGAGGGAGAGAGAAATCCTCCCCAAACTATATGTTATGCACAAAACCAGCACTGAGAGGAGACATCACTGAGGAGAAGCTGCTGATTGTGTTCAGGATATTCTTGCTTTCTGGGTTGTGAAAGAGAATGGTGTTTTCCTTGTTTTATAACTGTAAGCAGAGTCAGAATGAGCTCTACCCTGACATCTGGTGGTGAGTTGTGGAAAAGGACTTCAGGGGCTGATCTCATTTGCATGGGCACACACACCCTGCCTAGCATGAAGGGACTGCTTGCCCAAATGGTCACTTTGGCTGTTGTGGGATCCCCCAGTCTCTTTGTTATCAGGGCAGGAGTAATAAAGTGTTGTTATCCTGGTTATGGAATCAAGGGCAGTAGAACTGTACTTGGCATTTTATGACGGAGGAACTCACCCTCAACTATGTAGCACTCACTAAGCAGGGGACATGGGTTCTACAGCCCTGTGAACTAAGAGAGAAAAGTTTTTGAAGAGTTTCAAACACTTTGATTCCTTGTTTCTTGCAACTGTGTAGTAGCAGAGATAGTTTTGACTTCATTAGGAGTCTTGTTACATGTTGCAAAATTGAAATCACTGATTTCTAGGTCTAAGCATTAGACTAACTTTGGGCAAGTGGTTCTGAGTGTGCAAACACTGGGGGTTCTTTACTAACAGCTGAACTCACTAAAGAGTTGACGTTACTAAGATCTGAAATCACTGAGAGCTGTGTTAAGTGGGGGCGGGAGGTGCTGAAGATATATTGGTGAGTGGCTAGCAGGATGGCTAGCGGAGAGAAATGGCCAGCAGGGCGGCTGGTAGTGAAGACTGCAGCAAAACCCTGCAGAGAGGGATGGCCAGTGGCTGTCCACCGGAGCAGTGGACCATGTAACATGCCCTCATGCCTCTCCCCACTCCCACCCAGGCTGGGAGGTAAACTCTGCAGATGAACTTCTGCACTCTGAGGGCTGCACTGACCAAGAACAGAAAATGTGGGTGGGGTGACTGTTGGGTTGCTGGACTTAAGACCCTGATGGGAAAAGGCCACTACCCAACTTACTTGGGGTGGGTCTTTTGCTCATGGTTTGTGTTATGAATCTTCTTTGTGATGTTTCCCCAACATAATGTCTCATTGTTTCCCTCCTTTATTAAAAGGCTTTTGCTACACTCAGACTCCGTGCTTGCAAGAGGGGAAGTATTGCTTCCTAGAGGTGCCCGGGGGTAGTGGTGGTATGTAATTGTCCCAGGTCACTGGGTGGGGGCTTGAGCCGGTTTTGCATTGTGTTATTGAAACGGAATCCTTAGAAACTGAACCCGGCCCTTGTTGTTGCCAACTCTGATGGGCAGAAGGGTTACATAACTGCATCTCTTTCCTTTTCTCACTGCTTCACTCTTTGACAAATTACACCACTTGTTTCTGATAAGGCATGCGGAAGTGGGCTGGAGGAGGAGAGTCACTTTATAAACAGTACTGTTTGTTACAGCTTTTTAGTTTGCTGCTTTGAAGCAGACGTATTGATGAAATGCTGGCAACCATCTGTTGCCAACATTTGTAAATAAATAGAAGCTGATTTAAATACGCCCTTTTCTGTTGCTCTGTTTCAGGCAGAGGGCTCTTTTTGAGTATGTTGCTAGTTTTTGTTTTATCTACTTCTGACTACCTGGATATTTCTATGGTGATTGCACATATAGGTCTTTGACACACCTTATTTCAGTTGCTCTCAAGAGTGTATAATCTATTTATTCAGTGACAAAAACTTGTCTTTTTTTTTCATTTTTGTGGGGTGAATTATAAGATATCTCTACCTATAGCTCATTTCAGAAGTGTGTCAAAGTGGGACTAAACTCCACCAATTACACATAACAATTATTATGTTTATTTTGTATTATTGTAGCACCTAAGAGTCCCAGTCATGTGTCAGGATCTCATTGTGCTACGCAAGGTATAAAAATAAGGGTTGTCATTTTAAAAGGTTGGTATCCTAAGGATTTTTTTTTCTTACTTGATAGGTTACCAAACTTTTTTTGTGAACTGGACCACATTTTAAAACAGAGATTACACATTTTAATAGATCTCCCTTGCATTCACGCTCTCATGGACACTTTCCTTCCCAACTGTGACAGTGTAACCTCACTTGCATCTGCAATGATTTCTTACAGGGAAAAATAACATTAGGAAAGCAGTATTAGATATCAGACACTAGATATCAGATTGTAGTATTAGATATCAGACGGTAGTGCTTCAAACACCTATCCCAGAAAGTGTTACTTGTGATCCCTGATACCATCTTGCACCATAATATCCTAGGGAAATAAAACTCTTGGATCTGGTTTGCCATCTGTTAGCCCTATGTCCACAACAAACACTGCCTTTAAACTCATGTCTAGGGAAAAAGAGTAAATGAAGAAATAAATGAGTGTCTGATTGCCAGGTTTTCCTGCTAAAATGCTGTTAACTTGTGAAACTTTATTAGTAAACCTTTGATTACCCTTAGAATACAACAAGGACTAGACACATTTCAGATAAATACTTTTTTGTTATTTTTCTGCTAGACAAAATATTGAGAACAGTTATTGCATCTTATTTAGCATTATACACTAAACATTTTTCGGTAACTATAACATTTTTCTGATGAACTTTAATATATAAAAATAAAAAATGCAAACTCTCTTTTTCCACCAGGTATCCTGATCTATGAGAGACAAATACAAAGCATGGCTACATTGCTTTACAGTGACTGCTGAGGATTTTTTCTTCCAGATGACTGCAGTGCTTATGGAAGCTGCCAAGATAGATTAAAATCATTCATGAATCTGTAATAAGAGTCTTAGGTTCAACTCAGCAAGTAGTCTGCAGAGAAAGAGGTCATTGCCAAAGGACTGATCCTCTTAGCCTACTCTGCAGTTTTGACGTACTGGCTCCCATATTCAACCAAATCATTGAGTCGGTTTCTGACTTTCTTCCACTAATGATGCATTGGTCAAGGCCTAGTAGCACAGGGCAGAATCATGCAGTCAGATGGGAAATGCAGTCTTCTTAATGGGACTTGGAGCATAAGCTTTCGTGGGTGAATACCCACTTCATCAGATGCATGTAATGGAAACTTCTATAGGCAGGTATAAATATGCAGGCAGTCTGGAGATAACGATGTTAGTTCAATCAGGGAGGGTGAGGCCCTCTTCTAGCAGTTGAGGTGTGAACACCAAGAGAGGAGAAACTGCTTTTGTAGTTGACTAGCCATTCACAGTCTTTGTTTAATCCTGAGCTGATGGTGTCAAATTTGCTAATCAAAGAGAAACTGCTGAGGTTCAGTTCCTCTTTGAAGTCTGGTCCTGAAGTTTTTTTTGCTGTAAGATGGTTACCTTTACCTCAACAGCTAGAAGAGGGCCTCACCCTCCCTGACTGAACTAACCTTCTTATCTCCAGACTGATTCTTGCCTGCATATTTATACCTGACTCTGGAAATTTCTATTACATGCATCTGACGAAGTGGGTATTCACCCACAAAAGCTTATGCTCCAATACGTCTGTTAGTGTTTAAGGTGCCACAGAACTCTTCTTTGTTTTTTCAGATCCAGACTAACACGGCTACCCCTCTGATACTTAATTGGACTTGCTTCCTACCAAGTTTGATAGGCTAGTGTGTGGATGGCAACAAAAGGAGAGCTTTGACTGTGGTAAGGCAAGCAGTGAAATGGAAAGAATTCCTAAGTTCTCTTCCATTCTTTAAAGCTCTCTAATGGCAAGGAAGCCTAGGTGCATGTTTCCTCACCCGATGGTCAATTTTCCCTGGTAAAGAAGATACCATGGCTAGTGTGCAGTTGCTTTGTGCCAGGGCAATGGGAGGTTATTAGAAAACTGAGCTCTATTATGCAGTAATATTGACTGCGACAGGTCTAGAAGGGGCTATGCAGATACTCATTTTGACAGCTTGATGAAAGAAGTTCTAGTGGATTAAATTCAGTCCCAGGCAGAAGCCAGCACAAAGTCTGTGCACCATCTAAATTCCATTTAAGACTTCAAAATAAGGAGCACTTGGTTCATACGCCTTGTGCTGCCCCACTGCATAAGGGTAAATTTTACTCTTTGTGAATAGTCCAATCAGAAAGAAAAACTGAAAATTGAAGTCATTGTGTGGTGTGTCTCCTTTGTGTATTAGTGGAGAGAAAAGTGGCAAATCATTTTATGCATTTTCTAAAAAAGATTAAATAAGGGAATGTTGGACTAAGTCACACAAAAGGATTTGAAATGGAAGCCTAGTGCAATCTTGGATCATCATTTTGGAAGACTGAAAGATGCTGGAGACTGGTTATAGGATATGGAGCATTTCAGATCTGAGCTGCCAATTCAAATTCAGCCCAGGGCAGTAATGACAAAAAGTTGTTACCCCCTGATGGATTTTAGTGGCATGTATGAAATGAGTCAGTGTTCCTAGTCCAGGTCATATCCCGAAACCGCCTTCCACCATTGTTGTGCTTATTGCCAATCTCAGAATAGGCTTGAAAATAGAACTGACCTCTTGTTCCTAGCAGTGGTTCTTCCAGATGTGACATAAGCCACACTGACATGTCAGCATTGAAAAGCTGGCATCATGCTTCATGTACTCTGTGGCGAGGGAACTTTACTGTTTGGGACTGTAAGCCGGTCGTGTCGGGGCCCGTCCCTCTCAGGCGCGGCGGGGAGCCAGGGCGCCTCCTTACACACTGCAGTCCGGATAGGCTTAGCCCCTCGGCAGGTGTTGAGCGGGGTACAGAGTCTGTAAACAAGGTAGAGCCCCGACCCTCTAGCCGGGATCGGGACTCTCAAAGTAAATAAGCCCCAGCCCTTGGACAGGGCGGGGCAGTAACAGTTCAAGCTCAAGCCTCTAGCAGGGGCTGAGCAAACACAGTGTCAGCCCGGGCCCTTGGCAGGGCGGGGCAGTAGCAGTTCAAGCTCAGACCTCTAGCCGGGGCTGAGCAAACACAGTGTCAGCCCGGGCCCTTGGCAGGGCGGGGCGGTAGCAGTTGAAGCTCAGACCTCTAGCCGGGGCTGAGAAACATAATATCAGCCCAGGCCCTTGGCAGGGCGGGCATCAAACACAAGTCTAGTTAGCTCTGGCCCCTGGATCAGGACAGAGCAGCAGCAAAGTCAAAAGGGGGCCCAGCCCTTGGTTCGGGCGGGGCACCAAACACAAGTCTAGTTAGCTCTGGCCCTCTGGATCAGGGAAGAGCAGTGGCAAAGTCAAAGAGGCCCAGCCCTTGGTCTGGGCGCCAAACACAAGTCTAGTTAGCTCTGGCCCTCTGGATCAGGGCAGAGCAGTGGCAAAGTCAAAAGGGGGCCCAGCCCTTGGTTCGGGCGTGGCACCAAACACAAGTCTAGTTAGCTCTGGCCCTCTGGATCAGGGCAGAGCAGTGGCAATAGGCAGGAAGAGGGGGAGTCTGCCACCCGGTTATGGGTGGCAGGGGGAACGCAGGCCCTCCCACTCCACTGCGTTCCAGCCCGGGGCCCTAGCAGCGGTCAAGACCCGCTGCGGTCAGTGGTGATCCTGGCCGCAACACACTGACATGGGTTCGGGCTCTTCAGGAGACAAACCAGGGTCGGCTATCCCCAGGCCACTTCCAACCTCCCCCTCTCTGGGTACCTGGTCCTTGCCAGCATCGTCTGGGGGGTCCCAGACCATGGGCTCCTCCGGGTACCGGTCGTGGGGAAGCTCAGGCCACTCCTCGGGGTATCGGGCACACAGCAGGTCAGGCCGACGTTCCTCCGGGTACCGGATCTGAGGCAAGTCCGGCCAGCACTCCTCTGGGTAGTGGGTGCGAGGCAGGTCCGGGCAGCGCTCCTCCAGGTAATGGGCGCGGGGCAGGTCAGGCCAGCGCTCCTCTGGGTAGTGGGCGCAGGGCAGGTCAGGCCAGCGCTCCTCTGGGTAGTGGGCGCGGGGCAGGTCCAGCCCGGCGGGAGCCCGGGCACCAGCGTCTGTCCTCTCCGGCAGCCTGCACCCAACTGAGCGCTGGGGCCGGGCTTTTATACTTCCTGTCCCGCCCCTTGACTTCCGGGGGGCAGGGACAGGCAGTGCTGGCTCCGCCCACTGAGGCACCTGCTCTGGCTCGTCCCTCTCAGGCGCGGCGGGGAGCCAGGGCGCCTCCTTACAGGGACTGTCAAACTGGCACCTTTCACTGTCACTAGGTTTATACACACAAATACAAGATGGCAAAAGCTTCAGGGCAGGGACTGTGCCTGCCTACATGTCTGGACAGCAGTGAATTCAAAGGTTCTTCATCCTTATTAGGGACTCTGGGCTTGGGCACTACTGCAATACTAATAATGAATTAATAATAAAAACAATACCTATATCATACAATGGGGCTAATCCTGCTGACTAGACCAGAATAGGGAAATTTGCTAACTGTCTCGGGTGTGTATTTCTGATCAAATGGCAACTGCATTGTGCAGCAGGCTCAGACTAGTACATTTTGAGAGTAAGTGGGAGCCCCTGGAAACAATGACTGGCAGCTACTGTAACACACATGTATAGGGGAGATAGGGTGACCAGACATACCAATATTAGGGAATTTGTCTTATATAAGCAACTATATCCCCTCCTAAAAAGTATCCCTATTTTTCACACTTGCCACCCTAATGGGAGAGCTACACCAAACTCTAATAAAATTATATATATATACACCCCAAAAATAGTATATGTGAAAACTGACACGTCAGCTTAAACTGAAAGCAGTTTCAATCTCTTCTCTGTTTCTGAAACTCCAGCATCAGGAGTGAAACTGTATCTTTGGTCCCCACTGTATTGTTGCTTCTGCCCTACCCATATAGATGATGACTTTGCAACACGTATCCCATAGCACTCTCATCACTGGATCGCCAATTAAATCTCTCTGGAGTAAACCTGTGGGGCAAAGTGCTGCCTAATTGATAGCTTGAGATGGGCTGAGGAGAGCCCAAAGGGCTAATTAGCCCAGAAAGTGGAAAAGGCACAAGGAGGAAGTGTTCAGGTGAGAGGAGAGAGACTAGGAGGCTTTTAACAGTCACAACCAGGAAAGATCGCTCAGGGGGAAAGATATCTTCTGTCTCCCTGCTCCTTAGCAGTGTGAGCTAAGGATCATAGGCTTGTAAATATGGAGCTGTACACATCTGTAAACCTGGTAGGAAGAATGCAGTAAATAAATTGCACAATATGTTTGACCAGAAGACGGTCTCCAACCTGTCTGTGTCTAGAAAAGAGACTGGAACAGGACGATGCCCTGTCACACCCACTTGTAGGGATTTGCTGTTAGTAGAAGACAGATCATATTTAGGGGAAATACAGATGTCCAGAACCTTCCAACAACCTGCTGTGTTACATTCACACTTAAGGGCAAGGGAGATGAAGACTCAAGGTGAGTATTGCAAACCAGTGAATCAACAGATATCAGCCTACTAGTTTGCACTGAAGTGTATTTCACCCTTGTCAAGGAAGATGGCTACATATAAAAAGAGATGCATGGCAATGAAGATAACACTGTAATTTATGGCCTCAGTGTATACTTATTTCCGGCTCAGCTGAAAAGAATAGCATTCCATATGAAGCATATTGGTACATTAATAGCTTGGCCAACAGTCAGATAGTAGCTAAGTGAAGATAATTGAATATAATATTATAACATCCTTTTTGCAATCTTAAGAGGCAAAATCTAACAGTAATTACTCAGAGAGCTAGCAACTCCGTTCTTACTGCCTTCATAATGACTGCACGGTTATTCAGGCAATGGGAATGTTGTCTGATAGTGTACCAAGAAGATAAACTTACAGTAAAATGAGTTTCACACACACATCCAGTATTTAGCATAGTCCAGAACAGCAAAAAGACAATATGCACCCGTCAAATATACTGCCCACTTTTTGGGGAAGGTGAGCCTAGATAAAAGAAGTGATGTGGCACAAATCAAACAAAACTAGATTATACTTTGAACACATTAAAATTGTATCATCAATAAAATCCTCTATTAAGGGGATCAGAGGAAACTCTCTGGGGAAAGGGCTCTCCAGACAAAATGTCTGCAAGGGAAAATGTTTTGGAGGATTCCTCTCAAGGGGATGGGGAAGCCTTGCTAAATAAAATGCCTTTTGGTAGAATGATTTTGGGGAGTACTTCTTTTGAGAAACCCCTCCTCTAGCATAGTATCTCCTGAGCTTACAAAGTACAGCTTTTAGAAAGTTAAACAGAGCCCAGACAGCCCACAGGTTAACTAACCATTCCTATGGCTAGTTAATCTAGCCATTTACATTTGATCCAACAGGATCCCTTATCAAACTCTCTTAGAGCCTGATCCAATGGTACCTTATTGTCCCTTTGCACCAGCTTGAGGCAGAATGGCTCCTGATGCTCCCCCTGAGGCAATGCACTCAGGCTCTCCTTATCCTGGGTTCTGCTTAAATAGCACAATTTACCTCTTTGTTAGACTGTCACCTAAACCATAGACTAGCTGTGAATTTATTAACCTGGATTTTATAACAAACATTCCTTTGAGATACTTTTGATCTCCTTTAAGGTATCTTTGGGCAGATTATACCCAAAGGCAGGGAAAACAAACTTCTGAACTACGGTAAGAAGCAGAACAGGGAACAAAAAGAACTTGACATAAAATAGTTGGGCAAAGGGGTGGGCCAGAAAGAAGTGCATGCCCTTGTCTTGTTGTCAAGATGCTGGCGGTGGTCTGTAAGGAGCTCATGGGAAGCCTGATGACAGAAGTAGGGAACCCAAAGTCACAAAGGCAGTGCTATTAAAATACCACAGATTTTTCATTAAGAGGCTTTATTTTCCATGGCAGGATTTTCCTCAGCATCGTGGATGAACTGGGTGTTTTAGGATTTAACTATGGTGCAAGACAGAATAACATTCCTAATATTAAAATAAAAACACACAAATGCAGAGGAAGCATATTGAGAAATTGCCACACTATTATAAGTAAAAAAGTTAATAATTCTGAATATAGTTTTCTTAGCAGTGTTTGTGAGAAAGATCTTGATCCAGTATTGTAAACTATCGAAGGATATTCTCAGATGTGAAACTTGTCACGAAGTATAGTTATTGTAGTTACTGAGATTACACTAAGTGTCTGTAATGTCACCCTAGGTGTGTTCTAATGTGGAATCGCATCTAGGATGGTCTCTATAACAATATCATTTGGGCAGTTCTCTAACAGCAATAGCTGTCCAATGGGTAATTGTTCTGCTTAAATTGCACGTCATTACTGTCCTACCGCAAACAATGGAGAACTCTTTTTAAATGGAACAGATAAAAATGTTTAAGAATTGACAGTATGAAGAAAAGGGCTGTTTTGATTATTTTCCCCTGATATTTTCTAACCATGGAACCACCCTTCTTATTTTGCACATATTGTGACTATTCAACACAAAGCTAGATGTATCTTTTTGGAAACATTATCCACCTTCCATTAGTGATAATGGGAGTTGCACACATCATTCAATGTATTTTTTGGAACAAGAAGTCCCTTATGCAGCTAAAAAAGGGCCCTTGCTTGGGAAAACTATGATGCAGCACTTCTCCAAGCTGCATTTCAAGAAGGCTGCAGCCATAGTACCCTGTGCTTTAGTTTCTTCGATCTCAGAAGCTAATTACAGCATGAAATATGTCCAGTACTTCAATGAGAGACTTCAGCAAAACAGAGCTGTTACAAGAACCAATGCTGATGATGCAGTAGGTGAACCAATACCCCAGGATTTTATTGGAGACTAAGTTAAGACGGTTACTCACCTTTGTAACTGTTGTTCTTCGAGATGTGTTGCTCATATCCATTCCAATTAGGTGTGCACGTGCCGCGTGCACGTTCATCAAAAGATTTTCTACCCTAGCAACACCCGGTGGGTCGGCTGGGCACCCTCTGGCGTGACGCCGCTATGGCACCAAATATATACCCCTGCCGACCCGTCCGCTCCTCAGTTCCTTCTTGCCGGCTACTCCGACAGTGGGGAAGGAGGGCGGGTTTTGGAATGGATATGAGCAACACATCTCGAAGAAAAACAGTTACAAATGTGAGTAACCGTCTTTTCTTCTTCGAGTGCTTGCTCATATCCATTCCAATTAGGTGAATCCCAAGCCTTACCTAGGCGGTGGGGTCGGAGTGAGAAACTGCAGAATGCAAAAGTGCTAAGCCGAAGGCTGCATCGTCTCTGGATTGTTGCACCAGGGCATAATGGGAAGTAAATGTGTGTACTGAAGACCACATAGCTGCTCGACATATCTCCTGAATAGGTACTCAAGCTAAGAAGGCGGCCCTGGTAGAATGTGCGGTAATATGTCCAGGAGAGGTATGCGCTAGCTCGTAGCAAGTGCGGATGCACGCAGTTACCCAGGACGAAATCCTCTGAGAAGAGACAGGCTGACCCTTCATCCGGTCCGCCACTGCAACAAAGAGTTGGGGCGTTTTGCGGAAGGGCCTCGTACGGTCAATATAGAAGGCGAGCGCCCTACGGACGTCGAGCGAATGTAACTGCTGCTCCCTATGAGATGTATGCGGTTTGGGAAAGAAGACCAGTAGGAATATATCCTGGTTGAGATGAAAGGCCGAAACTATTTTAGGGAGGAACGCCGGATGTGGGCTTAGCTGCACCTTGTCCTTGTGGAACACCGTGTATGGTGGGTCCACCATCAGAGCCCGAAGCTCAGAGACTCTCCTAGCCGATGTAATGGCTACAAGGAAGGCTGTTTTCCATGATAAATATAGGAGTGAGCAGGTTGCCAATGGCTCGAATGGGGGGAATGTAAGTCTCGTCAGAACTAAATTGAGGTCCCAGGAAGGGGCGGGGCGTCGTACTAGGGGGTATAGATGCTCCAGGCCTTTGAGGAACCTCGAGACCATAGGGTGGGAGAAGACAGAGTAAGTACCTTCTCCAGGGTGGAAAGTAGAAATAGCCGCCAAGTGCACTCGCAGAGATGAGATAGCGAGGCCTTGTTGTTTTAGATACCAGATGTAGTCCAAAATAGTAGGGATAGGAACCTCCGCAGGTGCAACATTCTGCGTGTGACACCAGCAAGAAAACTGTTTCCACTTGGCTAAGTAAGTAGACCGCGCAGAAGGTTTTCTGCTACCCAGGAGTATCTCTTGCACCGGGGCAGAGCAGCGTAATTCCGATTGGGTTAACCATGTAGGAGCCACGCTGTTAGATGGAGGGATTGCAGGTCTGGGTGGAGAAGCCTGCCGTGGTCCTGCGTTATCAGATCCTGATGAAGGGGTAGTGGGATTGGGTTGGCTATCGAGTGGTCCAGCAACGTGGTGTACCAGTGTTGTTGGGGCCACGCAGGGACGATCAGGATCAGTCGAGCCCTGTCCCTGCGAAGCTTTACGAGAACCCTGTGCACCATCGGGAAAGGTGGAAAGGCATAAAGCAGGTGGTTTGCCCAAGAGATTAGGAAGGTGTCCGATATTGAGCCCGGGGCGAGACCCTGGAAGGAGCAAAACCTCTGACACTTCCTGTTGTTGCGGGAAGCAAATAGGTCTATGTGGGGAAAGCCCCACTTCTGGAAGATGGAATGTACAATGTCCGGGCGGAGTGACCACTCGTGGGAGAGAAAGGATCTGCTGAGATGGTCTGCCAGAGTGTTCCGGACCCCGGAGGAAGGACACTACAAGGTCTATAGAGTGGGCTATACAAAATTCCCACAGTTGGTTCGCCTCCTGACACAGGGGGGAGGATCAAGTCCCTCCCTGTTTGTTTATGTAGTGCATTGCTGTTGTGTTGTCCGTGAGTACTAGAACACAATGGCCCTGCAGATGATGTTGGAACGTTTGGCATGCGAGGCGAACTGCTCTCAGCTCCCAGACGTTTATGTGCAACGCTAGCTCTTGAGATGACCAGAGGCTTTGCATGCGACGATGGCCTAGGTGTGCCCCCCAGCCGAGAGATGACGCGTCCGTCGTTAGGGATACTGAGGGCTGTCTCGGTCGGAACGGCATCCCTGCACACACCAGGGAAGGTGTTAGCCACCAGTTGAGGGAGCCTAAGACGCTCTGAGGAACGGTGACGATCATGTCTATGGCGTCCCTGCCCGGGCGGTAAACTGAGGCGAGCTAGGTTTGAAGGGGACGTAGGCGTAGTTTGGCGTGCTTGGTTACAAAAGTGCACAGGGCCATGTGACCGAGAAGGCTGAGGCAGGTGCGAGCCGAGGTCGTCGGAAAAGTTTGGAGGCTTTCTATGACAGAAACTAGTGCCCGAAACCGGGGTAGTGGAAGGCAGGCTGTTGCGAGTGTGGAGTCTAGAATGGCCCCGATGAATTCTATTCTTTGAGTGGGCACTAGAGTAGACTTCTCTAGACTGATCATCAGGCCCAACCGCTCGAATAGGTCCGGGATGATAGCAACATGCCTGGTGACTTGAACCTCGGAGGTCCCGCGAATAAGCCAGTCATCTAGGTAAGGAAAGACGTGTATACGCCGATGACGGAGGAAGGTGGCCACTACAGCCATGCACTTTGTAAACACACGCGGGGCAGCAGAGAGGCCAAATAGGAGGACTGCAAATTGAAAAATGTTGGTTGTGCACCATAAACCGTAGGTACCATCTGTGCGGAGGGTAAATGGCGATGTGAAAGTATGCGTCCTTCATGTCGAGAGCAGCGTACCAGTCTCCGGGATCCAAGGATGGGATGATGGTCCCCAGGGACACCATGCGGAACTTCAACTTCTTCAGAAAGACGTTGAGACCACGTAGGTCCAGGATGGGTCGGAGACCCCCTTTCGCCTTGGGGATTAGGAAATATCGGGAGTAAAATCCCTTGCCCCTGAACTCCTCTGGCACCTCCTCTATAGCTCCGATGGAAAGGAGCGTACGAACCTCTTGCAAGAGGAATTCATGGAGAGGGGTCCCTGAAGAGGGACGGGGAGGGAGGGTGCAAAATAAATTGGAGGTGGAGGTGCGTAGGACCCAATGATCTGAGGTTAATTGGGCCCACGCAGGGAGGAAGGAGGAAAGGCGGCTGGAAAACTGAAGAGGATCCTGGGGAAGGACTGGTGCTCTGCTCTCAGGCGCACCTTCAAAAGTTCGGTTTTGGTCCCACTGATGGTTTGGCAGGACTGTTATTCTGGCCCCCTTGGAAACCCGATTGCCGTCTGCGGTTCCCGCGACCACGCCTCCTGCTAAAGTCTTGTCGTGGCCTGGGCGGGGGGTAAGGGTGTTGGGGCTGGGTACGGAAGAACCTCTGTTGGGTTTGCAGAGTATGCATCCCGAGGGAACGCATGATGACGCGATTGTCTTTGAGACTCTGGAGTCTAGGGTCCGTTTTCTGAGAGAAAAGGCCCTGTCCATCAAACGGAAAGTCCTGAATAGTGTGTTGCAGTTCAGGAGGTAGGCCTGATACCTGCAACCATGATATTCTCCGCATTGTAATCCCCGAGGCCATGATTCTGGCCGCCGAATCAGCAGCGTTGAGTGAGGCCTGCAGAGATGTCTGTGCCACATTCTTCCCTTCCTCCAGAAGGGCCTGGAATTCTGGGCGGGAGTCCTGTGGGACCAGTTCAGCGAACTTACCCACCGATTGCCAGGTATTATAATTATACCTGCTGAGCAGGGCCTATTGGTTAGCAACCCGCAGTTGGAGGCCTCTGGGGGAGTAAACTTTACGCCCCAATAGATCCATCCGTCTAGCCTCCCGCGATTTCGGGGCAGGGGCTTGCTGGCCATGGCACTCTCTCTCATTCACAGATTGAACGACCAGAGAGCATGGAGGAGGATGGGTATATAAGTATTCATACCCTTTAGAGGGTACCATGTATTTCCTTTCCACGCCTCTGGCCGTGGGAGGGATAGACGCCGGGGATTGCCAAATGGTGTCCGCTTTGGCCTGGATGGAACGGATGAATGGCAGAGCCACGCAAGTTGGGGCATCCGCCAATAGTATGTCTATGACCAGATCTTCCACCTCCGGGACCTCCTCCACCTGAAGGTTGATATTTAAGGCGACTCGCCAGAGAAGGTCCTGGTGGGCTCGAAGGTCGATCGGGGGCGGGCCTGATGTAGAAGTACCGGCTACTGCCTCGTCTGGCGAAGAGGAGGACGACAGACCTGGCACGGTTGGCTCATTTAGTGACTCCTGTTCCGGAGGAGCATCAGGGTCCGGGAACACCTGAGGATCCGGCGCTAAAGCCAAGTCGTCCGTACCCACTGGAGGAGGGTGGCTAACAGTGGCCTCTGGTGCCCGATGTTCCGACGGGGCGGAACGAGATGGAACCGTGGGTTTGCCTTGGGCCTGGTGATATGTCCAAGGTGTCCAGAAGGACCACTGAGGCGCTTGTTCCATGCCCTGAGGCTCCTGGAGGACACGGCTCTGCATTTCTGAATCTCCATATGCGGCGCTATCAGTGTGCAAAGACTCAGATGGGTGCCGTGACGGCCATGGTGGAGCAGAGTGCACGTGAGGAGGAGCCCTGTGCGTAGGGTACCGTACGTCATGCCTCACAGGAGAGTGGTACCGGGAGTCGTACCGTTGCCGAGAGGTTGACGGGGACCTGCGACTGGCGCGGTGCCGGGAGGTCGACCGGGATCGTGAAGCTCTACGGTGGGAGTGGCTGCGGCGTGAACGGTGCCGGGAGCTGGACCACTGTCTGGCGTATCGGTCCGGAGAGCGGGATCTTGAACGGTACCGCGAGTATGACCAGTGCCGAGAAGGAGATCGGTACCGGGACTGCGAGCGGCGTCGAGATTGGGACCTGTGGCGAGATCGGGAGCGCTGGCGAGACCTCGATCTCGAGTGGTGCCTGCCTGCGGCGTTGATGGAAGGTGGCCTTGTCATAAACAGATAGCTAAGGGTTAATGTCTCTTTCACCTGAAGCACCTGACCAGAGGACCAATCAGGAAACCGGATTTTTTTTTTTTTTTTTTTTTTTTTTTGCCAGTAAAACAGAGGTTTATTCGATGACAGGAACAGGGTCTAAAACAGAGCTTGTAGATACAGCGAACCGGACCCCTCGGCTGGGTCCATTCTGGGGGGCAGTGAGCCAGACCCCCAGGTCTGCCCTCCACCCTTGACCCCAGCCAGCTCCAGACTAACAACCCCTCCCAGCCCCTCCTCTCTCCTCAGCCCCTTTCCCGGGCCAGGAGGTCACCTGATCCCTTTGTCTCCAACACCTTCAGCTGGCACCTTTGCAGAGGAGGGGCCCAGGCCATCAGTTGCTAGGAGACAGAGTGTCAGGCATTTAGGTGCACTGGCCCTTTGCTCTGCCAGATACTTAAGAACTGCCATGGGGACACTGAGGCACCAACACAGTATTCAGAGAAAACATTAAGAACTTTCCCAGTTCGTCACATCTCTCCCCCCTTCGAGACTGAACTGAGCGAGGTCACTCCAGCCAGTGACCTGGGGAAGTTCGAACCCACTAACGTTCCCATGGATGCCCCAGCATCTCTCCCATTCCTTGGTGTGAGTTACACCAGGACAGTCCAGTCTCACGCCCTCCCTTAGGTCGGGTGTGCTTGATGGCACTTGCAGGCCGCATGTGGGAAGTTTTATGCAGCTTGAACCCTTTTGCTACCCCAATACCTCTGGGGTCCAAACTGGGACGGGGTCTTCTCCCAGCACTTAAGAGCCCCCATAAAACCAGATCATCCTGTCTCCCTTGGGGATCAGCCCCACAGGTGAGGCCCATGGGCTGTAAAACGGCTGCTGACTAAGGCAGGCTTCCCTGCTGACGCAATAACCCGCACCGGCATTCCCGGGGGTTGGGGCAGGGTGGGCTCCGTTAGGGCAATGAGTTCCCTTGCCGTCGAAAAGGTCTCTGGCGTGGTGGGAACAATAAGCTTGATCTCGGTGTGTGCCAGGGAGCTGTCATGTACCGGACTCGACGGCTCTTGCATGGCCGGAATCAACGGTGCCGAGATTGCCGGTGCCGTGGCAGTTGTTGGTGCTGGGCGACTTGGTTTTGGCTGCTGCTCAGACTGCGGTGTAGATATTGGAGCCGCAGGAGCTTTGACCTTTTTGGCATGCGGGGAGAGGGAGCGGTGCCAGTGACGGTTGGTGCCGGGGCATCTTGGCGGTGCCGGCGCTCTCCCGTGCCGATGAGGCACTTCTCCCCGGCGTGGACTGTGCGGCACTCAGCGCCAAAGATGGAGGAGTGAGGGCCGCCTCAATTAGGAGCTGCTTAAGACGAAAGTCCCGCTCCTTTTTTGTCCGCGGCTTGAAGGACTTGCAAATCCGACACTTATCTGTAAAATGGGATTCCCCCAGGCACTTTAGACAGGAGTTGTGGGGGTCTGCCATTGGCATCGGCCGCCGGCAGGCCGAACACGGTTTGAAGCCCGGTGAACCAGGCATGGGCCTGGGCACTGGGAGAGGGGAAGGGGCTAATCTCCAACCCTCTGAACTATATACACTAACTAGGTTTACAAAAGGTTATTAAAAGTGTTAACTACAACTATAAAACTATATACACAATAGTACTAGAACGAGTGAATAGCTAGGGAAGTGGAGATCAGCTAAGCCTTGCTCCACTGTTCCAACGACCGACACGGGCAGTAAGAAGGAACTGAGGAGCGGACGGGTCGGCAGGGGTATATATTCGGTGCCATAGGGGCGCCACGCCAGGGGGCGCCCAGCCGACCCACTGGGTGTTGCTAGGGTAGAAAATCTTCCGATGAACGTGCACGCGGCGGGCACACCTAATTGGAATGGATATGAGCAAGCACTCGAAGAAGAAGCTGACTTTCTGATGAGCTATTAAATTGAGTTCCTGACCTCTGATGATCATTACAGATCTCATGTAGCATTCTGAAAAAGTAGACCCATGAATCCTGTTTTTGTTCCAGTTTGGATGATTACAGCCTGCGTGGCTAAATTCTCCCTGCAGTTTCACTTGGATGCAGTATACTTGCTGTCCTAGACTGTTGTGCAGTGTGGTACTGGGGAAAAAAAAGTTGTGTTTCAGCTCAGAAGGGACTGCAGTTCAGTGGTGGTGAAGTGATGCCAACTGGAGCATTTAGCCTGAGCCAGGAGCAGTGCAGACCTGCACCATTACAGGAATAGTGTGAGGAAGGACTTACTCATGGAGGCACAATCCTTCCCCAAGTGGCCCAGTGTGCAGGGGAGTACACAGGCTGTACCATCCTTTAGGCTGGTGCAATCTGCTTCCCCGCACTCCCACCAAGTCCAGACAGGTGTTGCAACAGTACTTCTCATGATAGAGAAGAGACAGCATTCAGGTGTGGTAAACACAAAGAGGATTCTTTATTAATTCAGCATGACACACAGAGTCCTTATAGTTCCCAAGCTGGCAGACCAACACAGCCCATGCTGTATAGAGTCACCACACAGAATATGCCTAAATCCTATATAACTATAATAGGAATATAACGACTACAGGCCTTATATTTTAAACAGTGTTTGCTTTAAAGTGCATATAAGTCCCCAGATATTTATCACAATATTAGAGCTGGTCAAATAAATTTCTCTCAGAACACTTTTCCATCAGAAAACATACCAAAACATTCTGAGCGAATGTGTCGCTTCTGTCAAAACTTATGATGGAAACCAGGCTAGCCACCCTGGTTTCCTGCCAGCCTAGGCTCTCTGACTCCCCAGGCAGCCTGTTCCCTGAGGAGCTAGGTATCACTGAGAGGAAACTGCTCAGGGAACCACTTATCCAACTCCTTGGCAGCTGCCTCCTGGGCTACCTGATTCCTGGGGAGCCAAGTAGCATGTGAAGGCAGCTGTGTGGGGAGTTGGGCAGGTAGGAGCAAGATGGAAAAAATCTGGTTTGCTTCTCCTGAAACAAAGTTTTGCATGGCAGAAAAAATTACAGAATTTTGATTGTTTCATCCCTAACAAAGACAAAAAGTCTTCTCAATTTTTTTTTTAAATTTCCCGGGAGGGAAATTCCATTTTTTTTGGTCAAATCTAATCAAGATAGACTTTAATAAAAACAGCTGATCTTCCCTATTACATCAATTCAAAAGCCAGTGAAACCTGGTACCACAATAATATAATTACAAAATAGTAAATTGATCTCTAGTTCTACTTTACATTTCACTGCCAGTTAATGCCTGGAAATTTTGCACATAAATCTGCCTAATTCATTTTATATTGGATCTGAAGATACTTTTTCAGTCATTGAGAATTATATAGTACTAAAATATTAGGAAGTCATTGCCAACTTTTTACTTTAAAGCAATCCATTACCACAAAGTTAGCAAATAGCTTCTAATGATCAAAATGCCTAAAAATCCTCAAAGTACTCTCATTATATTAATGGTGTGTTCAGACTGCAATTTCATTTTTTGTAACGTGGCAATTAAAAACATTAGGACACTATTGCCCAGGGCCGCCCAGAGGATTCCTGGGGCCTGGGGCAGGGCCGGGTCTTTGGTGGCAATTCAACAGCAGGTCCCTCTCGGAGGGAAAGACCCACCAATGAAGAATGAAGTGGCGGCAGTAGAGCAGTCTAAGTGCCGCCGATCGCGGCTTTTTTTTTTTTCCCGGTGCTTGTGGCGCTTGTACTCACCGGGTGGCGCTCCGAGTCTTCCGCAGCACTTCAGTGGCGGGTCTTTCACTTGCTCCGAGTCTTCCGCTGTACTGAAGGACCCACTGCCGAAGACCCAGAGTGAGTGAAGAGCCCACCGCGGAAGTGCTGCCGAAAACCCAGAGCAGCCCGCAGGGCCCGTGCGGGGCCCAGGGCCTGGGGCAAATTGCTCCACTTGCCCCCCACTCTGGGCAGCCCTGCTATTGCCATTAAAACAATCTCCATTGCTTTGACTTTAGTTATATTTATATTGGTAATTGACTAGTTCTCTTTTAAAAATATATTTCCCCTTGCTAAACATTCTGTGATAGTGAGACGCCATCTTGTGGCTAGATTTGAGAAATAAGTGACTTAATTTTGTCAGTTTCTGAGCTGCTTTAACTTGTTATGGTAACGCAATCTAAACATACAGAGGATTCTTTTTCCTTTTTTTTTTTGATTGGATTGCTTACAGTTTAAAAAAGAAACAATAAATTATGTAATAAGGAACTATCTGGCACAACACCCCTGGGAAGCCCTTTCCAATGCTCTTTAGATCTTGTAAGGAGAACAAGTACTTCAAAGATCAGCCTCACTCCTTTTTGAAAGCCTCCTTTTTAATACTTGTCCCAACATTATATTAAGATGGGTCTAACTTACTCAAAATTCAGCGACCAGCAAGGTTGCTTGTACGGGTTATTAATAACCTTGTAGTAAAATTTTTATTAGTTCCCAATCCAGAATCATTGTCAATGCAAAATACTTCTGATCATTTACAAATTATGACAAAACCTTAGTACATGTTGTGACACTGCACCCCATATTCTTCATAGTGATATTATTATGATATGGCTACGGCATAATTATGATGCATTTTATGCAAGATAAATCATCTGAGGTGTCATTGGAAAGGTAATGATATGCTGAATATGATTATCCTAGTTGTATGCATGTATCATTTTTGTATCTGAAGTTATGAATATTGACTATGTATTAGGGATGTAAAATATTAACCCATTAACTGGTAAGCGTTAGTCTTAATGGTTAACCTGCCTTAACCATTAACCCCCCAGGCGGGCCAGCTAGCCAACCCTTGCAGCCCTGCACCAGCCAGCTGGCCGACTGACCCCAGCAGCTCTGTGCTGTCCAGCCTGCCAACCTCAGCAGCCCTGCACCAGCCGGCCAGAGCGGCCCCAGCCTCAGCCACCCTGGCCAGCCGTAGTGGCCCCAGCCTGAGCTGCACCAGCTGGAGTGGTCCCAGCCCCTCTTCCTTTAATCAGTTAACATTTAAATGATATAATTTTAATCATTTAAATGGATAACTTATTAAATAATATTTACATCCCTACTATGTGTCTGTATTTCAAATGTAGTTACATCTGGGTAACATCCACTAGACAAGATACTTTCAATCTAGATAGTGGGTGGGGAAGGGCCTATTCGGGGCAATTGGCCTTTAGGAAAAAACAATAGGCCTTAGGAGAAGCTTATCTCCCACCTAGGGAGCAGTTCTGAGAAGCTACAGACAGCCTCCAAGTAATGACTGCTATGACTTTATAAGGATGTGTGACCATACCACATGTCTCTGGACTCCATCTTGGGATGTCAGTATTTTTCCACAGACTGGTCTGGGAACCAAGCTTTGGGAACAAAGAGTTCCCATCATATGCAAAAACTATATCAGGCAGGGAGTGACATCATCTGGAGTTTTTCATTCCCCAGAAGACTCCTGGAATCACCTGAGGAACAAAGACTGAATTGGGAGAAGTGCTGGACCCAGGCTAAAGAGATTTCTAACCTGTGAATGAAACACATGGGGATTCCAAGCTGTAAAGCAAATGCAACTTGCCCCTTAAGAATCTGCATCCTGTTTGTATTTTTGTTTATTTCCTAGGTAATCTGCTTCGATCTGTTTGCTATCACTTATAATCACTTAAAATCTATCTTTTGTAGTTAGTAAACTTGTTTTTGCATTATCTAAACCAGTGAGTTGGAGTGAAGTGTACGGGAATCTTAGCTCAAAGGGCAAAGACTACTGCATATTCCTCTCCACATTGACGGGGAGGGAGCCAACTTTATGAGCTTATGCTGTACGGCTCCCTGTGCAGCACAAGATAGCTTAATTTTGGATTTATACTCCAAGAGGGGTTGCATGCCTGGGGAGCTGAGAGTTGCCTTGCTGTAGCCTTTCTATTGTTGGTTCATTGCAGGGGCTGGACAGAGAGCCTGCATGTAACTGAAGCTGGATGTGTCCCTACCTGTATGAATTCTGGTGAAAGTGCAGGCTGGAAGGCTTTGCACAAAGTGACTAGATGTCCTGATTTTATAGGGATAGTCCCAATTTTTGGGTCTTTTTCTTATATAGATTTGTATTACCCCCCACCCTGATTTTTCACATTTGTGGTCTGATCATCCTAGCTTTGCAGCTTGTCACAGCAGTACCCTGCGAGAGGGAGCCCAGGCTGGTGGGACAAGGGGCTCAATGGTACCCCACTTCCAGGTGGCACCTTGAGGGGGAACATGTCACACATCTTGGTAAATGACTACTGCAGAACTGACACAAATTAATTGCAGTTATTGCAAAATATGGGGACAGTGGTAAGAAGATAACAGAATGATTTAATCACATAAGTGCAGGAGAACTCTTATCACCACAGTAAATCTGTTCTTTGGTTATATAGGCAGTGTTTTTGTCTGCAGTTGTTTGTATATGAAGCAGCACTTTAACAAGCTGTAAATATGTGGATGGCAGAATCGAGTTCTTTCAATAAACGGTGAACTAAAATGGAGTCATAAAAGAAAGATGAGACTCCCATTTTTAAAAATTAATGGCTTTTATTTTTTATATTTAAATCACCCACATAGTTTAAATGTGCCATCTTTATTCATTCCTTAGGCATCTGTTGTAAAAATGGTAATCGTGTAAACTCACCTAGTAATACTGTAGATGTAACATGTAATTGCATAGGACTCAAAATATAACACTTGCTTCCTATGGGATCTTACCTACCAACTCCTTGAGTTTGCTAAAGTCTGCCTTGAAATCCATTGTCTTTATTTTGCTGTTTTCCCTCTTACTGTTCCTTAGAATCATGAACTCTATCATTTCATGATCACTTTCACCCAAGCTGCCTTCCACTTGGAAATTCTCAACCAGTTCCTCCTTATTTGTCAAAATCAAATCTAGAAGAGCCTTTACATCCTAGTAGCTTTCTCCACCTTCTGAAATAAAAAATTGCCTCCAATACATTTCAACAACTTGTTGGATAATCTGTGCCCTGTTGTGTTATTTTTTCAACAGAAGTCTGAGTAGCTGAAGTCTCTCATCACCACCAAGTCCTGTGCTTTGGATGATTTTGTTAGTTGTTTTAAAAAAGCCTCATCCACCTCTTCTTCCTGATTAGGTGATTTGTAGTAGACCCTTGCCATCTCACATGTATATATCCACCCTTCTTTCTTCCCCTATCCGGAATGCACGTGGAGCCCAGGCTGGGCAGGGGAGCCTGTGCCTCCAGTGGCCACCTACTGGCCAAGTAGGGCAAGGCAGGGAAGCTGAGTGGCTGCTTTGTCACTGAAGATCCATCTCAGACTTTCAAATGCTGTCCTGCTCTACAGGTTATCACCAGGGGAGCTGGGCTGCAGGCATACTGTGGGTCTGACTAGATTGCCTTTTTGGAGTTCAGGAAGGAATTTTTCGAACAGGGGGAAGATTGGCAAGATGCCATGTGTCTTCCCCCACCCCCTTCTTCTCTCAGCACCAGTAGGTTGCTTGATGGAATGATAAGGACAGAGATAGCAACAACAAAAAAGTAGTATAATAACAAACAACTGTTGTTGCAGTCAGTGTGGGAAAAATGCTTTGGAGACCACCTGTTGGGATAAATTCATGCACAGGAGGCAGCTGACATGGAACTCAGCAGCTGGAAAGGTTGAGAAGGTCATAACCTTGCTGAGACTGAGACATCCTTCATCTGTACCCCTGTTTGCCCTGGTGGGAAGAGTCAGCAGCTGAACTGAAGCTTGCCTTTCCTTCAAAAAGGATGGGCTAAGGCAGCTGACTCTCCTTTCGTGTAGGTGTCTGGCTTAAGGCTAGTTGACACCTCTCTAAACCCAATTAATGCCTGGTAGTTTGAGGGAGCAGTTGTCCCACAACATTAGTCTGTTTAAAAGTTCACAAAGTTGTAGCCTGATGTGAGGGGACTTACAAAACCCCATTGTAAGTGGGGGTGTTGCCGGGGCTTGACCCTCCCAGATGAGGATGGGAGCCACACTAGCCTCGATCTGTCATCTGAAGGTCTAGGTCCTTGGAACTGTAGCCCGCCATCCGGTGGCTCAGTCTTTGGGGATAGAACCTGGTGGCGGCACAGTCAAAGGGGGCCCAGCCCTTGGTTCGGGCAGGGCACCAACACAGTTATCTCAGCTCCAGCCCTCTTGGTGCAGGGACGGGCTGGCAAGGGTGCGGGTCACTCGGGCCCTTTGGGACAGGACCGAGCAGTGGCACAGTCAAAGGGGGCCCAGCCCTTGGTTCGGGCAGGGCACCAACACACAGTTATCGCAGTTTAGCTGGCCTCTTCAGGCCGGGGGATGGGGATTCTGCCAACCATGGACAGGTGGCAGGGGGAACGCAGGCCCACCCACTCCACTGCATTCCAGCCCGGGGCCCTAGAAGCGGTGATCACCGCTGCAGGTGGTCAGTGGGGATCCTGACCGCAATACACTGGCATGGGTATCGGAAAATCTGCAGCCTGACTCAGGTTGGCTACCCCCAGGCTACTTCCAGTATCCCCCTCCAGGACTACCTGGTTCATGGGACCCGCTTCGGGGACGTCCCACCACGGAGGCTTCTCACGGCCAGGGCTGGGCGGCAAGTCCAGCAGCTCCTCCGGGAAGTCTGGCCAGGCCTGTTCTGGGGTGTCCTCAGGGCTGCTTAGTGGCCCTGCCCCTATGGGAGAGTGATGGGGCTCGACCCTCCTGGATGAGGAGGGGAGCCACAATGCCTCGTTACACCCATGCTCAGGCCAAGGCAGGGGAAAGGCTGGAGCTGTACTGGGTCAGGAAAGCTCTGCCCCTCAGGCACTGCTGAGCATGCTTGTGGGGAAAGGAGCAGTATAGAGAGAGCTCCAGTAGCCTAGACAAGGGGAGGAGAGAGAAAAACTATTTCTTGGAGACATGATGCCCTGAGATGATGACGACGACAGCAGCAGCGACTCTTACCGAGCAGGTCTGTCTGTAGTTGTTTAAAAACTAGTTGTTTCTCCCCCTCCTTTGAGACATCACCCCAGGGATGGGGAGGACCATGTGCAGGACACCATAGGGTTGCCTGCATCAGCCCTGAGACTCTGGGGTTTGGAGCAAAGGACTATAAATGAACAGCGGCCACACCCCAAACTGAAGCACTGGGTGTGGTATGATGTGGCCCAGGGGAAAGTGAGCAGGAAGTGGGCCAAGTATAGACTTTCCTGTGCTCTCCCACTGGGACCCAGTGAAGGGGGAGCCCTACCCATTCGGGGGTACCAGACACATTGAACTAAAAGAGATACTAGAGCAGCAGTCCCTGGCATAGATGCTGGAACTAGGGGTGCAGGGGGTGCTGCATACCCCCTAGCTTGAAGTGGTATCCATCATATACAGGGTTTACAGTTTGGTTCAATGGCTCTCAGCACCCCTACTATACAAATTGTTCCAGCACCCCTAGGTCTGCTGACTGAATAGATAACCCCACTACACCAACCTTTAATGCAGAGGTCTCCAGACTGTGGGGCATGCCCCCATGGGGGAGTGCATACTAATGTTCGGAGGGGGGCACAGCAGGGTACAGGTCAGCTCTATGAGCTGCAGGAAGGGAGCACCACTAGGCCGTGCTCCACTCCCAGCTCTGCTCTGACCTCAGTCCCTGCCCGTGGCTTGGCCATGGCTCCACACCCAGCCCCAGTCCTGCCCCCAGCTACAGCCTCAGCATCAGCTCCCTTACCCCTGTCCATGTCCACCCCCTCCCCTCGGGATCTGTGGCCCTGCTCCTGGCTCTGGGGGAGGGGCAGCACAGACAGGGGTAAGGAGGGTCGCAACTCTGAAAATTTTGGGGACCACTGCTTTAATGCCATTCCTGTGTCTATCTACATTCTTCTGTTTAGACTAATCAAAAGCAATTGTCCATTCATGTGTAGAAAATACACACATCAATCACACTGGAGACTCATTAGCTATGCACTAATAGCTCTATCATAGCTCATTACTCTTATTTACTTTCTTCCTGAAGTGATTCATAAGGGTAGAAGTTATCTAGTTTATTAACTAAAATGTCCTCTGTCCTTTGAATTGAAATAGCTAGTGACCAGTGAAGTCTCAGATTACATTCTCTAATAGTTTCTTTAACAAACTGCTGTTGAAACAATGTTACTAAGTCTAACAGGTTTTTGCTTAGGGTTCTCAATCCACTTCTAATCTACTGGACAAAGCCTCAGAGACTGACTAGGAAGACATGAAGAAATAGTTCATTATGTCTCAATTAACAGAAGACAAAGCTGAGGAACAGCCAGGTACCTGGACGAGGGAGTGATACATGTCAGCTCTGTGTTCTTGGGGAGCCAGGGTGCAGTATCCAGCCTGTCTGACTCATGAAGGACACCCCTGCCGCCAGCCTCTGCTTGAACCAAAACCGATCAGAGAGAAGACTTACAGAAAGCAATAAAAGGTGGTGGGAGACATACCTAAACCCCTCCTGACAAGAGTGATAGGATTAAGCTAACTCCCCTAGCTTCATCTGCATCAAATATGGGGCAGGGAGGCATCTCCATTAGCATACAGAATGGATAACAGAGATTCTAAGGTAAGAACCACACTAAACTCTGGGACCAGAAAAGCAGGGAAGCACTGCATGATAGGGGATTTCTGCTCTAGATGTTAATGAACCTACACATGCACACACCCAGCTTAGCAGTTGTCAGACCGATTCTAGTAATGAATCCTTGATTGATATCCAAAATACTGAAGCTGCTTAATTGCATTGTGAGCTCCCTGGAAGGAACACCAGAGGTGAAAGTAAGTGGGTACGGGCAGGTACGGAGGACGGGTGAGAAAAGGAGACTGGCTGAGGGAAGGAGAAGCCTGCATAAGAATAGTTTAAACTCAGCTGTTCCCTGAGTGGTTCAGCCCTCGGGGTTAGGAGTGGTTTCTGGCATCCCTGTTAATTTCACTCACAGTAGCTGTGGGGAGGGCGTATTTGACCATGGCAGGGGCAGTCCTTGTCTGCCCCCTGGATGAGGGGATCTTGTCTCTAATACTAATATACACAACAAATACAAGCATTTGGCTCCACCACTTAAATCCAGAGCTAATAAAAGCAGGTGGAAGGGGAAAAGTCACTGTCATATTGGTATCTCATCTCCTCCCTCCCCCTCCTCCAGCCAGGCTGCAGACAAGGTTCTGCATTCCTTCCCCCAGGCAGGGGTTCTCCTCTAGGCCCTAGCTTGCAGTAGGGACACTGGCTGAGATGCCTGCTGCTGCTGCCTGCATAAGAACAGTTTAAACTCAGTTGTTCCCTGCGCAGTTCAGCCCCCAGGGTTAGAAGTTGTTTCTGGCATCCTTGTTAATTTCACTCCCAGTTGTTCTTGGGGTGGGGAGGGTGTGTGTGACCATGGCAGGGGCAGTTCTTGTCTGCCCCCAGGATGAGGGGATCTACTATACACAAAAAACACAATCAAAATCAGGAACCATTTCCAAATTCAAATCTATCCCATTCCCTCCCCAGCAGAGGATCATAGTTGTGATGTTCAAACTGCTTCCAGATCCTCTTTGAAATGTTACTGAACTGTGCAGGGAACAGCTAAGTTTAAACTGTTCTAATGCAGGAGGCAAGCTTCTCCCTCCCTCAGCCAGTCTCCCTGCTCCCTGCTGCAAGCTAGAGGGAAGCCCCTGCAGTTGCTGCTCAGTGCCAGGCAGGGAGAAAGCACAGAGCCAGCATCGGCAGCCTGGCTGGAGGAGGAGGGAAGACACGGAGAAAAATGTGACAGTGAGTTTTCACTCTTTCAGGCTTATTCCAATAGTAAAGTTTTATTACAGACAGTACTGGTAGTAGTAATAGTAGCTTTATTTTCTCTGTATGTCATGCAATGGGAGGGATCCATGAAGTACGTAGGAGTGGTGGGTTGTTTGCGATTGGACCATATGGGTAAGAAATGTAAATTACTTTCACCCCTGCCCAAACCACAGGGCTTCCAGCTGCCTCTGCAGCTGGTAGCTCCAGGGGTGATTTAAAGGGTCTGGCTCCTAGCTTCAGCTGAATCCCCGAGTCCTTTAAATTCTGAATTAAAAGCCCTGGGATTTAAAGGTCCCACCTCTTCTGATAGAGGCCACGCCTCTTCCAGTTGAGGCCCCTTCCCCTCTGCAGGACTCTGGAGTACCAGCAAGTCCTTTAAGTTACTTTCACCCCTGAGGAACACCATCCATAGTCAAGAGCGTTCAGTTCCTATTGTTTAGCCTAGAGAAAACCCTTGAGTTATCAGTATACCCATAAACAAATCTAGTGTTCTCCCTTGAACCATTGTTGTTTCCATACAAAAAACCCAACCCATGCTCAAGTAAGTGTTCTGATGCCTAGATCCAAACTCTGCATCAGTTCCACCTGGAATTTATCTTCTCCTGACTGACCATGCTGAGGGCTCTGCCTGTATCCAGCACTCAGTACCCTGAGCTACCACCATCACCTGGGAAACCTGACCAGTTCAAGCTTCATGGAGTGGTAGGGCGCTCTCTCTCTCTCTCTCTCTGTCTCTGTGTTTTCTTTTCTGACTCAGGTATAACTTTCTAACCCTGACTTATTTGATCAAGTATAGTTGTCTATATATGACTTTTGTGATCTTTAATAATGTAACTATTATGTTTGTTTAGGCTCTCCTAGCTAAGGGTTAATGTCTCTTCCACCTGAAGCACCTGACCAGAGGACCAATCAGGAAACCGGATTTTTTCAACTCTGGGTGGAGGGAGTTTGTGTCTGAGTCTTTTGTCTGCCTGCCTGCTTTCTCTGAGCTTTGGAGAAGCAGTTTCTACTTTCTAGTCTTCTGTTTCTAAGGGTAAGGACAAAGAGATCAGATAGTAAGTTATATGGTTTCTTTTCTTTGGTATTTGCATGAATACAAGTGCTGGAGTGCTTTGATTTGTATTCTTTTTGAATAAGGCTGTTTATTCAATATTCTTTTAAGCAATTGACCCTGTATTATATCATCTAAATACAGAGAGAACATTTGTATGTATTTTTCTTTCTTTTTATATAAAGCTTTCTTTTAAGACCTGTTGGAGTTTTTCTTTACTTCAGGGAAATTGAGTCTGTACTCACCAGGGAATTGGTGGGAGGAAGAAATCAAGGGGAGATCTGTGTGTTGGATTGCTAGCCTGATTTTGCATTCCCTCTGGGGGAATAGGAAAGTACTTTTTGTTTCCAGGATTGGGAACAGAGAGGGAGATTCACTCTGTTTGGATTCACAGAGCTTGTGTCTGTGTATCTCTCCAGGAGCACCTGGAGGGGGGAAGGGAAAAAGGATTATTTCCCTTTGTTGTGAGACTCAAGGGATTTGGGTCTTGGGGTCCCCAGGGAAGGTTTTTCAGGGGGACCAGAGTGCCCCAAAACACTCTAATTTTTTGGGTGGTGGCAGCAAGTACCAGGTCCAAGCTGGTAACTAAGCTTGGAGGTTTTCATGCTAACCCCCATATTTTGGACGCTAAGGTCCAAATCTGGGATTGAGGTTATGATAAACTATTATGTTTGTTTAGGCTCTCCTTATTTGATTATCACTATTATTCAATAAATAAGTTTTTTGGTTAAGCTGGTTGCTTCCTCTCTGTGAACTTTACTCTTTTGTGTGTTTTGCTTCCGCATTTATTCTGAAGCAACGCTCCTCTTACCTAAGCTAAAGATCTCTGTAGTGCCCAAAAATACTGTGGGGTTTGCTCATCAAGTGGGTTACTACCAGTACAATTGTAATGTGAAAATGAGGCATAAGAGGGTAGCAGCTTGGAAGTGCTGCTTGACCTGGAGTACTGAACCCAGAGCCATGTAAGGGTGACAGCCTGAAAGCGTTGTTCGACCCAGACTACTCAGGCTTACTCTATTCCGGTGCGTACCTTTTGGCATATAAGGATGGTAGTTCGAAAGTGCTGCTTGACCCAGTCCACTGAGTCCAGGGACATATAAGGGGTCAGCTTGAGAGTGCTGATTGATCTGGTCCACTCAAACTTGCTCTGTTAATGTGTGTGTGTGTGTTCATCTGGTTCTGGAGCTGGAGGAACCCAGCCCTAGGAAACCTAGGTCCTGCAGAATAGCTCCATTGAGAGGGAACTTGCAGAAGGGAGAAGTAGAGCTCTGTCAAAGTTAGACTCAGGACTCTCAGTTTGTCAGACCACTCTGTTTTATTAGCACAGCGCTCTGCTAATAATACTCAGATAATGTGAGCACCATGCAGGACACAAACTGTCTTATTTATACAGATAAAAGGGCGAGCACTTAACAAGATAACAAAGGAAGCAGAATCTGATAAGATATGCATGCCTAGCCCAGGAAAACTTATTTCCTTACTAACTATTACTGATCTTCTGTTAATGTTTCACCATTAGCACCCTTGTTTATGCCTAATGTTTCTTTTCCTGGCACCTGTATTTCAACATTTCTTATTTCTGCTTAAAGGTCCATACACATTTCTTTAATCCATTCTTATTTTTACAATATAATTCATTCTACTTTCACAATCCCTCCTTTTGGTCAAGCTCATGCCATGACCAACATTTTACTGGGTTCTACATATTAACTGTTCTTTATCTCTTTGTTCGTCAGCAATATTCAAAATCATCATATTAGCACTCTGTTTTGGGGCAGTCACCTGGGTGGCATGCCTTACACGATTTTGGATACAACACGAGACTAACTGAAAACATACAAAAATTATTAAAATTCCAAACAGGATAGTCAGGGCTCCCTGAAACAACCAGTTTCCTATGCCAGAGAAATTGAACAGGTTACTTAGCCACTTCCATAAAGAACTCGGTTCTTCATGGGGAAGATATGAGATTTGTTCTAAGTGGCTACAGCGATCTATTACATCATTAGTATCATCAGGTATAAACACACAACATTGTTTCCCAATGAGAGCACAGGTCCCTCCTTTGGCCGCCAGCACTATGTCCAATGCCTGACGGTTCTGGAGGGCCACCTGTCGGATTGCTCCTGTTTCTTTGGCCAGGGCTCTTAAACTTTCTCCAGTTTTATTTGCCATTATTTTAACTACTGCTTGTAACCTCAGGAGCCTTTTTGCCTGGTGTATTACTCCCCCAAGTGGGATGAAGGAACTGCCAATAGCCTCTTCCCAGGTGTCATTACTGTTCCATATTGTGTTAAACGGACAAGATCCTCCAGTGAAGTCTGAGGAACTGAGTGGGATAGCCAGGACAGGAACACCAGTTTGAGAGTGGGCTGGGATGTGTCTGCAGAACCAGCATTTAGAAATATTAAGGGTCTGAGCTATCCACACTTGCTACTGGATAAAAGAATTGTCATTGTGGACTCCCCAGACCTTAAGACACCAGCAGCCGAGGAACAGGCGCCACCAGAGGCACATGCTGGAGGCAGGCCCTTCTGGTTCTGACAACCTCAACTAAGGGAACTGCAGTCACAGTTTTCCGTCCACCAGGCAGCAGGCGCTAGGCTCACTACTGCTTCTTCTTGGGCCTTGCTTTAGGTCGTCATCTGCTTCTGGCAACCCTTACGAGAGCGTAGATTGTAAGGTATTGCAGGCTGTTCCTCTACGTCGTCCTCTGGAGTCAAAATTGTCTCTGGTCCTGAGGTGGTGATTGGTTCGCTGGGGGTAGTGCATTCTTACACTGCGAAGTATGTGTCCACTCTGCGATGCCAGACAGTTTAACAGCCGTCTGACTAGTAAGCAGTACCTGATGATTCTTTGGTTTTTTTTAAGTCTCTTTGCTTCTTTCCTTGACACTGGCTATAACAATGGCCTTCACACTTTATCTTTTCCTGATGCATACATTTCTCATTAACACACACAGATTGAGAATACAAACAGTAGTATTTTATATCGAGCAAAAAGGCATTGCAGATTAAACCTTGCTGTTTTACAATTAATAACCAAGACAATTTACATTGAGACCCAGGCCTTCAATGTTTCTTTAATTTACTTAACATAGACACAATAGAGAATCCTGTCTCTTACTACCTAAATCTTAAAACAAAGAAATGTATATTTAACTAGAGTGCCTAATTTGTAATACATATAGGAAACCGTAGTAGACATTATAACACATCCTAAAACAAAAGGTGACCATAATCAGTCAGAAGGATTGTTCTGGTCTGTCATTCCTTTCTGCTATTCCAAAAGGGTGGCTAGCAGGATGAAATCAAATCGTACATTAATTCTCATAGTATATAATAAAATCCAGCTCCTACATATCCCCTTTTGACACTAACATTATTAATCGCCAGTGTCACTTCTTATTTAGTCCACATAATAGAAAATACTGGGAGGTGATTTGGGCCTGTGGTTCTAGCTTTGCATACATTTGTTTTATCCAACAGCACATTTTAAACATTGCAATTAAACACATACAATTTAAAACCAAAAACAATTGGGGTAGTAACATTAGTATGCTAGTAGTTGTGGGTGACCATCCAGAAAATATGTTATACCAATGGTAAGCTGTTATGTCTTTCTGCAGTGGCAATTCTTAACATGTCTCCATTTGTGTGTATAATATGAATAGTTCCGTTTCCCACATTGGTGTATTTTTTCTAGGAACTATGTTACCTTTTTACCTTTTAACAGATTGGTAACTTTTTGCCATTCAGTGCCAAGACTGATAGAGAACTCAGCTAAATCAGTGCTTACAATAAGCTGAGACTTTTTGTTGTTGTTGTAGCAAATAGTAAATGTGATTTATTGGTAAAGACGGTACTTCATTACATTTACATTTGTCTTCTGGTGGGTTACTAACGCTTTTTAAACACAGCCCATTATACAATACTTTGGTCTCATTATTAATTTTATTTCCCATACAGGATTCTAGTGAGATGTCTTTACTACAAGGCTTTGGAGCAACAGGCATGGATAAGCATACCCACTTTTGAGGAGTCCACTTGGTATAACCTCTGGTGTCCAATAGTTTCCCTTTCTCCCCAGCTCACTGGCTTGAGGTCCAGGGCAGTCAGAAAGATCCCAGGTGCAATCTGCGGAGTGGGCTAACCTTCCATATTTTTGCTGCCAGAGCCTGTTGGTGTGCAATTTTAACAACAATTTCTTCACTTAACAAATTTTGTCTCACCGTACTGGAGACATACTGCATTTATTTATATTGATAGGTATCAAACAATGATTTTTCCTTTGCTTTAACAGATGCATCAAAACCTTAATATTTTCTGATATTACCCAAAACATCTTACGTTCTAAATATCTGCATTTCAGTACATTCCATAGCTATTGCAGTATGTTTTTTTTACTTTCGTTTGTTCTTGTAATAGGTTGTTCTGTAGCTGGTATTAGCTTTTCTGATTTTCTGAAAGACAAAAATAACATTTTTCTACCCCTTTTGGGGTGGCATTGATTATTGCTTAAAAGATTCATTTCTTTTACAAATTCCCTTGCTGATTGCAGGCAAAACAGAGGAATTACCCCCATATTTTCCTATGTTTTTTGTTCTATGGGCAGGCCAGGTTTTAATGGGTTCTACTTTTTAAGGGTTATGGGGAAATTATTCCACTGTTTAGCTATTAAATTCATGAGGTGGTGTACCTCAAGTTTTTCTTCTTATATAGCAGACCAAGTTTGTAATGTTTTTCCTACTGTGTTAAGCTTTAAGTTTATTCACAGGTAATAGTGGAGAAGCATCATTACCATATTACCTTCAAGGATTTTTCCAAAAATCATACACACTATACACTGTTACAGGGGTACTTACTAACATTACATTTATTTCAATGTTTAAGAGATTTGATGCTAAATGTTACTGTAAATATTAAAGGGATTTTGTTATATCATGTCTTTTATTTAGGCAATTTCTTTTGTGCTGGCAGTTCTCACCTTCCTTTATCAGTTAGGTAATTTGCATCAACACAGGCTTGGCTTTTGGATTCAAAGCCATCAGCAGAGCTCAGACTCTGTCTTAAAAGGGACACAATCAACTTCCACCAGAGTTTTGATTTCTTTCCACTTTCAACTCCTGCTTACAAAACACACAGAGATCCAAAAAACAAAACAGTCTATTGCGGCTCTTTTTGGAGCCTGCAGTGAGGAGCCCTGGCTCCCAGATGCACCTGAGAGGGTTGAGCCGCTGCAGCCTCCAACGTGGGCGGAGCCACCGCCGCCCATTCCCGCCCCCTGGAAGTCAAGGGGCGGGACAGGAAGTATAAAAGCACAGCCCCGGCACTCACTTGGAGGCCGGCCACCGAAGAGACCGGACGCGGCTGGATGAGCTCTTGCCTGGCCTGAGCTTTCCCGTGCCCAGTATCCTGAGGAGCTGCCTGAGCTTTCCCATGCCCGGTATCCTGAGGAGGACTGGCCGAGCCTGCCCCGTGCCTGGTATCCTGAGGATCTGCCTGAGCTTCCCTGTGCCCGGTATCCTGAGGAACCCACGGTCGGGACCCACCGGAAGAAGCCGGCTAGACACAGGTACCCAGAGAGGGGGAGGTTGGAAGTGGCCTGGGGTTAGCCGACTCTGGTTTGGCTCCCGAAGAGCCTGAACCAATGTCAGTGTGTTGCGGCCAGGATCCCCACTGACAGCAGCGAGTCTTGGCCGCTGCTAGGGCCCCGGGCTGGAACGCAGTGGAGTGGGAGGGCCTGCGTTCCCCCTGCCACCTTCCAAGGGTGGCAGACTCCCCTTCTCCCTGGCCTGAGGAGGCCTTCTTTATAGACTTACTGTTTGAACTGCTGCTCAGCCCTTGCCTGAAGGAGCTGAGCCCTGAACTGCTTAGTGCCCCGCCCTGACCAAGGGCCTGGGCTTAGAGACTATTTGTTGGCCCTACCCCTGTTGAGTGGTCTGAACCCTGACCTACTTTGCCGTCTGTAGTGAGGCACCCTGGCTCCCAGCTGCGCCTGAGAGGGCCGAGCCCCAACGCCGGACGTTTACAGAGCCCTAATAGGATTTTAAATCAGTAGCACGTTTCATTTGCATTTCTTTTACTCCTTTCTACAATATACACTGCACATGTCCTAGGGAAAATGCACATTCCTTCTATACTACTTTTTTTTAAACATTAGCCATATCAATTTTTACATAAGGTGTAACTGTTTCTTTTGTTCTTACAGAATTTTCATGTATCCTTATCAAAGTGACAGTCTGATTACACAGAGCCATTTTAAGACTCATGTCTTGTCTACATCTAAAATTTTGCAGCGCTGGTTGTTACAGCTGTATTAGTACAGCTGTATAGGGCCAGCGCTGCAGAGTGGCCACACTTACAGCAACCAGCGCTGCAAGTGGTGTTAGATGTGGCCACACTGCAGCGCTGTTGGGCGGCTTCAAGGGAGGTTCGGGGAACGCGGGAGCAAACCGCGGCGAAGCTGGTCTCCTTTCCCGGTTTGCTCTCTCGTTCCCCGAACCCCCGAACAAGCAGGTCTCCTTCCCTGCGGTTTGCAGGGTGGTTCCGGGAAACGCGAGAGCAAACCGCGGCGAAGCTGGTCTCCTTTCCCGGTTTGCTCTCGCGTTCCCGGAACCACCCAGCAAACCTCAGGGAAGGAGACCTGCTTGCTCGGGGTTCGGGGAACGCGAGAGCAAACCGCGGCGAAGCTGGTCTCCTTTCCCGGTTTGCTCTCGCGTTCCCGGAACCACCCAGCAAACCTCAGGGAAGGAGACCTGCTTGCTCGGGGTTCGGGGAACGCGAGAGCAAACCGCGGCGAAGCTGGTCTCCTTTCCCGGTTTGCTCTCGCGTTCCCGGAACCACCCAGCAAACCTCAGGGAAGGAGACCTGCTTGCTCGGGGTTCGGGGAACGTGAGAGCAAACCGGGGAAGGAGACCAGCTTGATTACCAGAGGCTTCCTCAGGTATGCTGGGATACCTGCTTATTCCACGGAGGTCAAGAAAAGCGCTGGTAAGTGTCTATATTTGATTACCAGCGCTGGATCACCAGCGCTGGATCCTCTACACCCGAGACAAAACGGGAGTACGGCCAGCGCTGCAAACAGGGAGTTGCAGCGCTGGTGGTGCCCTGCAGATGTGTACACCTCCTAAGTTGCAGCGCTGTAACTCCCTCACCAGCGCTGCAACTTTCTGATGTAGACAAGCCCTCAGTGTTTTTAACATTGCTTCTTTTTGTTTTGTGCACCTTACCTCTGCTGTTGCTTCAGAGGGTCACTGTTTATTGCTTATTCTTTCACTACAGCTCTTATCTGCTATTGTTACAAAAAAAACCAATCAACCAAACAAAAAGACTTCAGAATCTCTCTCTATTCTCCTGATTTTGATTGCCCTATTGCAGCCATGACTTGGTCTTTATTTAAAAACATTTTAAATTTTGTAAAGAATCAAGTTACTCCTTAAGGGTTAAATGCTAAATCCCAAAGCCATACAACACTAATTACCTGTGTCTTGCAAAAAGATCTGTCAGTTTTGCAACTTTGAATTAAAGAGTCAAATGAATTTTTAGTGGCATTAAAAACAAAAACAAAATCAATTTATCTTACACCTACAAAACAGGAGTTTTACAAACCAGATGTGTTGGTTTAGATTCTTAGAACTTTAAATATTTTCACAGACAAATAGATACATACACATTTTCTTTTCCTTAACATTCCTTTACACTGCTTTGTTTTTACATAGCTGTATATTATTTGGATTATTTACAGACCTTCTTTTGGAAAAGTGCCCATTTTTCCTTCAGAATGGCTGCAAAGAAACCAAGAATTCTCTCTCTTTAACATGGTCCTTTTTAACATTTTCACAAAGTTTAACTGCTTAATTCTCTCCAGTCTCTGTAGAATTAACTTTTCACTCTTTCCTTAAATCACTTGTTTATCTCCCAAAATGACACCTTTATCACCTCAGATTTCACTATTTTAAGTATTGTTCCAGAGGTTCATGCCTGCACTTACTGCTTTTCTTGCTCCTGATACTAGTCTCTCAGGGCTTTCAACCTGTTTTTCAGTTTCTTTATCTGTTGCTTGTCTGGGCCCGATCCTGCTTTTTTCCAATGAACCCTTTGTGAATGCTATTGTGGTCACTTCACAATTTTGAAAGAAATGTTCAAGGAAAGGGACCAGAAAGGGTGGGTGCTAGTTGAGGAGCCCACCCTCCTTTCTGAATTGGTAGTGGAACACTAAAGAATTAGTTTTTGAGGCAGACAACAAAGGGGAACAGAACAAGGGGCTTTTTGTCCTTTTTACAATGAGATGGGAGTATGAAGAGGGTTGGATCAATCCGGGGTGGATTTTTTTTGAGAATGGGGTAAAGGGGAGCGCTCTGTCTGGTGATGGGAGAGAGGCTTTTAATAAAGCTTTTAACGTATTATTTGAATATTTGAGAGAGGCGAGTTTTGATTTTGTCCACCTACGATTTGCCTCTTCCCACCACTGCATGAAACAATTAACCTCTCCTTTAGCCAATTTAGTTTTAGGTTGGCAGAGTTTGTCCTTTAAGATGTCCAGTCGGTCTTTGTTCCAAGATTTTAACAGTGGCCACTGAGTTTTGGAATCCCCCTGAGTTAGCCTAGACCATTTTTCCAGAAATTTACGGGAGTCTGGATCCTTTTTACAGGAGTCAGGACCCATCCTAAATACATAAAATGAGCCGGCATTCGTTTAGGGAACTGTCCCGACTTAGATGTCTGATTACCCATACAGATGGACTTCACACACCAATCACACAAGAAGGAAATTCGGGTTAATCAGAGCGATGCCCGGTGCAACACACAAAAGGAGCCCACAGGCTACTGTCTCAATCGCCCTTGCTTTCATACCAAGGGTTTTACCCAAAGTGCGGTGCGACTGCGATTGTGCAGATTCCACTCACTCAGACTGCAGGGACAGGAACCCCTTGGTCGGCCGATCCCCGAACAGAGAAGGCACCCAGACTCAAACACTCCACAGGAGGATGGATAGACACAGAGACAGGACAATCCTCAGTCCGGACAAAGCACAGAAATAATTACCTGACCAGATTCCTTATGTCTGATCCCGGGATCCCTACCAGAACAGAGAGGGAACCAACAGGTTCGATGGCGTAGACTTCATTGTGGTCTTGTGCCTTTCCGTTCTGGTGGAGGACCGCTCGGGCCAAATGCCCAGGTGCCGGCTGCCACGGTCGTCCTACAAAAACTGTCAGGAATCACACAGCCCCAGTGAAGACGGTTGTCATCTCAGTGGAACCTCCACATTGTCAAAGTTGGACTCAGTTTGTCAGACCACTCTGTTTTATTAGCACAGTGCTCTGCTAATAACACCCAGATAATGTGAGCACCATGCAAGACACAAACTGTCTTATTTATACAGATAAAAGGGTGAGCACGTAACAAGATAACAAAGGAAGCAGAATCTGATAAGTTTACCTGGGCTAGGCATGCATATTTTATTTCCTTATTAACTATTACCGATCTTCTGTTAATGTTTCGCCATTAGCACCCTTGTTTATGCCTAATGTTTCTTTTCCTGGCACCTATATTTCAACATTTCTTATTTCTGCTTAAAGGTCCATACACATTTCTTTAATCCATTCTTATTTTTACAATATAATTCATTCTACTTTCACAGCTCCATATGAAAACACAAGTAGTACATTGATAGAATTACAGACCCCGCCCCAGAAGAGTAACTCTAATAAATGAGTGTACCCCAAAGTAACGGGCACATCTGGTAACAGGAGCAGCAGATGCTGAGGCCCAGACAAGCCCCCAGCCCCCTGCAGATGCCCTAGAGCAGTGGTCCCCAACCTTTTTGGCTGGCAGGCGCCAGCCGAAGGACCACTGCGGTGGTGGAGCACCAGCCAAAATGCTGCCGAATTTCAGTGGTGACACCTCTCGATGACGACGCTTGCCGTTGACAAGCGATGTCATCGAGAGGCATCCCCGCCGAAATTCGGGGGCAATGCCTCTCAATGACATCACTTGTTGGTGACAAGCGTCATCATCGAGAGGCATCCCCGCCGAAATGCTGCTGAAATTCGGCGGCATTTCAGCAGGTGCTCTCCCGGGGGCCAGGATGCAGGCATCATATTGGGGACCTCTGCCCTAGAGAGACTGCAATCACCACCCAAGGCACCCTGAGAGCCCGAAGGCACCTTGACTTCAGCTATAGGAGCCGTGGTAGGAAGCAGACCAGGGAGGGACTAGTCAGTGTCCCTGAAGCAGTTGGTGTGTTGCAAGTGGATTCCCCAACAGCTTTCTGGCGAACCCCATTGCTACTCCAGGGCTCTGGGCTGAGACCCAGTGGAGCACCGTGGGCCTGGGTCCTCCTACCCAGCTGCCTCCCTTTTGGGAGGGGGAAGCCCACCAAACCCCTTTTCCATTGACTCTGGACAGTGGGCCATGCTCCCCTTCAGACAAGGGGGGAGGGCATCAACTCTGGCCTTTTGACTATGCAGCTTTGTGGCTGAGCGCAACCATATTGACTTAATCATGGGGCTACCACATCTTTACCTCTCCCCCAGGGCAATGCAGGGGGTTGGTACTCGCTCTGCAACACGGTGGAGTATGTGGGCAGTGGTTGGGACCTGCTGAAAGGCTCCCAAGCAAAGGGGTCTTTATTTGGTGACTTATTTGGGAATCTACTCAGTCCTGACTTCCTTTAATTAAGATATGTAATTCTTGATTGTACTAATATTTGCGCATCTTTTTTTCTCTTTAAAATATTGTTCAGGCTGTGGCCTTCATCAGGGCTGGGACTGCCAATAACAAAACTGATCTGAGACTGACAAGGCTACAATTACACTGTAGCGTACAAAAATATTATAGCTATTTTGAAGAGGCAGCACTTTTGGTATGTACCAGCAGAGGACAGTAAAGGCACTAACCATCTTCATAGAGAAGCTGGCTATACAGCACTCTGAAGTCTGAGTAGAAAGAACTTTCCATTTGTTCATTATTTTTACAAATTCGACTGGGAAACATTTAATAAATGACAGTGGCAAAGAGCCTTGACTATTCTATGCAAAGAACATTAAATACTACTGTAGTGCCATGGTGACCCTTCTAAGCCCTTGTTATAAATACTAGTTTACTAGGAATGGATTGAAAACCATAAACTATGAAGTATTTGACTGAAGGCACTCTCACATATTGTCTGTGCATTACAAGAAAAATGTGCATATACATTCCTAGAAAAGCTACTTGTTACCCTCATGCACAGTATCTTTCTTCCCTTTCAATAACAGGAAATGAGATAAGAACTGGGCAAAGAATGGTGACAACTGAAGCTGACTAAAGCTCTCTAATTTGCAATTGCTGAGATACTAAAATCTTAATTCCAGGTTTCAGAGTAGCAGCCGTTTTAGTCTGTATCCGCAAAAAGAACAGGAGTACTTCTGGCACCTTGGAGACTAACCAATTTATTTCAGCATAAGCTTTCGTGGGTTACAGCTCACTTCTTTGGATGCATAGCATCCATTGTCTATTTGTCCTTAATATTTGGATGCCTTCCCCCTAATATGGATTATCTTCAGTTTCTTTTATTACAGTACAGTAATGCCAAGGGATGGTCAGCCAATCTTTAATTTCAAGCTCAAATTTGATTAGGGCTTTATTTGTTGATTGAACCTTTGCTGAAATGAAAAACCATGGCTGTCTTAATGAAGCTGGATATATCAGTTGCCATCAATTATAAAATTCAGCTTTTCCTCACTCGGGGCTACTTGAAGGCAGGTACACTAATATAAGCAATCTTGCATGAACAGGCAGAAATACAGTTGTTTACACCATGGGCCTTGGTGTCCCTATTGATTAACTCTGTCTTGGAAAAATATAGGTTAGGTTCAAGGCCAATATCCTGGGATACCTAAACAGTGGAGAAGTAATTATATTCTGTGTGTCTATAGTGAAAATATCTGCATCCATAAGTTGATTAGTTGGTTTAGAGCAGGTTTTACTTCAGTGATCCATATTTTAATAGAGTAGTGGTGTTTTTCAGCAGATGCCTCTAACCTTATCGGGCCTTCGCTTGGGGTGTTACAAGTTGAACAGCTGTCATACATTATGCACCGAGGAACTCTGCATTGCCCCTCAACATTTTTTTGTATGACTTTGCAACTGTAGCTGTTAGATTTGTGTATTCAGACTGTCATCCGTTCTTATGAAAGTTTTTTCATGTAAACTTGTGTGTATTTTGCCAAGGTTCTAGGCACCCTACTACCTGTTACAAGAATATAAATGGAATTAAACAGCAGCTACCCCCAATAATCAATAGAACAGAACCCTATACCAATCACACAACTCCCTACCTGACCTCCATCATGAAGATCTAACTCTCATCAAGCCCCTATCCTTCCCAGAAGTTAATGCATCTTGGAGAGTGTCTTGAGGGGCAGCATAAGGGAGGAAAACTTATTCCCTGGGTGACGCCCTTTGACAGAAAACACTTTCGCTCCACTCCATCTCCCTTTGAAAATTGAGGCTATCCAGTTCCAGCGCTTCTGCTGATCGGCACTCTGGGAGTATGGCAATCTAAAATAGGAGGGTACCAAACTACTTCAATTGTGCTGAATTACATGTTAGTCTAGTTCTTGCTTTGGAATTATATGTGGGAAATTAAGGGTAAATGGGGTTTAGTTAAACAAAGCTAACTTTCTGTGGTGCTCTATAATAATGCAAGCACCTACCGTTATGCTTTAATAAGAGTTTTGCTGTCCCATGTACAGTGGCCTACACAACTATGATGTGATACAAATAACATGTCTTGCCAAGGCCATTAATCAACAAAGACGTGACCATATTGGCTCAGACAATTAGTTAATCTAACTAACTATACATCTAACAATGACCGATTACTTTTACAACACAGAACAAGCGTGTGTGTGCATGCATAACAAACCAATCTAATTAGACTGTTGTTTATGGAGGGCAGGTGGAACTAAACTTCTTCCTGACACCAACAGTAAATCAGTTTATATTCAGAAGCTTGAGATTTGTTAGCCATCTTACCTCACTAAGCAACAAATGAGGGAAGGATTGCCCACCTAGAATCCTCTCACTGTGGGTCTTTGCTTCCCAAATGGAAAAGAGGTCCAGAGAGCCATAGATGTGGAAACTAGGAGTGGTAGGGGTGCTGGCCCCATGCCCAGGCTTCCATCCCCACCCACCAGCCCTAGGTCCTGGTTGCCTGTCCTGCCTCCTGGCCACTGGCCCCATGCCTGGGGCTCCATGCCAGGGACCCTGTTCCTGGTGCCCCATGCCTGGGACTCTCCTCCCTGGCCCCAGACTCAAGTCCCGGCCCCTGGCCTGGCACTCAGGGCTTGGGTCCCAGTGACCAGCACCACTTCCTGGCCACTGGCAACACACTGGGGCTCTACTCTTGGAGCACTGACCCAGCTCACTGGTCCCATGCCCGGGGCCCCGCACCCATCCCCCCACTCACAGGGACCCAGCCACTGGCCCCATGGCTGGAGCTCTGCTACTGGCCCCATACACAGGGTCCCGGTTGTGGGCCCCATGCCAGGGGCTCCGTTCCTGGCCCCATGCCCGCCCCCAGCCTTTGCCCCCTTATCCCTGTCTGGATCCCCCCCTCCCGGAGACATGGCACTGCTGCCTGCCCTAGCTGGGGGGAGGGGCACAGACAGGGGTAAGGGGACTGGCTTTCAGCAGTTCCACTATTAAAAGGGTTCCAGTGCCACTGCTGAGACCTGCATATGGGTCTGGAATTAGCTGGGGAAGGGGGTGTAATCCCTTCCCTCTGCTCTGAAAAGGAAAGGATAGTGTTCAGCCATCTGAGGGCTTTGCTCTCATTCCATCTCAGAGAGAAAAGCACAGACTTTGTTTTAGTGAGGAGAAGGAGGAGGAGTAAGTAGTCTTGGGAAGGCAGATCTGTCTCAGTAGCAAGTGAAGACTGCTGCTTTGTATTCGGGGACCAAGACTGGAACCCTGATGTTCAGGGCCAGTTGTAGTTTCTCTATTCTCCTAGCACTGAAGTCCTGCTAGAAAATCTGAGATGGCCAGTTTTGTCCTAGTTGCTTACTGAGATACTGTATAATATTTTACCAAATAAAGAGAACAACAACATTCTAGAAGAATATTCAAGGCCATGTGAATTGCTATTATGTGAATAGTTAAACATGAAGTAGTATGACATCTTGTTCTTAGAATGTTGCTGGAATGTTACACATTAAAATTTCTTGCCAGAAAGGGCATATGAAAACATCACATTTTATAGCATACGTTACTTTTTGTAAACTTGGCCTTCAGGATTCAGCATTGATGAAGCAAAAATATAACTGGGACCAGGGCTTAAGTAGGACTAGCTGACCCAATGCTCACTTGTCCTTGCCAAACTTGACTGACACATCATGTTAACAATGTATTAGCTAACTCAGCTCTACACTGTTGTGTTCTAACATGATAAAATGTAGCGAAGAGAAAGCCAGAGAGGTGAGATATAGTCATTGTCTTCAATCTACCTCCATTCTCCTGAATAGCCCTGTGTTCAGTGGTGTATACACATTTCTTGTGGACCACTTTTACTCATTGTTAGGAAAATATGTAGACTATGTGTTCTGTGACTATTTTGATAGTCATTCTTTTGAAATATTTATTAGACAAACAAAAGGCTGATGACAGCATTTTCTTACAATTCCAGTAATTAGGTATTTTTAGAGATGCCCATCACTGTAGTGTCTAAGGGCCAGATGTTCAAGGTACTTGGGCCTGGTCTACACTACAGAGTTAGGTTTACATAAGGCAGCTTACATCAGTCTAACTCTGTAAGCATCTACACTAAAATGTTGCTCCCACCGATGTAACTCATCCACTATGCTGACTTAATAACTCCACCTCCATGAGAGGCATAGTGCTTAGGTTGGCGTAGTTAGGTTGACACAGTATCAGTGTAGACGCTCATTACTTACTTTGAATTTAGTGGCCTCCAAGAGGTGTTCCACAATGCCCTATTGTCACCTTTCTGGTCATCATTTTGAACTCTGCTGTCCTGCGACCAGGTATGCAGATACACGCCCCTCCTCTTGTAAAGCCCTGCAAATTTTTGAAATTCCATTTCCTGTTTGTAAAAGCAGCAAAGAATCCTGTGGCACCTTATAGACTAACAGACATTTTGGAGCATGAGCTTCGTCAGATGCAGCTGACGAAGTAGGTATTCACCCACAAAAGCTCATGCTCCAAAATGTCTGTTAGTCTATCAGGTGCTACAGGATTCTTTGCTGCTTTTACAGATCCAGACTAACACGGCTACCCCTCTGATACCATTTCCTGTTTGGTTGGTGTGGGGAGCTCATTTAGCAACTGCCCAACTAACCATACTGGCTCCACACAGCAAACACGCTCCTGCCTGGAGTACACAGAAGGTAGTGGATCTCCTGGGTCTGTGGGGATAAGAGGCTCTTAAGGCTCTGAATCAGCCATAGAAACGTCAACATATATGAGCCGATCCCTTGGAGCATGGGGGAGAAGGACTACAACAGGGACATGCAGCAGCGCCATGTGAAAATCAAGGAGCTGTGGCAGGCATACCAGAAGGCAAAGGAGGCAAATAGTTGCTCTGGTGCAGAGCCAGAGGCATGCTGCTTGTACAAGGAGCTGCATACTGTCCTTGGAAGAGACTCCACCACCACCACCAAAAGACCTGTGGATACTTTGGGGAAGTTGGAGTCACAGGCCCCCACAGTGAGGAGGAAGTGTTGAACAAGGAAGAGGAGGAGGAGTGTGGGGGACAGACAACCAGGGGATCTAATGGCACAGCAAGCCAGGACATCTTTCTGATGCTGGAGCAGTTGAGCCACTCCCAGCAGTCCAGCACCAACAAGTCTGATGCAGAGGAAGGGATCTCTGGTTAGTATGCAGGTTGCTTTAATATTGCAGGGACACATCTGTTTGTCTACTATTTTTTAATCATGCTAGAAGAGATAGTGAAATAACCAATGAAGGTACAGTTGCTATCTGCTTCTTATTGCTCTGTGCAGCTAGGCAGAAGGGGTCCTGTGGAATAGTTTGTTTACATGTACCAGGATGTCCTGTGAATTCTCCATAGATATTTCAAGGAAACTTTCCTGGAGACAGTGTGCCTCCTCTGCCAAAGGTTTCTGGGGAAGGCTGCCTTATTCTTCCCACCGTGGTAGGACACTTTCCTATGCCAGTCAGCAATTACTTCAGCAGACATCATTACAGAACACAGGTTAACAGCATACAGATCTGGTCTGCAGCCAGGTGTATACAGGAGCTGTTTCCTTTTGGGCTCCATTACCCTCAGGAGAGAGAGAGATCAGCTAAAATCACCACAGCATATGGAAAATGCTGCCAGTATTCAATTAAAGTGCCCTATCCTCAAATACTGATGCCAATGTGCTCCCCCTCATTGTCCCAGATAGCCTCTTTTCCCCAGGGCCGTACTCACCATGGCTGGGACTGCCTCTGTGCTCTATGAATCCTGAGGGAAAGTGAGAATGTAATGCTTGTAACTTGTGTGGATCAAGGGGAGTGAAAACACTCATCATAGTACCTCTGTGCATTGTGTCATGTGCAGTTAGAAATGTGGCCTTGAGGATCCTTCCATCCAGGCCAGAAGAGCAGCTCAGCCACATAAGGAGAAGCAAGAGAATATGGGAGATCATGTTCCAAGAGATTCCGCAGAGCTGTGGTGCTGCGGATAAGTGCACTCTTATCACAGAGCAGCTTGGAGGTGCACTCTTTCAGCAGAGTGGAAAGGGATGCAAGTGTTCAGGGCCATTAATTGTGTCCTGCCACAAAGGACTGTGACTCCTGGCAACCTGCAGGACATTCTGAATGGTTTTACAGCAATGGGGTTCCTGTACTGCAGTGGGGTGATAGATGGCATTCATATCCCTCTTTTGGCACCAGACCACCTTGCCATGGAGTACCTCAACAGAACTGAAAGGGCTACTTTTTTACGGTATTGCAAGCACTGGTGGATCACCAGGGATGTTTTACCAACATCAACGTGGGCTGGTCACGGAAGATGCATGATGCATGCATCTTTAAAACCACAGGCCTGTTCAGAAAGATGCAAGCAGGGACTTTCTTTCCAAATGAGCGAATTACCATTAGGAATGTTGAAATGCCAATAGTGATCCTGTGAGATCCAACTTATCCCATACTCCCCTGGCTTATGAAGCTGTACACCAGCCACTTCAAGAGCAGCAAGGAGCGCTTCAAATAGAGGCTCAGCAGGTGCAGAATGACTGTTGAACGTGCCTTTGGCTGTCTGAAAGGACACTGGTGCTGTCTATTCACACGATAGACTTTAGTGAAAAAAATCTGTTATTATAGCTGCCTGCTGTGTACTTCATAATATCTGTGAAGCAAAGGGGCAAAGTTTCTGCAGGGGTGGAATGTGGTGGCAAAATGCCTGGCTGCTGATTTTGAGCAGCCAGATACCAGGGCAATAAGAGCAGCTCAACAGGGAGATATACAGCTCAAGGAGGCTTTGAAAGACCATTTCAATAGTGAGCCACAGCAATGTGTGTTGTTGTTGTTGTGTGCTCTGCTTGGCATTGTTTTTTAGTACCTCAGTATGAACCATGTAATGAGTGTTGTGTGTAAGGTAATATAACATTGCAAGTGAGAAATTGCAAGGGGGAAAGTGGGGGATATAATATACTTGGACTTTAGCAAGGCTTTTGACACAGTCCCACATGACAAGGTGGAGAAATGTGGGCTTGGCGGAACTACCATTAAGTGGATACATAATTGATTAAACAACCGCAAACAAAGAGTAGCTATTAATGGAATGATGTCAGATTGGAAGGTGGTCTCAAGTGGGTTTGCACAGAAATCTGTCCTGGGTCCAATGTGATTTAGCATCTTCATTAATAACCTGAATGTAGTAATAGTGAGCATGCAGATGACACAAAGCTGGGGGTGAGGATTGCAAACACTGTGAAGGAGAGAGCTAAAATTCAAAGGAATCTTGATAAATTGGAGAGCTACAAAATGAAATCCCACAAAGACAAATGTAAGTTGCTTCACTTGGGGAAGAAAAACCAAATGTACAAATACAGAATGGAGGATAACTGGTTTGGCAGCAGCACTGCTGAGAAGGCTTGAGAGTTGTGGTGGATTACAACCCCAGCGTGAGTCAGCAATGCGATGCTGTTGCAAAAAAAGCAAATGCAATTTCAGGTAGCATTAACAGAGGAAAGTCACAGGAGGTGATAGTACCACTCTACTCAGCTCAGGTTAGGCCTCAGCTGGAATACTGTGTCCAATTTTGGTCATCAATGTATAGAAAAGATGTAGAGAAACTAGAAAGGATCCAGAGACAAGTGACAAAGATTATCAAAGGGATGCCCAGTAATGGATAACTGGGGGGATCTCTCCCCTTCTTCCTATGGCTCAGTAAACCTCTGAAATGTGTTCTTTGAAAACTAAGCCCAGACAAAGTTTCTTCACCCTGCTGCTGGGGTGTTACATCATTTTGTCTTTTCTCCTGCTTGACAGCTTTGTTTACCTTATATGTAAATTTGCCTTCATTGTTGCTGCCTGATGTCCAGGCTGGTCAGAAAAGCAAATACGCATTCCTTCATCTGTGGCGGACTGGGCTTATTCATTGCTTGCCAAACACATTTTAAGAACATAATCCTAGCACTTAGTTGTAATTCTTTGTACACACCCAATTTGTACAAAACAAAGATTTCCAGGACCAGAGTGTTATCAGTTTGCATATAATATCTCACATGACACCATTTTAGTTACAGATTATGAAACCAGTGTGTTAGCTGTTGTGAGTATGCCAGGCTTGACAAGAGTTGCTGACAGAGTAGTGAACCACCTAGGGCCTCTTTGTCACATTGTGACAACACTTCTTGGTGTTTGGTGCCCAGCCCCATGATTGGTGAATGCAAAGCAAATGTTTGTGCTCAAATTCAAGTTTTTCCTTGGGCAATTTTTTTTTGGGTGCCCCTGGGTATGAATGAGGGAAATATCGCAGTACGTGTCTTGCTGGTTTTGTAGGTTTTGCATGCATTCAAAGAGAATTGTATAACAAAGACTGGCCAGAGGAGGGCAACAAAACCTCAAACAACTGGCATTCTACAAGGGAAAGTTCCTTCAAAACTCAAAAGGTTTCATAAAAGATAAATAATTCCTCAACAAAAGGAACTTCTAGTATTTACAAGTCTAAATCAATAGCAAATGCCCCAAACTCCTTGTTGGAGATGAATGAATGTGATAGACTTATTCATTTTTAATTAAAATGCCAATTTTAGGAGACAGAAGCAAAAAGGAGATGGGAGATAGGAAAGAATTTTCTATGCTTTAACAATCTGATTGATTAACATCTGACAGTCCATGAGGATGCTATTTTCTGAAAAATTATAAATATCTTGAGATCAAAAGGAATAATTTCTCCGAGTACTACTAATAGAAGTCTCTTACTCCACTGTGTACTGATAGTGTCAAAGAGATTAATTTTTGGAAGAGTCTAAGTATTGCTCATATGTAGTTTTCCACATCACTCTCAAAAAGTCTCAACTTTATAGTCCAAAAGGAAGTTCATTTGAAACTACTTTTTAGGAACTAGATCAAGGCTGATTGTAGGGGGCATTGTGTAGCTGTATGATTTTATCACCAGAAGGAGGAAGGACCAAGTCTAGTTTAGTTCCAACTCACAGGGATTGCTAAATTTTCTCTACATGCTATGCATGGGGTCAGGAAGCTTTTAGTGCACACCCTGCCTCCTGACACATTTGCGCAGGGGCAGATCATAATCCATCCCAGAGAATGGCAGCCTCTAGCAGGGTGAAATTCCTCAGAGCAGACAGCCCCCACAAATCCCTACATACAATTTAGATCCCTTTTTATAGGTTTAAATGGTGCCTATGGACTTGCACAAACCTCCTGTACTGGTGTGAATTTAAAAAAATATAGCAAGATAACACCTTTGTTATGTTTTAATGGATAGGACTTCTCTCTGTTTTTTCACTTTTGCATACAAGAAATTGAATAGCTCTTTTCCTTCTAAATTTATAAAGATATGATTTGATCACTTTTTATCCAAGCTAAGGCATTAGATGTATTTACAGTGATTTAGAAGCAACCTCGAAAAATATGTAACACAAATAAGTTTAAAAAAAATCTGAAATGTGGTGAAAAGTGAATCTAAAAATCAATATCTTGGCTGCCCCATATCTTATCCTTATGGGTCTTCTGAGTCTTTTCTCCTGAAACAAGAACAAGTGTTCCTGTGAGCATCACAGAGGCCATATATCTATGGAAACTTATTCTGTATTCCATTTTCTTGGGCAATAAGGCTCTAATAATGCTGCTCTATCATGAATGGGTTCATTTGTGTGCAGGAGGAGTGCTCTTGATGCTCTTCCCCTCCCAGCAGCACGAGGATGGCATTTCTGACAGGCCTCTTTTTGGGAGTGGAGGAGTTCCTTATATGCTCTGCCTCCTGGGCAGCTGCAAATGGAGGTCTCAGAATCTGGTCAGTACTGATTTTTTGTGTGTGCTAAATCAGAATGAGTCCTGTGTGACAAAAGATTCTACCCACTCAGATACCAAGAACTACATCCTGGCCCTGTGCTCTTCAGTGTCTACATAAGTCCATTCCGGTAGGTGCTGAAACCCCGCAGATTCTGCTGCCAATAACATGCTGATGATACTAAATTGTGTACTGATCTTTCCTTTTCAACTGATGCAACCAATACCTTTGTAAAAATGTCAGTGCCTAGAGGAGACCAGCCCTGAGATGTTTGCACTTGACCCAGGCAAGACCAAAGTAATCCTGATCAGAAGGAAGAAACACACTTGAAGGATGGGCTGGTCACTGCCTTTCCCCTCCAAAAAAAGTGCTTTCCTCCTCCTCCTCCTCCTCCTCCTCCCCCATTATCTGAGTGATGTGACTCTTCAGACTCCTCTTGAGCACTGCATTTAACCTAAAAATCAATGGTGGTAAATAACCTTCCTTTATCTATAGTTTGCTAGGAAACTTCATCCCTTCCTCCCAGATGAGGATCTGGCCACAGCAATCCATTCATTGCCACCATACTGGATGACCATGACTTACTGTATATGGGACTGAAGATGGAAGATATTCAAAGGTTCCAGCAAGTGCAGAAGGCCATAGCTCATCTGTCATGGTATAATCCCCCACTCTGAACCTTAGCATCCAAAAGATGGGGTACCAGCATGAATTCCTCTAAGGTCAATTACCAGCTTAGAACCTGTAGCGCTGCCACCAACCAGGAATTCCAGTGCCTGGTACACTCTGGTCCCCCCAAAACCTTGCCTGGGGAACCCCAAGACCCAGATCCTCTGGATCTTAACACAAGGAAAGTAAACCCTTTCCCCCACCGTCGCCTCTCCCAGGCTTCCCCTCCCTGGGTTACCCTGGAAGATCACTGTGATTCAAACTCCTTGAATCACAAAACAGAGAGGAAAATTCACCTTCCTCCCTCCTTCTCTTTCCCCCTCCCAGACTCTCCCTGAGAGAGAAAGTAATCCTATCACAGAGAGAAATTAACCTTTCTCTCCCCCCTTCCCTCCTTTCTCCCCACCAATTCCCTGGTGAATCTAAACCCCGTCCCCTGCGGTCTCACCAGAATAAAAAAACAATCAGGTTCTTAAACAAGAAAAGCTTTTAATTAAAGAAAGAAAAACAGTAAAAATTATCTTTGTAAATTTAAGATGGAATATGTTACAGGGTCTTTCAGCTATAGACACTGGGAATACCCTCCCAGCCTAAGTATACAAGTACAAATTAAAATCTTTTCAGCAAATACCAATTTGAACTCCTTCCAGCCAAATACACATTTGCAAATAAAGAAAACAACCATAAGCTTAACTCGCTTTATCTACCTGGTACTCACTATTTTGAATCTATAAGAACCTGTATTAGGGAAATTGGAGAGAAACCTGGTTGCACGTCTGGTCCCTCTGAGCCCCAGAGTGAACAACAACCAAAAAACTAACAGCACACACAAAAACTTCCCTCCCTCAAGATTTGAAAGTATCCTGTCCTCTGATTGGTCCTCTGGTCAGGTGACAGCCAGGCTCACTGATCTTGTTAACCCTTTACAGGCAAAAGAGAGATGAAGTACTTCTGTTCTATTAACTCTTACTTATGTTTATGACATCATCTCCACAATGGGACAGGCCAAGTGAGCATGTCACTCCTATACTTCTTCTGGCTCCCTGTCCATTTCCATTGTCAAAGCCTGATACTGATCTTCAGTGCATTTGGAATCAGCTACATTAGTGACCACATCTCCATTCATGACCCACAAAGCTATGTTCTTTTGTGACAATGCAGTTCACAAAGCCTAAAATCAAGAGCATGAAAACTCTATATGGTCTTATTCCAGGAGGTCCAACTGTGAAACAAGCTTCCAAAGGAAATAAGACTGGTCCAGAGTCTGATAATCTTCACAGCATGTTGCAAAACCTTCCCCATTGACAAAATTTTCTAATAACATGGTAAATGAAGAGGGGTAGAAAGAAAGAAAAAACAGAAATATTATGTGCCAAATGACCAGCATCGATTTTCCAGAGAAGAGCAGAAGAATCCAAGAGGCCCACTAGAGAGCTTGCCATATAGAGCTTATGTTCTTAGTAAGTGCTTTGATACCACCATTATGATTGCTGTAGAAAATGTATAGATAGATGGTATCTGCTGAACTAGAATTGACTTGAAGTGTAATTGTGTTTCTTTTCCTCCATCAGAAGGCTGCATCAGCCCCCACCTGGGCCCACCAACACCACCCCATGCATCTCATAGAAGCCACAGAAGAACAATACAAAGTGCTTTCTCCCACCATTGGCAAAACATTCTTCTTCTCCACACTCCCAGCTTATGCCAGTCCTAGGATCTCATGAGTCAAAGCTGGATTCACTGTATAGCAGCACATTACCACTAGACTGCTCTTGTACTTTTCAACAGCCACCAATTTATGCCTTACTTTCTTTTTCCATCCAAGAAACAGAAACACACAAAAATATATTAAGCATGAAACGAGGAGGGAATAAAAAAGATTTACTGATGTCTATTGTAAGAATTAGGCTTGGCAATGTATTTCTTTATTTAAGATAGCAAGGTACCCTACCAAGCTTGGGGCACCATGAATGGAAGTGTTCTCAACCTCTGTGGGAGGGAGTGGTTTATCTTGCTCAACAGAGACACTTCTAGCTTATGAAGAACAACATGGTCTGACTCTGAAGGGAATTCTATCCAGTTCTTTACTGAAAAGTATGACTGTAATCTAGGGTTGGAGGATGTGGTTAAAGCAAATGAAAGATCAGGAAACTAAGAGGTCTGAACTGATACTGACTTTGGCTATGTGTGACAAGCTACACCCCGGGAGAGCACCTTGTAACCCCCATATTAATCATTTGTATATATTTCATTTAAAGCATGCCATGTCAGGTATCATGCTGAAACCCACTGTTCCATCTAAATATGTACATCCTTAATGCATATGACGTTATTAGAATTGTGTTGTATGGTTGTCACTAAAATATGCTGTGAGTTTGAGAAATGCCCAGATACTAGTTTCCCAAAGACAATAACCTTGAGGATAATCAATGCTTGGGCGGGTGTCGAACAATCATCAACAGCCATTGTCCAGCAAGGAAGTTACAATTCAATAACTCACTTGCACTAGGCCACACCAGGGGAAATGCCCCCCAGACATTACTTATATTCTCCAAGCACCTGGACTAAGAATATAAAACAGAACATAGCGGACCCATGCTTTGTCTTTTCTTTTCTTCACCACCTACGCTGAGAATGCTGGAGCTGAAGAGACTGGTCCCCAGGCTAAGAGGGAAAAGTCTGCATATAAAAGACTGTGACCAACCTGCAATATCCAGTGAGGTGAGAAACTGCTTCATCTAGATGTTGCCCAGTCTAATAGAGTTGAAGGTTTAGATTGCGTGCTTATATTTTCTTTACTTTTGGTAACCACTCTGACTTTTGCCTATCACTTAGATTTTAAGTAATTATATCTTTTGTAATCAATACACTTATTTTAATGTTTCTCCTTACTAGTGTGTTTGACTGAAGTTCTTGGTAAATCTGCTCAAGTCACAAGACTGGTATATGTCCACTTTCCATTGATGAAATGGTGAACCAATTAATGAACTTGCATTGTTCAAGAAAGGGTCTTGAGCAGTGCAAGACAGTATATTCCTAGGTCACAAGGCTGGGAGCTGGGGGGATTGGGCGGCTACCTTTCTCTGTGTGATTCATGAATTGCTCTGAGAGCATTCATGCAATCAAGTTGGGTATGGAGCTCCACATGCAGTTTCACTGGGTGGTAACAGCATCTAGAGGGGTTTAGGCATTGTGAGATACAACCCAGGAGAGTGATAAAAGGGGGCACAGCAGTCCCAGGTTGCACCCTGGAATTCCCGTCACACTATGTTATGATGAATTACAAATGATTGATCATTTACATACACTATTTTTGTTACACAAATTCAGTTAGCCTCATCAACACCCAGGAATTCTCTGATTGGGCTTCTACCCCACAAAAGTGGCAAAAGGGTTAAGTTGGGCCTGAAAGACCCACCAGTCTCACCTGGATGCACGTGGAGAGTGGTCCAGCCTAATTAATGATGAAACCCAGTGTGGGAGTGTCTAGATCAGAGGTCGGCAACCTTTCAGAAGTGGTGTGCCAAGTCTTCATTCATTCACTCTAATTTAAGGTTTCGCGTGCCAGTAATACATTTTAACATTTTTAGGTCTCTTTCTATAAGTCTATAATATATAACTAAACTATTGTTGTATGTAAAGTAAATAAGGTTTTTAAAATGTTTAAGAAGCTTAATTTAAAATAAAATTAAAATGCAGAGCCCCCTGGACCAGTGGCCAGGACCCGGGCAGTGTGAGTGCCACTGAAAATCAGCTCGCGTGCCACCTTTGGCATGTGTGCTATATGTTGCCTACCCCTGGTCTAGATGGTTCTATAAACAGAGGAAGTTTGGGAGAAACTCTACAGTCACTCTTCTGGTGGTAGGGAGTGAAGAGATTTATATGCAACAGGGAAGACTCTTGCGGGGTGAGGAGAAAGGCTAGGGAGTGGTTTGGATGTATTAAAAGCTCAAGGAGATAGCAGTAAGGAGTCTGGAAGATTACAGCTTGACTTCCTGTCCTAGGGTCCCTGCACTGGAGACCAGTGTTCCCCTACCAGCCACTGGTAAGGTGGGCTGAAGCCTCTGGGAAGGGAATACAGACTACTGGAAGCCCTGAGAAATGGGTGTATGGAGCATATGGCCCAGAATTGACAGTGGCAGACCAGATAAAGTGTTCAGACGCTTATATTTGTTAGACTTTTTGTTGCTCTAGAAGGAGTGGGACTAAAGCATGACCTGGCCAGAGAGCTGAGTCACAAGAACAGCCAGATCACTACAGAACAAGAGCATTTGTCAGCAGAGGGCACCAGAGGAAGAAAACTTGCTACGCCTCACCATGTCCAGGTATGAGGAGATGTGCCTGAGGTGAGTTGACTGCTATATGTGGGTGGAGAGTGCAGGTCTGACTATCACCCCTAATAAAAGGGAAGGGTGAGACTGATCATAACCTAAAGGGGAAAAAAATGGAAGTGGTACATCTGCTGGCAGCTGCCCAGCAACAACATATGGCTGTGCTACAAAGGCAGCAAGATCAGGAACAAACACAGTAGGAATTCACTGGCAGCTTATGGAAAACCTGCAGAAGTAGCAGGAGGTGCAGTGTGCTGCCCAGCAACAATGGCATATTCCTGGGGGAATTCTGTGCCAAAAAATAAAAAATATTGTGCACGGTATTTTGAAATTTTGCATATTTTATTTGTCAAAATAACACAATATAATCACTCAGATTTCAATTATTTTGGTAATTTATTTCAAAATACCTGTCAACAAGTCAACAATATAGAAAACAGCAAAAAAGATTCCCCCAGGAATAGAGAGTTAAAGAAACTTCTATAATAACCCAGTTCCAGTTGGAGGGTGCTGGAGGAAGCTGTGTGGGGCCCCAGAGTCCAGACACCAGCATTCTCCCACCCCCAGAGCTCAGTCATGGGGCAGCCCTCAGACACCAGCTCCCCCTCTCCCCAGACACCAGCTGCAGGGAAGCCCCTGGCCCAGACACCAGCGCCACCACCAGAGTCTTTACTCCACCCTGCTTCTTTATTGTCTCACCAGGGACATGTTGTAGTGTGGACTTGCCCTTCATGCTTTGCCAGAACTGGCTGGATCTCCCAGTTCCTCTCCTGTCCCTGGGAGAATGAGGATCAAAGAGTGTGCAGCCTCCAGCCCAGCCAGGCTGGTTGCTCCACTCACTGCAAGCCGGGCTCTGCAGAGTCCAGCAGCCTCTCATTGCGACCAGAAATTCTGTGTGGAAAACAGGGAATTCTGCAAAATTCTGCATTGCGCAGTGGCGCAGAATTCCCCCAGGAGTAAATGGCAGAAAGCCCAGCAGAGGAATGGTTTGGGAAACAATTGATCCCAGCAGTGTTGTGAAGCCCAAGTAAGCCAGATGAAGTCAGCTCTGGATGTCTGAGCCCTGGGGATAACCGGGTGTAGCCTGATCTATAAATTATGTATTAATTATACTGATTACTTCAGAATTCTGAGTTATCACTTTGAAGGTTGACAGATTCTTGTCCCAATATCAGGCCCAGTATTATTAAAATTACTATATAGTTTGGGAACCCGATGTGCATAGTTGCAACACTCCTAGAAGAGTTCCTATAGTACATTTACAATAATTTATTAATGCATTTAGCAAAATCACAAACAGTCTAACTCAGTAAGGTAGATTGAGATAATACAGAAAGTACACCTGAACACCCATATACTTACACAATCCCTTGCAGAACAATCTGAAATGTTAGCCATTATCTTCCTCATCAGCATCACCTTCTTCATCATCAACAGTGGCCATCATCCTGGCATCTCCCAAGAGCAATAGCTCTCTCTCCTACGGCCCACAACTTTTATAATATGTTCTGCTGATGCCATATGTGATACAAACCAAGGTGTGGGGAGTGCTGGTAGATGCACTGATGAATTTGAGATAAGGACAGAGGAAAGAGAGGGTTTTGGCCCAGAGGATAGCCCCATATTTGCCAGTGCATGTCTCCTGCATCCACAGTAAGACACGGGTGTACCCAACTGCGGAGATAGAGCTGGAGATAGAGGGACAGCAGATCCAAGTGGGATAGTCAAACATCTCCCCTGGCCCATGATCAGAGGGAGGAACTGATGTGAATTCCTCTTGCTCTTAACAAAGAAGATGGGGCAGAACCCTGCGGAAATAAAGGATGAGCCAGACACAGAGGTATTGCATGGCACTGTGTTGACCAGCAAAGTGGCTGCTGAAAGGTGCCAGCAGGAGGCAATTGGTCAGATCCACATTGTACAAAGGCAGCTAAAGCCCTGGAAACATGTCCATGTGACTCCAAAACTGGATGCTGGCTACTGAGTGGGCAGGAGGTCCTGTGGTAAGTCAGCTCTTCTACAGACCCCACTAGAACTAGAAGTGTCAATCTGAATCAGAAAATGCTGACGAAAGCTACTTCCAAATAAATTCAAATTCTATTATAAACTGATGGTCTGACAGGATGCCTGGGGTGCAGCCTGGGACTGTCGGACCACTGTGCTCCCCTGAACTCTCTCCAGCCTGGACCGTCTCTCACAATGCCTTGCTAGTGACCAGGAGCAAAACCCTCCAGGCGCTGTTATCACTCAGCACAACCACATGTGGAGCCCCACACCCAGCTATATTGCATGAATGCTCTCAGATCCACTCATGAATCACAAAGGGAAAGCCACCAGCCAAATCTGCCCCCCTCCCTACTCCCAGCCTTGTGCCTCAGGAATATACCATCTTGCCCTGCTCAAGATGAGAAGTGCAAATTTATTAATTGGTTCACCACTTCATCAATGGAAAGTGGACATACACCAGCTTTTGTAAAACCTAAGCACATTTACCATTCACTTCAGGCAAACTCACTGGCAAAGATAAACAGTAAAACAAATTTGTTAACTACAGAAGATAGATTTTATATAACTATAAGTGATAGGCAAAAAGTCAGAGTTGGTTACTAAAAGAAAACAAAATATAAACACACAGTCTGAACTCTGAACCTATTAGACTGGGCAATATCTAGATTAAGCAGTTTTTCTCATCCCACTGGATATTGCAGTCAATAGTATACAGATTTTACCTTTTGAAATCTGGGCCAGTCCCCTCAGTTGGAATCTTCAGAGTGTCCTTGTTGCTTGCAGTGTAGGTGGCTAAAGGAGAAAGGCGAAGCATGGACCTTCTCTGTTCTGTTTTATTCTGAGTCCCATGTGCTTGGGGAACACACAAGTCCAGGCAAGTCTGATGGGCATTACTGAGTCTCTAGGCAAGGTGAGCAATTCCCCTGGGTGGCCTCATGCAGGTGAGCCATTGAATTGTAGGTCCCTTGCTGGACAATGGCTGTTGATGGGTTGTTTAACACCTCATCCAGGTGTTGGCTGCTTTCCTTGCTGTTGCCTCTGGGCAGCTAATATCTGGCTGATTCCCCAATTTACAGCATGTTTTAGTGACAACCATATAACACAATTCTCATAATTTCATATGCATTAATGATGTACATATATGGATAGAGAAATGACTTTCAGGGGACCATAACCTTTCCCTTGATATCTTACAAGGCATGCTTTATATGTAAGATCACAAATATATACAGATGAGGAATATGGGGATTACAAAATGCTTGTCTACAATGCCATCTGCCCCTCTCTTTGTTCTCCCATAGGTCCACGTCCATGGGCCACAATCTTTAAGGGGCTTGTCACAGATGCAAATATCCAAAGTCATGGTTCTCCATTGGAGACTTTGGCCCATGTGGATTTGACTCCAGCATTGGGGGCCATAGTCTTTGTTAGCTAGTCCTCTAATATGTCTCAAAGGCATGACCTAGCCCCTGTCTTTCATTTTCACTTCTTCTCATCTCCATTTCCCTCTCCTGGGTCAAATTCAACCCTGAGCCAAGAGAAGTGGTACTACTAGGGTGGAGTTCAAGTACCAAAAAGGGGGGCTTAGTCACAAATAGTGAATGTAATAAAAATGTCTTGCCTCGTCAGACCCCTTAACCCAAAGCAAAAAGATTTCTCATCCTAAAAAGGAGTGAAGTGCTTACATTCCCCAATTATTATTATTAATTAATAATTATTTGTATCTCAGTAGTTCCTAGCAGCCCCAACTCAGACTGGGCCTTTATTGTGTGTTGCTGCATATGCACATAGTAAGTGCTAGTCCCTGAACTGGCACAGAGAGGGAATTAAGCAGTTTATTTCCCCCCTGAAGCACAGGGTGGGAGAGAGACCAGATGGTGATGCTCAGAATCAGAAATGGTTCCTGGCTTGCTCCAGAGGCGTCACAATGATGTACTCCCTTTACTTGGGCTAGATTGGAAGGTGCTGATCCACCCCTCAGTTACTTGCGTAAGGTCACACAAAGTCTGTGGAGAGATGGGAACTCAACCCAGATTCCTGAGTCCCAGTCTAGTACCTTATGCCCCAAACCATCTTTCTATCTTGCTGATAGACGCTTTGGAAATGTGACAGATGATAAACAGGCATGTTGACAAGGTGTAGTTTGCAGAGGAAGAAAGAATAGCGTCCAAATCCCACCCCTCCCCAAGATGTCCACACTCTCCTACCTGTTTCTCTGCTCTTGTTTATATTCCCTTTTGTCAGATATTCTGCAGTGTCACTAACCTATGACGACTGTAGGCAGCAAGGTGATTGCAATGAGATCCTGGAAGGTTTTTGCATCCTGGCCAAATCCTGTGTAGGAGCCATTCAACATGTTACAGTACACCTGTCTTGTAAACTTCTACTCCTTCCCAGGGTAGCTTTGCTCTCCCGTGCAAGAGAAGTAAATCTGCTAATGAGTTGTGGAGAGGTGGCAATAGAAACTTCTGACAATCTAGGTCAAGGACAGGAGGAAAAGATGAAGTGGGAGTAGCATAGTCATTGTCAGTAGTCACAGATAAACCATTTTGGGAGACATATATATTCAGGGCTACATCATGAGCTGGCCCTTTGATTCTCATGGACTCCAATGAGTTTTGATTGGGGGCTATAAAGACCCTCTTGTACCTGCAGACATATGGAACCATAGAAATTAGAGTTTGGGGGAAAAACAGCTATTAAATCTATGGGAAAATGCATGTGTGCACATGAGGGAAGAGGGATTATTGATGTGTGTGACCTTTTTCTTTTATTTAAAATATTTGTACTGTCTGAAAATATATACTTTAATAATAGTTTCTTTACAGTACTTAGTATATACACGCCTGGGAAGGTTTGGACAATTGTTCTCTTGAATATAGAATAGTCAAATTTTAAAAGATTGTTTCCTCTCCTTCCCTTAAAATTAAACACTAGAAAGCTTCACAGAGAGCAAAACTAGTCACATACTAAACATGACAGTACGCACTTAGTGTTTAAATTTTCAAAGCACTGAACAAATATTAACTAATTAATCTAAAAACTCTCAGTCCATCCCATGAAAGTGAACACTGAGGGAAATGCATTAACTAAAGATTAAATGAAATCAAGAGAACTTCCTGCTGCCAAGGCCCCCCAGATTGGGAGGCAAGTGGGGCAATTTGTCCCAGGCCCCGCAAGGGCCCTCAAGCCCTGGCCCGGTGGCAGTTTGGGTCTTCGGCCGGCATTTCAGTGGCGGGGGGCCCTTCAGTGCTGCCAAAGACGTGGAGCGACTGAAGAGTCCCCTGCCACCAAAATGTCGCGGAAGACCCAGACTGCAACCAAGTGAGTACAAGCGCCACAGCTCCCCCACTTTGCCCCAGGCCCCCTGAATCTTCTGGGTGGCCCTGCCTGCTGCAAATAGAAACCAAGTACCTTCCACGTTAGAAAAGGAGAAAGATTAGGCTGTACAGGAATTTATACAGGATGCCATCCTTTGTAGCTGCCAGGGACAGGGAAGAAATTTGAGAATTGGTTGGAGAGCTGGTCCTGCTATTCCTTCCCTAAAGCCTGCTATTATCTGAAACAAAAATGTCCCCATTAGATTGTGAACATTTAAAAATATACATTAGGATGAAGAAACTTGACTGACATAAAATACTTTGCTAATAGTAATTTAGAGCATTGTTCCTTCACATGCACAGTATGCAACAACTCGAGTAGTAGGACTACACTTGTAGCAAAATGCTACTAAATATGTCCATGATCATAAGGCGTATTTTTGTATGTTTCACTCTTTTCATCACCAAATGGCGGTGTGAATATATCCTGAGAAATATGCTCCGCAGATCTGAAATGATAAAGATTCTTCAAAAGGAGCAAAATGACATTATTCAGTAAAACTCATCAAACAATAGGGTTACCTAGCAAGATAATTGTTTCTTATGTAGACAAAAAATATGCTTTATGAGCAAAGGTGGTTTTAAGCATGCTCACCATAGGATTCTGAAATATCTGTGATGGTTACTGTAAGCTTTTTATTTATTTGCATTTTGATTTATGATCAGATGAAGAAAATCAGACCTTCTTTTTCTGATTGAAGTTTTTTAACATTAAAAATGTAAGGAACATTAAACCCAAGCTTCCTGTTGTTCTATGAAAGGCAAGCAGTTAATGATCTCTCACCTCTACCAGCAGCAAAGAATCCTGTGGCACCTTATAGACTAACAGACGTTTTGGAGCATGAGCTTTCGTGGGTGAATACCCACTTCTTCAGATGCAGCTCTACCAGAAATGCTTCATCTTTTTCAAATGAATATTTCTTCCAATGTGATGGAAATTCCTAGTTCAAATTATGTCAAAAACTTGTAGATTACGGTTGTGATGGGTTGGATCACAGAAACCCCCTTGGGGCTGACAACTGATGTGCCAAGACTACTTCTGCCCCTGCTTTCCCTGCCAGCTTGGGACTCCAGCACCCTGTCTTGTTGAGTCAGACACACTAGTCTGCTCCAACAAAGACCCAGGGTCTGAACCACATGCCCCAAAGCTGGAGACTTAACTGAAAGCAACTTGAGAAGTGTTCCTGTCTTTAACACTCAGAAGCCCAACTCCCAATGGGGTCCAAACCCCAAATAAATCCATTTTACCCTGTAAACTCATAAATTGTTCACCCTCTATAACACTGATAGAGAGATATGCACAGTTGTTTGCCCCCCGGGTATTAATGCATACTCTGGGTTAATTAATAAGTAAAAAGTGATTTTATTAAATACAGAAAGTAGGATTTCAGTGGTTTCAAGTAGTAAAAGACAGAACAAAGTGAATTACCAAGTGAAATAAAATAAAACATGCAAGTCTGAGTCTAATACAGTAAGAAATCTGAGTACAGATAAAAACCTCACCCTTAGAGAAATTCCAGTAAGCTTCCTTTTACGGACTAGTCTTCTTCTAGTCTGGGTCCAGCAATCATTCACACCCCCTATAATTACTGTCCTTTGTTCCAGTTTCTTTCAGGTATCTTTGGGGGTGGAAAGGCTATCTCTTTAGCCACCAAAGATAAAATGAAGGGGTCTCCCAGAGGCTTAAATAGACTTTCTCTTGTGGGTGGAGACCTCCTCCTCTCTCCTATGCAAAGTCCAGCTCCCAGATGGAGTTTTGGAGTCACATGGACTAGTCACATGTCTATGCATGACTCAGTTTTTTCAGGCAGCAGCCATTGCTTACCTGCTACCTTGAACGTCCTCATGTAGACTTCTTATGTGGATTGGAGCCTTCCAAGATCCATCGTCCCTTAAGTGCTTCTTGATTGGGCACTTAATTTGCACATTCCTTTCTGAAGAAGCTGACCAAATGCTTTACAAAGGCTACTTAAAAATCAAGCCAGTACACAGCCAATATTCCTAATTTCGCATACAAAAATTATACATGCATACAAATAGGATGAATAGATTCAGTCGATCATAACCTTTACAGAGATATGTTACATGGCATATGTGGCATAAAACATAATATAATTATGTCATATATACATTCATAAGCATATTTCCATAAAGCCTTATGTGGGGCACTGTCAAAATGGTTATTTTCTAATTATAGCAAAATGATATTCCTGCAAAATATAAATCCTAGCAATATACAAACTGCGACTACACTGCAGTCCAGGCTCACACCATAATACAATGCTGTACACCATTATGCAAAATGACTTGCCACTAAAGTAAACCAAAGGGACCATCTTTGGTACAGGGATGCCTAAACTAAAGAAATGCGATCTTTGACCATTAGAGCTGGTTGAAAAAAAATCAAAATTTTACATCAGAATTTCAAATTTTGCCCTAAACAAAGGTAATTTCCACAAAATTTCAGCCCATTTTTCATCCCACTCTACTGACGACAATGGATGCATTTTGCTCACAGGAGGTTTCCTGGGTGATCTCAATAAGATCAAAGAGCATTGTAGACATGGGACTTAATTATGCTATGTTCCAGGCCAAAAACAAGGGAGCAAACTCAACAATAGAAGGTCCAGATCCTCAAAGGTATTCAGGCACCTTTCAGTGGGAATTGGGCACCTGATTATCTTTGAGGATCGGGGCCAGAAGTGATTAATATAAAAAACCACATTACTGCAAACAAGAAAGTAAGTATTGGTGATGTGGCAGAAAGCTTAGTTACAGACTATACATAGAACCATAGAATATCAGGGTTGGAAGGGACCTCAGGAAGTCATCTAGTCCAACCCCCTGCTCAAAGCAGGACCAATCCCCAACTAAATCATCCCAGCCAGGGCTTTGTCAAGCCTGACCTTAAAAACCTCTAAGGAAGGAGATTCCACCACCTCCCTAGGTAGCCCATTCAAGTGCTTCACTGCCCTCCTAGTGAAAAAGATTTTCCTAATATCCTAAACCTCCCCCACTGCAACTTATGACCATTACTCCTTGTTCTGACATCTGCTACCACTGAGAACTGTCTAGATCCATCCTCTTTGGAACCCCCTTTCAGGTAGTTGAAAGCAGCTATCAAATCCCCCCTCATTCTCTTCTGCAGACTAAACAATCCCAGTTCCCTCACCCTCTCCTCATAAGCCATATGTTCCAGCCCCCTAATCATTTTTGTTTCCCTCTGCTGGACTCTTTCCAATTTTTCCACATCCTTCTTGTAGTGTGGGGCCCAACACTGGACACAGTACTCCAGATGAGGCCTCACCATTGTCGAATAGAGGGGAATGATCACGTCCCTCGATCTGCTGACATACAGCCCAAAATGCCGTTAGCCTTCTTGGCAACAAGGGCACACTGTCGACTCATATCCAGCTTCTCATCCACTGTAACCCCTAGGTCCTTTTCTGCAGAACTGCTTTCTAACCATTCGGTCCCTTGTCGGTAACAGTGAATGGAATTCTTCCATCCTAAGTGCAGGACTCTGCACTTGTCCTTGTTGAACCTCATCAGGAGTTTCTTTTGGCCCAATCCTCTAGGTCCCTCTGTGTCCTATTCCTACCCTCCAGCGTATCTACCAAGCCTCTTAGTTTAGTGTCATCTGCAAACATGCTAAGAGTGCAGTCCACGCCATCCTCCAGATCATTAATGAAGATATTGAACAAAACTGGCCCCAGGACAGACCCGTGGGGCACTCCGCTTGATACTGGCTGCCAACTAGATATAGAGCCATTGATCTCTACCCGCTGAGCCCGATGATCTAGCCAGCTTTCTATCCACCTTACAGTCCATTCATCCAGCCCATACTTCTTTAACTTGCTGGCAAGAATACTGTTGGAGACCGATTCAAAACTTTGCTAAAGTCAAGGAATAACATGTCCACTGCTTTCCCCTCATCCACAGAGCCAGTTATCTCGTCATAGAAGGCAATTAGGTTAGTCAGGCATGACTTGCCCTTGCTGGAGCCATGCTGACTGTTCCTGATCACTTTCCTCTCCTCTAAGTGCTTCAGAATTGATTCCTTGCTTGAGGACCTGCTCCATGATTTTTCCAGGGACTGAGGTGCAGGGCCGGCTTTAGGCCTATTCCACCAGTTCCCCCAAATCAGGCCCCTTGCCTAAGAGGGCCCCGCGCCCAGTGAGAATCCCTTCCCTGGCTAGCAGCACCTTTTTAATTGTTACTCACCTGGCGGCACTCTGGGTCTTCAGCGGCACTTCGGCGGCAGGTCCTTTGCTTGCTCTGGGTCTTCGGCAGCACTTCAGTGGCAGGTCCTTCAGTGCCTCCGAAGACCTGGAGAGAGTGAAGGACCCACCGCTGAAGTGCCATCAAAGACTTGGAGCACCACCCTTTGCGTACAAGCCCCATATATTTTTTTACATGTGTTTTTTTTTAAGTCATCCTTGCCGGGGTCCCGTTGAAACAGTTCCAATTGGGCCCCTCACTTCCTAAAGTTGGCCCTGCTGAGGTGAGGCTGACTGGCCTTTAGTTCCCTGGATCCTCCTTCTTCCCTTTTTTAAAGATGGGCATTACATTAGCCTTTTTCCAGTCATCCAGGACCTCTCTCGATTGCCATGAGTTTTCAAAGATAATGGCCAATGGTTCTGCAGTCACGTCGGCCAACTCCTTTAGCACTCTTGGATGCAGTGCATTTGGTCCCATGGATTTGTGCTCATCCAGCTTTTCTAAATTGTCCCAAACCACTTCTTTCTCCACAGATGGCTGATCCTCTCCTCCCCATGCTATGCTGCCCAGTGCAGTAGTCTGGAAGCTGAACTTGTTCGTGAAGATATAGGCAAAAAAAACATTGAGTACATTAGCTTTTTCCACATCCTCTGTCACTAGGTTGCCTCCCTCATTCAGTAAGGGGCCCACACTTACCTTGACTTTCTTCTTATTGCTAATGTACCTGAAGAAATCCTTCTTGTTACTCTTAACATCTCTTGCTAGCTGCAATCCCAAGTGTAATTTAGCCTTCCTGATTTCACTCCTGCATGCCTGAGCAATATTTTTATACTCCTCTCTAGTCATTTGTCCAAGCTTCCACTTCTTGTAAGCTTCTTTTTTGTGTTTAAGATCAGCAAGGATTTCACTGTTAAGCCAAGCTGCTATTTACTACTCTTTCTACACATCGGGATGGTTTGTTCCTGAAACCTCAATAAGGATTCTTTAAAATACAGCCAGCTCTCCTGGACTCCTTCCCCCCTCATGTTATTCTCCCAGGGGATCCTGCCCATCAGTTCCCTGCTTTTCTGAGGTCCAGGGTCCATATTCTGCTGCTCTCCTTTCTTCCTTGTGTCAGGATGCTGAACTCGACCATCTCATGGTCACTACCTCCCAGGTTCTCATCCACTTTTGCTTCCCCTACTAATTCTTCCTGGTTTGTGAGCAGTAGGTCAAGAAGAGCTCTGCCCCTAGCTGATTCCTCCAGCACTAGCACCAGGATATTCTCCCCTACCCTTTCCAAAAACTTCCTGGATTGTGTGTGCACCGCTGTATTGCTCTCGCAGCAGATATCAGAGTGATTAAAGTCTCCCATGAGAACCAGGGCCTGCGATCTTGTAACTTCTGTTAGTTGCTGGAAGAAAGCCTCGTCCACCTCATCCCCCTGGTCTGGTGGGCTATAGCAGACTCCCACCATGACATCACCCTTGTTGCTCACACTTCTAAACTTAATCCAGAGACTCTCAGAGTTTTCTGCAGTTTCATACTGGAGCTCTGAGCAGTCATACTTACCAAAACATGTAGCTATTTTTGTTTAAAATCTTACCAACACTCCTTGTGAGTCAGAAGGTCATGGCATCGGCATCAACAAGCATGTCTTCGCTATTCAAACGTATTTAGACACCTTGGTCCCTTCAACCCCCACCTCCTTCTCCTTCATGCTGTTCTGTAGGTGGGTTTTTAAATCACCCCTCCCTTTAGGTGCTTCCCTCCAGAGCAGGTTTCAGAGTGGTAGCCATGTTAGTCTGTCTCAGCAAAAAGAAAGTTACTCACACCTTCTTGTCAACTGTTGGAAATGGGCTATCCTGATTATCACTACAAAAAATTTTTTTCTCCTGCTGATAATAGCCCACTTTAATTGATTACTCTCATTATAGTTAGAATGACAACACCCATTTTTTCATGTTGTCTGTGTATATATATCTTCCTACTGTATTTGCCATTGCATGCATCCAATGAAGTGGGGTTTAGCCTATGAAAGCTTATGCTCAAATAAATTTGTTAGTCTCTAAGGTGCCACAAGTACTCCTGTTCTTTTCCCCTCCAGAGCAGTTTCATTAGTTTCAGATGCAGTTTCTCCACCCGTTTGAACAACCCTGAATGTTGATTATTCTTCAATATATTAACCTTGGATAATTAAGGTCTCTGGCCTCACCACTTGAATTGGAATGATTTGCTTTTAGTGTACTAAGCCATTAAACCGTAGGGAGTTGAAACGTAACCTTTTTCCACCTAGCATCAGACATATGGGTTTCCAGTATTATAAGGAGCAACGGAAAACAAATTAAAAAATTGTAATATAAGCAGAGCAATTGTGGTTAGTGCTATTAATTGTTGGGGGTGGGAGGTTAAAATATGCACACAGTGTAATTATCACCGGTGAAAATCTTATCTTTCTACATTAGCTGCACAGACGTTTACTACTGATCTTTTACTGATGTGCTCACTGCAAAATCCATGTGGTGAATCCTTGTCTGGCTTGCTGGAGGAAAAGGGGTTCTTGCTCCCTTTAAGGGGGCTTTCCCCCCTACAACAGGTAGCAGAGGAGGATGGGGTAAAGTTTACTGGGATGAAGCTGGGGAAGAAGAGAAGAGCAGGAAGCAGCTGGGCCAGGTCTGGGGGAGGGCACAGCCCTTCCTGCTGCCTAGAAGAGAGTGTGTGTCTGGAGAGTGGGGGTGAAGGGGGTATTTATATCCCATGCAGCCATGGAAAAGCCTTCTCTTATCTGGATTGGGCTGACAGCACACAGCCACCCACAATGCTTGCAAAAGGACCAGGTTTCCTCATGACCTACTGAGATTATTATGTTAGTCATCCTTTGCTTTGGGGGCTGAGAAGGAATTTTTCCCTCACTGCCCAATTAGCTGAAGTGGTATAGGATTTTTTTGGCTTCCTAACAGCAGGACTGGGATGCAGTGGGGTGCAGTAGTGGATTTAGGTTATAATGTTGCAAGTTAGGATACAAAATGTGTGGCACATGTCCAGTACAGGTCCTCGTTATGGAAGGGATATAGTTATCAGATAAAAGGGATTGGAAAAAGATTTGAAGGACAGCATCCCTTAAGGGAGTTGAGAGAGGGTTTTTGGGGGGCTCCTACATCTCATACCACAGAGGGCTCCCCTGTTTTTTTCTAGCTCCCTGGAGGGAGCTGAGGAAGGAAAGTTCGAGGGTCCTACATCTTGTACAATGAAGAGCAATCCCCCTCTTTTCACAGCCCCCTTTTGCCCCACCTGAGAGGAGGGTGGCAGGGTCCCAGGCTGGAGATTATGTGGAAATGATTAAAGGAAATAGTGACCTGTACTGAACAGTTTGTTGCCAGTTACTCCAAGATTTTAGGTGAATAAAGTTGCAGCCTCATTTAAACCACATCTGTCGCCTCTTGCCTTTCTTTCAGCAGGGCTGGACAACGTCTTCCTATGGATTTTCCATTACGTCTCTTGCCAGTTCTCAAGTGCTTCTTTATTTAAAATCCATAAAATAATCAAGCCTGTTTTCAAGAACCTGTTTCTGTTGGTGCAAGGCACTTGAAATACAGTTGCTTGGAGAACAGCCTTAAAATGGCACTACACATCTATACCCTTTGCTGTTACCTTTATTGTTTTATTCAAGGCGAACAGTAACTATACACATATTGTAAATAAAACAGACTGGGAAACATTTTCCTGGGTCTGTATCCACTCACATTTTAAGTCCAGATCTTTCTTAACTGGCTGGAGACCAAGGTACTGCCCACATATTCAAGAGCTTTTCTCTTAGGTTTGAGTGTTGCTTCACTGAATTATTTTCACTAATGCATAACCTCACAAAGCTTTGGCCTAGTCTTACATCATGGGATGTTCTGTTCAGGACACACAGAACTGCATCAGCAAGGGTGAGCTCTGCTGGAGATGAGCCTGGCAGCTCCTTGCCACCCCAGTTTGTCTGCTTCACCAGGAAACTCCTCAAGACTTTGCCAGTCTGAACATTGCCTTGAAGGTAACAATTAGTGAACCCCAGATCCTGAGTTTCCCAGAGACGTTTCTGTGTAGGGTCCAGTCCTTCTCACTGACCACTTACAGAAATTATTAAGTTTGCTGCCTCCAAAGAGACAGAGCACACACCAACCAGTTAGTTTAGCTGAGGACTCACACTTGCTACAATAACAACAAGGAGTCCTTGTTGCCTTACCAAGTCAGGGGGTCAATGCTGGCCTCATTAGCACTGACCTCCCATTTGTTAAGGCAACTCCCATCTTTTCATGTGCTGTATACTTATACCTACCTACTGTATTTTTCACTCCTTGCATCTGATGAAGTGAGTTTTAGCCTATGAAAGCTTATGCCCAAATAAATGTGTTAGTCTCTAAGGTCCCACAAGGACTCCTTGTTGTTTTTGCTGATACAGACTAACACAGCTTCCATTCTGAAACTTGCTACAATATAGCAGCACTGAGATGGTTTCTAGTCAACAAAGAACTAGTTTATTAACAAAGAACAGAGATTTAATTGATACTAAGCACAAGTAAAAGGGACAGGTATGGTTACAAACACAACACTCTTTCTAATGCCTAAAACTTAATTTTAGCAAGTTAAAACCTTTGCCTGAAGAGTTTTCTTACTTACATCAAGTTACCAATATCTCTAGTCTTCCCAGCTGGGGGATTCAGCTTTTACAAGCTCAGAGGGTGCTGTGCCCTTTGTCCCCTAAGTGGTGGATAACTAGAAAGTCTTTTTGCTTCCCTTTATATTTTGTTCATCTTAAGAGTCAGGAAGACTCCCTGCAGCTGCAAACTCTGTCCTCTTGTATGCTCACCAAGCTGCTGCTTATTAGCTTGATTGCTTTGTTTACCTTCTATTTCAATGTACTTTCATTGTTCTCTGGCTTACAAAGCTTGACCCAGAAAGGTAACTCCACGTTCTGTTGGCTACGACAGGCTGGTTTCTCTCTACAACATGCTTTAGGAACATATTTCCAGCACACACACACACACAAATCTTTATGCCCCATGTGTACATAATGTCCATAACCAGAGTGTCACCAGCTTTCATAAAGTAACTTACTTGATGCACTTTTATAGCACAATAATACTGTATACAATCAGTTGATTCAGTTGCCTATTCTTCGGGGTCCAGCCCCACCCCTGTGGTACCTTTGGGGTGTCTGGACCCTGATTGTCACATAGGGGTAGTGAGTGTGTCAAGCCTGATGAGATACAGTATAGTTGGCCTTCTGCCAGCTGGCATTGAGGGGTTCTTAGGGTCACACACCTAATGCTTGTTTTGAATGGTTTCTCTGCCTTAGTGTATCATTTACTAGCAGTGAACAAAATTGCTATAATTTTGAGAGGAAAAATAAAGAGAAATCCCTGTAGCACCAAGCTAAAGTAACAGGAAATGAGACAACTCTTAAGTACCATTTACTGATACCATGCAGGTTACTATGATAGGGAGCGGGAGTACAGGTCAGCAGTGGTTACATTTTTCCTTCAGTGTAGCCAGAGGTGAATAATGCTGCAAGCTCTATTGAATATCCAACAAGAGGAAAAAAAGGACACTTTTCTAATCGATTGTTTTTCTTATATAGGATAAAAACCCATGAAAAATCTTTGAATGGACTCCATCCTTCGTGTACAGCACCATCTCCATTGTTTACCTTAGTTCACATAAAAAAACAGCTTAGTAAATTTTTATAAAACATCTTTTAAAAGCTTTGTGCAATTAATGCCTGGCTTTGGATTAATGGTTAGTAGGCTGCTATGTTGTAATGCTACTTACCAGGCCATCACAGATGTCTTATCATTACCTTCATCTGTTGGTTGTATCCACCTGTTGTCTCTGGTCTTATACTCAGATTGTCAGCTCTTTAGGATAGGGACTATACTGTTTAACACAGTGGGGCTAGGGCTTTTATATGCTATTTCAGTACAAATCATAATAATAGCCCTTTATGTGACAGGCAGCCATCCAACAGGGCACCGTCTTGTGGCACAACATGGCCCTGCAAATATGCTGCCCTCTATTCCCCATGTCTGTCTGGCTCTTGCAAGAAGTCACGCAGTTGTGTTGATATTTATCTCAAAGGCCTTAAGAGTTAAAGGTGTTTATAAACTCTTTCACTGTCCACCATTAAACAATGGTTGGGTTGGGGTTATATTTCTACAGAGGCTTTGGTTCTACTCAGTTATTTGGCAAACATCCAAAAGCATTCATTCAAATTGAAAGTTTATTGATTAAACACAAGAAAGAACAAGAAATTTAAACAAGTATTCATATTAATGCTGTGGATGAGTGATTTTGGCAAAACAAACTTAATTAAAACCTTTAAAATCCCTCTCCTTTTGGAGGCAAAATCTCTCTCTTACTTTCAGAACCAGATTTCTTTGCTGAAAAGGAAAAAGTTAATGTTACTCTCAATTCTGATGTGGAAGGGCATTCTCTTAGCCTGTTCTTATCAGACAGAAAGACACAAGGTGGAGGAGAGACAGGATAGAAAAGCTGCGTGAAATATGGTTTTTGTTGATGTTTTGGAACGCTGGACTGCTGTTTAGTTACAAGTAGATGGCTGGCAAGTTGGTTATGACACCTACTCCTTGGACTGGTTCATGCTCTGATCCAGGATGTCATCTATTTGGATCCATTCTTCTTGGACAAGGCATGTTTGGATGAATGCAGTATAGCTGATTTTAGGATTTGATGAAAAGCAGAGAGAATGAGAGATAGGATAGGAGATGTAGCCTTTTATTTTATTTATAGTGAATATCGTAATGTGGTATTACACCACTGTGGGTTCAGCTCTGGTGGCTACAGTTTCAGCACAGTGAAAGTCACCTCTGCTGCTTGCTTCAGAGTTAGTCTCTAGGAACAGACAGAGACCAAAGACAGTGACCACACATACTTTCACAACTACTAGGTCTAGTCTATTTTACAAGTTTTATTGAAGTTACAATTACAGTTCTGATTACCCAAGCATGTAGAAATTCTATACAGACCTATGCACAAGTTACAAATATAGTTATACTCACATCCTTAATAATAGTGTTAGAGTCTGATGTGTCTGTCATGGCTTGATCATCAGTAGAGGGATGGTTCCTCCTGGAGTCTCCCATAGGGAGCTCAATTTTCCTGTTCTGGGTATCCCCTTTTTATAATGATATTCTGTCTATACCTACATTCTGCTCATATCTATAAAAGTGTCAATCCTCTTTTCTCTTATTGATCTGTGTCCCCTGGAAACTTAAAGATCTCCAATTTTCTATAGGCTCTGTAAGTTCCTTTATTCTCATTAGCATTGACGCACAACTTGTATCCTGTGGTTAAGACACGTGTTGGAGACAGGTGTGCCTTTATAGTATTTTTATGCTCTAACATTAATCTTCTGGGTAATTTTGTGCAATATTACCACTTGGTACATCTTTTCCCATAATCTTAGGGCATCGGGTTATTTTCCGGTCACTTATGTCATCATTTCTTGTCTCCAAGGTCTAAAATAGTTAAACTAAAGCAGTGGTGGGCAGCCTGCGTCCCACAGGCTGCACATGGCCTGTCAGGGTAATCCGCTGGCCACGCGGGCCACAGGGACATGCTGGCCGCCACTTCCTGCAGCTCCCATTGAATGGGAATGGCGAACCATGGCTGCTGGGAGTTGCGGGTGGCTGTGCAAATGTAAACAAACTGTCTGGTGGCCCGCCAGAGGATTACCCTGACAGGCCGTGTTCGGCCCGCGGGCTGCAGGTTGCCCACCACTTAGCTAAAGTCTTGCAGGCCTCAACCCACGTGTTCTTGCATTTCAACTTGTCTTACTCATGTCTAATACTTGGTTCCTCTAAATACTGATCAATCTGATACTTTTATAGTCCTACAAATTAACTCTAATTAACATACAATAAATATATATGATGTAACATATTGATCATAACATCACACAATAAATGAATAATAACTCAAATCATTGGCTACATTTCCCCCCATTGATAGGGTAAATATTATCTCATTATCAATTGACAATTAGATATTAAGAGCCCTGTCACATACATATTACATGACAGTATCCAGCAATGATTAATACAATAGTACACAGAGTGAGACTACTATGGACAATAATCCATTCCTTCTAGGGAGTCGATAGGTTGGGCTTCTTGGATGAGAGCGATAGTGATTAGTGTTAGGTATAAACTGTTTCCTGACTGTAGTTGGTGAAAATGATGAAGAGCATGAAGTAACACATGCTCCTTCATTCGGGTTCCTGTGATTGTTATAGCATGGATTTTGACTTTGGGGACATTGTAGTATGGCCCCTCTTAGATCTGATTGATTTCTTTTATTATACAGCCCTCCTGAGTTAGCTTGTCTGCCTTGTGCCATACATAGCAGGCCTTTTACTTTAATTTTCTCTCATCCATGAGGATCCTTGAACAGTTGCTATAGGAGGATGAGTTCTCTTGGAACTTTTCTGTTGGGTTTGAATATAACTATAAACTTTAGACAAGTCCAAAATGTCTGGAAGGGTACTTTTGGGGTGTACGTGCATCATTATTTTCCCTTGAACTGTTGATAAAGAATCGTTAATTAACAAATCAATATACTGAGGATCTGTTTCCTTTACAGGCATTCCATTAGATTTCCTGCACAAAGTCTATTATGAAACGCATATGGGGATTCTCCCTTCCTGTGTCTCATGTTAGCTATCAGAGTGACCCCAACTGTCCTGGGAGCATATTTCATTCTAACAGACGTACAGTGTCCTTAAATGACCTTTCTCCTTCTCGAAATTCTGGTGGTAATGTATTCCACAAAGTTCTGTCTCATAGTTAACTGTAAAATCTTAAACAAGTCCTCTTTATCTAATGGAAATAATTTTACTACTGTTTCCAAATATGCCACATGTGCAGCAACTGGATCTCCTTTTTTTCATTGGTTCTATCATTTTTGCAATGGCATTTAGTGTTTTTACCTTTGTTACCGTTGCTATTGCAAAGACATAACTACTTAATCCTGAAGGTTCCAATTTAGAAGTTGATTCTTTTTCCTCCTTTACCATTATAATGGGGATTTCCTTTCCCTCTTTTTTCAAAGAAACCTATGTCTCCCCTGTTTGGGCAACTTCTAGGGTGGACAATTTAGGTGGGGAGTTTTGCTTTAACTTTTTGCATTTTCATTTGGTCGGGTTAGGTGCCTGCACCTTCTGAATGTTTGGCATTGGCAGATTTTTCTGTATGTATTCTGTTTTTGACCAAACCTCTTGGTATAAAGTGGGGATATAGGAAGGCGAATAAAATATGCCACTTGTTCTTGTCATTATTGCTTCTGGCTCAATTGGCTTAAAGGTATTTTGTTCATTTTGTTGGAGTCACAAATAGTACCAACTTTTGTCTTTCGTGGGATGCATTAATACTTAAGTTCCCTGGGTTTCTTGTAATAAGTGGCACAATTGTGAATGGGAATGAAACATGTCCTGACTTTTCCTTTCTTGGTAAACTTTGTGTAACAAACCTTTCCTTTCCTCACTGCTGATAGCCTCTTGAAATCCTCCCTGTGCTCCCCCAAAGTGTCTGTGTCAGTGTCTGTGTCTGACACTTCCTCTTTTCCACCAGAGTGTTTATTCTGTTCTTCCTGTCTGCTGTTAGCTCTCAAGTGGGTAAATGGGAGTGAGAGTCTATGACCTAATGCTGGCTGTTCTTTCCCAGTTTCTACCATGGCTACCAGGATATAGGAAATTAGGTTATCTGGTATTATATTAGCAACATCTACAGGTGGCAACTGCATGTGTGTACATACATCTTTCTCACTCTATCTTTGGACCGCCTTGGATTTCCTGTCCAATCTGGCCTTCTATATTTACTACCTGATAATACATGTTTTCTGGAATATTGCATTTGCAGGTTTCTTCTAACACCTCAATTCTCTAAACTAATTCTGCTATTTTTATTTCTTGCCCAAAAAAAAATTTATGACCCATTGTTTCTTAGGCTCTCCATATTGTAATCTCATGATCAGCTCTTTGTAATTGCTGCTTGCAGAGTCAGTTCTTTTGCAAGACCAGCTCTCTGATAAATAAGCACTGAATTTATTTCCAGTGTTTGAATAAGCAGCAAAGAGTCCTGTGGCACCTTATAGACTAACGGACGTATTGGAGCATGAGCTTTCCTGGGTGAATACCCACTTTGTCGGATGCATGTGTTTGAATAAACTCTCTTAACTTCTCATTAATCCCTTTTCCTCGGATAAGGCATGTTGTGCCTGATCCAACTGCTCTATTTTCCTTCTCAATTTTCTCTCTAAAGTGTTACATACAATATATACATAGTCCATAGTTTCCTTCACTTCCTGAGGTTTTATCTTTAATTTTTCTTTCTCAGAAATGAAACACCTTCTGTTCCATGGATCTGTGTGATCTATGGGGGTTTGATAATTCAGCATTTTTGCTGATCCTTCGCTATAGGTTTCAATAGTCCTGCATAAAGGTCTTGAGGGTTGTCTGTGGGGCCATTAGGATGACTGCCTGAATTAGCACCTAACCTTGTTCAATGACTCTCTTAATAGTGCTCTATTAGGAGTTAGGAAGGCATTCCTCCCTTAATTGCTTCCTAATTTAGATAAATATTATATAGGGCATTACCTCTGCTGAGACATGCCTGTGGTGCTTCCTTCCCCTTCAGCTGTTAACAACTGCAGTACACCAAAAGGAGAGGCGGTGACCAAGGTAACGCAACAAAGTTTTACTTGATCCTCCATCAGTGGTGCAGTCCAGAGGAGTCCAACAATTGGGGAGTTTATTAATAAAGTTTGGGGAGTTTATTAATGATAGTGAACCATCTTACTCACTCTGCCATGCCTAATAGAGTTTCTACCCATATGTGAGTGCTGAGTCCCTTACATACAACTACTATTTATTTATTTAGTGCCTCTCTATGATAATCTTCCTCTTAAATATTACTCTCAATAAAACATCTTAATCATGTTCAATACTTGCAGTATGAATAAGAAGATACTTCCCTTTTCAATTTTCCTGAGCTCAGTTACTACATCACATAGACAGACAAGCAAAACCACACAATCCAATAGCATCTTACTCATGTTTAATACTTGGTTCCTCTAAATATTGATCAGTCTGATACTTTTATAATCCTACAAATTAACTCTAACATACAATGAAGATATGTGATATAACATATTGATTAATCATAACATCACACAATAAATGAATAACTAAAATAATTGACTACAGAGTAAAGCAGGAGGATAAAAAGTAACACAACAAGGGAAGGGAAAACAATACAGGGTCTTATGTGCCTTAAGATCTATGGGCCATATTTTCTTAATAATATTTAGCTGTATATAGCTCCTTTAATCAGTGGACTTCAAAGCAGTTTACAATCATTAATGAATTTATCCTCCCCCCACTACTGAGGGGAGAAGGATAATAGCACTGCCCTACTTTACAGACGGGGAACTGAGGCACAGGGTGGGTAAGAGGCACCTGGGAGATCCAAGATCACACAGGAACTCAGTTGGAGAGCAGGGAATTGAACCTAAGTATCTCAACTCGTAGGATAGCCCCATAGCTACTGGATCATCCTTCTTCCCGTAAGTGGTTATCTGATTTGCATGTATAAAATGCAAGCACACATTCTATATATGTATTTATTCATTGGGTAATTTCATCAATACATATCTTACAGTTACCCCAGATGGCACGCAAAGATAGAGATTGTTACATGCAAATAGGGGTTTTGTGGGTGCTGCCGCTGTGCATACAAATTTTGAGCGCACATTTTCAGTGTCCACTCTTGAACCAGCACACTATACCTTCTCACATATTCCAGTCAGAACACAGAGATGGGTTCTCCTGCAGTTTGGAGGTTTTGCCCACCAAGACATAGCTTTAAAAGATCCTGGTTAAACATGTAAGGCACATGTATGATAACACAATGGGATTCTTGTGCCTGTTCCCATTTGTGTGTGAAGGTTTTCAGCTTGTTGTAAAATAGTCTTCTGAGGATTAATTTAATCTTATTTTAATAAATCTATGGAGAAAATAAATATGCATGCTGGGCCAGAAATAGAAGAATTCTTGATCCCCTGCTGTTAGTTGGGATTAGCCTGAGGATGTGAAGATGGTTGTTCTATTGCCACCTCCCTTTGAATTCCCACCATGGACGAAGCAGCTTTAGATCACAACCTAGGACTCGAAGGGGCCCTACCAATGGGGACTGAGAAGGTGTTTGCTTCCTGGATGGAATTCCCCCCATGTAGAAGGCCAACGTCAGGGCCACCCTGTTTTTGACTGAAATGGAAGCCAAGTGGTGACTAGGTCTTGTGTAGGATGACCAGATGTCCCATTTTTAAAGGGACAGTCCCATTTTTGGGGGACTTTTTCTTATATAGGCACCTATTACCCCCCACCCCCGTCCTGTTTATTCACAGTTGATATCTGGTAACCCTAGTCTTGTGTGGACACCATACAGGGGTGAATTTCAAGCAATGAGGACATCCTTAGCCAGGCCTTGCCTATCACCATCCACTTCTTGTACAATGGTGGCCTCTAGTAGAGGGACGGGAATGGCTGCTTTTCAGAGCTACAACCTTCCCCTTGGTGAACTATCCACTCTCAGGGACTTCCAGCAGGCTCCATGTCAGCTGTAGCTGGTGCAGATCACAAGATGAATGTGTGTAGATGCAGCTCTGAACAAGAACCTCCTGGAAAGGACCTTAACCAAGAGACTGAACTGCATTGGCAAAGCTGATGCTGTGAGGGTTTGGGGCTCAAGGTCTAATCTAAGGCCCATTGGGAAAGACTCTCATTGTCTTCAATAGGTTTTGGAACAGACTCTCAATACTCATTTGTTGGCAGCACCAAGTTAGTGTGGTTGCCTTAGAGGGGAGCAGGAGCAAAGTGAGCCAGTGTGGCTAATTAGAACACATGAGAGTGGTAAGTATCTAATAGACAAGAGGAGGCAAAGAGCTTTCTATCAGAAAAAGAATGGTTGAAAAAGTGTGCTATTGTCCCCTTCTCTTTAAGGCAGAGTGGCTATTTGTGGTATTCTGTGTGGATGAGTAGAGTAACTATAGAAATCCATTTATGATTATTTGATTGGCTAATCATACATTTACTAGTCTCCTGCCTAACCTATGTCTTAAATCCTATAATTTGGTTTGTCAGGTACTGCTTTGTGGTGTATGTTACACTGTACTAAAATAATTAGCATTATGCACTTAAAACAAAAATTACAATTGGTGCACATAAAATGTTCTGAGATCTTTGTGTTCTGTCACCACAGCCCATCCCATCACTCTTGGCAGTGTGATATATTTATGTGGAAAAAGAAAATGTCAAAATCCAGGCAGACAGTCTCTGAGATACCCCCTACTAAGTGTAATAACTCTTTTTCATTTTAAAAAATTCTATTTCTGACTATAGTAGTTTTCTCAAATTACTTTTTTTCAGTCAATTGCCAGACCAGTGAGTCATTTGCCTAGTCACATTTTAGACATTAACCACAAGCAAGGAGGCTTGTCAAATGCCTTTTGAAAAATCAAACTACATAAAGTCTACTTTGACAAAATGAGAAATCCAAAATAATTTCCCATTGATCGGAGGCTCAACTTTTCCTTGTTACAGTCCCATTAGTATCCTCATTCATCGGAAGAGGAGACAGTACAGAGGAAGTCATTTGGCAAGAAAGCTGTAGTTGTATTAGATGCTGCTATATCCCAGGCTTTTACTCCACCACTGTGTCACCCCAAACCATTGTTTCAAGGGGAGAGTGTAACGTGTCTTAAAAAAAGACAACTGCTTCTCCTACAATAGTAATGAAAAGGCAGAGGATATTGGAGCCACCATTGTCACAAGGTGAATGTCTTTCCCTTGGGCAAGAACATGTCTTTAGGAGCAATCCTCGGTAAGGGTCAGTGATGAAACGTCACCATTCCAGAAGTAGCTCTGGGAGGCATTGTGCCTCAGAGGCAAGAAACCAGTATTGCCAAACAATGAGGTGGAGTGAGTGGTTGAGGCTATAAAACCGTGCCATGAAGAACCCCAATTTTCTGTTATTTTTATGAACCTTATTATGGGGGGAAATGACCACCTCCATCACTTGGTTTTGAATAAATAAACCCTTAACAAGTTTAGCATTTTTCTTGGCCTCATAGGGTACACTTACCTGCAGCTGAGATTGTGCTTCCCAACTCCGGTAGACAGACCCACCCAAACCCATGGGTATGTACTCCGGTGGCTAGCCCGAGCCACTGCCTATGCTACCCTTTGCTACACTACTATTTTTAGCACACTAGCTTGAGAAGAACTAGCATGTCTGTCTACCCAAGGTGGGAAGCATGCTTCCAGCTGCAGTATAGATGTACCCCAAATGGCAGCAGTAATCTCAGCTGAAGGAAGTATGTAGGGAACTCAAAGGAAAGACCCTTCTCTGAGCTCAAATACAAGCTAATATTTCTCCCAAATGATACACTTCACCACCATGCAGAAGGCCAGCACAAAGGTTATGCACCACCTGAATTCTACTTAAGTATTCAAAATAAGGTTTAAGTGGGACTTAAGTTGTATATAGGCCTAGTTCGGGTTTGCTGCAGAGGAGTTAGTTTTGCCTAAACAGCTCAATCATGCAGGAGTATTCATCTCTCTGTAGCTAATACATCTATATTAGAATTGTGACCGTGATCGCTGGAGGGGCAGGGGCGTCAATTAGCAGGGAAGGAGGAGTCCTGGACCACCCCACCGCACCCCGAGTTTCATACCAAAGGTCTGCTTACAACACATGCTCCACCCCCAGATGGAGCTCTTAACTGCAACACAGTTTAAGTTTGATATGTGATGAGTTCTGTGCTGCTCCCAGCTTCTGCCCTTGGGGCAAGGAGTTTATTTTTAAACAGAGGCAAGGTGATTAAGGTAACAAAAGGCTTGTCATTAAATTAAATTAAATTTAATTAAATTAAGGATCTTAGATGATCCTGAAAGCATTGCCAAGCACCCCAGTTAAAAGATAGGAAACAAAGAGTAAGAATAAATGGTCAGTTTTCAGAATGGAGAGAGGTAAATAGTGGTGTCTCCCAGGGGTCTCAACTGGGACCAGTAATGTTCAGCATATTCATAAATGATCTGGAAAAAGGGGTAAACAGTGAAGTGGCAACATTTGTAGATGATACAAAATTACTCAAGACTGCAGTCAGCTTTGGACTTAACTAAGAGTTGCAAAGAGATCTCATAAAACTGAGTGACTGGGCAACAAAATAACAGATGAAATTCAATATTGATAAATGCAAAGTAATGCACATGGAAAAATATAATCCAAATTATACATAGAAATTGATGGGGTCGAAATTAGCTGTTACCCATCAAGAAAGAGATCTTGGAGTCATTGTAGATAGTTCTCTGAAAACATCTGGTCAATGTGCAGTGACAATCAAAAAAGCTAACAGAATATTGGGAATTATGAAAGGGATAGATAATAAGACAGAAAATATCATACTGCCTCTATATAAATCCATGGTATGCCCACATATTGAATGGTGCATGCATATCTGGTCACCCCATCTCAAAAAAGATATATTGGGTTTGGAAAAGGGCAACAGAAATGCTTAGGGATATGGGACAGCTTCCATGTAACAAGAGATTAAAAGGACAGACATCAGTTTGGAAAAGAGATGACTAAGGGGGATATGATAGATGTCTATAAAATCATGACTGGTGTGGAGAAAGTAAATAAGGAAGTGTTATTTACTCCTTCACATAGCACAAGAACTAGGGGATCACCCAATGAAATCAATAGGCAGCAGATTTAAAACAAACAAAAGAAAGTATTTCTTCACAGTCAACCTGTGGAATTCATTGGCAGGGGATGTTGTGAAGGCCAAAACTATAACAGGGTTCAAAAAAGAACCACATAAGTTCATGGTGGATAAGTCAACGTAGGGCTATTAGCCAGGATGGGCAGAGATGCTGCATCATGTTCTGCATGCCTCTGTTTTCCAGAAGCTAGGAATGGATGACAGGGGATGGATCACTTGATGATTACCTGTTCTGTTCATTCCCTCTGGGGCACCTGGTATTGACTACTGTTGTAAGACAGGACACTGGGCTAGATGAACCATTTGTCTTACTCAGTATGGCCATTATGATGTTCTTATATATAACCTAGATGTATCTACCCCCTGCTGTAACACACTAGACCCCACACCCCTCCCAGAGTGGAGATAGAGACTCCGGCCTTGGCTATACTGGCGCTTTACAGCGCTGCAACTTTCTTGCTCAGGGGTGTGAAAAAGCACCCCCCTGAGTGCAGCAAGTTACAGTGCTCTAAAGCGCCAGTGTAAACAGTGCCCCAGCGCTGGAAGCGCAGCTCCCAGAGCTGTAAGATAATCCCCTCGAGGAGGTGGAGTACCTGCAGCGCTGGGAGAACTCTCTCCCAGTGCTGGCGCCGCGACCACACTCGCACTTCAAAGTGCTGTCGCAGGAGCGCTCCCGCGGCAGCGCTTTGGAGTTTCGAGTGTAGTCAAGCCCTCCATCAGGACTTCTGGGTTCTCTTTCTGCAGAGCTTTTCAAATGCCTAAGTAGCCTCTGGAATCACAGTTAAAGTTGCTCCCCACAACAAAATCTGAATTGGCCCCCCTGTGGAGGGGCCACACTGAGATTGCCCTGTCAGAGCAAAATGTAAAGAATGGGGCAAATGATCACCACAACTGGTGGTTTTTCTAATAATTAGGTTCACCAAGCTAACAACTAAACAGCTTCTACAATACCTTACTGGTTTCCCAGAAGCCCAGAAATACAACTTCCCTAAAGCAATCCAGGCCTGGACTCCCGCTCAGACAGTCTAGTCAAATATGGTTAAGATTATTTAAAATTTCATTCACCATATATAAAGTTCTACCAATCCCAAGAGATTAGACACATTACCCACCAGGTCAATTAATGTTTCAGACTTACCCAAATACATGCTGACAGCCAATTCTTATTAATTAAAGATTTATTTTAAAAGAAAAGTTATTGATGTTAAAGATCATTATACATACAGATATGAGTGAAGTTCTTGGGTCACAGAGTGGTAGCTGTGTTAGTCTGTATCAGCAAAAACAATGAGGACTACTTGTGGCACCTTAGAGACTAACAAATTTATTTGGGCATAAGCTTTCGTGGGCTAGAACCCACTTCATCAGATTCATGGAGTGGAAAATACAGCAGGAAGATATATATATATATATATATATATATATATATATGTATATATATATAGTGCATGAAAAGATGGAGGTTGCTTTACCCATTCTAACAAGACAATTCAATTACAGTGGGCTATTATCAACAGGAGGAAGAATCACTTTTGTAGTGGTATTCAGGGTGGCCCATTTCAAACAGTTGACAAGAAGGTGTGAGTAACAGTAGGAGAAAATTAACATGGGGAAATTAGTTTTTAGTTCTTGTAATGACCCATCCACTCCCAAAGTTGTTCAGGCCTAATTTGATGGTGTCCAGTTTACAAATTAATTCCAGTTCTGCAATTTCTCATTGGAGTCTGTTTTTGAAGTTTTTTTGGTTGAAGAATTGCCACTTTTAGGTCTGTTATTGAGTGTCCAAGGATGTTGAAGTGTTCTACTGGTTTTTGAATGTTATAATTCTTGATGTCTGATTTGTGTCAATTTATTCTTTTGCATAGAGACTATCTGCTTTGGCCAATGTACATGGCAGAGGGGCATTGCTGGCATATGATGGCATATAACCGCATCTGATGAAGTAGGTTCTAGCCCACGAAAGCTTATGTCCAAATAAATTTGTTAGTCTCTAAGGTGCCACAAGTACTCCTCATTGTTCTTGGATCAGTATCATAGTAGAGATAATGAGCTGCTGAGTTGCAAAAAGTTCTTTCAGAATCAATTCCGTAGGTTATAATTCAGTAGACAGTTTCTATATAGAGTTTGTTCAAATTCCTCCATGAGTATTAGCAGGATAATCCAGAGACCTCAGTCTTGCAACTCAAGCTTCCCCTGACTAAGCTTAAGCAGATCTGAGATAACAGGATTGGGTCCCTAGAGTTTTTGTAGATTTGTGCCAGGTTGCGACAGCCTCTTGACAGTAGTCAACATAGCAGGCATTCATTGGATGAAGAATATACATTGTGGCTTTTAAGTCAATTCTATTTCCTATGTATACACCGGTAATTAGTTGCATTGAGTAGCATAGGTAATTATTCATTCGAGCAGTTCATAGATAGTTTACTTCAAAGAGAAATAAAGGCTGATATTATTACTCCACATGTTTCATCTAAATGTTAATATTCCTTTGGATCTGTGAATCAATGGAATATAGTAACAGAAAGAGGGAAAGTTTAACATCTAAGAGCTAATCTGGTTACATTGTTAACATCTAACAAGATATAGGAAAACATAGGCAAACACAATCAGTATCTATTTCTAATTCTCTAACAATTGCAGGTTTACATTTCAGAGCTCTAATCTATCTAACATGGCTTTGTTAGCTATTTATAATGTATGGTCCTAATTATCATTTATATACTATTCTAATATGTCTTTAAAGGTTGAATTGAGGTCACTTAGTGTGCCAGTTGCTTAACCCTTTATGGCTCAATTTCACACAAATATGTGTTCTTTATTAATTTAATCACCTATCACCGTCCAGCTGACTTGCTTCTTTGCATTGTTTGTTCTGTGCATATTTTTTACCTCTGCTGTCTGCAGAAAAATCTCTGCAAGTGACACAGGACTATTTATAAGACAGAATGTAAAGTTTCCAAACCTGCTAGTTAGAAGAATAGAACAGGAATAGGCTAGCCATTCCCAGCCGTTTATGATGTCAGGCCATTTTCTGATTTATATTCCTGTGTGCCTCATAAAATGTTATATTTTTATTGCAAATGCTTTCCTGAGCCAATGAAAGTGAAGTCAGTAGTTCTAATAGTTTATTTTATATTCTGTATTTAGACTGGAAGAGTAAATATAGGTAGTTCTATTATTCAGTTTTAAGTGCTGGTATTAATTTTTTCAAAACTATATGTTATAGTATCTTTTAGTAGCCAATTCATTCCACAGCAAAACACCTTTTGTGAGCTTCACTATATATCATAATGAAGAATGGTGAATGCAGAAACTGCTTATCTAACTGTTATATGCAACTACTATTACGTGCAACACTTTCTTTTACAGTGGAGTAGGTCTTTCAGATCTAGCCCAATAAGATTTGTCTGGACAGTTTTTACTGGTAATATTTAAAATAACGAACTCTGCCAAAATACCAGCAATTCCTACATTTTCAGCGTTGTGCAGGGTGTTAGCTGCATTATGTCTATTGGCTTTCACTGAGTCTTTGTGGCTAAAACTCTGCACAACTCTTTGAAAAAAAACAGTAATGAATTTCATGCTGTACCATTTGAGGACCTGTCCCAGACTGGTCCTCAGATGATACAGCATGAAATTCATTGCTATAGTTTTTCGTAGAGTTGTGCAGAGTTTTAGTCACAAAGAAGACTCAGTTGAAGCCAATGGACATAATAGACAAATGTCATGGGACTGAGCCAATCATGGGACTGAGCCAATTTGACCTTGATATTTTACTTAACATTTTAGGAGGAGTCATCATTATTTCTAGCAGTATTCACGCACACATTTGCAAACTAGTGAGCCTGCCCTGTTTCCAAGGGTGCTTTGTTATCTGCAGGTTATTTGAAGAGAAGCTATTGATGGTTTTTCAATCTGACAACTTCTATTTGTGTTATACTCCCAAGCAGCAATTAAATACCATCTCCTGATGGAAATGAGGGCAGGTTTTATTAAATGATGCAGCAGAACAGATTCTGATAGCCATGGTCCAGGAGATGTAAAATCACTATTTGTTCTTCCATGCAGACATGCCTTGAATGATAATCATTTGTTTCACTATAAACACCAGTTAGAACTGGTTGAATAGAAAATATATGAAACATTTAATGAAAAATGTCAACATTTGCAATTAATATTATGCACAAAAATATAATTCATCCACTTCTAAGACTGGTTTTGGGGTTGTTTCACTATTTCTTAGGCATTTAGAATACATTAGACTGAAAATTAGCATAGTTCAATTCTTCCTCTATACCAGACCAAGCAGACTAGGAAATGAAAGATGGAAACTCTGAATTTTAATCCCAGCTCTTCCACAAACAGCATGCCCAAAATTGTCAAAAATATTCACTAATTTTATGGGCCTCAGTTTTTGTGTGACCAGCCTGAAACAAAATAGGCCTAGCCAAAAGCCCACTGAAGTCAATAGGAATCTTTTCATTGATCACAATGGACTTTGGATCAGACTCTTATTTAGGTTACTGAACATGAATTTAGGTGCGTAAGTTCAGGTACCCAAGCGTGAACATTTTGGATTTCCCCTCTGTTTTTCAGTTTCACTATCTGTGAAATAGGGATAATAATATTAACCTATCTCACAAGGGTTTGGGAGGAAACATTAGTCCGTAGATGTAACACTAAAGCATTAGGAAGGGTAAATTTCATAACTATTAGAGTTTACTTCTTCAGTCACTTTTTAGTTGCAGATCAATGAAACACTGATTTTGCAGAGTTTTCCCCTACGGTATATTACAAGCAAGGATATGATTTGGTCATGGAGGTCACAGATTCTGTGACTTTAACAGATCTCCATGACTTCTTCAGCTTCAGCTTCAGCCCCACTTGGGCTGGGGCTGCCAGCCCCCTATGGTGGGGCTCTAGTTTCTGTGATTTTTTTGTTCATTGCTTGTGACTTTTACTAAAAATACCCATGAAAAATCTTAACCTTAATTATAAGTGATTTACTCAGCCTACTCTTAAATGACACACAATCAGAATGTCCCTTGGGCAATTTAAGCTCAACAAATCTGCAAGTTGCTGAGTGCTTCCCATGTCCTGTAGAGCAGTGGTTCTCAAAGCCAGTCTGTCGCTTGTTCAGGGAAAGCCCCTGGTGGGCCTGGCCAGTTTGTTTACCTGCCGCATCCACAAGTTCGGCTGATCGTGGCTATCACTGGCTGCAGTTTGCTGCTCCAGGCCAATGGTGGCTGTGGGAAGGGCAGCCAGCAGAACCCTCTGCCCATGTCACTTCCCACAGCCCCCATTGGCTGGAGCTGTGAACCATGGCCAGTGGGAGCTGTGATCAGCCAGACCTGCGGACGTGGCAGGTAAACAAACCGACCCACCAGGGGCTTTCCCTGAACAAGCGGCGGACCGGCTTTGAGAACCACTGCTGTAGAGTGCTCTCAATTCCCCTTGAATTCAACACTGAGAAGGAGGCTTTACTAACTCACTGGACTGGCCTCTGGTTTCTAAAGCGCCAAAAAGAAAATCCACCTCAAGCATTTTAACATGCTCACATTCTCAAGGAATTCTGCACATTGTAATATGGCAAGAAGCTCTTGGATTTAACTGGTTTTGTTGATTATATGTTGTTGCTATATATATAGAGGTGATAGCATTTAAAAATATTAACAGCAAACTAGGCAGATGACTTATGTACAGAAAAATTTAATTAGCACACTGGATGCACAGCTTGCTGTATTGTAGCTGACAGGGTCTATTGTATTTCTCAACGAGGTTTGCAGGAACATTATCATCAGTGGTAAAAATAAACCAACTACAAAAGGTTATGAAATTCAAGATATGACTGTTCTATTAAAATCTATCTGCTTTTTAATACAATAAATGTCATGTTGAAAGCGTGTACCTAAAAGTGTCCTAGCTTTTATGAGATTTTCCAGAGTACATCTTTGTGATAGAACTTTCACTTCAGAGTCATTTTAGTACATATCCAAATTATTTGTATTAGTATTCTCAGTCTTGTCAATATTATTTAAAGGTGAACTGCAATACTCTGAAAGTACAACTGATTTTTTAGATTGCTGGCAATTCCAAAAATAATTATAAAAAATTAAATTTGGGTCAGACCAAATAAAAAAAATGCAGAGACTACTGGTGAACTGAAGAAATCCTTTTCTGGTCAAACCAACCATGTTTCATGTGACCTGAAATGGATTTTTTGCAATAGCCGCTTCACATTTAACCTTTAGGCCACTGGTTAGAGCACTCATCTGGGATGAGGAAGAGCCAGGCTCAATAATCCTCTCTGCAGGGGGTAGAGAAATGATTTTAATTTGGGTTTCCTATGTTATGTTGCCAGAGTATTTCCAAGCCACCAGCCTATTGGATATTCTATGGCAGGGCTCTCTCAATCTTTCCTGTTGAAGGTGTTCCATTTTTTATAAATAGCCACTGGAGCAAGAACTTGAGTTTATTATGTCCTATGTGAGTGCCCTTACCACTACACTATACAATCCTTCTTGCTCTTTCCCTGGCCCAATGACTATTAATTGTCACTCATCATGGCAATTTGTAGTCATAATGACAATGTAAGGGAGGCTCCTTACTGCTCTGATTCCGAATACGTTGAGTCCACCAAAACTGCATTTTTTGGGCAAATAAACTATTTGTTTGAAAAATTTTGCCCAGCTCTAGTAATGATATGAATGAGAATCTAATTAACAGACCTCACTTTTCTGCTCAGTTAATCACAGCTGTGCAAGATCAGCATGTGCTTACACAGACAGAGTGGAGGACTGAAACATTTCTCCCTAGCCTATTAATGTGAGTAATTTATCTAAAGTACTGAAAATAAAATAATCAATAAACCTAATCACATGTTGTACTGTAGCAATGAATACGCATTACTAGATAGTTGAGCCATATTTACCATGATGCTGAATCTGTGCTACCATTTGCTATTATCTACACAGGACAGGAGTCAGGAAACCCTAGCCCATGAAAATGTATTCAGGAAAACTTACCAAATATCTAGAATTATATGTATCATAGGCATTGGATTCTCATTGTTAATAGGATTTATGTGCCTAGACCCCTATGTGCCTGAAACACTTGGTGAACAGAATAAAAATTTGTCAAAACTGGAAAAGTACTTTAAAATTTTTATTTTTGTAAAAAAAACACCAATGGTACAAGAGTGAGAACCATCAGAGCATTGCATGTAATCTGATATTATATATACAGAAAGCAAAATAAAGGTTCTGTGGCAGGGTACTTCCTTTGCTTTGTTGGTTTCAATATTTCTCCCTTGTACAGTGTGGGGCCTGGAGCAAATCAGTCTCATTCCAGAGGGGTTTTTTTCACTGTGGTTTTATTTTGCCCTATTTACATAGTTGGCCCAAGAAGTTCTCTTAAGCGAAACCACCTCCTTCTCCACAAACAAACAGAAAGGAGAGACCACCTTCCGCCCAGGGGAAACCTTCCCTTCCTGCTGCCACTACCTCTACTGCAGCTTGTCTCTCTTGCTCTCTTACCAGAAGAAGCGTTTTTAAAGGTCCCTGGAAACCCTTTCCTGGCCTCAGGTGTCTCTAGTTAACCTGAAGTAACCCTTTTTCAGCTCATAGGGACCAAAGCCTTCACCATTCTAGGATTGATATAGCCTTTAACTAATGATCACTAAATAAAACAATCTATCTACGATCTGAAAGGATCATACAGCCACAACATAACCATTGCAGGGGAAGAACTGAGGTAGTGGAGAGCCACGCTCCTTTTAAAACCTTGCCCTGGAATGTGCAGAGTGCAGTTAGGGGGTGGGGGCAAGGATGGCACATGGGCTCTCTAACAGTTTCTGCTAGTAGAATTTACTTTCAGGTTGCACTGGTCAAGCATCCATGAGTGTGAATATACAGAGTCCATCTTGAAGAACTTTGGTTACGGGTAAGTTGCCTTCATTTGTTACACATATAATCAGAGGAGGCTAGTCTGTTATCTTGTATCATGTTTTTAATTTTGGTTAATCATTTTTCTATCCAGATTGTCTTACATGTGTAGTTGACCTTGATCTGGAAGTGCAGGTTATCCCATAGCAGTACAAGATGAGAATTAATACCATTAGATGCTGTAACTGTCTTAATGCATTGCAGTATGCCTCATGCAGATGCAAAGATTGGATTTTTCCTTAAGGGTGTAGGTAGGCTCTTCAGTTGTAGAAAAGAAGAGAGGGAATCAAATGGCATAGCTAAGCTTTTTTCAATCTCAGAACAACTCAGTGTGGATAGAGATCCATTGAAGTGGAGCCACCTTGCAATAGGACACATTTGGAAAGCTAGATAACATAGATACAAATCTAGCAATCTCATACCTGAAGTTGCCCAGAAATTTTTTAAGAGTCTTGTGTGACAAATGAGGCAAAGATAGGAACCCTAACCCTAGGGCAGGCATCCCTGCCCATGGGAATACTAACCCTAACTACAAGGGCCCTATCTCATATAAATTGCATGAAAAGTGCATGGGAGAGGCTTTGAAAGACAATAGGCTAATGATGTAAGTCAATCTTGGGCAGATATTCAGTTTGGCTATTTCTATTTTCTTTGGTAAACATAGAGGGAGAAGATGTCACCTCTACAGCCTTGGAAATTTGTTGTAATATTTATAGAAGCAATTTTGGGAAGATCAGGACAAATAACACAAAAATAAGTGATGTTTTTGCGTATTTGAAATGGTAAGTGCTGAAACAGAAAAGAACCTGGTCTTTTGGATACACCCATTGTGTGAAATTCACCAGAATTTTTTAACATGGACAAAACAAGATACTATTCCCTAGTCTTGTTCTCAGAAATGGCTGAAGTGCTTTGGCTGAAATTTCCCCGCAACAACATTCTGCCTGAAGCAGACACCCAGCATGGAAAATTTCAAGCCAAACAGATAAAGCTTTGTAAAGTTTACTGAAATTAGGATTTTAAGCGAAAGTGTTGGGCAACCTTAATAAAAAGCAGCACTACCAGCCCCACCTAAAATTATTTATGTCTCACACATAGTAGCTGTGTGAAAATCATAATGTACGGTACAAAATAAGGAACCAGTGAAATGAGGCATTCGCTCCCTCTCCAAAGTACTACTTAGTGTCTTTTCACAGGTACAATATATCACTAAAATTAAACAGTTTCACTAAGTGATTCATCCAGTTCATTCGTATGTGTAACAGGCTGGCTTGCCTTTAGGCTGGAGCGCCTGGGGCTAAGCCAGCTATGATTACATGATGAGCCCCACCTGAGGGGAATCAAGAGCTCCCAAGTTAAAAGGCAGCAGGAAGCTACAGGGGGGAATGGAAAGCATAATTAAGACAGCAAGAAGCAGAAGAATGCTCTCCAGGCAGTGAGGCGGGGGAGGGGCCCTGCCCAAGGGGGAGACTGACAGCAGATCCTCAAAGAGGAGGGGGCTGCATTAGTTTGTGTTTTATTTTGAAAGACTTTGTGTTGGACTTCTGGGACAGGGGCACTGAACTGGGTTTGGGGCCTGGAGGGCCACTGTGCACCTGATGCCTAAATAAATGAGAACCCTTGTGGGGATTGAATAACTATTTTTAAAGGGCTCCTGAAGAAATAGGCTGGCCACAGACAGCATGCCATAGCATGTCAGGAGTTGCTTAAAAGGCCGTAAAAGGCCACACACTGTGCCAGTGAAGGATTTATTTCCTACACTTTCTAGTGTTTTATCAGTCTAATGTTAAAAGTTCCATATAATAAAATGTACACCACATCTCTTGGGAGGATTACACATGACTAAATAACTCACTGTCTGGAAGCTTTTCTTGATATCAGCCTAATTTTTCTCTCTAAATTTCAGTTCATTGTTCCTACTTTATATCTGTAATTGCCATATTTCCCTAAATAATTACTACTCATTCTTATTTTCAATAACAGTTTGTAATTACTCTTTAGGGACTCCATGTATGATATAATTGAAAAATTAAAAAAAATCAATGATGAAAACATCGTGAATGAAAATTTTAATATTTCAATAAGTAAGAAACTCTCACAAACCAAAACCATATATGAAAAAAAGTTACTTGCCTAACATGTTTATGACAGTTGGTAAAGCTATCAGTATCCTGAAACAAAGATGCTTTTATGTTGTTCAAAACAAAATATTTTAATAACTAAAGAATGTGAAAAAAACAAACCATAAAATTTCAGAACCATAATGTTATACCCCTACCATAGGAACAATAACATTAGCCCAAAGGCCCTTACCCACAGGAAACTTAACCCTAGGGTGGTGATGCTTACCCATAAGAACTCTAACCCTGGGGCCAAGTCCCCTAACCATAAGAACCCTAAATCTAGCCCAAACTCCCCTACCCATAGGAACCCTAAACCTAGGGTGAGGATGCATACCCATAGGAACCCTAACACTAGCCCCAAGTCTCCTACCCACAGAAACCGTAACACAAGGGTGGTGATGCCTACACATAAGAATCCTAACCCTAGCCCCAAGTGCCCTACCTATAGGAACCTTAACTCTAGGCCTGGGAGCCCTACCTGTAGGAATCCTAACCCTAGGATGGGGAGCCCTCACCATAGGAACCCTAACCCTATCTCCAAAGCACCTACCCATAGGAACCCTAACACTGGGGCAGGGAGCCCTACCCATAGGAACCCTAAACCTAACTCCAAAGGCCCTACCAATAGGAACCCTACCCTTAGGGTGGGGGAGCATACCCACAGGAACCCTAACGATAGGGTCGGGGGACTCTACCCATAGAAGCCCTAACCGTAATTCCAAAGGCCTTGGAGCTAGTGCTAGGGTTCCTGTGGGTTTGGGATTTGGGGATGGGTGTTAAGGTTCCTATGGGTAGGCATCCCCTCCCTAGGGTCAGGATTCTTATTGCTAGGGGACTTGGGGCTAGTGTTAAGGCTTCTATGTGTAGGGGACTTGGAGCTAGAGTTAGGGTTCCTATCGGTAGGGGACTTGTGGCTAGGGTTAGAGTTTCTATGAGTAGGTATCCCAGCCCTAGGTTTAGGGTTCCTTGGGGCCAGAGTTAGGGCTTCTATGTGTAGGGGACTTGGGTTCAGGGTTAGGGATCCTCTGGGTAGGTATCCACACCCTAGGTTTAGGGTTCTATGGGTAGGGATCCCCTACTTAGGGTTAGGGTTCCTAAGTGTAGGGGACTTGGACCTATGGTTATTGTTCCTATGGGAACACTCCGTGCCCCAGGGTTAGGGCTTCTAGGGGCAGGACTCCCTGCCTTAGTTTTAGGATTTCTATGGGTAATGGACTTTGGACTAGGGTTAGGGTTCTGATGGATAGGGGACTTGGGGCTAGGGTTCCTATAGGGAGGCTCTTTGGGCTATGGTTAGGTATCCTTTGGGTAGGGTGCCTGCTCCTGGTGTTAGGATTCCTATGGGTAGATCTCCCCATGCAAGGGTTAGGGTTTCCATGGCTAGGTGACTTGTAGTTAGGGTTAGGGTTCTGATGCATAGGTCTTCCCACCCTAGGGTTAGGGTTCCTATGTGTAGCGGACGGGGGTTAGGGTTACTATGGGTAGTAAATATGGATAGTGCTCCCTCCGGTACAGTTAGGGTTCCTATGGGTACGACTCTCCGCCTTAAGATTACAGTTCCTGTGGGTAAAATAACATTACTTTCTACTTCTAAATCACCTTCCAGACAATGATCTAAAAGCACTTTACAGAAAGAAATTAATTTTGCTTCAGATTCTAGTCCAAATCCTCTTACTTTTATTGGAACCACGTGCCAGGGATAAATGAGATTTGATAATCTCAATCAGCCATTACATTCTTCTAATGGTTAGTATGAAGGTAGCAGTAGTACAGTGTATTTTGGTTTCTGTGACTGGTATATGACTTACCTATAACAAAAATACAGCTTTAAATTTTTTTTGCAATTCTATAGAAAATAGTATGTTAACATATCCATTTGAAGATCATAGCACTTTATAAGCAAAAATGAATAAAGTTCACAAAGGCCCCTGTGAAGTAGGTAGCTACTATTATCCCCATTTTACAGATGAGAAAACTAAGGGACAGGAAGGCTAATGGCTAGATCCACAATAGGACTTGGGCACCTTACTGCCACTTTACTGCCTAAATCAACATTTAGGCACCAATGAGATTCTCAGAATCCCTGCTCAGCTGCCACCTAACTCTGTAGGTGCCTAAAGTTCCTATAAGCCTACATTTCTACTGCTAAAGTGCCCTAGATACCTAAAAATTGGCCAGAGAGCATGTACACAGTTGCCTTACTCTAGGTGCCTGGGCTAAGCCCCAGCGGGAGCCTCAAAATATGAGTTCCTCCACTTATCTCCTGCGTGAAGCCCAATGCAATAGTCATGCTCAGAGACCCCTCGAACAGATTGGGCCTTGCACAAAATGGAGGAGGAGATGGTGGTTATACTATCCCACCCTTATACCTTTTATCCCAGTGGTTAGTACATTCAGCCAGGCTGTGGGAGACCCAGGTTCAATTCTCCATTCTACCTGTTGTGGCAAAGGGACTTGAGCTTACATTCCCCACACCCCATCCGACAGAATGCCCTAATTACAGGGCTATGGGATATTCTGGGGTAAGTGGCTCTCAAACTCTCCTGTGGAAGCTATTCCACTGAATGTTAAATAGTCATTGCAGCCTGGTTCTCCCACATTCAAGTGAGTGGACTAATCACAGGGCTATCGAGTCAATCCTCAAGCTCTGTCTGGTCCAGCGACTATTTAATTAGTTATCCAAAGTGGACCAGCTTCAATAGAAGAGATTAAGAAAGCCCTATCCCAGAATATCCCAGAGCTCAGTGGTTAGGGCATTCCTACTAGAAAGAAACCCAAGTTCAAATCCATTTGCTTTGTCAGGCAGAAATGGGACATGAACAGTGTATCCCATGTCCCGAGTGAGTCCTCTACCACTGGGTTAAAAGTTATAAGGGACCATCACCTCCTCCTGTAGCAACAGCAGTATTTTGTGTGAGAAAGGGCTTAGGTGCCTACCACTAGGAGAGGTTTCACAGCTGTGAACCTCAAGTGGAGACAGGCACCTAACTTCCCTTGAGGGGCAGAGTTTAGATTGCACCCCTCTCCTCTGCATTCCCTATTAGCTAGTTTAGGCAGCTCCCCACTCAGCTTGCTGGCTTTTGTGGATCCCATCAAAGGTATTTAGTTCTACCCATGCATTGTATAGGGAGCCTACGGACCTAACGGAGGGCTGTGACTTCTACTGGGTTGGCAAGGTGCCTAAAAATGAGGTGCTGCTGTGCTGAGTGTTGCAACATCTAAGTGCCTTTGTGAATCTAGCCCTAAGTGACTTGCTCTAAGTCACAAAGTAAAAGTCTGTGGGAGGTGTAGTTATGCCCAACTAATGTTGAAAATCAAGCCCAAAACATGTAGCAAATTGTGTTTCTAAAATATTATTGTGACAGACTGACAATATCCTATGATATCTGAAACAAACCTTACGGAATGAAGATAAACTTGAATTAAGTTAAACCTGATTGAATTAGGATTAATATATTTGGGGTATATTGTATTAAAATGCAATTGTGTATATGTTATGGTATTGTATGTACCTTCTCTAATAGGTGGCAGCTGCTAATGCACATCCTCTGTTATCAGATCTTTGAAGTCCCCCCGGAGAGGTATACATATACTGGTTCAAACTGGATTCTTCAGGAACCAGCAAAGAAAGGACTTTTGAATACGTTGCTTGGTTTTAAACTGACTGAGGGCCTTCTTCCTAATCTAGCAAGCAGACAGGACCTCTGGTCCATGGAGGGTCCCAATCCTCAGGGAAGGGTTGGAAGGACTGGACCTACTGAGGCCCCATAAGATTGGATCCTTGGTCTGAGCTGAAGCTGTGATGAATTTACAACTGCATGGAAACCTTTTTGGTGGGAGTTTGAAGGAGTTTACCTGACAGAATCCATGTAAGGATTGGAGTGAGTTCTTATTAGCATATGGCAGGTTCTTATATTATTTTTAATGTATCCTCTGTAGTGTTTTTACCTTAAGTGTATAATAGGCTGGCAAGGGAAGAACTGTGTGTTACTTATAACTGTTGACAATCACTCTGTTATCAATCTCTGATGAGAAAGCAAGCAGGTGTCTTTGGTCAACCTGTCTCTGCTGGGAATAACACAGTGAAGGCAGGGATCTCTGCAGCCTGGAAATAGCCCAATCAGAAAGGAGTGAGATGTGGGTCTCCACCCAAGAGAGGCAGCAGCTTGGGAGCTGGAAGCCTGAGGGTGGATGCCCTGGCTGGACCACTGAGGGGAAATACTGGTGCAGTTGCTTTGTACTATGACAACATTGTAGTCCATGATTCTAAACCCTAATCTCTAGCAGGCAGGCAAACTATATTATATACATGACACTTCCTACACACCCAAATATCTAATATCATAAAAATCTATCCAACCCTTATTTAGTGTACTCATAGCAATTTATATGCCCCAAGCATCAAAATGCAGTTTAAAGCTGAATTATTCCTTAATAATAAGTACCTGTATTCAGGTTTTTCAATGAAAAACAAATGTGACCAGATAAGGCATTATTTATTGTTTTAACACAGGGTTTCTCAAACAGGGGTCACCGCTTGCGTAGGGAAAGCCACTGGTGGGCCGGGCCAGTGTGTTTACCTGCCCCGTCTGCAGGTCCGGCCGATTGCGGCTCCCACTGGACAAGAATCACTGCTCCAGGCCAATGGGAGCTGCGGGAAGCAGCGGCCAGTAAGTCCTTCAGCTGCGTCACTTCCAGCAGCTCCCATTGGCTCGGAGCAGCAAATTGCGGCCACTGGGAGCTGTGATCAGCTGGACCAGAGGATGGGACAGGTAAACACACCAGCCTGGCCAGCCAGGGGCTTTCCCTACACAAGCGGCGATGGCAACCCCTGTTTGAGAAACCCTGTTTTAACCTAAGTACAGAGATAAAAATCACCTGCTGGATTCCTAGTTCTATTATGTAAGAATAGCTTGCAAATCCTCAGACTAGAAAAAAATGAAAAAATCCATTCAATTAGGAAAGTAAGGTTATGAACAGCCCACTCACCTTTCTCACCACATTTTCTCACATTAAATAAGGAGAGCAGTTAGTAATTTTCACAATGAATCAGCACAGCATTGTTTCATACAGTGCTCTTTTGCATTCATTGAGGAAAAAAGTAGAATTTGGTATACAACATACTGCTTTTACCCATATGATAGTCTGGTGATAATACCCAGACTATAATATAAAAAGTAGAGATTCTGTTCAGTAAAAATCAAGTCATCTTAAGATCTGATCCTCAGCAGGTGTAAACTGATATAGCTCAACTTGAGCTGCTAAACTGACATACCAACTCTTCACTGGTATTTTTCTGATCTTTCAATATTTGTCCTCAAAGGACACTTGCATAACACCTTCAAAAGGCAAGCCTGGAAACTTAAATTCAAAGCTTTGCTACACACTAAAACCCAAGGACTCAACAGGGACCCTGGTTTTATGGCTCATTACAACAATTGGTAATACACCACATTGCCTGCTATACTTAATTGCCCACTTCAAACCCTTCATGCAGAACAATCTAGCCTCCAATTGCCCATTTCATTTCAAGTGAGTGGGTCCAACATGCGGGACCCCTTCTGCTTACCAATCTGTCCCAACTTGGATTCAACTCAGAGACTCTGCAGCCTTCCTCTGAACAGAAGAGCTCTTTGTAGCTTGAGAGCTTTTACTTTCCACCAACAGAAGTTGGGCCAATAAAAGATATCACCTCACCTACCTTATCCCTCTCATTTTAACCCAAGTTAACTAACACAGGTTAAGAGTTAAGAGCACACCTTTTTTGCAGGACAGAGATACTCTAAATGAGGATCAAATTTTTCCACTCTCCTCTTGTTTTGGTTCTTTACATTTTTGTAACTATGTTCCTTGTTCTTTTTGTTGGTACTACGACATCACAGGAAAAGGAAGGACACAGTGCAAGTACTGCCTTGTCAGTTGACATAAGTCACATAAGCCACCACTGTTTACTTGTGACGGTAGACAAGGACATGGGTATTCAGGTCTATGAGCTTCCAAATTAGAAGGGACAGGTAGGATGCATGTGCCTCAAGGATCCTGACATTCTTCCACATGGGAAGACAGATTGTCTAAAAATCCCCATTATTTTTGTATATCTTCTACAAAAGCCACAGTCTGACTGAGTACATTTTCACATCTATTGCACGGAGGCCACATGGACTAGATGTGTCTGTATTTTCCACAGAGGCCCCAGCTTGCAATATCAGTAGTGATCCCTTTGGTGGCCTATTACAGAAATGGCCTCAATGGGAGGGAGCTGGGCCTAATGGCCCCATAGTAATCACTCTGGCACTGGCAGTGTCTGTGCTGTGTGTATTTCCCTCCTGCTTTCTTTCCTTTAACCTCCCCTCTGTCATGATGACTGTGGGGCAGCTGGGACAAATTAGAGTGAGTGGTGCTGTAACCCCAAGTCACAGTGTCTGAAGTAGGGAGCTTAGCCCAGCCCTTTGGGACAGGAGCTGCTGCTCTGGGATGATTTTTGGGGGTCTTATATTGTTTTTTACCCTTGTTTTTCATGTTATTGTGTTATTTTTCATTTGTGAAAAACATGGAGCTCTACCTTTCCCAGTTTCCCAGTGAATTGCTCTGGGGCTTAGGCGAGGGATAGGCATGTGGATGCCTAGAGTCAGGCAGCAGTGCACACATGCAGAGGCAGAAACATAGGCTGCTAGGGAACTTTCACTCTGAAAATTTAGGTGCTGAGTGAGCTTAGGCACCTACAGAAAGTTTTGTGGATCACAGTGGAGCCTAACCCGTGTCATAAACAGATAGTTAAGGGTTAATGCCTCTTTTACCTGTAAAGGATTAAGAAGCTCAGTAAACCTGGCTGACACCTGACCAGAGGACCAATAAAGGGACAAGATACTTTCAAATATTGGTGGGGGGAAGTCTTTTGTTTGTGCTCTTTGTTTTGGGTGTTGTTCGCTCTTGGGACTAAGAGGGACCAGACGTCAATCCAGGCTCTCCAAACCTTTCTGAATCAGTCTCTCATGTTTCAAACTTGTAAGTAACAGCCAGGCAAGGCCTGTTAGTCTTATTTTTGTTTTCTCAACTTGTAAATGTTCCTTTTTGCTGAGAGGATTTTACCTCTGTTTGCTGTAACTTTGAACCTAAGGCTAGAGGGGGTTCCTCTGGGCTATATGAATCTGATTACCCTGTAAAGTATTTTCCATCCTGATTTTACAGAGATGATTTTTACCTTTCTTTCTTTAATTAAAAGCTTTCTTTTAAAGAACCTGATTGATTTTTCCTTGTTTTAAGATCCAAGGGGATTGGATCCGGACTCACCAGGAACTGGTGGGGGAAAGAAGCGGAGGATGGTTAAATTCTTCTTGTGTTAAGATCCAAGGGGTTGGATCGGTGTTCACCAGGAACTTGGTGAAAAAGCCTCTCAAGGCTGCCCAGGGAGGGGAAGGTTTTGGGGGGACAGGAAGTGTTCCAGACACTGAAATTTCTGGATGATGGCAGTGTTGCCAGATCTAAGCTAGTAATTAAGCTTAGAATTGTCCATGCAGGTCTCCACATCTGTACCCTAAAGTTCAGAGTGGGGGAGGAACCTTGACAACCCGGGACTTTGGCACCTAACTACCTTTGTGATCAGAGCCTTAGTCACTCTGTGCCTCAGTTCCTCTTCTAGAAAATGAGCACAATAACAGGCCCTATCTCACAGAGTTTTTGTAGGACGAACTGATTTATATGTTTGAGACGATCAGATAATATGTCAATGAGGACCATACCAGGCTTTAGATAGATATTTCCCCTCTTGGCTAGATTTCTGCAGTGTACTCCTATCATGGTTACTTTTTAAGAGAATCCAGAAACTTCAGCTGGTGCAGAACACACACTGTTCCTCCAAAGAGGGGTGATTCATTGTGGGCACATTATGTACTAATGTAACTTCTACCTATTTGCATCTGGGTGCATATATCTTTTATGGTCTCAGAGTTAGTTTCCTCTCTTCCTAGGTCCCATCCCAGTGGTTAAGATTTGCTGAGGATGAAGCCAGGGCATTCTCAGGAGTGAGCTTCCACCTCCTGGCAAATTCATTCCCTTTGGTGAACCTGTGGAGTCTGAGTTTGGGAAGACTGCAAGGCAAGGTTGCATACTGAGACATTTGAGTAGACATCATTTATCAATGTAAGTTTTCTCTGAATCTGTTCTATTTTATGCTTGTTTTAAAGTTGTTTGAATAGTATCTAGATAAGTGCAATATCAGATAAAAAATAAATACATAAAATGTGAACAAACCTGCATCTACTCAGGCTTGCAGTTATACAGCCATCTTGCACAAAGCCAAAGGCAGGGCATCAGGAGCTACTATCTGGGTTTTGCTATGAGTGGTAGTGAAAAGCTGTAGCCAGCTATGTTGTTATAGATATATAGGAATATGCTAAATAAGATATAGGTATGGATTAAGGTATTGATGTAAAAGCCTACAGGTCTGAAGTCTATAAAGACAGTCTCTTAGCCAAATTAACTAAAAGCTATGGAATACAGATATTACAAGTGAAATTAATGCATGCTGCAATTTACAAGCATCCCACAGAGTCTAACACTAAAATACATTCTTATAACACTAATACCTATTTTGAGCAAAACTAACACACAAGTGAACCGCTCTGGTCTCCAGCTATGAGTCTGTCAGTTCTTAGCTAATGCCTGCAGCCTGGGCAAAAGCTGGCATCTGGCCTGCCAGCCTCACACATCTTCACATTAAAGATGAGCTGAATGATTAAAGATGAGGATGGAGTCATATTTCAAGAACAGAAAGCTGTTGTCTCCCCCTTATTACATAATGATGTCATGCAAAAAAAAATACATGCCTCACCCCTGGGCATTGACAGCTGTCTTAGATGGGCCTGAGAGTGTGCTTATTGGCTTGGAGCAAACACAGAACTCCACTCCTTGATAGGAGCGTGTGACACTTGCCAGTCATGTGATAACTGCCATCATAAGGAGACTGCTGCCCAGCTGACTATGAGAAAAGGAGGGAGTGGACTTATTTATCAGTGAAAAGCAGTACTTCTTTACAGTGGACTAATATTCAAATTGTAGGGAGGTCAATGCCCCTCCTGATACAAGGCAAACTGAAGGCCCACTTTGTGAGATATGGGCATTGCAGATATTGTGTTCACCAACAATGGACCTCGATTTGCCTCAGAAGAATTCAATGAATTTGCATATAAATAGGAGTTTGACTCTGCCCTATAAGGACCAGGGCATGGGCAGTCATGCCTAGTGGTCAAAGTCAAGACAGGGGTCAAAGACAGAGTCAGAGCAGAGGAACAGGGACCTAAAGCCAGCCAGTCAGTCAGCCCACCCACCACCAGACAACTTCACTTCTGAGTGCCCTATCTGTCCTTAAAGTTCCTCTGCTCCCTACCTGATCCCATCCTCTCCAGATGTAGCCAGTCGGCTCACTCAAATTCCCCAGCTGTTCATTAACCCCCTCCCACTCCTCTTTTCAGGCTGACCTTCCCAGATTAATCACAGTCTAGGCCATTTATCCTGGTCACAGACCAGTTCCCCCTTAAAGGGACCAGTCACCCTGTAACAGGACATTACAAGATTGCTTTGCTTTCAAGAATTGTCCATTGCCCAAAGGCAGGAGGTTCTGTGACCAGGGGGTTGAGGCTGTAGGGACTTTTTGTTGGAGGAGTTTGAGTTCTTTGTGATGCCTTGAATTCAGTTTGTTATATTCACATTAACTGCATCTTTCAGTTGCACTGTGGTTCTTCTGTCCATGCTGATAATTATGTTGAATAGAGCTCTGTGTTGGAGTGATTCCAAGGTGAATTCCTGCTTTCCGTCAGGCTATAGCAGGTTTCTTCATCCCAGCACAAGGGGTGGGAGGTTGTAGTGTCTTACCAGAGAGGGGTGCTTCCGCTGCAGTATAATTATTTTTTCGTCATCCAGCTCTGGTATCCAGTAATTATTTTGGGAAGTGATAAGATGGGAGAGGCTGGTATTAGTTACATAAATCATTGACATTTGCTATTGGATTGTTATTAAGCTGCTGGTTGAAATTCCTGTTGGAGTTTGAAAGATGGTCTTTCACCAACAGAAGTTGGTCTGATAGAAGATATTACCTCACGCACCTTGTCTTTTTATCTTTCTTTATTTTCTCAATCTGCATTAGTGACCTTCTTTTCAATTATTTTATTTCAATCAGTGCTCAGAAATCAACGGTATTTTTTCATTACTCTAGTGGTTCACTTAAGAATACACCAAAATATAGTAAAGAGAGGTTATTTCCCTAGAGGAATTGATAATTGAATGGGGGACGCATTTAAGATTCATAGGAATATTTGAGCTGTCATTTGTGTTCTGCCAGAGGTGCATATTCTTCTTGTTTTAGTGGCACTTCAATTTCAAGGTAGGTTGAGCACTTGGTTGTAAAGGTGTCAATTTATTAGAACATAGAATCCTATTAAGAAAGGGTGTATTTGTAAGAGCTTTGGGTAATTGTACTTCTAAGGTGCTAGCTGACGAATGAATTTTATTTATTTACATGTAGGTAAGAGGGAAGATCCTAACTTGTTTTATTTTCTGAAATATTTTATTTGAGGTAGAATCTTATTTTCAAAGCAAAACTGCTTCAAAGTCACATTCAAAATGTCAAGTCATGTAACTATATAGCAGTATAAATGCATGTAGATATAGTGGCACTGCAGTAGAAGATGCTAATGAAATGTAAATGCCTGGCTGCTAAATAATAGCGTGAGTTACATAAACTGAAGTATTTAAGTTTTTGTGTTCTTTTTGTTGGCTCTTTTCTTTAGTGGTTTAGTAGGATATGAGTATTGTTATATATTAGTACAAAAATGTGCTAGACCTTTTACACAAAAAGGTAAAGCCACACTCCCTTTCCTTATATCTGAATTGACATTGTGAGATATTGACACAACACATGAGGGAAGGAAAGGGAAAGGAAGGACAAATGTAATGAAAATAAGATCATTAAGCATTAAACTGACCAGGGCTGCCTAGAGGATTCTGGGGGCCTGGGGCAAAGCAGGGGAGCTGCAGCGCTTGTACTCACCTGGTGGCGATCTGGGTCTTCGGCGGCATTTTGGCGGTGGGCAGCCCTTCAGTCGCTCTGTGTCTTCAGCAGCGCTGAAGGTCCCCCCACCTCTGAAATGTCGCCGAAGACCCGGAGCGACTGAAGGGCCCCCTGCTGCCGAAGACCTGGACCACTGCCGGGCCAGGGCTCATGGGGCCCAGGGCAAATTGCCCCACTTGCCCCCCGCCCACCTGGGCGGCCCTGAAACTGACTATAGACACTACTCTGAGCAAAGGGCAGGGCATATGCTGTGCAACTCCAGATACAGTTTCAGAAGGTAGTATGTCCTGAAGACACTCCCCGAGGCCCAATTCCTCCAGTGCTTCCCTGTTGCACCAGGGTGATGGGGATTAATCTGCATGGCATCCCTGCTGGTTATCCTGGGAATTAATTCTTGTCCAGCCCGGAGCGCCCTCTGTAGGCCGGTATCTCACCTGCCTTAGGGTCCCTCTGTCCCTTACAGACCCCAGTGCCCCTTTTCCTCTGGTTTCTGCCCCCAGCAGCAACCCAGTCTGGGTCTCCCCTCCCAGGGGAACCTTGAATCTTCTATCTCCACCTTGCCTCAGTGGCTACTGCAAGTCATCATCTAGCCCCCACTCACTGGGCCAAACTGCAGCCAATAAAAGGCCACTCATCATTGTCAAGGGGGTCGGACCAGCTGCCTCTGCCTAACTCTAGGCCCCATTACCTGTTTTGGCCCTTTATCAAGGCCTGCAGCCTGGGGATTTGCCAGGCTGGAGCTCCCCCACTCCTCTGGCCTTTCCCCAGCCCTGCTCTGTTCTCTGTACCCTGAGCTCCCAGATACCCAGGTCCTTCCCTCTCTACTGCTAGAGAGAGACTGACTCAGCCCCTGGCTCGCAGCCCTTTTACAGGGCCAGCTGTAACATGATTGGGGTGTGGCCCCAGCTGTGGCTGCTTCCCCAATCAGCCTAGCTTTTTCTCTGCCCTACTACATATGGATGATGTAAAATGGGAATGTTACCAAAGTCAAGAGAAATTGCTGCTAGGATTACTTTTGTGTGTCTGTGTGCACATGGTCTATTTCTTAAATAATTGTTTATTGATTTGGAACATAAAATAAATGAATCAGTGCTGCAAAGCTGAGCGTATACGTCAATTAATCTCCAGTGATCTTCATTAATGAGATTCCGTTGAAGCACTATGGCTGACATATTTTACTCAAAATATTTCTGTAACAGTAGAGGATAACAGCTTTTAAAGAAGATAACTACTTATCTGACTATTCAGTTTGATGGTCAAGAGCCTTTGGTGTGGAGATTTAGAAATACAAATGTAACAACTTGCTTTCTTTTGTCTTGGAAACATTTTAGATTGGCAGTGTAGCTAGCCTCGGTTTGCCAGAAGCTGGGAATTGGCGACATGGGATGGATCACTTGATGATTATTCTGTTCTATTCATTCACTCTTGAAGCACCTGGTATTGGCCACTGTCGGAAGACAAGATATTAGGCTAGATGGACCATTGCTTTGACCCATTCTGGCTGTTCTTATTGGTAGGGTCTTGATCATTGTCCGTTGTCAGTCCACTGTGCACAAAAGACTCTTGCAATTTTCCTAGTTTGTTCAGGGATTGGGTTGTGCCACCTAATGGGAGCCACATGGTTAGATCTCCCCAAAAATTGTGAACAATTTCTTCTCTGCGGTTATTCTTAATTTTCCATTTTGGAAGGACAAATGTCATGTTAGAAATAATGTGCTACCTGTTATAAACGGCATAGGTGTAATAAATTGCAACACAGAAAATAAGATTAAACAAAGACCTAATTATTCCTTGATGAAAAAACAATTTGTTGAAGTCCAGACTGCCACATATAGAGTATGAGGATTCCCTCTTCACTTCCTCAATTTCTCCTTTTCTACACAGGGTTGAGGCAAAACAGTTTGTTTCAAAACAAAATGTAGAAATGGTTTGTTTTGAAAATGTCAAAAGGAACCACTTTGACTTTTTTTTGAAATATTTCCCCTTACTATTCAACTTGAATTTGCAAATAGTGTCAAAACAACTGAAACTGCAACTCCAGTGTGCCTGTTTTCCCAGCTGTAAAATGCAGCTAATAATGCTAGCTTTGTAAAGTGCTTTGGGATGCATGGATGAAAAGGTGCTAAAGAAGTATTTTGTGTGATGTTATGTAATTTAGATTTCTATGGAAACTTATAGAAGTTTATGCAAATCTCTCTTTCTGCTTGGGAGAGGGGGAATGGAGAGTCATATGCTTTCCTAACATGTCAGATATGTTTGAATGACTGCAGCCACTTAGAATTTCCTCAGATGCCACAGAAATAAGTTTACAGGCATTAATGATTGCTTCTGAGACAGAACTTCAAATTCAAAGTCACAGCTGACTGATAGGCAAGGACATAAGTGGGAGACTATAGAGATCTTAAATATGTGTTCAGCTGCTGGGTTATTATATATGTTAATGATGAAGATGAAGGTGTTCTGAAATGGGCCATTTTTAGGGTTGCATTTTTAAACTGTGAAAGAGCACATAGGAAAGGATAGTAGCCCCTTTCTATGGAAGTGGAAAATAAATTACAATGGCAGACTATACTGACTTCCTTACTTGCATGCAACTGCTGTTAATTTTTAACAGGATCATCTGTGATATGTGACATATGGACTGTGCATTGTGTTCTAAGCCTTGGTTATTGGAAATATTAACATTAATTATATAGAGCTGCCAAACTTAAAGATTAAAACATGCTTTCTTAATGTCCTTCATGACCTAAATTAATTACCAGCATGATTAAAAACTTGATTAACATACTTCATTTGAGTGATTACAAATTTATTAGCAAGCTAATGTTTTTTTTAATACTATATGTATTCATTTAGAAGTCTTTCAGTGTATCCTAACTTGGTGACATTTGACTTAACACAAGGAAAAAAATCTATCAGATCTATTCTTACAGATCATTTCATAATTGGAATAATTATATTAAATGCATAAAAAGTTTTGTCATTTTCTTAGATTATTAATTTGTCATATCAGAGTTCAGTTTTATTATTGTAAAAGTTAATTTGAGAGAAAGTATATAAATTGCCACTTAGTTATGCTGGTATTTTGGAAGCTGATTCAACTCTCATTGAAGTCAAAGGAGTACCTCTATTGACTGTAATTGGTGTTCAGATGAGCCATTAAAGGATTTATTTTCTTCAACAATCTCAGTGGTTTGAAGGCTAATACTGAAAGTCTTAAGCCCAAGAGAATAATTTCTCTGTAGATGAAATTTCTAAATGATCAGGTTGAAAAAGTGTGATTTAATTTATTATTGGAGACTTATCCCTCCCCTCTCAAATGGATAATAGGGACATATATTTCAAATATGACCACTTAATTTGGATGCCTCAATGTTGGGTGTCTAATCTCTCAAAGTCAGAGCTGACTTCAAGAGATGATGAGCCACCCACAAATCCACCTGAAGTGTGTCAATTTCCGATAAGTAAAACAAGGATAATGCTACTTTTCTACCTCAAATTCATTGATATCTAAGGATCTCAGATACTGTAAATAAATATTACAATTTGTTAAGAGTTAAATTTTTCATATTGTTTTAGCAAATGGTACAGATATGTGCTGAATCAACTTAATTAGAGAGTTATATATTTTACTATGCATGATTGCATCCTAGGTCTAATTCTTTTCTACGCTTACACCAGTGAAAATCATGAGTATCTTCATCAAAGTCAATGGTGTAACGCTGTTGACTTCAGTTGAGATATTACTGGTTTCCACTATTGAGGAAAATCAGGCCCATAGGAAGCCATGTTAATGGTTCAGGCAGAGGAATCTCTCTGGCACCTCTCTCTGCTGCTGCCCACACATATCACAGGCACAACTTAATATACTTGTCTATCTCATTGGTTGGACCAGCCCTATCCACCTGTGGCCTTGCTTGTGATAGCCATGTCCTTTGCCACTATCTTACACTTCTCAGAATCCTCAAATAATAATAACACTCAAGTAAAAATGAACACTTGATATCTTCAGAGTGCCAATAAGCCAATAACCAATTCATAAACTGAAAATCCAATCAATAGTCCTTTGATTCTCCTACTGCAATCAGGTTTGATAGTCACAGATTTAGGCAAACCAACTTGCACTTAATTCCTATGTGCCATTTCAAAGGAATTTCAAGTAATGCACATAATGCAATCTTTAATCTGGAAAATGGTGATTTGCTGCCTGAACAGCTTTACTTCTCTCCAACCTTAGCGGGACAACTGACCTTGAATCATGTGAATGCAGGTGAATGTCGGCCACTGAACTTTCTGCCACCTGCATAGAGCTCAGTAGCAGAGACTGGCTTGAAGCTGACTTTCAAAGTTCATGCATGCAAATCCCAGTGCTGGTGCCACAAAGAAAGTATCTTAGTCAGATGTACAGTTTCTGAAGTTGCAGCATTGATCTGTTTGCCAAGATCATTCCTGCTGCTTAGGCAGCAGGAGTTGTTTTTCCCCATCATCAGATACTAACATTAGTTAGAAACCCCTTGACCCTCTCAGTATAATACAGCAGTCAGTGTTCACTCCTGAATCTGTGGCACCATGATACCTGTGGTGAAGCATCACCTTGAGAAGCTCACTTGTCATTTTGACAGGAAAAAATAGGAACATTGATGTCATTTTGGATGGAACCAGTTTGGGGTCTAAAAAGTTATTTAGCAAATCTGACAACTTTATTGATGATCATCAGGCTGTCAGTTGTTGTGATAACTATATTTTCACAGTCCTCCATGATAATACTTTTCTTGCTAATGTTACATTTTTCCTCCCTATGTATGCCTTCTCTCCACCTGGGAGCCTGAGACTGCATGACTGCAACATCACATTAGCCATCCCCCTTTATTCCCAGAAGTGTCTCTGACACACCCCCTAAGCTAGGGCCAGGATTGGGGGATAGCACATAGTCAAATAGGCCAGCTCTTTGCCCACCAAGAATTCCTGTACATTGGAAGAATTTCTAATTGGCTCATTAAGTCAGTTTTCTGTCTACTGTGCACAACCAGAGTGGTGCAAAGCAGGTGGTTTGAGGCCAGGATTTGGCCCTATCAGTTTCCACTCTCAGGGTAAAATCCTGACCTCACTGAAGTCAATGGCAAGACTTCCAGTGGACTAGGATTTCACTTTCAGACTTCTTTCTAGGTCTAATCAAAGATGCTATAGTTGCACTTTCATGAGTTACCCCAGCAAATCCTTAGTGCCCTGTTTTCGAATTCACTAAGGGTGCAGTTCCAAATTCTAGCATATTGGCAATCACTGTCGCAATGTTGCATCAATGATAGTTGGCACTTTTCAGATAATGTAAATATAGAAGATATGCCTAAGAATGGAGCATTGTAGTATTGTGCTGATGTGGGAGGGGCAATGTCATGATGTGCTCCTAGGTACCATTATTGTCAAAAGTATCAATGCACCATCGAAGTGAAGATGAACATAAGGAATGGGGTTCTATAAACTATCTAAGAGTAATGTGAATTCAGCATAACCATTCATGACAATGAAGGCATATTGACCTATCTTTGATCCTATGGATAAACTGGGAAAGGTTATACCAAATATATGAGACAAATGAAAACTGAAAAACTGAAAATGAGAAAAAAGACAAGTTCAAATCATGAAATAAATTTATTCATGTTCCAGAAAGGCTGCTCTTATCTTCCCAGTATTTAAATGAGGGCTGTCTATTAATTGCAGTTAACTCACATGATTAACTCAAAACAAATTAATTGTGATTAAAAAAATTAATCATGATTAATCTCAGTTTTAATCACACCATTAAATAGAATACCAATTGAGATTTATTAAATATTTTTGGATGTTTTATTACATTTTCAAATATATTGATTTCAGTTACAACACAGAATGCAAAGAGTACACAGCTCACTTTTTATTACAAATATTCATGCTGTAAAAATGATAAAAGGAATAGTATTTTTCAATTCAGCTCATACAGGTACTGTAGTGCAATCTCTATTGTGAAAGTGCAATTTACAAATGTAGATTTTTTTTATTATATAACTGCACTCAAAAACAAAACAAAATAAAACTTTAAAGCCTACAAGTCCACTCAGTCCTACTTCTTGTTTAGCCAATTGCTAAGAAAAAACAAGTTTGTTTACATTTATGGAAGATAATGCAGCTCGCTTCTTATTTACAATGTCACCTGACTGTGAGAACAGGTGTTCACATGGCACTTTTGTAGCTGGCATTGCAAGGTATTTACATGCCAGATATGCTAAACATTCATATGCCTATTCATGTTTCAGCTACCATTCCAGAGAACATGCTTCTGTGCTGATTGTGCTCATTACAAAATAATGCATTAATTACATTTGTGACTGACCTCCTCAGGGGGAGAATTGTATGACTCCTGCCCTGATTTACCTGCATTCTGCATATATTTCATGTTATATCAGTCCTGGATGATGACTCAGCACATGTTGTTCATTTTAAGAACACATTCACTGCAGATTTAACAAAATGCAAAGAAGGTACCAATGTGAGATTTCTAAAGATAGCTACAGCACTCGACCCAAGTTTTAAAAATCTGAAGTGCATTGCAAAATCTAAGAGGGATGAGGTATGGAGCATGCTTTCAGAAGTCTTAAAAGATCAACACTCCAATGCAGAAACTACAGAACCGAAACCACCAAAAAAGAAAATCAACCTTCTGCTGGTGGCATGTGTCTCAGATGATGAAACGGAACATACATCAGTCTGCACTGCTTTGGATCGTTATTGAGTAGAACCCATCATCAGCATGGATGCATGTCCTCTGGAATGGTGGTCGAAGCATGATGCGACTTATGAATTTTTACCTCATCTAGCATGTACATATCTTGCAACACTGGCTACAAAAGTGCCATGCAAACTCCTGCTTTCACTTTCAGGTGACATTGTTAATAAGCAGCGGGCAAGAATATCTCCTGCAAATGTAAACAAACTTGTTTGTCTAAGCGATTGGCTGAACAAGAAGTAGGACTGAGTGGACTTGTAGGCTCTAAAGTTTTACATTGTTTTATTTTTTAGTGCAGTTATTTTTTGTACATAATTCTAGTCTGTAAGTTCAACTTTCATGATAAAGAAATTGCACTACAGTACCTGTGTGAGGTGAATTGAAAAATACTATTTCTTTTGGTTTTTACAGTGCAAATATATATAATAATAATAAATATATAGTGAGCACTGTACACTTTGTATTCTGTGTTGTAAGTCAAATCAATATATATGAAAATGTAGTAAAACATCCAAAAATATTTAAATAAATAGTATTCTCTTATTGTTTAACAGCACAATTAATCTCACGATTAATCACAATTAATTTTTAATCACTTGACAGCCCTAGTTTAAGTGTATGGAATATTTGTCCTGTTTACTGTGGAGTTTGCTGACATTTCCCAATCCGATATGTACTTAAAGGTTTGACTTGATTTTTCAGCTGAGACACTTTCTTTATTCAGATGTCATCTCCTTAGCTAAGAAAGGAGAGCAACTTGCTTGAGCTGAGTGTTTGTTATCAAATTTTCCCTACTGTTTTTGAATGAATGTACACAGGAGATTGATGATTTGCCTTTAATTAAAATCCTTCCCACTCAGCAGGCTGCTCAAGTACTTCAGCTACTACTGAAACTTTGAAATAAAAGCCCAGCACTGGGCTGCAGCCAACAAGTGCTCAAGATAGCAGTGCACTGCACTCACCTGCTGTTCTGGTACCTGCCTTCCCCACTGCCAGGTTGAGATGCTTCTTTGTGCCCCCCTGATCCTAGATCTTCCCTATGCTTGGACAGTCTCCCACTGTAGATTAGAGCAGCCTGAAGTTTGTCCTATAGACTCAGTCTCTAGGACTGGAAGGGACCTCGAGAGGTCATTGAGTCCAGTCCCCTGCCCTCATGGCAGGACCAAATACTGTCTAGACCATCCTTAAGACATTTATCTAACCTACTCTTAAATATCTCCAGAGATGGAGATTCCACAACTTCCCTAGGCAATCTATTCCAGTGTTTAACTACCCTGACAGTTAGGAACTTTTTCCTAATGTCCAACCTAAATCTCCCTTGCTGCAGTTTAAGCCCATTGCTTCTTGTTCTATCATTGGAGGCTAAGGTGAACAAGTTTTCTCCCTCCTCCTGATGACACCCTTTTAGATACCTGAAAACTGCTATCATGTCCCCCTCAGTCTTCTCTTTTCCAAACTAAACAAACCCAATTCCTTCAGCCTTCCTTCATAGGTCATGTTCTCAAGACCTTTAATCATTCTTGTTGCTCTTCTCTGGACCCTCTCCAATTTCTCCACATCTTTCTTGAAATGCGGTGCCCAGAACTGGACACAATACTCCAGTTGAGGCCTAACCAGCGCAGAGTAAAGCGGAAGAATGACTTCTCGTGTCTTGTTTACAACACACCTGTTAATGCATCCCAGAATCATGTTTGCTTTTTTTGCAACAGTATCACACTGTTGACTCATATTAAGCTTGTGGTCTACTATGACCCCTAGATCTCTTTCTGCCATACTCCTTCCTAGACAGTCTCTTCTCATTCTGTATGTGTGAAACTGATTGTTCCTTCCTAAGTGGAGCATTTTGCATTTATCTTTATTGAACTTCATCCTGTTTACCTCAGACCATTTCTCCAATTGGTCCAGATCATTTTGAATTTTGACCCTGTCCTCCAAAGCAGTTGCAATCCCTCCCAGTTTGGTATCGTCCGCAAACTTAATAAGCGTACTTTCTATGCCAACATCTAAATCGTTGATGAAGATATTGAACAAAGCCAGTCCCAAAACAGACCCCTGCAGAACCCCACTTGTTATACCTTTCCAGCAGGATTGGGAGCCATTAATAACTACTCTCTGAGTACGGTTATCCAGCCAGTTATGCACCCACCTTATAGTAGCCCCATCTACATTGTACTTTCCTAGTTTATCTATAAGAATATCATGCGAGACCGTATCAAATGCCTTACTAAAGTCTAGGTATATCACATCCACCTCTTCTCCCTTATCCACAAGGCTCATTATCCTATCAAATATCAGAGGGGTAGTCGGTTAGTCTGGATCTGTAAAAGCAGCAAAGAATCCTGTGGCACCTTATAGACTAACAGACGTTTTGGAGCATGAGCTTTCGTGGGTGAATACCCACTTCTTCAGATACTTATCCTATCAAAGAATGCTATCAGATTAGTTTGACACGATTTGTTCTTTACAAATCCATGCTGGCTATTCCCTATCACCTTACCACCTTCCAAGTGTTTGCAGATGATTTCTTTAATTACTTGCTCCATTATCTTCCCTGGCACAGAAGTTAAACTAACTGGTCTGTAGTTTCCTGGGTTGTTTTTATTTCCCTTTTTATAGATGGGCACTATATTTGCCCTTTTCCAGTCTTCTGGAATCTCCCCCGTCTCCCATGATTTCCCAAAGATAATAGCTAGAGGCTCAGATACCTCCTCTATTAACTCCTTGAGTATTCTAGGATGCATTTCATCAGGCCCTGGTGACTTGCAGGCATCTAACTTTTCTAAGTGATTTTTTACTTGCTCTTTTTTTATTTTATCTTCTAAACCTACCCTCTTCCCGTAAGCATTCACTATATTAGATATTCCTTCAGACTTCTCAGTGAAGACTGAAACAAAGAAGTCATTAAGCATCTCTGCCATTTCCAAGTCTCCCGTTACTGTTTCCCCCTCCTCACTGAGCGGTGGGCCTACCCTGTCCTTGGTCTTCCTCTTGCTTCTAATGTATTGATAAAAAGTCTTCTTGTTTCCCTTTATTCCCATAGCTAGTTTGAACTCATTTTGTGCCTTTGCCTTTCTAATCTTGCCTCTGCATTCCTGTGTTATTTGCCTATATTCATCCTTTGTAATCTGACCTAGTTTCCATTTTTTATATGACTCCTTTTTATTTTGTAGGTCACGCAAGATCTCGTGGTTAAGCCCTGGTGGTCTTTTGCCACATTTTCTATCTTTCCTAACCATTGGAATAGCTTGCTTTTGGGCCTTTAATAGTGTCCCTTTGAAAAACTGCCAACTCTCCTCAGTTGTTTTTCCCCTCACTCTTGATTCCCATGGGACCTTACCTATCAGCTCTCTGAGCTTACCAAAATCCGCCTTCCTGAAATCCATTGTCTCTATTTTGCTGTACTCCCTTCTACCCTTCCTTAGAATTGCAAACTCTATGATTTCATGATCACTTTCATCCAAGCTTCCTTCTACTTTCAAATTCTCAATGAGTTCCTCCCTATTTGTTAAAATCAAGTCTAGAATAGCTTCCTCCCTAGTAGCTTTTTCAACTTTCTGAAATAAAAAGTTGTCTGCAATGCAGTCCAGGAACTTATTGGATAGTCTGTGCCCCACGGTGTTATTTTCCCAACATATATCTGGATAGTTGAAGTTCCCCCATCACCACCAAATCTTGGGCTTTGGATGATTTTGTTAGTTGTTTGAAAAAAGCCTCATCCACCTCTTCCACCTGATTAGGTGGCCTGTAGTAGACTCCCAGCACGACATCACCCGTGTTTTTTACCCCTTTTAGCCTAATTCAGAGACTCTCAACACTTCCATCTCCTATGTCCATCTCCACCTCAGTTCAAGTGTGTACATTTTTAATATATAAGGCAACACCTCCTCCCTTTTTCCCCTGTTTATCCTTCCTGAGCAAACTATACCCATCCACACCAACATTCCAGTCGTGTGTATTACCCCACCAAGTTTCGGTAATGCCAACAATGTCATAGTTGTATTTATTTATTAGCACTTCCAGTTTTTCCTGCTTATTACCCATACTTCTTGCATTTGTATATAGGCATCTAAGATACTGGTTTGATCCTGCCTCCCAGCTTTGCCCTGACCCTCCTTTCTCTCTGCCATTATAGCCCACACTCCCTCCTGTTTCCGACCCATCTCCCAGGTCTTGTTCCCCACTTACCTGTGGGGTTTGCTCACCTGTCCCCATCTAACCTAGTTTAAAGCCCTCCTTACTAAGTTAGCCAGTCTGTGCGCAAATAAGGCCTTTCCCCTCCTCAAAAGGTGAACGCCATCTCCACTTAGCAGTCCTTCCTCGAATAGCATCCCGTGGTCGAGGAAGCCAAAGCTCTCCTGGCGACACCATCTTCGCAGCCAGGCATTCACCTCCACGATGCATCTGTCTCTGCCCGGGCCCCTACCTTCGACAGGAAGAATCGAAGAGAATACCACCTGCGCTCCAAACTCCTTAACCTGTATTCCCAGAGCCCTGTAGTCACTCTTGATCTGCCCAGTGTCACACCTCACAGTATCATTTGTGCCCACATGGATGAGTAGCATGGGGTAGTAGTCAGAAGGCCAGATAATCCTCGACAATGCCTCTGTAACATCTCGGATAGGGCCCCTGGCAGGCAGCATACCTCCCGGGATGAACGGTCAGGGTGACAGATGGGTGTCTCCATCCCCCTCAGCAGAGAGTCTCCAACCACCACTACCCTACGTTTCTTATTATCAGTGGTGGCAGCAGACCTCCCAGCCTTAGGGGTACGAGGCTTCTCCTCCTTAACTGTTGGGGTGATTCCTTCTCTCCTGTATCAAGAGGAGCATAACGGTTATCTATTACCACAGCAGGAGGGTTCGCAGCAGGGGTGGAGCACTGCCTGCTGCCAGAAGTAACCATCTGCCAGTGTCCAACCTGAGCCATCTTCTCCTCCACTGGCGTGTCAGTAGTCCTGTGAACTGGGACAGCTACGTCAGCTGTCTCCACATGGATACTGTCCAGGAATTGCTCATGGATACGGATGTTCCTCAGCCTAGCCACCTCCTCCTGTAGCTCTCCCACCTGCTGCCTGAGAGATTCCACCAGCAGGCACCTTTCACATTGGATGCCACCCCCAGCCTGGATATCAGTAAGTGGAAATTGCAAGTTACAGTCTTTGCAAACCCACACCAGAATCTGGGTAAAAGCATCCATGCTTTGGTGCTCTGTCTGGCTACAGGCGCAGGTGGAGGAGACAGAAGCAGTGCTGCCACAGGTGTTGCGGGTCCTCCTAACCATCGTAAGCCTCCCTCTGTCAAACTCTCTCAAATTCCCGTCTGCAGCTCTCTGTCCGCTCTGCTCTGCTTTAAACAGAAAGGTTTTGGATGTGGCTTGGTTTATAGGTTCAGGGGGACCAATGGGTCACAGATGAGACCGACAAGGGACCCCCACTCCCTTCCTAACTCCCTTGCGAAACTCCCTGTTAGCAGCTCCTGGTCACTAAGCTTGTCTTGATTTGCACTGCCTGCCAATGCTTCCCAAAGTGCATTCCAGCAACTAGACCCCCCTGCCACAATGTTTCTTTATTTTTCAGAGTGCTTCTGCTCCTGCAATTTTTAAAGTGTAGCACGTACTCTCTTCCTTGCCCAGCCTGTTCCACTAAGCAATGGGGAGGGGGGCAGATTCTGGCTTTACTTTTATTTACTTAATTTTTACTTTTATTCAAGAATTGCATAACATAGATACCTTAGTCTGCTCTGAGCTGGTGTCTGCCACTATCCAATCTGTCCCTTGTCACTTGCAGTCCAGAGAGCAAAACGAGCTTTGGTCTCTGTGACCACACTCCCTATCAGTCACAAGGATAGCTGCTTGTGCACCATCAGACTCTTTTGGGAATAGGTAATAGCACTAGCAGCACAAGCTAGAAGCAGTCTTTGCACTGTGGAGAGCAATGTGTAAGGGGTGCAATGAATAGAAATCTCCTTACATCCCAGGACCGCCCGGGGGGGGGGCAAGTGGGACAATTTGCTCCAGGGCTGCCCAGAGGAAGGGGCAAGTGGGGCAATTTGCCCCATGCCCTGAGCCCCGCAGGGGCCCCCATGAGAGTTTTCAGGGGCCCCTATGAGAGTTTTCGACAGGTCTCTGGTGGCAGGTCCTTCAGTGCCACTGAACACACCCGGATTGAGTGAAGGACCCGCTGCCGAAGACCTGGAGCTTCTTCTGCTCTGGGTCTTCAGTGGTAATTCAGCGGCAGGGCTCCTTCCCTCCAGGTCTTCAGTGGCAGTTCGGTGGCAGGTCCTTCACCGGCTCTGGGACCTGCCGCCGAAGTGCCTGAAGACCTGGAGCAGAAGGACCCTCACTGCCGAAGACCCCAGGCCCTCTGAATCCTCTGGGTGGCCCTGATTTACCCCAGGCCCTGGGCCGTGCAGGGGCCCCGTGAGCACTGGCCTGGCGGCGGTCCAGGTCTTCGGCGGCATTTTGGCAGCAGGGGGCCCTTCAGTGCTGCTGAAGACTGAAGGCCTCCCCCTCCCCACCGAAATGCTGCCCAAGACCCGGACCAGCGCCAGGTAAGTACAAGAGCCACAGCTCCCCCGCTTTGCCCCAGGCCCCCTGAATCCTCTGGGAGGCCCTGTTACATCCTCCCACTGTATAGGGACCAAGCACACTTTCCCCCTCAGTTAGCAAATCGCCTGTCTATTTTCTTTACACAGAGCTACAAGATGAGTGCAAATGAGTTTTAATTGGTAGGTAACTAGTGACTCATTTTCTCTTGCGTAATATATGCTAACAAGTAATTTCCTTCTTGTCAACATATATTTAAAAACTAATTCAACCAATGGTATTTTCCTCCCAATTTGAATACATATTTATGAGATACAAACAGGAGATCTATTACAGTTCCCAGGTTTATTATGTTTTAATATGTAAAAATTAAATAATAACAAATCGTTGCTGGAAGTAACTAGAGCCTTGGTGCTACAAGACTGTGTGATCCCTGCTAACTACATCGCAATCACTTTATGTGGGCAAGATTTGTATTGTTTATATGAATCTACAGTTTAGTACTGACAGGAAAAATACATTCTCTGATCCAAATGTGCACTACGGAAAGAGCATGCTAGCGCAGCTGAGGTAAAGGTAGTAAAGAGAACAATTATCATTCCCTGCATTGTCAGCTCATCTTTCATTTATATGCAGTTATTTATTGTACTGATCCCATAATAAACTCCTATTTACTAATCCACTTTAAAATTATTTTTTGTTATTAATTTTTTGATTGATTTTCATAAAGAAACACAATAACCAATACAAAATGGTAAATGGATAGGATGATCCGAGGAATGGAAAAACTGCCTTATGAAAGGAGACTCAAAGAGCTTGGCTTGTTTAGCCTGGCCAAAAGAAGGCTGCAAGGGGGATATGCTTGCTCTATATAAATATATCAGGGGGGTTAACGTTAGGGAGGGAGAGGAATTATTTAAGTTTAGTACTAATGTAGGCACGAGGACGAATGGGTATAAACTGGATATTAGGAAGTTTAGACTTGAAATTAGACGAAGGTTTCTAACCATTAGGGGAGTGAAGTTCTGGAACAGCCTTCCGAGGGAAGTAGTAGGGGCAAAAGACTTTTCTGGCTTTAAGACAAAGCTTGATAAGTATATGGAGGGGATGTTATGATAGGATCGTTAATTTGGGCAATTGATCTTGGATTACCACCAGATAGGTCTGCTCTATGGTCTGCGGGGAGATGTTGGATGGGATGGGAACTGAGTTACTGCAGAGAATTCCTTCTTGGGTGCTGGCTGGTGAGTCTTGCCCACATGCTCAGGGTTTAGCTGATCGCCATATTTGGGGTCGGGAAGGAATTTTCCTCCAGGGCGGATTGGCAGGGGCCCTGGAGATTTTTTCGCCTTCCCCTGTAGTGTGGGGCACGGGTCGCTTGCTGGTGGATTCTCTGCAGCTTGAGGTCTTCAAACCAATTTTGAGGATTTCAATAACTCAGTCCTAGGTTAGGGGTTGTTATAAAATTGGATGGGTGGAGTTCTGTGGCCTGCCTTGTGCACGAGGTCAGACTAGATGATCATATTGGTCCCTTCTGACCTATGAGTCTATGAGCTTGAATATGTTACCAATTACTGCACATTTCACAGGATGTCTTATGCAATTATGGACCTCTACAATTTGCCAAAGATGTAAGACCAGACACTACAAAATCAGACAATATTACACAGATTTAACATGTTAGGGTGGGAGTAACTGTATATAAAATAAAAGACGTACACAAACAGGCAAAAAAGGGAAGGAGGAGATGCGGTAGGAAGAGAGAGGGAAAAAACAGAGAGGTCAGGTAGAGTGGAAGTCTGGCATTATTTGAGCTATCTCCACATTCTTTATCCAAACGTATCAAGGAATGGAATCCAACTTTCTTAAAATTTATATAATTTCTGTCTGTTTTGATAAGCTCGTCCTTCCTTCACTGCTAATTCAGACAGGTCCAAATGCCACTGCTCTATTCTGGGCACAAGTCTATTCATTCTGTTTTATAAAATTATGTGCTTGGTCATCATTGGTGCTCTCAAGAACCAAATTGTTTGTAGTGGAGTTAAACTCAGGATATAATTTTCAGCTGAGGATTGGTTGCTAAAGCCAAGCACTATGTTCACTTTTGTGTCCACCTCTTTCCACAGCTGCCTGGCTGTTGGACAGTCTCACAGCGTATGCATCAGGGTTCCTTTTTCTTTATTTCAGCATCAACAAACACGAGAGGACAAGGTCCCCATTTTGCACAATCTCTGTGGTGTCCATTTCCCTGGAATAGAATCTTTTCCTGTATCAGGTGTTGTCTGAGGACCACAGAAGCATTTTTAAGGTTCTGTAATATTGCTGTGCCACTTGGATTCTTTCAAGGGCTGTGATAATGCTCCTTCCTATCCTTTCACAAAACCCCAGATCAATGGAGTTCCTCATCATTAGTAAAGCATACATAGTGGACATGGGCCTGGGGAGTTTATGAAGCATTTCCAAGGTTCCAGTAGCTCTGGGGCCTCTGGAAGGCCTAGGGCATCTGGACCAAACTGATATTTTAGCAAATGCTTTAGCTGTAAGTTCTGCCACACGCTGAGGGTTACAGGTCATATTGTTCTTCAGTGTTAGAAAAGAGACACAGCCCTCATCTTCGACTAACTCGGAAATCCATATGATGTACTTGCTCAGCCAGTTCTTCCAAACTATAGGTTTTTTTCCCAATGTGTAAGTCTGGGTTATCCCAGGCATGAGAGTGAGGATGAAATTGGTACTGCTTAGCCCTGGTCCTTCACGTAGCCACCGCTGTAGGTACCTTATTTTTCTCCATTGGACAAAAAAGAACCAAGCAGATCCACAAGGGGAATTGGCTGCATTAATATCCCTTCTTTTTTCACCCATGTGGCTTCAAGGGGGTTAGCATGCTGGAATCAATTTGCCATGTGACATGATAAAAGCATAACAGTAATTCTGTAGATCTGGGAGCCCAAACCTTGTCTATAGGGAGCTGGAGATTTTTAAGTGACAGGTGTGTCCATTGAACAGGGCACCACAGAAAGGCTCTAGTAATGTTATTAAATTTTCTAAAATAATATGGAGGCATATATACAGATAGGGTGCTTAGAATACAGAAGACCCTAGGCAGAATATTCATTGGTATTGTATTAATCCTTCCCCACAGGCTCAGAGAGAGAGGTTGTCACCTCTTTGTATCCCTAGTTATTTGAGAGAGTGCAGGATCTAAATTTATCTTCACTAGTTTGTTAATTTTTTTGGTACTTTTAAACCTATATACTTAATTGCATCAGTTTGCCTGTGGAGATTCCACTGAGAAAAAGTCCCACTACATGACAACCAAGAGATTTCCAATAGTTCCATTTTTCCCCAATCTATTTTATAACCAGAAATTGCTCCAAATGTTTGAGTTAGTGATAGGAGGGCTGGAATAGTGGTTTCTGATATGGCTATATACAAAAAGGCATCACGTGCATCTAACACAAATTTATATTCCATTGAACCAAGCAGTATATCTCAGATATCTGGATGAGTCTGTGTAGCTATTGCCAGGGGTTCAAGAGACAAACCAACAAGTAATGGAGACTTCCTTGCCTAATACCCCAGAAGAAACTGTGAAGTATCCAAGGTCACATTGCTGGTAATGATGCAAGAGGTTGGGTGAAAATCTAACAGATGGATCCAAGAACTAAATACAGGTCCAAATCCAAATTATTGTAAGGTATAAAACATATGCCTCCAGTCCACCCTATTAAAAGGCTTTTCTGCACCTAAGTGTGACAGGATCAGACTAGATGGATACAGAAGAGTGTTCCTATTGGGATCCAGGAGGTGGGCAGGCACAGCCCGCCCACTGCTAAAGGACCTCCTCCCAGCCTAAGGGGCAGATCCACTGGGCCTGGAAACCAAATGATTCTAGGGGATAACTAATGAGATAACAGGGACAGGAATGAGGTCAAAGGGTCAAAGGAATGGAACCTGATGGGGACACCGAACAGAGAACCCAGGACAGTGCCCTCTGTTCCTCAAAGGTGTTAAGGGAGCCAGTGGATGCTGCCCAGAGGAACTCTGCCTGAATGTGTGAATGGACAGAGGATCGGAAATAGGCCCCACAGTCACAGGAGACCCCATCAGCCAACCTCCTCTCCCTGGTTTTATAGATGCTGTTTTAGCCAGGGCTAGGAAGAGGTTGACCAGGAGGTCCCATGGCTTTGTGGGGCCACAGTTGGGGAGTGCATATATAAGGAGGTGAGGGGAAAAGTGCAGCGAGAAGCATAACAAAATATTTGTGAGGAGCCAGAACAGGGTCTGCAACCTGGCGCACTCCAAGTAAATGTGCACCAGGGTCTCCCTCACGCCGGAGAAGGGGCAGGTGTCTGGGATGGGAGTAAACTGTGCCAAGTACATGCCCGTGCTCATGGCCCCTTGAAGGAGCCGCCAACTGATGTCCCCGGTGGGTCTTGGGACCAGAGTATAGGTTGGCCCACCGGGGTTCCTCACCATCTAGAGGTGGCAGGAGGTCTCGCCGCTTTGTGTCAGGGCGGGACACGAGGGTGAGGAAATGAAGGGTGTGGAGCATGAGTGTGTATAGCTGTTTCCTTGGCGCAGTCTGGAAACGAACTGGCTGAAATTTGTGCAGCCGGCTCACAGGGAGGGAAAGGGGGACGGGTTGGGTCCACGGGGCAGGGGCCTGATGAAAAGGTCTGGACGGCCTGGGGTGGAGGGTGGGCAGGGTGTGCCCTCTAGCAGGACCCAGTCGAGGTAAGCCCGAGCAGCAGGCAGTAAAGCGGCCCTCACCTCCTGTAATACGCGCTGGGGAGCACAAGGCCTGGAGGGCCCCATGCGCTGAGCAAGCGACAGGGGATCCAGCCAGTCTCCCTGGTCATAGCCCAGGAGGTCTCCAACTCTGGTGACTTCTGCCAAGACCAACCTCTGGCTCACCAAGGGGGACTCTGCCACCTGCACACGGAGCTGAGGGTTGTGTACCAAGGGCTCCGTGAGGAGATCTGCCTCCTCAGTGGCCGCCACGGACCTGGTCACTGAGAACAGCTTCCAGGTCTGGAGGAGGTCCTGGTAGAAGACCGGCAGTCTCTCAGATGGAGATAAAGGAGCTGCCGGTTGTATCGGAGCCCTTGGAAGTGGTGCAGGAAGGCATGCGCCAGTACTCCCCATGCCGGACTACCTGCACCATAAAGGAGCCTCTGCAAGGCCTGGAGGCAGAAGACATGGACCTGAGTGTGTAGACACTTCAGGCCCTGCCCTCCCTCCTCCAGGGGAAGGTGGAGGACCCCTGTAGAGACCCAGTGCTGTCCTGGCCAAAAGAACTCCAGAATCACCCTCCGGAGGTTGGCCAGGAAGCCCGGGGCTGGGACCAGGGTGTTGAGTCTGTACCAGAGTATGGTCAGGACTAATTGATTAAGCACCAGTGCCCTCCCTCAGAGGGAAAGGCACTGGAGTAGTCCTTTCCATTTCCAGAGCTGCTCTGTCACCCTGCCCGTTAAACCATACCAGTTTTCTGGCAGAGATGGATGCTTGGCAGAAAGGTAAACGTCAAGATAGAGCAGTGGACCTGTGCTCCACCAGATGGCCTGAAGCGCGGGTGGGAAGGCGCTCGCCTGCCACCTGTCCCTGACCACCAGGCCAGAGTTCTTGACCCAGTTGACCTGGGTGGAGGAGGCTGCCAAGTAGACGGCCTAGCAAGCCTCCACCCATGCCAAGTCGCCCAGGTCCTGGACCACGTCGTCAGCATATGCTGACAGGACCAGCCACAGATCCAGCTCTCATAGCACCAACCCTGTCAACTTTCTGCAGAGGAGGCAGAGGAAGGGCTCGATCACCAGAGAGTACAGCTGGCCCAAGAGGGGGCCCCCTACCATACTCCTCCCCCAAAGCTGAGCGGTTCGGTCAGGGTCCAGTTTAGCCTGACCAGACATGTTACGGAAGCATACAGCACCTGGAGAAAACCCACAAACTGGAGTCCAAAGCCAAACGCTCACAAAGTGCTCAGGAGATACCCGTGGTCCACCCTGTCGAACGCCTTCTCCTTATCCAGGGACAGGAGGGCGAATGACAGACTATCCCTACACCCAAGCTCGTAGAGGTCCCAGAAGAGATACAGATTGTCGAATATGGTGCAGCCCGGATGGTGTAGGTCTGGTCTGGTTGGACCATGTCCACCAGCACAGACCCTAGCCACAGCGAGATGGCCTTGGCTATGATTTTGTAGTCCATGCTGAGGAGTGAGATGGGATGCCAATTCCGTAAGTCGCGGAGGTCTCCTCCCTTTGCAATAAGGCGAGCATGGCTCGCCTGCACGAAAGAGGAAGGACCCCCCTCTGCAAGGACTCAGCCCAGTCGGTGACTAGGTCCCGGCACTCATGAGATGAGCAGCTCCAAGTGGTAGTCTGGTGGCCAGGCAGGAGGAACCCCACTCAGATGGTGGTGATGGTGGTAATGTCCACAGTGGCAATGGCTTGGGCTGGGGTCTCTCACTCTGAGGACCCCAGAGGGCTATAACTGGAGCAACAGCAGCAACTGAGGGTGTGGGGGGGGTCATCATCCAGCCAGCAACTGGGTAGCAGAGAAGGGAGCAGGTGGTGGTGTCTGGCCCAGCCAAGGGAGCAGCTGAAGTAGTAACCACAAGGGCTCAGGGCTCAGCAACAGCAGGAGCAGCCCCCTGCCTTTCTCCACCCTCCAGGCCAGAGGGCAGCAGGAGAGTGTTAGAAGGGAGAGATCTATTATTCCCATATGAAGGAGATCCCTTTTCCCTGGTTAAGGTAACAGGGGCAGGTCCAGAACAAGCAGGAACTTGCTGGAACCAATTAAGGCAGGCACGCTAATTAGGATACCTGGAGCCAATTGAGAAGAAACTGCTAGAATCAATTAGGACAAGCTAGCTAATCAGGGCACCTGAGTTTAAATAGGACCTCACTTCAGTTTGTAGTGTGCATGCGAGGGGCTGGGAGCAAGAGGCACTAGAAGCTGAGAGTGGGAAGGCTTATTGCTGGGGGATTCAAGAGTACAAGCGTTATCAGAAACAGGAGAAAGGTCCTGTAGCGAGGATAAAGAAGGTATTGGGAGGAGGCCATGGGGAAGTAGCCCAGGGAGCTGTAGCTGTCTCACAGTTGTACCAGGAGGCACTCTAGACAGCTGCAATCCACAGGGCCCTGGGCTGGAACCCGGAGTAGAGGACGGACCCAGGTTCCCCCCAAACCTCCCAACTCCTGATCAAACACAGGAGGAATTGACCAGGACTGTGGGTTCCACCAGAGGGGAAAGTCTCTGGGCTGTTCCCTGACCCATATGGTGAATCGGTGAGGTGAACAAATCCGCCAATAAGTGCAGGACCCACAAAGATAGAGGAAGAACTTTATCACATAAGACTAATATGGTTTGAAGTTATCATATTTCACTGCTATAATATCAATATGTTGTTGAAAGTTATCAGACCCATGATGACTTCTGACTGACCTGATTTGATTTGGGTGTATGATAGAACCCAATACTTTCTCCAGTCTCACGTCAAGAATTTTTGCCAATATTGGTACATCTCTATTAATTGAAATTGGCCTATGATTGGCAGGTATTAGGCTTCAAAACAAATAAGAAATCAGAAATTTTAGGAAATAATATTCCCAAAAGGGTCAAAACCAACTAGTGTCAGATCCATAAATTTAAATGAGTAAAGGAATTTTGAAAATATTTAGGAATAAATATTGTGGCAAAACATAAAAATCTTTTAAAGATACATTACCTTGCACTATGAAATAAAATAATAAAAGACTTGGAGGAATAGAACAAATATGAAATTACTTGACTAGATAGGGTAGGCTTGGTAAAGATAAATGTCCTTCCAAAGGTATTTTTGTTTCAGTGAATCCCTGTTGGTATCCCTGACATGACATTAAAAAAAAAAGTAGGATGTGCTATTAAAATTCACCAGGAAATGTAATAGAGAAATGGTGAGTTCTAAAGTTCTATAAAAGCCTACAAAGTGCGATATACTAGTTTCCCCTAATTTGGCTTATTATGCATTACAGTTAAACGATGTGACCAACTGGATTAATAGACCATCCAAACACTGAGTAAAACTTGAACAAGACTGGAACCCAGCTATAGCTTTCATAATAATTTTGTACAGGTTCAACTTAATTCAGTAACAAGAGATGTCAAATAGCTAGGCTATTTAATCAACTTTATTAATCAAAGATTATTAGTCAAAGATTAAAGCAACATAAAACAAAAAGGAAAAACAATATATTATCACAGATCTGGGAGGCAGAAGTGCAGCTGGTCAATTTGTCTCAAAATCTGAGCAACTCTGCCTCTCTGTATACTAAGGTTGAGGGTTTCACATTTCTTTGCATAACTTCTTATCTATTATCTTTTATATATTTTTGAAGAATTTGCTAGGTTTGCACAGCCCCATGCAATAGACTGCCCAAAATCTGTAACTAGTTCATTATCTTGTTTTTGCCATAGTATTGTAGGACATCAGCAAAACCTTAGAGACATCCTTTACCAGTCGTAGCTTGGTGCACAAGGCATGTTTGCTAAGCATCAACAAAATTGGTCATTTCGTCCTTGTCTCTGGAATGTCTCTATACTTAACATTGAGATTATAAAACATCACATATCCCCTTGGTTAACTTAAGTAAAAAGCATTTTGGAAAAGCTGACCATGAAGAAGTTCTTAACAAGAAAACAGCCCAGATGAACAGATCGGAGAAGGATTTGGATAAAAGAAATTGATCTTGATAAGTGGGTCTCTATATGGGAACAGGGATATACATCTTCAATTTGTGCAGCTCCTAAAGAAAATGTTTATAAATGACTGTATAGATCACATTTTACTCCAGTTAAGATCCATCATATTTTTGCTAATAGGGAAGCTCTCCAGTGGAGGAATTGTGGGGAAGGGGAACATACTTGTGCATGTAGTTGTTGTATCCAGGAAATTATTAAAGAGATTCATCATATAACAAAATGTTGGCTTCCTGGAGATCCCCTGACCTGATTACTTAATGCTACAGTAAAGGATCTACATTTTAAACAGAATGACTAGGGTCCTACCAAATTCACGGTCCATTTTGGTCAATTTCACAGTCACAGGTTTTTAAAACTCGTAAAGTTCCTGATTTCAGCTATTTAAATCTGAATCTTCATGGTGTTACAATTGTTGGAGTCCTGACCCAAAAAGGAGTTGGGGGGGTCACAAGGTTATTGTAGGGAGGGTTGCGGTACTGCTACCCTTACTCCTGCGCTGCTGCTGGCAGTGGCGCTGCCTTCAGAGCTGGGCAGCTGGAGAGCGGCAGCTACTGGCCGGGCACCCAGCTCTGAAGGCAAAGCTGCTGCCAGCAGCAGTGCAGAAGTAAGGATGGCATGGTATGATATTTCTACTCTTACTTCTGCGCTGCTGCCTGTAGACCTGGGCCATCAGTCAGCAGTGCCACTCTCCAGCTACCCAGCTCTGAAGGCAGCACAGAAAGAAGAGGGCAAATTCGCAACCCCCTTAAAATAACCTTGTGACACCTTCCCCCAACCCTTTTTTGGGTCAGGACCCCAATTTGAGAAACATTGGTCCCCTCTGTGAAATCTGTATAATATAGGGTAAAAGCACATAAAAGCACTCAAATGCTGAGTAGTACAACTGCAAGTATTGTGGGATGTAGCTTAGCATCAGTGAATATAACTCGGGGAAAAATATAGGCCAGTTCAGCTCTTGTAACTGCCAGGCATCCATATAATGTGGTATATACTACCCTGACATATATGTGTTGGCTAATAAGGGCTTCCCAGCCAGCAAGCCAGAAGCTTTAAGCAGGTTCTTAGAATATTAACCTGATCCTGAACAAGTAAAGTATAATGCAGTATGTTAAAATTTAATGTAGCTATGCCTTAAGAAAGAAAGAAAGAGCGGATACTGCTCAAAAGTCGTAGGTTCAAATTCTTTCCTCAGAAACATATTCATCACTTCAATTGACTTCAGTGGAAACAGGGAAATTCGGCATTTGAGGTCTAAAAATCAAACAGAGGCTTGAACAGACTGGAAAAATAGGCTGAGAAGAGGTGGCCTAAGAGGATCTATTTTAAAAAATAGCACAAATGTGGTTAACTTAGAGGAGCTGCTTTGCCTGAACTTGCCATACCATGGGAGAGCTCTTTTCATTGACAATCACCATATATAAGTGGAACTCAACAAGGAAACAGAACAGTACATTGCTTTAACCTCCTTCAGACATAACTGTTTGTAATGGTTGTTTCTAATTACTTTCTGAAGAGTCTGTTTACTTTCCTTTCTGTCTAAAACCTGGTGATTCTCAGTATGGGTTTAGTACACTACATTACTTTTGTCTTTTTTTTTTAACTTTGCCTATCACATAATTGTCTTTTATATAGAAGTGGTCACCATTGAAAAGTACGCACTGATTAACAATCACCACGCCACAGTATCTCATATATCAGTGGTCCCCAAACTTTTCAGGTCACGCCTCTCTTACCCATGTCCACATCCCCCCCAACTGAGGCTGGGAGTAGGGCTGCGACTCTTGGGGAGGGGGACACAGATGGGGTAAGGGTGCTGAGGCTGGGGACACAGCTGGGAGTGGGGCCAGGAGCAGAGTTCTGGCTGTGGGACCGGCTGCCAGGGCTGGTAGACAAAGCTGGGACCAGGAGTGGAGCTGGGTGATGCTCCCTCTCCATTCCCCATCGAGGTTGGCCCAGGCCTCAGCCGCTTGAACGATCCTCCATGCCCTCCTAAGGGGCATGGCCCACAGTTTGGGGACCTCTGTCATATACTATTTTTATTTCCTAAACTCTTTGGTACAGGGACCACAACCTGTAGCATAATGGGTTCCTGAACCCATGGCCCTGAGATCAGGGGAGTTGTCCCATGGTTGGGGCTCTTGGGCACTACTGCAATGCACCCCCCCAAAAAAAAGGGAATAATTGCTAATACTGACAGCATAGGGGGACATTGTGGCATCTCAGATACCACTCTGAGCTTCATTACCTTTGTTTTCCTCAGCTTTATGTTCTATCTACCAATTATTTTGCATTGGTGATGCTTTTAGAAAGTAATATTTCTCTGGATGTTGTTTACAGGATTGAGACTTGATTGTATGCATCTATTCATGTACTTATCGCTAAGCATATGAACAATTCCATTAACTTCAAGACCATTTTTCAAGATAGAAAAACACTCCACATCCCATATTTGCGTACTTGATTATTTATTAACAACTGCACTTAACCTCATTTAGTTGGTGCAGTGAACATAGTTTTCATTCAAATTAATATTTCTATTGTGCTATCCTACCGGATGTTTTGTCCACTTTAATAGCGTCAGGAATATTTATTTCTCTAAATAATATGTAAACTGGATGAACTTGGATTGACGTTTTTGTACTAACAATTTGAAGAGCCTTTTACATTTTCTTTTGGGAACAGCTCCATTTTAACTAATAAACAGACTAATAAGAATGATTATATGTGTGAATCACTCTGAATGATGGCAATTATTCTTTCCAACAGAAGTTACGTACACAGTTGCTACAACAATAAAGTAAATCTTTTTTTTATCAAGACTAAGAAACAAACGCTATTTTCTGGTGAAAATCACAAGTATATCATCAGCATTTGTCTGTGGTTAGATGAGTTATAAGGAGAGCTGAGCAAATAACTGATTTTTTTTGTAAACCAAAGACAAAACTCGATTTGATTCAAACTGAAACTGAATTCTTTCATTTTTTCTCACTGTATCAGGGTGGCTTGCTTCTTAAAGGCTGAAAGGCCCGGGGCTAGCCAACCATGGTTATAAAAGAGACACATCTGCCTTGAGTCAAGTGATTCCCTATAAAGAACAGCAGGAAGCTGCAAAGAGAAGAGGGAAAATCTGGAGGCTATAGAGAGACTGCAGCGAGTGAGATAGGCTCCTACAGGGAAGACCTTGAGACCAGAGGAGTTGTGCCAGCTAGGAAGGGCTGACAGTAGGCTGCCAAAGCAGTACTGCCCTGAGACACCAGAGGAGTTTGGGGATGTGCATAGTTTAAGGCTGGAGGGAAGATATTTTTGGTGTTTAATTTTGAATTTTAAGTTAATAAACCAGACCCTAAGGAGGGCTCTTGTTATTGGACTTGTCAAAGCCTCTTTTTTTGTGTTTGCTGAGGAATGAAGAGGGGAAACTGAGGCAAAGAGCTGCTTGCAGGGCTGTCCTGAGGCTATGAGGGCGCTCCTAGAAGGAAACCACTCACCAAAATAAAAAAAAATCATTTAAGGAGGAATGAAACATTTCATTCCACCCAAAATATTTGTTTTGTTTTGTGTTTTTGTTTTCTTTAGAGACATTTTCAGGTGTTTTTCCCCCTTGTGTGTGTGTCGTTGTTTATTTACTGGATAAATTTCTACATGAAATGCCATTTCAAAAAGAAAGTTGAAATGTTGGAAATGAACCATTTCAATTTATTTTGCTTTTATTTTTCAGCTGAAACTGTTTTCTGAACTCTACCTGAATTCACAAATAGTTTTGGTGCCCTGAAAAGAGGATTTTTAAAATCAATTTTCTGTTACAGGCTGTCAAGGTATTTTTCCCCCAGTTTGAACTTTAACGTCCAAAAGTGGGGACCTGCATGGACACTTCTAAGCTTAATTCCTAGTTTAGATCTGATAGTGCTGCCACCAGCCAAAATATAGTGTTTGGCACACTTTCTGTTCCCTCAAAACCTTCCCTGGGGAACCCATGACCCAAACCCCTTGGGTCTTAAAACCAGGAGAAATAAACCATCCCCCCTCCTTTCTCCCTCCCAGACTTTCCCCTCCCTGAGAGGCTACACTGATCCAAACTCCTTGGATCTTAAAACAGAGAGGAATTAACCTTCCCCCGCCTCCTTTCCCTCCACCAATCCCTGGTGAGTTCAGACCCAATCCCCTTGGGTCTTAAACAAGGGGGAAAAAATCAATCAGGTTCTTAAAAAAGAAAGGAAATTAATTAATTTATTTTAATTAAAAAAAGGAAAAAGTAAAAATTATCTCTGTAAAATCAGGATGGAAAATGTTTACAGGGTATTCAGCTCATATAGACTAGAGGGACCTCCCTGAGATTCAAGTTACAGCAAACAAAGGCAAAAAAACCCTTCCAGCAAAATATACATTCAGAAGTTAAGAAAACAAACATAAGACTAATCTGCCTTTTCTAGCTAGTACTTACTATTTTGAACATGAGAGACTGTTTCAGAAAGATTGGAGAAACCTGGGTTGCATGTCTGGTACCTCTTAGCCCCAAGAGCGAACAACGAACAAAACAAACAGCCCAAACAAAGACTTCCCTCCACCAAGATTTGAAAGTATCTTGTCCCCCCATTGGTCCTCTGGTCAGGTGTCAGCCAGGTTCACTGAGCTTCTTAACCCTTTACAGGTAAAAGAGACATTAACCCTTAACCATCTGTTTATGACACAGGCATAGTTGAGTCTTTATTTATTAGCAAACTTGTGTTAACATAAATGTAATGGGGTGGCTGTTATACTCACAGGTGTGCTAGGCACTTGGCAACATAGCAAGTCATGGTTGCTACCCAGAGAAGCTCAATATTCTAAACCAGTAGCTTTCACACTGTGGTCCGCAGAACCCCAGGGGGTCCACGGATTATGTCTAAGATTTCCAAAGGGGTCTGCACCTACATTTGAAAATTTTTAGCTGTCAGCAAATGAAAAAAGCTTGAAAACCACTGTTATAAACTTTAAACAAGACACAATGAATGTGAAAGGTAGACGGCTGCAGGAGTATGAGGTGAGGAGGATATGGGTTATTGCAAAACTCATTTAATTTTGAATCACCTGTGAGGCTGTACCCCATAATGCTTTATGGGAATATGACATAACTGGAATATGTTTTGTGCTGCCTGTGCCATGTAACATATCTCTGTAAAAGTTATGGTCTACTATATCTATTCATCTTATTTGTACATGTATACCATTTTCTACTTGAGGTTAAGAATATGGGCTGTATACTTACTTGCTTGGTTTCTAAGTAAGCTTTGTGAGGCATTTGGTCTGCTTCTTTAGGAAGGAATTCACAAGGTTAAGTACCCGATCAGGAGGCACTTGGGGAACAATGCATCTTGGAATGCTCCAATCCACATGAAAAGTCTTCCTAGAGACAGACAAGATACCATGTGGGCAATGGCTTCTGCCTATAAAAACTGTGAATCATGCATGGACATGTGACTTGCCCAGGTGACTCCAGAACTCCATCTTGGAGCTGGACTTTGCATAGGAGTGAGGGGGAGGGGGTCTCCACCCACAAGAGAAAGTCTATTTAAACCCCTGGGAGACTCCTCCATTTTGTTTTCAGCTGGCTAAAGAAAAAGCCTCTCCACCTCCCAAGGATACTTGAAGGAAACTAGAACAAAGGACAGTAACTACAGGGGGTATGAATGATTGCTAGACCCAGGCTAAAAGGAGATTAGTCTGTAAAAGGGATCATTCTGGAATTGGTGAGGATCTTATCTGTATTTAGTTTGATTAGACATAGATTTGTGCATTTCATTTTATTTTACTTGGTAACTTAGTTTGTTCTGTCTGTTACTACTTGGAACTACTTAAATCCTACTTTCAGTATTTAATAAAATCACTTTTTACTTATTAATTAACTCAGAGTATGCGTTAATACCTGCGGGAGCAAACAGCTGTGCATATCTCTCTATCAGTATTATAGAGGGCGAACAATTTATGCGTTTACCCTGCATAAGCTTTATACAGGATAAACAGATTTATTTGGGTTTAGACCTCATTGGGAGTTGGGCATCTGAGTGTTAAAGACAAGCACACTTCTGTGAGCTGTTTTCAGGTAAACCTGCAGCTTTGGGGCAAGTAATTCAGACTCTGGGTCTTCATTAGAGAAGATGGGAGTGTCTGGCTCAGCAAGACAGGGTGCTGGGGTCCCGAGCTGGCAGGGAAAATAGGAGCAGAGGTAGTCTGGGCACATCAGGTGGCAGCTCCCAAGGGAGGTTCTGTGATCCAACCCATCACATCACTCTTATCTGCCTTCCTTATTACATGCAATATTCTTGTGTGAACCTACTCCAGGGGAAAAAATCCTCCCCAGCTAGGATTAGATGACCTAGATCTTTCATAGCTCTAACTTTTGAGGTCCTGAGCACATTTCAAATTCGAATGTATTTTCCTCCAGCAGCATCACTGTGAGGAGGGAAAGTTAGCAGCCGTCGCAGACATACATTCAAAAATTACTACCTTTGTCCCCGTTGTGCTGAAAGAAACCTACACAGACATTAAGAAAGAAAGAATAGATATCTGCCTTTTTCCTGTGTGTCTAAATTAGTTGTGCAGAGTTTACACAGGTTCCCTGCGGTAGATTCTAACCTCTCACACACAAGTATAGATCTGGAGTAATTCCACTGACTTTAGTGGTGCCTGTATTTTTCGAGTACAGTCAAATGCTGTGTCAGGTTTGTGTTGTGACTGTGAAGGGTTTATGATCCCTATGTCCTACACACATTTGCAGTGTGAACAAATGAACTGTTTATAAAGCTTAGAAACTGTCCCAACATTTGTATAAGTGATAGCTTTCTGTCTCTGTCCCACCTTGCTGCTCTTGCTTTTTCTGAGTCCCTTCCCCTTCTCTTCATAGACACGTAGGGTATAGCTATACTGCAGCTGGAGACAAGCCTCCCAGCCCAGGCAAACAGACTCATGCTGTACTCCTGGGGACTTTCTGCACCAAAAAATTTAAAAATTCTACGCACAATATTTTAAAATTACACAAAATTCTGTAAATTTTATTTGTCAAAATAATGCTACATAATCATGCCAGTTTCAATTATTTAGTAATTTATTTTGAAATACCTGTGAGCAAGTATGTCTCTAACAATATAGACAGACACAAAAATTCCCCCAGGAGTAGAGAGTTAAAGAAACCCCTATGACAACCCAGTTCCTGTTTCTCTGCACCCCTCCCACCCAGAGCCCAGCTGAGGAGCCAGACACCAATGACCCCTCCTCCTCAGAGCCCAATTGCGGGGTTCTCCAGTCCAGATACCTGCACCCCATCCTCCCACCAAGAAAGCAGCTGCGCATCCCAACCCAGATACCTACACCTCCTCCCTCCCAGAGCCCAACTGCAGGGCCCCCCCTTGCCCAGATACCCATTCCCCTCCCTTCCCAGAGCCCCTGGATCCAGAAGTAGAAACAGCCTGATGCTCGGTTCCAGGCTTGCACAGTTTCCTGTGTGCTGCCCTCTCCTTTCCTCAGGGCATGCGGGGAACTGCACCTGCTAGGAACTCTCTAGCTCCTTCTCCCTCCCACGGCAGTGTCTTCTATGTGTAAGCTGGGCTCTGCTGAGTCCAGTGGCCCTTAGTGGCCCATTTCTGCTGGGGGAGAAAATTCTGCACTCACAGCATTTATTTCTGAAAAATTCTGCATTGCGCAGTGGCACAGAATTCCTCCAGGAGTAATGCTAGCAGGGCTTGCGCTAGCATGCTGAAAATAATTTGTGTCAAGCTCTGGGTGGTCAGGCCTGGTGGCTGGAGCTGGCCATAGAGTCAGGGCTGGCAGTGCTGAAACCAGGACACACTGTGGGTCAGAACTAGGGTCAGAGTCCATAGACAGGCCAAATCAGGATTGTAGATGGAGTCTCAGTCAGGCAGAAGGTTAAATCTGAGTTGAAGGCAGTCTGGGGGAGGTGAATGAGTCAGAAGATGGGTGCAGGGCGGAAGCAAGGTTGGAGTAGGGTATGAATAAGGCTGAAGTGGGCTGGAACAAGGCTCAGGCAAAGCTGGGTCAGGAACCGAATCCAGAACCAGATCACGGTCAGGTGGGAAGCCTAGGCATTCTGTAACACTGTGAGGCAGCAGGAGGGTTCCTGGCTACCTAGTGCTGTTGCACAGACCAACTCGCAGGTCTTGCAGGGTCAGTGAAATACCTGTGGCTGGGGGTAATCTGAGCTGGGCTGGGCCCAGTGATAGGTTGCCTTGGCATGCCTGAGGGCTAGCTCACTGCAGGCTCTGCTTAGAGCATGAGCCAGTGCAGCTGAGATGCTGCAGCTCATCCGTGCAATGAATCATTGTAGGCTCGGTTGGAGGGATGAGTCACAGCACCTGAATGAGCAGCCCTTGTTTGGCTGTGGGTTTGCCTCCCAGTGTGGACATTGTGGCACCAGCGGAGACTTGGGCTAACCACCAGAGCTCGGCCCATCTGATCCCCTGGGTTTGAGTTCACGTGGCTAGCCCAAGCTTCTGCCAGTGTTGAAATAGCCACACAGCTATTTGTAGCTTGCTAGCACAAGTCCAACCATAAATATGTCTATCCTAGATGGGAGGCTCGCTCTCAGCAGCAGTGTAGGCATACCCAGGCAGATTAAAAGCCTAGACATTCATAGTATTGTCTTGTGACTGTGGTTTTAATAAAAAATATCTACCCTGGAGATCAACTGAAGGACTGTGTTTAAATTAACAGTCCTGGAATATTTCTGAACAAAAAAAAATCTATTCAGCTTTTTATATCTGCCTCGAACTGTTGCTGAAGAAAAAGGTGGATGTCAGAGTATTCTCAGTCCTGCCAAAGTCTGTGAGAGCAGCTATCTAGATGGATTTCTAAGGAAAGGAGGGATAACACATAAAGGAGCTTGACCAAATACCATGAAATGCTGTTACATAAATCGATGGTACAACATGCCCTTAAATGTACAGATCCAGTCACTCAGTCTCAAAAAGCTAAAGCAGAAATATGGTTCAAGGATGGACGATGACAATTTTCATGGAGAGGCTTGTTTATGAGAACAGATTGAAAAGGCTTTAGTTTAGAGTGGAGAGGAATAAGAGGAGTCATGGTAGAGAGATATAAAATAATGGATAATGTAGAGGAGATAAAATTAACTCTCATTTACCTGTTTTCAGTTTACAAGAACAAGGGGCATTCAAGAAAATTGACAGGATAAATGGAAATACTGTTTTACACCGCACATTGCAGTCAGATAACATTGAGAACAAGAGCCAGTAAGATTCACAAAAGAGTTAAATATGTATAGAGATTATGCAAATATCCACAGTTACATTAGTTAGGACAAATTTACAAAGGATATAACTCCTCAGGCTTCAGGAAATAAGCTAAGAACTAATTGCCTGGGCTAGGAAGTAAGTTCCCTTATCTGGGCTACTTGTCAGATTTAGTATGGTAATTCTAGCATGGTCCTAATCAGACATTAAGCTCAGATAATTGTCCTGCATCTTTAATTCCTTTTATCTTCATTTTCTATTAGGTTTGTTGTCTTTCCTCCTTTCCCTGCAGCCCCTTTTTTTTAAGCATTGCCAGACAGTCTGAATGAAAGAGAGTCGCTCCATTTACATTGTGAAATGATTATATATTTGTGATTTCAGTTTCCTTTACTGAGTGAAAGAATTTGTCTTAACATCAAAATATAATGTGTTTAGAGTAAATTAAAGCCACCATATGAGCCAACTCATTGTTTATTATCATATAATTTGGTTTCATAACCAAACATCTCCATTTTCTAGGTGTTTTAAAGTGTAAAGTATATGACAATGTATTACAATATTCCACGGAGGAAATTTATGTGACCTTTTCACAGTAGGTGTATAAAATTAAAACATTCTCTGTGTGCTGCCAAATGTACTACATTAGGTATCCTAATAAGCCACAGAATGTTGCCTTCAAAGCTGCCTGTAGAATACCAGTAATGAAACAAACTCTATTATCTTCCAGGTGGAAACTGTTCACCCTGAGCAACCTGATATAATGAATACATCCAAGTCTTTTTTTATGTAGTCATTATCCTCTAGCTGTGTGATTAACAGGCTTAGTTGCATCTGGGTGGGAATATATCTCAGATAAATAGAATACATTGCCAATGAACCATAACAGCATAACAGAGTTTTCACTGGTTTGAGATAGAAGCCAGTTATCTTTACAGTACTGCACATTCCTATACATGAATTTGGTTTTTCTTGTTAATCTTTCTGATTACAATGACTGCTGACAGTCTTACTTTGTCAAAAATAAGTTATTATGTTGTATTACACTTAGATCAGGTATAAATAAAGTGGTTGGCTTGAGGGGTTGGTTTAGTTCACTTTTGGTTTAGATATTCAAATTTGGTCAGATATATTTGTACAATTTAATGTTATTGGATTAGTGGTTCTCAGTAGTCCATGGACTTCAGAATGTGCCTCTCCAAGCAACTGAGACTGGATAAAAAACATGTAAATGTTGCAAATTAATCACTTGATTGGCATCAGACTGAAAAAAAAAAGAACTAAAATCAAAGGGCAGATTTTAGATCTTAATAACTTAGATTTGATGGCTTTCAGTGCATGTGATTGATCAGAAATAATTATTGAGGGAAGCAGAACCGCTCAGCTGTATGTCATAGCCCATATAAACTCATAGACTCAGAGACTTTAAGGTCAGAAGGGTTTTGACATTATGACCATCTAGTCTGACCTCCTGCACAATGCAGGCGACAGAATCTCACCCCAGGGCCACCCAGAGAGGGAGGCAAGAGGGGCAATTTGCCCCAGGACCCGGGCCCCGCAGGGCACCCATGAGAGTTTTTTGGGACCCCTGGAGTGGGGTCCTTCACTTGCTCCGGGGGCCCCAGAAAATTCTTGCAGGGCCCGGGCCCCTGGAGCTTCTTCCATTCTGGGTCTTTGGTGGCAGTGGGTCCTTCCACCCCGGGGCGGAAGCACCCCCTGCCGCCGAATTGCGACTGATGCAGGACCCACCACTGAAGTGCCGGGTCTTTGGTGGTAATTTGGCGGCGGGGGGTCCCCACCACAGGTCTTCGGGGCACTTCAGCGGTGGGTCCTGGAGTGGAAGGTCCCCCACCACCACCGAATTACTGCCGAAGCGGTGGCCCCCCGCTGCCAAAGACCTCAGGCCTCCTGAATCCTCTGGGCGGCCCTGTCTCACCTACCCACTCCTGTAACAAACCCCTAACCTATGTCTGAGTTATTGAAGTCCTCAAACTGTGGTTTGAAGACCTAAGCTGCAAAGAATCCTTCAGCAAGTGACCCGTGCCCCACGCTGCAGAGGAAGGTGAAAAACCTCCAGGGCTTCTGCCAATCTGCCCTGGACGAAAATTCCTTCCTGACCCCAAATATGGCGATCGGTTAAACCCTGAGCATGTGGGCAAGACTCACCAGCCAGCACCAGGAAAGAATTCCCTGTAGAAACTCAGATCCCACCCTATCTAACATCCCATCACATATACTGCCACCCATCAATGGAGATGGTCCTTTAGTTCAAGTAACAGGGGCCTGGGCTTCTGAACCAGAAACTGAGTGCAATCCCCACTCTTGACTTGAAGTTCCAAATGGCTATACTGTGCAGAACAAGAATAATGGTGAAATCCAATGTGTGTATAGATTTGTTACATGTAGTGAAGTCACCTAAATATTTACAAGTTAAGAATTAGAGAGTGACAGCACAGAAACTCTTGGAGAATGTTCAAAATGAGCATGGCAGTTGACTTAGAGCCAGACTGTTACGAAGTCAGAAAAAAAACCAGTCAGGTGGTAGGACCTGTAAGCCAGACTCCGAAAGAGAGAAAAATGGCATGGTAACAGCTGCAAATCTGTGCTAAATAAGGTAAACTCCTTATTTTTTTATGTCCTTTGGAGCTGAATAATAATCAGTGTAGTAATTAGCTTGCAGTGAAACTGGGCAAACTCAGCAAGAGAACTGAACTGCGGGTATCTATTGCAGAACTCCAGGGCTACATAAGCATCTGTGATGCAGGTGTTACCGAAATGTCGGGTCCGCCTAGCTGAGAGCTAATGACAGCCAGACAGGGATAAGGAAAGGTTGCTTTATTTTGCAGAAGAATGGAGAGTTTTGTATCTTGATACAAAAAACTTTACTTTAAACAAAAACCAAGAATTTTTTATACACATTTACATACAGGCTTTGGTTGTGTTAGCATTTGACTGGTGGTTAGCAAACTCTGCACTTTTGCAATTTGCTTAGCAAAAACTGGCTTAGAACCAGCTTTAATTGCTTAAGACTGATAAGGGAAGACAGTTTAAAAATTTAGGCTACTGTGTCCGTGAGGTGTTTAATTTTTTTTAATGGTTGCTAGTTATTATAAGGCTACTAGCTGTTAGGGGGTTGCTGCTGATTTTTATAGTTTTTTTCTTGAGCCTGATAATTCAAATTGTCAGGCCTGTTACGTAATTTGTGATTAAGCTGGAGGGAGAGAGAGTGTGAGGGTTAGGTGCATTATTGTGATAATGCACTACTTGAAGACAATCATGTGAAGGCTTATGACTGTGGTCCGGAAAAGATAAAAGGGTCACAGGGTTTAAGGTATGGCATTGCTCAATCTTTAAATTGGTTCTGGACAGTAGAGAAACTTTCAAATGGGTCAGTCTCTGAGAGGTTAAATGCTGAGTGCTCTTTTGGACTAGCAGTAGTTGGACCGCATATGGGGTCCGTAGGACCATCGGATGGCCTAAAGTAACCTTCTCTGCTTGGGGTACCAGAAGGCCAGCAGCAACCACTGCCCGAAGGCAACCAGGAAAACCTTGTGCCACCGGATTTAATTTTTGGGAATAGTAGGCCACAGGTTGTTCCTTGGGCCCAAAAGTTTGAGTCAGGACACCCGAGGCCACCCCTAGTCGCTCATGCACATAGAGAATGAAGGGCTTCCGATAATCGGGGAGCCCAAGTGCTGGGGCTGAGGCCAAGGTTGTTTTAACTCCTGAAAGGCTTTGATAGCCCCAGAATTTTAGTACAGGGGCTTCTCGGCATTATGGGTTATTTGCTTATAAAGGGTCTTTGCTATTTTTTTAAAACCTGGAATTTAAGAATGGCAAAATTCTGCAAGGCCTAAAAATCCCCGCATTTCATGTTTAGTCTCTGGCCATGGGATGTTAAGGATTGGCTGGATATGGGCGCTAGATAGAGCTCGATGTCCCAGGGTCAGTACATGACCGAGGTAGGTTATCTGGTCCTTGGCAAACTGAAGCTTAGAAGGGGACACTTTATGTCTCTTATTTGCCAAGCAATTTAGCAAGTAAATAGTGTTTGTTTTGCATGTTTCCTAATTAGGAGAACAAACCAGGACGTCATTCACATACAAGAGATAAGTGGACCCACCAGGTAGCTTAATATCAGCTAAATGGCGTGTCAGGATAGAGGAGAAAATGGTTGGCGTTTCAACATATCCTTGTGGTAGCCAAGTCCAGGTCAGCTGTTCTGCCCTCCCGGTTTCTGGATCCATCCATGTAAATGCAAAGATATTCCAGCTGTCTTGATTTAGGGGAATACTGAAAAATGCATTACACAAGTTTATTACTGAATAGCAAGCAGTACCTGCTGGAATGACAGTCAGGAGAGCGTGAGGGTTAAGTACCACGTTGTGTCTAGCCTGAACGACTTTATTTACTGCACGCAAGTCCTGGACAAATCGGTATACTGGTTTTACCTCTGGATCCGTGTCAGGTTTTTTGCCTGGCAGAATGGGGCTGTTGAAAGGAGACTTGGTGCAAACTAGCACTCCCAACCACAAGAATGTGGTGACAAGGTTCCGGAGGCCTAGCAGAGCTTCTTGGGGGGTGGGGCACTGATGAATTTGAGGAATTACAATGCCTGACTTTAAGGTTATACGCACTGGTTCTGTCCGGAGAGTGCCCAAGTCTGTTTTTAAAGTGTTTTATAGGGAGGTTTTACCCCCTGTCTGAGTCGCTTGGGTAGGATCGGGTCCGCAGGCAAGATCGAGTCCTTTGAAGCCTGGGTCAGAACAGCACACAGCTGGGGAAGTTGGTTTTGAGGTAACCGGAGGATGATCCTGTCATCTGAAAAAAAGATCTGAGCATGCAATTTACACAACAGGTCTTTGCCCAAGAGGTTAACTGAGGAATCCGGAGCTAGCAAAAAGGCATGGGAGGCAGAGACACCTGAAATTTCCACAGTAGCCTTCTGCAACACAGAACAGTAAAATGGCTTTTCTTAGAGGGTTTCCGCTGAGACCCACCCATCCCCTTTTCTGGCACTCAAATAGAGAATTAAACAGAAAGAAGGAGGGAATAATAGTCTAATCCAAAAAATCCAAGCCAGCAATCTCTGCTTACACTGTCTGCTACAGGGGACGGAACAGAAGGATCTTAATATGACCTCAGGGCTTCCTCGCACGCTATGGCTTCCACCTTGAGGAATTACGAACAAGAAGCTCAGTTCCACCCACACACCTAACACCCAAAGGTATAATACAGAAATACAGTAACCAGGTAACCAGAATATAACCAGAACCCGGGAAGTGTTTCCTTATCCTTTTAGGGCTCACCTTATCAGAACACGAACCCCAGGGGCCGTGGTGAAGTGAGGAAGAGGGGCTAAGCACCCCAGTGGCGCCGCTCCTAGTTCGCCTCAGCCGTCCAGAGTCCAATGTCCGAGCTAGAAGGGTCCCATCTGGGTCGCCAGAAACTGTTACCGAAATGTCGGGTCCACCTAGCTCAGAGCCAATGACAGCCAAACAGGGATAAGGAAAGGTTGCTTTATTTTGCAGAAGAAAGGAGAGTTCTGTACCTTGGTACAAAAAACTCTACTCCGTACAAAAAACAAGAATTTTTTATACACACTCACACACAGGCTTCGGTCATGTTAGCATTTGATTGGTGGTTAGCAAACCCTGCACTTCTGCAATCTGCTCAGCAAAAACCGGCTTAGGACCAGCTTCAACTGCCTCAAGACCGATAAGGGAAGACAGTTCAGAAATTCAGGCTACTGTGTCTGTGAGGTGTCCAATTTCTTTTAATGGTTACCAGCTCTTATAAGGCTACTAGCTGTTAGGGGGTCGCTGCTGACTGTCACACAGGTAACACTTTACTGATGAGGCACGAGTCAGAGAGAATTGGTATGAAAACTACCTAGGCTGTGGTAGAAATGGGGCAATTTGATTTTTTGTTTCACTTAACGTTACCAGGCCTCCCTCTAATGTCTAAATTGTTTGTTTTCCTTTAATCACAGTAAAATTGATTGCAGTTTCAAAATGTTAGTTATGTTGACATTTAATTTCTGATTTTAAATTGATGATCCAAAATAACTAAAAGAAGCATGGAATGAACTCATATGACTCCAGTGATTGGTAGAAGAACAAGCTCTTTTCAAAAGCACTTGAAATGGGGGGAAAAATCAGGAAAGACTACAAAATAATATCACTGAATAGGTTGTTCTATATATGATAATCATCTCTGGCTGCTATATGACCGTGAATGTCCTTTTTAAAAATACAAAACAAAACATAAAATCATTGGAAAAGTCAAGGTGCTGTGGAAGGGGGGAGACATTTTATATGTAAAAGCACTGATTTTTCTCCCTGACATACCACAATTAGCAACCTAGCATAAAAGGCTGTTGCTAAAGTGATACTGACAGGCATGAAGAAGACTTTTGAAGAGCGGCAAACCTTATGATCTCACCTTCAGTTAAGGATGAATGCCAGAGGTCAATGTGGTGTATAGCTTGAAGGTAAAAGGCACAAAATACTTGCAGCTTGTTTGCCATGTAGTGGCCTGCCTCCTGGAAGAGCATGTGGATGTATATGTAATAGATACACAACGAAAGAGCATATATCACCAGTTCTTTGCAACCTATGCAGGCTTTCCATTCATTGCCAGATCCATTAAAAAGCACTTGGCCTAATATATTGCTTCTAACAAGCCCAACTATCTCAGAAATTGCTTCTCTTTCTGTACCTTCCTGCATGCACTATGGTTTTTCTGAAACAGTACAGCTGCAGTGTGACCAAATCCCTCACGATTGCATCACGAGTAATGTGATTTTTGGCCTTTGCTGGAACCAATATAGGGGTGAAATGAAAGCTCTTCAGGGAGGGAAGAAGGGGGAGAAATTCCCTCTGACTTGACTGCCTTCTCCATATCCCCAGCTACTGGAGAAGAGCAACCAGTCAGGGCATATATTTGTGAAAATAAAGGCCTGAGCCTGTGTCCACGAATTCAATGACAAAGCCATTGGGCATGGATCCAATTTACACTATGGGCACTTTACATGGCTCTGGCAGTCTAATGGGGCTTTAGAGCAGAAGTGAATTACATTTGTACCCACTTTAAGGCCCCTTTGCACTATTAGAGCAGTGTTAAGTGGTCTCAAGGGAATGAGAATCAGGCTCATCGTCTTCAGTGATGCAGGATCAGGACCTAAACATGGAACAATTTGATACCATTTTTACCAATACACTTTTTTGATTTGAACTGCACATTATGGTAGTAGATGGTCTTGTGTTCCAGAGCCCTGGAAACGGATTGTGAAGTGTGATCAGTAACCAGTGACTAGACTATACAACTGTAGTTTAGTAGATTAATGCTGCTTATTGTTGCTGTTATAACTTTAGTCCCAGATTTAGACCTTAGCGTCCAAAATATGGGGGTTAGCATGAAAAACCTCCAAGCTTAGTTACCAGCTTGGACCTGGTACTTGCTGCCACCACCCAAAAAATTAGAGTGTTTTGGGGCACTCTGGTCCCCCTGGAAAACCTTCCTTGGGGACCCCAAGACCCAAATCCCTTGAGTCTCACAACAAAGGGAAATAATCCTTTTTCCCTTCCCCCCTCCAGGTTCTCCTGGAGAGATACACAGACACAAGCTCTGTGAATCCAAACAGAGTGACTCCCCTTCTCCGTTCCCAGTCCTGGAAACAAAAGCACTTTCCTCTTCACCCAGAGGGAATGCAAAATCAGGCTAGCAAATCCAACACACACAGATCTCCCCCTGATTTCTTCCTCCCACCAATTCCCTGGTGAGTACAGACTCAATTTCCCTGAAGTAAAGAAAAACTCCAACAGGTCTTAAAAGAAAGCTTTATATAAAAAAGAAAGAAAAATACATACAAATGGTCTCTCTGTATTAAGGTGACACATACAGGGTTAATTGCTTAAAAGAAATATGAATAAACAGCCTTATTCACAAAGAATACAAATCAAAGCACTCCAGCACTTATATTCATGCAAATACCAAAGAAAAGAAACCATAGAACTTACTATCTGATCTCTTTGTCCTTACACTTAGAAACAGAAGATTAGAAAGCAGAAACTACTTCTCCAAAGCTCAGAGAAAGCAGGCAGACAGACAACAAAGACTCAGACACAAACTTCCCTCCACCCAGAGTTGAAAAAAATCCGGTTTCCTGATTGGTCCTCTGGTCAGGTGCTTCAGGTGAAAGAGACATTAACCCTTAGCTATCTGTTTATGACACGCCCCCCAAATTGCAGACAGTGGGGAAGCTCACTGGCGGTGATTTCCCTCTAGAACTTTAAAATAAACAGATTACTACAACACATGCACCTTTACATATACTACTAAGTATACAACTAACAGACTTCTACATTTTAAGAACACTTTTTAACTACTGAATTCTGGGAAACTCTCACGGGAGAGAGCATCAGCAACTTTGTTAGAAGCTCCTGTGATGTGTTGAATTTCAAAATCAAAATCTTGGAGAGCTAAACTCCAACGAAGAAGTTTCTTGTTGTTCCCCTTGGCAGTATGAAGCCACTTTAGTGCAGCATGGTCAGTTTGTAGTTGGAACCGCCGTCCCCAAACATATGGGCGTAGCTTTTCCAGGGCGTACACAATGGCATAGCATTCCTTTTCACTGACTGACCAGTGACTTTTCCTCTCAGACAGTTTCTTGCTGAGAAACACGACAGGATGGAAGTTGTGATCTGTTGCTTCCTGCATGAGCACTGCTCCTATACCACGCTCAGATGCATCCGTGGTTACTAGGAATGGCTTGTCAAAGTCCGGGGCCCTGAGTACAGGGTCAGACATGAGCGTTGCCTTAAGTTGGGTAAAGGCCTTTTGACACTCATCAGTCCACTTAACTGCATTTGGCTGGGTCTTTTTGGTCAGGTCGGTCAATGGGGCAGCGATTTGGCTGTAGTGTGGTACAAATCGCCTGTAGTATCCGGCCAAGCCTAAGAAGGATTGGACCTGCTTTTTGGACCGTGGGACAGGCCACTTTTGGATAGCATCCACCTTGGCCTGTAGGGGGTTTATGGTTCCTCGACCCACCTGGTGCCCCAGGTAAGTCACTCTGTTTTGGCCTATTTGACACTTTTTGGCCTTAACAGTTAGTCCGGCCTGCCTGATGCGCTCAAAGACCTTTTCCAGGTGTAGTAGGTGTTCGGGCCAGGAGTCTGAAAAAATGGCCACATCATCGAGGTAGGCAACTGCAAATTCTCCCAGTCCAGCTAGTAGACCATCTACCAGCCTCTGGAAGGTGGCGGGTGCATTTCAAAGGCCGAAAGGAAGGACATTGAATTCATACACCCCCGCATGGGTGACGAATGCTGACCTTTCCTTGGCAGGTTCATCTAGTGGTACTTGCCAGTACCCCTTGGTTAAGTCTATTGTAGAGATGAACTGGGCACGTCCCAACTTCTCCAATAGCTCATCGGTACGTGGCATTGGATAGTTGTCCGGACGAGTTACCGCATTTAGCTTACGGTAGTCCACACAAAAGCGTATTTCCCCATCTGGTTTGGGTACCAGAACCACTGGAGATGCCCATGCACTGGTAGATGAGCGGATTATACCCATCTGTAGCATGTTCTGGATCTCCCATTCTATAGCAGCTTGGGCATGAGGAGACACCCAGTAGGGTGGGGTTCTGATTGGGTGAGCATTACCTGTGTCAATGGAGTGGTATGCCCGTTCAGTCCGTCTGGGGTGGCTGAGAACAATGGGACGAAGCTAGTGCACAGCTCCTTGATTTGTCGCCGCTGCAGACGTTCCAGGGTGGTTGAGAGGTTCACCTCTTCCACGCCACCGTCTTTTTTCCCGTCGTAGTAGACACCGTCAGGCCACTCAGCCTCATCTCCCTGGACTGTAAACTGACAAACCTGTAAGTCTCTGGAATAGAAAGGCTTGAGAGAATTAACATGGTACACTTTAGGCTTTAGTGAGGAATTGGGAAATGCTATGAGGTAGTTTACAGTTCCCAGGCGCTCTTGGACCGTGAATGGCCCTTCCCATGATGCTTCCACCTTATGGGCCTGTTGCGCCTTCAAGACCATAACCTGGTCTCCTACCTTGAAGGAACGTTCTCTGGCATGTCTGTCATACCAGGCCTTTTGCTCTTCCTGAGCATTCTTTAGGTTCTCTCTAGCAAGGGCTAAAGAGTGTCGGAGGGTGCTTTGTAGGTTGCTTACAAAGTCCAGAATGTTAGTTCCTGGAGAAGGCGTAAACCCCTCCCATTGCTGCTTCACCAACTGTAATGGCCCCTTAACCTCGTGACCATACACAAGTTCAAATGGTGAAAACCCTAAACTGGGATGTGGTAGAGCCCTGTAGGCAAACAGCAACTGCTGCAACACTAGGTCCCAATTATTGGAGTATTCATTGACAAATTTACGTATCATGGCCCCCAAAGTTCCATTAAACCTTTCCACCAGGCCATTGGTTTGATGGTGGTACGGGGTGGCAACCAAGTGATTCACCCCATGAGTTTCCCACAGTTTTTCCATGGTCCGTGCCAGGAAATTAGACCCTGAATCTGTAAGGATGTCGGAGGGCCAACCTACCCTGGCAAAGATGTCTGTTAGGGCCAGGCACACAGTGTTAGCCCTGGTGTTGCCAAGAGCTACTGCTTTCGGCCATCGGGTAGCAAAGTCCACTAAAGTCAGTAAGTACTGCTTTCCTCTGGGCGTCTTTTTTGGGAAAGGGCCCAGAATATCCACAGTTACTCGCTGAAATGGGACCTCAATTATGGGGAGTGGCTGGAGAGGGGCCTTGACCTGGTCTTGAGGCTTTCCCACTCTTTGGCATACCTCACAAGACCGGACATACTTGGCAACGTCCTTGCCCATCCCCTCCCAGTGGAAGGACTTCCCCAACCGGTCCTTGGGGGAAGGATCCACTAGGATGATCATGGGCTAAGCTTAAGAGCTTCCCCCGGTACTTAGTTGGAACCACCAACTGTTTTTACGGCTGCCATTCTTCCCGGTGTCCACCAGAAAGAATTTCCTTGTATAAAAGTCCTTGGTCTATAACAAACCGGGATCGATTAGAAGAGCTGAGAGGCAGTGGGGTGCTCCGTGCCGCCGCCCACGCTTTTTGAAGGCTGTCATCTGCTTCCTGCTCAGTCTGGAACTGTTCCCTTGAGGCTGGGGTCACCAGTTCTTCCTCAGACTGTGGACTTGGGCTTGGTCCCTCTGGAAGCAATGTAGGTGATGGGGTTGTTTCCGTTGCTGGTGAACCGCTCTCCGCTGGTGCACCTGAGGTTATTTCAGGCTCTGGCTGAGCTTTTTGGGTATGGCTGTCTGTTGCTTCTGCCAGTTTTGGCTCGCTGGCGCCCTCTGGCTTTGAGGTTGAAGATGTGGTTGCACTTGCTGGTGCTGGTTGCTGTTCCAGTTCCGGGCCTGGGACTGGAGGTGTTGTGGCTGTTGCAGTGGTTGGCATGGAATCCGGGTCCACTACCTCTGTCTGGGTCTCTGGTAACCCAGACGGGGCATCTGTGGACGGCTCAGGAACAGGAATAGGTCTGGAAGCTTGCCTGGTTTGGCTACATGTAACCATTCCCACTCGCTTGGCCCGCTTCACCTGGTTGGCCAAGTCTTCCCCCAGTAGCATGGGGATAGGATAATTGTCATAGACTGCAAAAGTCCACATTCCTGACCAGCCTTTGTACTGGACAGGCAGTTCAGCTGTAGGCAAGTCTACAGCTTGTGACATGAAGGGGTAAATTGTAACTTTGGCCTTTGGGTTGATGAATTTGGGGTCTACGAAGGATTGGTGGATAGCTGACACTTGTGCCCCCGTGTCTCTCCACGCAGTAACCTTCTTTCCACCCACTCTCAAATTTTCCCTTCGCTCCAAGGGTATTTGAGAGGCATCTGGGCCTGGGGATCTTTGGTGTGATGGTGGTGTAATGAATTGCACTCGCATGGTGTTCTTTGGACAGTTGGCCTTGATATGTCCCAGTTCATTACACTTAAAGCATCTTCCATCTGATGGGTCACTGGACCGAGGTGAGTTACTGGAGACTGGTGAGGTGGAAGAGTAGGGTGTCTGTGGCTTTACCTGGGTGGTATGTGGGGTCTTTGGCTGTCCTCGGTTGTAGGGTTTATGGTCAGTGTGCCCCCTGGGGTAATCGTTCCCCTTGACAGTAGCTTTCTTGCTTTCTGCCACTTCCATCCATCTGGCTCCAATCTCCCCCGCCTCAGCGAGATCTTTGGGTTTTCCATCTTGTATGTACCGTGTGATGTCTTCAGGAACACCATCCAAGAACTGCTCCATTTGTATGAGGAGGTGCAGTTCTTCCAAGGTTTTAACATTGTGTCCTGATATCCAGGCCTCATAATTTTTTGCAACGTAGTAGGCGTGTTTGGGAAATGACACATCTGGTTTCCACTTTTGGGTTCTGAAGCGCTGACGGGCATGATCTGGGGTTATCCTCATTCTGTATCTGGCCTTGGTTTGAAAAAGTTTATAGTCATTCATTTGCTGCTTAGGCATTTCAGCTGCCACCTCTGCTAAAGGTCCACTGAGCTGTGACCTCAATTCTACCATGTACTGGTCTTCGGGGATGCTGTACCCAAGACAGGCTCTTTCAAAATTTTCCAAGAAGGCCTCGGTGTCATCACCTGCCTTGTAGGTGGAAAATTTCCTGTGCTGTGGAGCAATAATTGGCGCCGGGTTGTTAGGGTTGGCTGTGTTTTGCTTAGCCTTTTCTAATTCCATGGCCTGTCGGTGGGCTTCCCTCTGGAGTTCCATCTCTTTTTGTTGTTTTTCCATGTCTCGGCGGTGGGCCGCCTCTTCTTCTTCTTGTTTCCTTCTGTGGGCCACCTCTTCTTCTGCTTGTTTCCTTCGGTGGGCCACCTCTTCTTCTTCTAGTTTTCTTTTGTGTGCTGCCTCTTTGGCTGCCTGTTCTCTTTGGTAGGCTGCCAGTTTGATGCTTTCTTCCTTTTCTTTCAGCTCCACCTCTTTTTGTCTTTTTTCCAGTTGTCGCCTGTGTTCAGCGTCTTTGATTTGTTCTTCGGCCTCCATTTTTGTCATGGTAGACATGGTTTCTGTTTTCTTGTGTTGGGGTGCCCTCCGGTGTTTATCTTCAGAACTGCAGGTTCTCTGTTGCCTCCTGAAGTCTGCCTAGCAACAGTGCTTATTTCCTTTTCTTCCTCTAGCGTAAACTAGAAAAACCACTTTATTTGCATGTATATAGTGCTGGTATTTGACTCCTAACGGGAGTGCTATTGCATGACAAAAGACCTGTAACAGCTCCTTAATGGCTTCTTGCTTAATATGCAAGCCACAAACTGCCAGAGAGAGCAGAAAAAAAAAATCTCTCTTGTTTCTTTGAAAACCAAACCCTCTCTGCTAAAAAGTCCCTAGCAGAGAAAAGAAAAATATAATATTCCTACTGGCTTCTTGATTCTATCTCACCACTGCACACCATGTCATAACTTTAGTCCCAGATTTGGACCTTAGCGTCCAAAATATGGGGGTTAGCATGAAAAACCTCCAAGCTTAGTTACCAGCTTGGACCTGGTACTTGCTGCCACCACCCAAAAAATTAGAGTGTTTTGGGGCACTTTGGTCCCCCTGAAAAACCTTCCTTGGGGACCCCAAGACCCAAATCCCTTGAGTCTCACAACAAAGGGAAATAATCCTTTTTCCCTTCCCCCCTCCAGGTGCTCCTGGAGAGATACACAGACACAAGCTCTGTGAATCCAAACAGAGTGACTCCCCCTCTCCGTTCCCAGTCCTGGAAACAAAAGCACTTTCCTCTTCACCCAGAGGGAATGCAAAATCAGGCTAGCAAATCCAACACACACAGATCTCCCCCTGATTTCTTCCTCCCACCAATTCCCTGGTGAGTACAGACTCAATTTCCCTGAAGTAAAGAAAAACTCCAACAAGTCTTAAAAGAAAGAAAAATACATACAAATGGTCTCTCTGTATTAAGGTGACACATACAGGGTTAATTGCTTAAAAGAAATATGAATAAACAGCCTTATTCACAAAGCATACAAATCAAAGCACTCCAGCACTTATATTCATGCAAATACCAAAGAAAATAAACCATATAACTTACTATCTGATCTCTTTGTCCTTACACTTAGAAACAGAAGATTAGAAAGCAGAAACTACTTCTCCAAAGCTCAGAGAATGCAGGCAGACAGACAACAAAGACTCAGACACAAACTTCCCTCCACCCAGAGTTGAAAAAATCCGGTTTCCTGATTGGTCCTCTGGTTAGGTGCTTCAGGTGAAAGAGACATTAACCCTTAGCTATCTGTTTATGACAGTTGCTAATACATTTTTTATTAAATTCATTTGGGGATTGAGACTTGGCTGGTTCTCCTAGTTCTTCCATTTCCAGGTATGTGAAGACTCGGATTGCCACGGTGTACCTTCTTTCGTTTTTTTGTTCCATCATAATGTTAATCTCAATTATGAAAATATTCCATAAAATTTTAGTATGAAAATAAGAAACCTACTCTGTAATTGACAGAACAGGGCCCTTTGAACCAAGACAACAAACATGTAAAGCGCTCTGTAAGTGTATGGCGCTAGATATTTTTAATACTACTATTAATAAAATTCTGGTCAGGCATACATCTTCAAATTGAGTGGGCATAGACCACATGAAGAAGCAGTGTTTATTTGGAAGTGTCTCCCCCCACACGCCGCCAGCTCACAAGGTGAGAACCATGTTGCAAACAGAAGATTCGGTTTTATGACCATTGCTCTTGTTGATTTGCAATGGAGTGCTAACTCTTGGGAAAGTCACCTGTGTCCATCCCCCTGTCAGTATGATGTGCCCAGAGAGCCTAATAAAGGGGGATTGTCTTTAGTTACCCTATGAATGGAAGACCTGGGAGCTGTGTTAAGTGGTTGTTCAAATTGCTTTCCTGATACAGAGCTCTGTACATTGTCTAATCCATTGATTTATGACAAACAAAAGTCAAAACCAGTGGAAGGAAGGGGGAAAAACTTGCTTTCAAAAGGAATATAATAGTACAACTTGTTTTGCATGATTTTGAATATATATATGATTGGCTGTGAGTTATTTTATGTTATAACCTTCACCATGGCACTACATGGTGATTTACAACCCACAATGGCAAAACCAACATCAACAGGAACATTTGTCTTAAAAATGCTGTTAAATATATTAAAAATTATCCAAAGCTGGGGTTTAAAGAAAGAGACACATTCTGTTCCCAGTTACGTGTGCGGTTTTTTTTACATACTGTAGTTGGTAAAGCTTTACATCTAGACAAATTCCATTATGTATAATAAAAAGCATGGCTGGGTACTCAATTATTTAGAGACAGATGCTTTGTCTTGGTAATATGGATGGTAGTAAAAGAGTGTATTAGCAAAATTCAAGTATCTATTACAAGTTCGTATTTGTTTTGTACTGTCTTTTTACTAATGCAATAAAAGTTGTCCTAGAACAATATGGCATATCTATTAGCTTTTACACTTGTTAGATAGCAATTTACTATTTTTACTTTTTATTAATACACATCAGATTTAAACATAGAATGTATTGTTGGTGCTATACAAATAAATAACATGACAATAACAATCAGTAAGTTTTTTTATTTCAAATTGTAATATCAAAACAAATTTGGCAAAGAAGCAATAGCTTTCATATCTCTTTGAGGATGACAATGATGCCATGACCCAGTATCTATTTACAAAGATCCAAATTGGCAGCAAATTAGAACAGACTGAAAGAGTTGGATAAGAAATCCCATTAATAGAAGTGTTCAAAACCTCTTTGAGCTTAAGGCCTCATTAAAAAAGTGATGTATCTAACCATCAAGGAGAAGGTTATTCCAGGTGAACTGCATGCATGTGAAGAGCTGGTTTACATTTTGGAAGATTCATAACCTTGAGTGATAAATATTAGGAATGAATTTCAAAATGAATTTCAAATATTTTGTTTTGCCTTTGAAGTTGCTGAAGTACATGCTTCTTCAGTCATGCCCCCTTTGCTGTTTAGATATAAAAAGGGTTGATTTCAAGGGAACCTTTGCAATAGTATTCTGAAATACAGTGTTATACGTGAACTCTTAAAGGTCAGTCGGTTTTTTTTTTAAAGTAACTTATTGTGGTTATGCAGGCTCCAGTCCTGCAGCCTGCTCTGCACAGGAACAGGAATCCACTTGCATGGAACAGCTTGCTGAATCAGGGACTTACCATTAGAAATAACTATGTTTAATTTCTACATCCCTCATGGAAAAACCTTGTAGAATTTTATTCTAAAAAATATCCTTTCTGTTTCTAAAATAGACCACAGAATTTTAGGGTTAGATGCAAGACTAAATAGAAATACTTTCAATAGAAAGGTTTCAGTGGTAGCCTTGTTAGTCTGTATCAGCAAAAAAAAAAAAACCCAAAAAACAAAACAAAAATGAAGAGTCCTTGTGGCACCTTAGAGACTAACAAATTTATTTTGGCATAAGCTTTCGTCCCTTTGACTTCAGTTAGCTTTGGATGAAGCTCATATTGCAGGAATACAATTTCCCATTAATTTCGATATAATGATTTAGAGATTTTATATAAAGGATGTGACTCTTTGTTGTTTTCTGTAGGTTGTTTAGTATAATTTCTTTAGACTCTTATGGATTTAATCCCTGCTTAATTCTATAGCATTTTCTCACAGAAATGATAGAGGTGCTGGAACAATGTATATAGTGGGGGTGCTGAGAACCATTGAACCAAACTGTAAACCCTGTATAGATGGAAACACTCTAAGCCAGGGAGTGCGGCAGCACCCCTAGGTCCAGCACCTATGAATAGGGCCCTACCAAATTCACAGCCATAAAAAAACACATCACCCCCATGAAAGTTGGCTATTGTAGTGGAGACCAGATTTCACAGAGTTTAGCAGCCGGAGAGCAGCAGCTGCTGGCCAGGAGTCCAGCTCTGAAGTAAAGGTGGCATGGTATGGGGGGGGGGGTCATCACTTTTGGGGGGTGGCAGGGGTGGCCTTACTGGTGAGCGAATGGGTGACCTCTCAAGGCTCTGTGGTCAGGGGGCTGCTGTAGTCACCCCTTCCCCCCCCCATCATACACAGCCAGCCCAAGGCCCCTTTAACTCCCAAGTGCTGGGCCTGGAGCAAGGCTGGGGCAGGGCTGAGGGCGCCCCAGCCAGGGGCTCCTACTGGGTGCTGGGCTTCAGCTGCTAGTTCCAGATAGGCTGGGACAGGACTTCCTACACTCCCACAATAATATGCCTGCGGCTCGGCGACATCCCCCATCTCTTCAGGGTATATGGCAAGCAGCAGTCTTGGCAGCTCCTCTCCTCCAGGGACAGGGCATGGGGCAGTGCAGGCTCAGCTCCGGGGATCTGCAGCAGCCTGGAGACTTCTGCTTCCTTCCCTGACTCAGACTCAACTGAGTTAGAGGCTCCGACTTTTATACTTCCTGTCCTGCCCCTTAGCTTCCGGCGGGAGAGGTGAGCCTGGCTTGGCTCCACCCACCAGGGATCAGAGGATGGTTCCTCCCACTCTGGCTCAGTGGGAGGCCACTCCGCCTCACAACAGTTGGCTTTTTATCTTTAATTTTTTTTAATAACAAAGCAAGGGAAAAATCAGTGATATTAGTTAAAAAAAAAAAAAGTCTTTACATCCATGATTTGTTATAGGATTTTACTTCCATTGTTTGGCGTCCATCCACTGGAAAATACTACTGAAATTGAAGAAAATAAGGTGCATTTGATGGATACACTTGGCCTTGTTATTCATTACAGCAAGTTGGGTCCAGGGAAGGTATGCAATTGTCATATATGGATGAAGTGTATGTTTCTAAATAATCCAATTACTAGATTCGGTTTAATATGTCATTTATTTGTATTTTGCATTTATTTGTCTATTCTTGCTGTCTTTGGTTCTTATCTTCAGGTTGAAAGCTCCTCTTCCACAAACCTTTACAGTTAATACCACATTACCCATACCTGCCATAAGTACTGCTTGATATGTTTTTGACATCTTTTTCTGCAGCTTGTTTTTCCCATATTCTATGCAAAATATCCAAGCAGTTGTAGCAAGATAATTCTTTTCCTTATGGCATTTTTCAAAATCATATCTTATTCTTGTTAACAACAGAACATTTTTTTATCATTCATCACATAACCACCTAATTAGCACCAGTTTAGTGAGCACTAATCAAGGCCTATTTTAAGCAAGTTGGTGACATGTTGTTTTTTTGTCTACTATATACATGATGTGGCCAAAGGATACAGTTTGTAATAGGCTTCACAAATAAAATCAGGAGTACTTGGAAAATTGGGGAAATCAATGTTGAAATTACTTTCAAGTCTGGAGTAGGACTTAAGAAGGGGTAAAGGGAAAATATAGAGATTTACTTCCTCTATAGACAATAGAGTCAGTCTTAGAGGAAAAGAAAATTATCGAAGTTTGCCATAATAAAGCCTGGTGGTTTGTTCAAATAGAATGAAAGTCACATTACAAGCTCAGTAGCATGATTTGAATGGGCTGTCCCCTTGTAGCCAGTGTGTGTTGATGGTGCTTTTTACCTGTTTAAACATTGTTCTCATCTTTGCAAGTCTATCAAACCACTATCCTGCCAAGTGATCCCTCTTCAAGAAAATGACTCCTTTTGACTGAGAATCTCAAGTGGACTAAGCTCCAGACATCCTTCCTTCACTTGTTCTCAGGCCTGGTCTATTCTAGGAAAATGCATGTGAAGTGATGACTTAACAAACATAATGTTAGACACTATTCTGCCTTCAGTGTGATCAGGATAGGTGTGTTTAAATTGTTTGCTGGCTGTGGTTAACTCTAGGATACGCCTAACATAACTAGTTTGACTCTTGGCAAGAGTAAAGGTAGGTAGGTAATTCTTATGTTTCAGATCAGTGTGGTATAGATTTCTTAGGTATATGTCCAGAAAGTGCTTTTCTGAACCTCTCTAACACAGCCAGTCAGGGACACATCCCCTTTTTGGGGTGAAATCCCGGTTCTATTGAAGTCAATAGGAGTTTTGTCATTGACTTCAATGGAGCCAGGATTTCACTCTTTTTCTCCTTCACTGCTCTTAGATTTCTCTCTTAACATTAACTCTGATCTATATCAAATATGAATTATTGACAGATTGGTTTTAATTTTTCTCACTTAAACAAGCGTATAAAAAGACATGGAATTCATCAGCTTTTCAATCCCGCAAGACTGTCTGTTGCTGAATAAAACTTCATTTAAGCAGAGGATGGTTAATTTAAATGAAGGTAGGATCTCCAACGCTGATGAGATTGGCTCTGCTTCCCTCTTGCTGAGGGAACCAAAGCAAGAAAGCGAACAAACAAAAACCCTGCTGACTTCTAAGGAAGTTGTCCCAAGCTTAAAAAATAAGGAATGAACCTACTACCTGTGCTAATACAACAGGGACTCACATGCTTATATTGCTTGTGACAGGAAAAATCTATGAAACTTTCTTCTTTATGCCTGCCTTTCTTATCCAGAGCTCAAACAAGTCCTTGTTTAACCTCTGATATTTTTCCTTGATGCTTTGTTGATGTTTTCACAGAAGTTATCTAGGGTCACAAAAATTGCCAGTCAGAGCCGTGTTGCTTCTTGACAACATAGGTGTTCATCCATTATGACTAGCTGATGAACTCTGGTAGTTTCACCTCATCAACATAATAGCAAAAATTCAGCATAGGGAGATTGGTCAATGGAGATTGGAAACAATGAAACGGTTGTACAGAGCCAAGCTTCTCACAGTGACTGTAAAGGAAGGGCATAAAAATGATAACGTTTATATCAATTAAAGATGCACTAGACATGATATCTAATGTGTAGAGTGACAGTAATTGACATCTTTCATTACCTGAGTTTCAAAAGTGTTGAAGAGGTCATGGCAACCAGTATGGAAGTAGAGGAAGAATCCAGAGCTGCACAAGAACTACTTAATTTTGGTCCTAGAGAATCCTGAGAAAAGAACATAGAGTGAGGAGGATGATGCAGGTGGTGGGGATAAAATCAACAATGAGACTTTAGCAGAGCTCTGTGTAATCGGGGCTCTATTTTGGAAAATCCTGTACTATTCAATGATATAGAGGAAGAGAAAGCTGGGAAAGCTGTTCTACTTTGAAGCCATTTCATCTTTTGAGAAATGCTTTTGTGGGGGTAGAAAAATTGAAATTGCTGATTGTGTGCATCTTCTCTTTAGGCAGTGCTGCAGAAAGATGAAAGAGAAAATAAATAATATAAAGAAACAAACTGTTGCCATGGATTTCACATCTTAAATTTTAAAGCATTAAGAACACACAATTTTAATTAGATATGGTCATTCATTACATTTTAATTGTTTTAATATATTGGTTTTAAAACTGTTTTGCAATTAATTGGACTTTGCAGTTTAATTGCACTGTTAGTTGAACTTTAAATAAACTCAACACTGAACATTAATATCTTCTGTGTATCCATGTCCAGCCATTATGGATTTCATATATCAAATGCATCAATAATGAAAGCACACAACTATTATTTAAATTAAATAATTAATAAGATTGTTGAGTGACACAGCAAACACAGCACTGAACATTTTTATCCCTGCCAGTCATTCATTGGTTCCCAGAACCTTAGCAAAATACATTTTTTTTTATATTTGATAATTTTGAATTCCTGCTCTAACAGGTACCTTGGGTAACCTAAATTCTTATGTACTATGGATTTTTTAAAGTCATGAGGATTTTCATGTTGAATATAGTATGTTGCTGAACCACTTTGCAGCTACTTGAGAACATACCACTGAGTTGTAACACAGACCCTTCCATTGAGTCCAGAGAAGAAAGGCCCCCAAGGTCACACATAGCTCTAATGCAGGGGTAAGTAACCTATGGCATGCGTGCCGAAGGCAGCACATGAGCTGATTTTCAGTGGCACTCACACTGCCCGGGTCCTGGCCACCGGTCCAGGGCCTCTGCATTTTAATTTAATTTTGAATTAAGCTTCTTAAACATTTTTTAAAACCTTATTTACTTTACATACAACAATAGTTTAGTTATATATTATAGACTTATAGGAAGAGACCTTTTAAAAATGTTAAAATGTATTACTGGCACACGAAATCTTAAATTAGAGTGAATAAATGAAGACTTGGCACACCACTTCTGAAAGGTTGCCAACCTCTGCTCTAATGCAACATAGGGTCAGAGAACAGTGGTGCTCCAGGACACAACTCTTTTTGCTGCAAGTTAGATCTCTTGAGATGAAATAGATATATGATATAAAGACAAAGCTAAGCAAACCCTGGTAAAAAAGATCAACAAACCTATTTAGATTGCAATGATAAAGGAGCTTGGCCATGACAAGCAAGAAGATGACATCTTTATAATGTACTGCAGCAAAGCAAAAGCTCATGCAACAAAGACACTTGGAACAAAGACAAAGAAACATCACTCAAAAGCATAATTGAATACACAAAAGGCATGCCCAGCATGGGAAGAAGATCAACAGAAACAAATATCAATAAAGCCCTTGGAAGAGTGAAAGACAGCAATTCAACACACATCTATTTTTAGAAAAGAGACCAAGACAAAGCTGTTTCAGAATATTCTCAACGGGCACATAATGAGAGTAAACTGACAACACAAAGTAAAATGGAAGATGGAGGAAAAGAGTGAGTGTATCAACACACATTTGGGCAAACCATCAAGGAGAGTGTGATTTATTGTTTAAATTGACTGAAAAATGTTCTCCAAGGGAGTCAATTTATATAATGTGAATTATATATTAGTATTAGTATTTATTTAGGAAATAGTATTACGTAAGGGGGGGGCCTGAGACACTAACCAGTGCAATAAAAGCCATTGTTAAAATAGCAAACACTATACTGTAATTTAAGAGGCACCTTCTTGAAATGTTAAACAAGGAAACAAACTGAGTGGGGTGAGCATTAAAAAGTATGAAGGGAAAAGGAGGAGAGGAATAAATAACTAAGGGGAAAACAATGGTCATAATATTTACATTTGCACAAGATCCAAGAGTCAGATTCTCAAATGGTGTAAACCATGGTAACTCTGTTCACTTCAGGCCACAAGGGTTTAAAATTTGGAATTAAGTGGCTAAGACAGACATCAAGTGGGAGGGAAATACATCACAGTCATGGCATAATTGCCCGATAACCTTTATGAGACAACACTGTGGTATCCTTAGTTTGCTGTGCAGATCCCCACCAAGAAAAGTCTCGAAGACTTCTGGGAGATAGCCAAGGCTGCACCATTAGTAGCTTTAAAAGGCAAAGTGCCAACTTAGTCATTCTACCACTTCATAGAGAGCTGAAGTAATGGGCACAGAGAGAGCATTGCAGGGTGATGGTTAATCCAAACCAGGAAAGGAATGTTTCTGCATTCTGAACAAGCAGAAATGTGCTGCTGAGAGCACTACTAAGCAGGAACTGCCATCATAAATCCTTAGTCACAGAGGCATGTGTTGCTGTTACAAGTTATGTATGCTATGATGTTATGGAATATATATGGGTTCAGCCTATGCACATTTCTTCCCTTGAAACAACATTTTTGTACTACATCCAGCTCATGCCTTTCAATGGAAAGATCATTTTGAAAGCAATGCACAGATTCATAATGTTTCTTAATTGCCTCTGAACAATAAACTGGACAAAAAGAAAAGACAACATCCTAATTACAACCATTACCTCTACCCAGCAGAAAGACAAGGTAGTTTTGATGCATCTAGCATTCCTTCAAAACAGAGACACAGGATATATCTATACTAGACTTTTTACTTTGAGGTAAATAACATGAGGTAGTTAACACATTTGTAAAGACTACTGTGGACACTTCCCAAATGTTTGTTCCAGAATATAAAGGTAAAGCATAAATGTTTGTATTCTGGAACAAATGGTTGGGGAGTGTCCACATTAGCCTTTACAAATGTGTTAGTTACCTTGTGTTAGCTGACAATCAATAAACTCAAGGTAAAGTCTATCCTAAGTCTAGACATACTCTAAACATGCAGAGATCATGGTGAAAGAGCTATTCATTGTCATCGCAGTACTGATGATAGTTTTAGAAATGATCATGCCATTGGGCATCATACTTTAACATGGGAGAGAAGACAGATCCTTAACAGATTCCACATAGAGAGACAAGGTGAGTGAGGTAATGTTTTTTATTGGACCAGCTTCTATTAGTGAGAGAGAGAAACTTTTGAGCCACACAGAGCTCTTCTTCAGGTGACCTCACCCACTTTGTCTCTTTAATATCCTGGGACCAACATGGCTACAACTATACTGCATACAGATTCCACGTAGAAAATCTTGCTCCTTGTTGAGACACATAAACACTGTATATTCCGAAGCTAAAGATTGGATTCACAGCATCAGTTTGGCTGCAGAGCAGAGCAACTTGTAACTTGTCAAAGTATGAGGGACACAAGAAGAAGCCTGCTGTAAAAGGGACAATTGCTGTGGGAAAAGGAAGCTTAAGGATCGTCCGCAGAGGCCAGCATCCTAGTGAAGTTCTTACAAAACAAGCAAAGTATGCAATGTTTTGGGTTTTTTAGGTGAGGCTAAGTTCTAATCTTTCATGCGTTGAAATGGATAGGTGCATAGGGCACATAAGCATCAGCTACACAATTAGTTCCTCATTAAGCATGACAAAACAAACTTGACATCAAAGCTGCTACATGGAAAAAAAGTTTGGATGGACTTTCCTTATTTCACAATAGTTTGCCCAAATTCTGGCAAGTCATTACACTACCATAAAATGTGTGCTGAAAAAACATTGAGCCAGGATACTCGACTTTGGGTCTGCAAAATGTTGTTAAGACACTAAAGCAGAAGAACAATTAGAGAAGTCTCTGTTCATAAGATGGATTACATTCCCAGGATAGTGCATATATTTTTAGAATAGTTTACCGATTACCAATGGCACAGAAAACACTGATGTATGCGAATGTAATAGTCCAGATCTTCAGCTGATGTAAAGCGGCATTACTCCATTAGAGTCAATGGGGCTTTGCTGATTTACACCAGCTTTGGATCCTGCACCAATATACTTTTCATTGTCTATCCTGGCTTATTTGAGGCAGATAAGCATGGCATTTAATCACCAAAGTATGAGGCTTTTTTCTTAATAAAAATGTGTTACACACAATCTATATAAAAACCTAGGTAAATTATGTGTAAAGCTATACATATATGAAGAATGCTAAGTTGTATGGAGAACCTGCTTTGTAGTTCACAGTTATCTGTATAGATTCATAGATTCCACAGCCAGAAGGGACCATTGTGACAATCTAGTTCAGTAGTTCTCAAACTTTTGTACTGATGACCCCTTGCACACAGCAAGCCTCTGAGTGCAACCCCCTTTATACATTAAAAACACTTTTATATATTTAACACCATTATAAATGCTGGCTGCAAAGTGGTGTTTGGGGTGGAGGCAGACAGCTCGCGACCCCCCCATGTAATAACCTTGCAACCCCCTGAGGGGTCCCAACCCCCAGTTTGAGAACCCCTGATCTAGTCTGACCTCCTGGGTAACATGGGCTAAAGAACTTCCCCAAAATAGTTCCTAGATCATATCTGTTAGACAAACATCAAATCTTGATTTAAAAATTGTCAGTGATGGAGCATCCACCACGAGTTGACCTTTGGTAAGTTGTTCCAATGGTTCATTACTCTCACTGTTAAAAATGTATATCTTCTTTCCAGGCTGAATTTGTCTAGCTTTAGCTTCCAACCATTGGATTGTGTTGTACCTTTCTCTGCTAGATTGAAGAGCCCATTATTATATATTTGTTCCCTATGTAGATACTTATAGACCTTATAGTTACTCCTTACTTTTCCTTCTGTTAAGCTAAACAGACTGATCTCCTTATATCTATTACTATAAGGCATGTTTTTCTAATATTTTAATCATTCTCATGGGTCTTCTTGATTCAGAGAAGACTCATGAGAATTTATCAACATCCTTCTTGAATTGTGAGCACCAGAACTGGACACAGTATTCCAGCAGTGTTTGCACCAGTGCCAAAGATAGAGGTAAAATAACCTCTGTTTCTACTCAAGATTCCCCTATTGATGCATCCCAGGATCACATAAGCTTTTTTGGCCATAGCATCATATTGGTAGCTCATGTTCTGCTGATAATCTACCATGACACCCAAATCTTTTTCAGAGCACTGTTTCTCAGGATAGAGTCCCCCTGCCTGTAAGTATGGCCTATATTCTTCAATCCCAGATATATCCATTTACATGTAGCCTCATTAAAATACATATTGTTTGCTTGCACCCAATCTACCAAGTGATGTACTCTGAATCAGTGACCTGTCCTCTTCATTATTTATCACTGACCAAATTTTTGTGTTATTGGCAAACTTTATCAGCTTGAGTTTATGTTTTCTTCCACATCATTGATAAAAATGTTAAATACTACAAGGCCAAGAACCAGTTCCTGCAGGACCCCACTGGAAATACATCTGCTCGATGCAGATTCCCTGGTTACAATGACATTTTGAGACCTATCTGTTGGCCAGTTTTAAATCAATTTTTTGTGTACCATATTAATGTTATATTGTTCTAGTTTTTTAATCAAAATATTGTTTGGTACCGTGTCAAATGCCTTGAAGTTGAAGTATATTATGTCAACACTATTACCTTTATCAACCAAACTTGTAATCTCATTAATAAAGATATCAAGTTAGTTTCACAGGATCTATTTTCCATAGACCCATGTTGTTTTGCATTAATTACATTAATCTCCTTTATTTCTTCATTAATTGAATCTTATATCAACCACTCCATCATCGTGCCTGGGATCTATGTCTGGTTGGCAGGCCTATAATTTACCTGGTCATCCCATTTACTTTTGTAAAAAAATTGCATGACATTAACTTTCTTCCATTCTTCTGGAACTCCCCCAGTGCTCCAAGACGTATTGAAATTCAACTTTAATGTTCCAACAAGTTCCTCAGCCAGCTCTTTTAAAATGCTTGGATGGAAGTTCTCTGGACTGGCTGATTTTAAAAGGTCTAACTTTAGTAGTCTCTGTTTAACATCCTTCAGAGATACTAGTGGACTGGAAAAAGTGTTCTCATCACCATATGATGAGTCTATATCATCTGTTTTTCACCAAAATACAGAATAGAAATATTTATTGAACACTTCTGACTTTTCTGTGTTATTAATGATTATTCTACCATTTCCATCTAGAAATGGGCCAACACCTTTGTCAAGATTCTTTTTGTTCCCAATATATTTAAAAAACTCCTTCTTAGTATTACTATGTTAGTGTGAAAGTTCTCTTAGCTACAAATCCAGTTCTCTTTAGCGTGTTCATGTTGTACTCTTACAGTAGAATACCAGGATTATTTTAAAAAGCAACAAAGAGCCCTGTGGCACCTTATAGACTAACAGATGTATTGGAGCATAAGCTTTTGTGGGTAAATACCCACTTCATGAGAACCATGTAATGGAAATTTCCAGATCAATCGCCTCTAAAACACCAGCATGAGTAGCTCAGCACACTGCAAGGAGAAGTAAACAGATTCTAAAGAGTGCACAGATCATTTCAGGCTTCAGTAAAAATACACACTGACATGAGTCAGAGCAAATATACTCTAAACCCTGTCAGGAAAACACGTGAACACTCTACACATGTATTCAGGAACAGAAAGTCTTGGAGAATTATATTGGAGTAGTTCAAATACAACTGACTATAGTGTGTCAGTGACCAGAAAACAACAAAAGGAAATCATGAAGACTAAGTTAACAAGTGAGCCTTAACAGATCATTGCATATGTGCATATGGGCAGTTCCCTCTTTTAATTACATTTAGTAAAAGAAGAGTGTGATGGTGCACCCCCTAAGGCTTTATGGAAATATGCTTATGAATGTATCTATGATATAACTGGAATATGTTTTGTGCTACATATGCCATGTAACATATCTGTGCAAAGGTTATGATCTACTGAATCTATTCATCCTATTTGTATGCATGTATCATTTTTGTATTCAAAGTTATGAGTATTGGCTGTGTACTTGATTTTTAAGTAGCCTTAGTAAAGCATTTGGTCAGCTTCTTGAGAAAGGAATGTGCAAATTAAGTGCCCAATCAAGAAACACTTAAAGAACAATGGATCTTGGAAGGCTCCAATCCACATAAGAAGTCTTCCTGGAGACATTCAAGATAGCATGTGAGCAATGGCTGTTGCCTGTAAAAATTGAGTCATGTGTGGACATATGACTTGCCCATGTAACTCCAAAACTCCATCCTGGAGATGGACTTTGCATAGGAGAGAGGAGGCAGTCTCAACCCACAAGAGAAAGTCCATTTAAGTCCGTGAAGACCCCTCCATTTTGTCTTTAGCCGGCTCAAGAGAGAGCCTCTCCACCCCCAAAGGATACCCAAAGAAAACTGGAACAAAGGACAGTAACTCTGGGAGAGAGGGTGTGAGGGGTGAGTGAGTGCTGAACCCAGACTAGAAGGAGACTAGTCTGTAAAAGGAAGCTTACTGAAACACCTCTGAGGGTAAGGTTTTATCCATATTCAGTTTTCTTACTGTATTAGACATAGAGTTGCTTGTTTTATTTTATTTTGCTTGGTAATTCACTTTATTCTGTCTGTTACTACTTGGAACCACTTAAATTCTACTTTCTGTATTTAATAAAATCACTTTTTACTTACTATTTAACCCAGAGTATGCATTAATACCTGGGGGAGCAAACAACTGTGCATATCTTTCTATCAGTGTTATAGAGGGTGAACAATTTATGAGTTTACCCTGTATAAGCTTTATACAGGGTAAAATGGATTTATTTGGGGTTTAGACCCCATTGGGAGTTGGGCATCTGAGTGTTGAAGACAGGAACACTTCTCAAGCTGCCTTCAGTTAAGCTTGCAGCTTGTGGAACGTGGTTCAGACCTTGGTCTGTGTTCATGGCTGGCAAGTGTGTCTGGCACACACAGGGCTCTGGAGTCCCAAGCTGGCAGGGAAAGCAGGGGCAGAAGTAGTCTTGGCACATCAGTTGGCAGCCCCAAGGGGGTTTCTGTGATCCAAACTGTCACAAAGAGGAACATTTATTTCCAGAAAGACCTGCTCTCTTTTTTTCTGCTAATTGTATAATAGCACTTTTCCACTTCTATTTCTTGCTCCCTTCTCCACTGTCCAGTATTCATTCTTGTTCTCAACAAACTGTGCTGTCTTACAAGTGGTAAGACGCAGATGTCTGAGTATTTTGTTCCAGGGGGATGGCTGAGTTTTGGATTGTCTTCTTGGCCCACCACCAGTGTCTGTTTTGTACCTTCTGCATTTTTGATGACATATTAGCCAGTTGAGGACTTCATAGGTGTTTGCTCCATTGACAATGGAATAGCTTAATGATCAGGTTGATAATGAGCAGGCTAAGTATCCTTGTCAACCTGGAGACATGTTAAGACTTACGTAGAATTATCATACACAAGTTTGAAATTTAAAAAAAAGCATTCCTGCTTATGAATTCCAGGAAAAAAGTAAGACGTATTTATAAAGGGAGTTATTTAACTTTTATAAAATTGTTGATTTTCCATACAAATGCATGGGCATCTGATTAAAGGCTGATTTCATCTCAGTTATAATTGGACTTTAAACAAAATGCCTACTATTGTATGCAGGAGTCTGTCTGTTATCCCCAAAATATGTACTCTAGGTGCCTGAATTTAAAATAATGGTATTGCTGTATTTTAGGTCAAAACAGTTACATTCTGAAAGAAAGATAAATTAAATGCAGCATCATTAAGGGATGTTCTATCTCATATTAGAAATTATAGTATAAACATCTAACAATTAAAAGGGCCTATCTAGACTATTGAGACTCTCCCAGGACTTACTGATCTCTGTAGGGAAGAGGTCTTTTTAATTAGTTTAGTACTGTATTTATTCAGTGGTTCTCCTAAAAGAACTACTATCTTTGCCCATTATTTATTAGTCTTTAATTAAACAGGATAGTATAACTCTAATCAGTTGTAAATGTTAGAATTAGATATTGCACTTAAATATTCACTGCTTGGAGCAACCCCAGAGGTTCACCAGGCCTCAAACAGAGGCCTCCACCACTATTGTGGGTACTAAATAAAGGTTTGTTTAAGTACCTAAGAAATATTTTCCCCACTATAGGTGCTGGAACTAGGGGTGCTGCTGTACTCCCTGGCTTGAAATGGTTGCCATTATATACAGGGTTTACAGTTTGGTTCAATGGCTGTCAGCACCCCCACTATACAAATTGTTCCAGCACCCCTGTACCCCAACCAAAAGTTCCTGGGTCTCCAGAGAATGTTTCAGCAAAATTGAGACTCCTGAAACCATGTAGATCCAGAGTCTCTCATCCCACAGAAAAGTGCACTCCTTTCCCTGGTAGCTAAAGCCCAAATAATTATTTGAATGGCTCAGGCCCCGATCCACAACGACACATAAGCATTACAATGCTCAGCTCTTGCCCAGCAACACATGGGGGGCAGAAGCAGGGGCAAGGGATAGGCACCTAAGAATGGGATCCACGAAAACAAGCACAGTAGATGTGGAACTGTTTAAGCTAGCCAATAGCAAACACCAAGGAGAGGGGTGTGTCTCAAGTCCCACACTTTCACAGAGCATCCAAGTCTGGGCTGCAGGAAGGCACTTATCTCTGCTTGTGATACACAATCATGAATCCTCTCCTGGAGTCAGGCACCCAAGCTGTTTCCTACCAGAACAGCAGCAGTGCATGACTAGCTCTACACAAAAGAGTAGCCGTTTGGATAACTCACCCAGGATGTGTGAGATCCAGGTTCCATTTTCCCCTCTGCCTTTATGTCTGGTGTTAGAAGCGCTCAGAGCACACCTACTGGATCAATCCCTGTGGGCAAGATAGGCACAGAAATGCCTATTTTCTCCTGGTTTGAGGATTGTGTTGAGGCTTAGGCATGAGAAAGGCATCCTGGTATTTGCCTGAGGCAGCAGTGCACATGCCTAGAGGCAGAAACTTAGGTGCCTAGGGGACTTTTACATCAAAAAATTAAGTGCCAAGTGAGTTTAGGCACCTACAGGGTTAGGTGACAGCTGAGTGGCAGCTTTGCAGATTGCAGTGGTGCCTAAATCTGGGCTTCAGGCTTCTTATTCGCTTTGGGGACCTGGGCCTTCCTTCCTTATCAAAGTTGATCTGTCAGCCACCACTTTCAGGACAGCTTGTCTAATCCCTTAAGTACTTTCCTGAACTTAGGAGACTTGTTATCCTTTCCTCCCCTAGCTGAGACTTGGTACATACACCCTATCATTCTACTATAGAAACAGGGAACACGGCAGGAATGTATGCACCAGCTTTATAAAAAGTGAATGGGGTGCCAAGAAATTCTCTAAAAATATACAGTGGGCAAAACAGCTGTCCATGCTGATAATGAAGTGGCACTGAGGTCAGTGCTGGAACAAAGAGGAGGTGGCTCACATGTACACTGTTCAGGGATTGTCTAAGGACAGTACAAGCTGCTTTAATTTTCATCCCTCTTCAGTGGTCCCTGAATGCTGTTCAGGGGTGCAGAATTGATAGGCCACAAGATCACCATGCCTGCTCCTGATGTACACTATCGCTCTTCTGGCCTAGCTAGCCTCTGTTCGACCCCCAAAAGTCCATGGTTAGTAAGGGTTCCTATAGAGGGAGTGCAGAGCTGATGAAGGTATCTGCACAGAGGACATTCAGAGAGGGAAGCGGGGGAGGACTCCACAAAAGGCATAGGGCTTATGTGGGTGTAGTTAGGATGATGCAGTATCCCTGTAGACACTGCATTACTTACATCTATTGGCTGTCATTCTTGTCAATTTCATGGCTTTGCTGGTCTCCTCTCCAGGCTGGGCTTCCACCCAGGCTCCAGGCTCAGGTTGCTGCCCCAGCTCCTCACCCCCTTGTGGGGAGTCCTGTTGCTCACCGAGGTCCCAGCTCCCCACTCTCCAATGGGAGTACAACAACTGACAGGGCTCTGGACATGAATATCGCCACCAGGAGCCTGGCTGCCCCCCTAGGGTCTCAGCACCCCACTCGCTGGACTCTGGGCGTAGATCTCCCCACCAGGAGCCTGGCTGCCCACTGTGGGCTCACCATTCCTCACTGGGAGCATGGCTGCTGTGCTCCTGGTGGAGAGTGAGGAGCCAAGGAGCACAGTGTGGCTGCTCCATTCCCACTGGGGAGCAGGGAGTTGGGGTGGGGGGCATCTGGGCTCCCAGCAGAGAGCAGGAAGCCAGGATATCGGTGGGGAGCTGTGTGCAGAGCTGAGAACCCCCCTCCCACCGCACACACTGCCCCTCTTAAGTTGGTGGAAGCACTCCTGCTGAGGATGCGCACCACCAACAGTAGCAGGCCAGTGTAGGCATGCCCTAAAACAGGAAAAGATTAATAGTCTGATTTTCAGAGGTGCTGAGCATCTGTAGCTCCCATGAATAACATGCTCCAGAGGTCACACAGAAACTGCCATAAGTTGAAATGTTTTTTTAGAGCTTGTCTAGGTGTCATCTGATTCCTCTACAACCCCTCAATTTTGTGAAATTTGCTTATTGAAGTTTCATAAATGTAATGTGACCACACACAAAACCGGGGCACTTTTGTGACAAGAAATTTTTTAGGGTTGCGAACCAGTCAGAGAAAAGACACAAGTACACTTTTGTTGTTAAGTGTTTGTTGGCATTGCTACTGGAAGTTTGTAATTCAGCAGCGATATGTGCATATTACTTGGAGTGGAGGATCGTTTCATGTAGTGTTGTGAGGGAGTTTGTCATGGAATGCTGAATAAGCATTACTATTATTCATGTTCAGCTAAAGAACAGCTTTGATAGTGAAATGAGATGCCCTTATATGCTGTGTTACGCAGGATATAATGAAATCTCCATATGGCCTTTAAACATACAGTGGTGTGTTCACACTCAAAACTTTTTTTTGCTTTTTAGAGATATCAGTTCTCATGAAGACATCACATTTATTCTTTCTAGTTTTGTTGTTTCACTTAATCTGAAATACAAATCATTCAGCCTGTAATTATAAAGTTCTTCTTTGTGTATAACAGTAATTTGCTACTGCTTTTAGTTTCTGATATGGGCAAGGATTTCTTTTTAGATAATTGCAATAACAGAAAATGTTTAATAAATTAGCCTATTGAAGTAAAATGAAAGATTCCTATTTGACTTCTGTGAGCTTTCATCAGTCCCAGGAAGTTGATAGCATGGTTCTGAAACATAGTGTAAGGTGTGGGAACAGATTTACTACAATGCTTAGTAGTAATTGTCTTTGAAAACTGTTTCAGACAACATTTTGGACATGGTCTAATTATACCAGGATCTAAGCAACTCACTTCAAGTGGGTAATCTGCACTAGAAATTACAGTGTTTTGTCACAGCGATGATGTAAAACATAAATTCTCTGCTCTTTTCATTCTTTCTTCCAGGTAACTGAATGGGTTTCAGACACTGAGGAGAAGCATTTAACTATTTTCAGATCAAATAGTCACTTCCTGGACTTTCAAAGTATTTGATCACGTTTGGGAGTTCTATACATTCTGGCAAGATCTTGAGATCAGACTGGATTTGACTAAAGCTTTTAACCTCATACTAGAAGAATAAAAAATGCCTCTCTCTTTGCCAATCATACTTGTAGTTCCTAGCAAGGATTTGACTAAGTGTGACAACATGATAACAAGTACATTGGAAATGTTGGCAACCCAGGTTCCCCTGGCTTGCTGTCTTCCTGAGGGATGTCTCTAATAGAATACATGTTATGTCTAGGGTGGCTATTTTTTCTAGTGACTTTGGATCATTTTCCTTGATGGTTTCCTTGAAAATCTAGCCAATATTTTTTTTCCAGGTGTAGGCACTATACCTAGCAGATCTCATATTTATGGTAAGATATGTCAAAAGGAGGCAGTTAGGAGTTAAAATGCTCTTTGTGATCTTTATATAATTCAGGAAAGTTCCATGTTGTTCATTAGAGTTGGATTTAATCTCCTTTGGAACCCAGATGCTTGAGCGTGAGCTTTACTTAATTACAAGCAAATATATAACGTCTCTAGCAAATCAATCAACCAATGATAGTTCGGTTGTGTCAGTCAAGAATATCTGCATTTATTTATTTAATTTAAAAAACCCACTTGCAGTCATTAGGAACCTTCAAATTACGTAACTGGCAATCTACCATATGTGACCATATGATCTTATTTTTGTTTCCCTCACTTTTCTCTCCTTTTGTTATACTCATGTCTTGTATTGGTTTAAAAAGTGAACTTTGTGGCACAGAACATGTGAGGTGAGAGGAATTTCCTTACACCCTCCCATGCCCCACTGAAGGACAATCTGCATAGCAATGGGTTTCTAAGTCATTAGTATGAATTAGTGAGGAGGTCTTATTTTATATGAAACTGTTGAGCCAGGAAATTGATCCTGGAGATCCCCTAGCACCTTGTGGCCCTGTATTGTGTGTGTTGATAATAGCTATTGTAACTCCTTTATGGCTGCTAAAAAGAACAGATCTTTTAAAGTGATATACTTAAACACCTGGCAACAAATTGAGATCAGATCAGTAAAATTCAATTGGAGGCACTTTCTGTATTCACTGATTTATGGACAGCTTTTAACAGCGTTTTGTAGTTTTCAGGCACATTACATGACATCCCATTTAACCAAGCAGGCAAACTATAAATATGGCAAAAACCAGATTAACTGGTATATGAAAAAATATACCCAAATGTTTCCTGCTTAAGTAAATGTCCCATTTGTATGCATCCCAAATAAGATGGTCATACTGTTGTGTTATAGCAATAACCAAGATTTATGCACAATGCTTTAATTGTATCTCTCTTTCTAGAGAACCCACAAAGCATTTTGTTGAGAGCTATGGTCCATCTCTTTATTCTGAGTTCTTCTGAAACCCTAAAGACAAGATCTACAAGCTTTTAGCCGAGCTGTTGTCTCTCTTGAAGCTGAGAGAAAATGATTATTCTAGAAGTTATTAGAATTAGTTTCTAATCAGTTTTTGTGCTATAGTAGAATTCAGTCATTTGCGATTTGTATGAATGGGATGTTTCATTAAGCATGATAATATGCTGGAAAAAATTAGAATAAGTTATTTCATATACCACATTGTCTGTTTATTGGCAAACTTCTAGCTTCCTTAGTCAGCTAAATGAGATGTGTTGTTGTGTGGCTGAAAACTAGGAAGAGCTGTTAACAGCTGCCAAAAAACCTGTGAACTCAGAAATTGCCTTCATCTGAGTTTAATTGATTGGATTTTGAATGCTTCTGCTTGATGACTGTGTGCATATACTGAAAGATTCTTTTTCATTTTAATAGCCATAATGAAGGAGTCACAACAACTATTCCATGAGACAAAATTATGGTTCTTGAAGCTCTAGAGATCTCATATCTTGGTTGCTTAATATACAAAGTATCCCCAAGCTGGGAAGCTAAGCCTAATGAAGGCCGATATGGTGGAATGACATAATTGAAACCTTGGGTAAACCACATTTGAGAAGAGATGGCTGGTCAGATTTGAGGTTGATCTTTTCCAAAGTTTGCAGAGTCCCAGACAAACTAATCTTATTAATTAAAAAAAATTCATATGCACTTTCTCCATAGACCTGTTTTTATTTCTTTTTCCATAGAAACTAGAATTTTTTGTTATGAATGAATTCCTATATTGATGATCTCTTATCCCCTTTTAGTGGATATACCATGTTTTTCCTTATTTGCAAAGTACGACCTTTATTATTAACTTTCAAGGCCAGGTTTTCAAAGTTCATATATAACTGCATATCTAATTTGTCTCTTCAATTTCTGTGCTTGTGCTTGGAGTTGCTGCAATTATACATAAAATAGGTGAATACACTTGTCTGTATGTTTTTCCGATAATTTGACCCACAAATTTAATTTGTGTCTCCTCATCTCCTAAAGCAAGGGATATCTACTGATCTTAATATAATGGACCTGATTATGGGCTCATTTACACCACAGTAAATCAGGAGTAATTCCATTGAGGTCTATGAAGTTACATTATTATAAAATTGATGTCAGCTCAGGATCCTACCGTCTCAATGTTAATGAAGCCACATTCCAAATATGGACAAAAAAGTTTCTTCACCTGGCCTACATTCAATTTAATTTCTCATTTCATTTTTTGCCTCTCTTCTGTGCAGTATCTGTTCTGTGGATAAAAACTCTCATATCTAGGGCCCTACCAAATTCAAGGTTCATTTTGATCAATTTCATAGTCACAGGATTTTAAAAATCATAAATTTCATGATTTCAGCTACTTAAATATAAAATTTGATGGTGCTGAAACTGTAGGGGTCCTGACTCAAAAAGCAGTTGTGGGAGGGGGGCATCACAAGATTATTGTAGGGAGGTGTTGCAGTATTGCTGCCCTTACTTCTGCTCTGCTGCTGGCAGCAGCGCTGTCTTCAGAGCTGGGCAGCTGACAGGGCCGGCTCTAACCATTTCGCCGCCCTAAGCATGGTGGCACGCCACAGGGGGCGCTCTGCCGCTCGCTGGTCCCGCGGCTCCGAAGGACCTCCTGCAGGCGTCCCTGCGGAGGGTCCGCTGGTCCTGTGGCTCTGGTGGATGGCGGATGCTCCACCGGAGCCACAGGACCAGCGGACTGTTCGCAGGCATGCCTGAGGGAGGTCACCGGAGCCACCTGCCGCCCTCCCGGCAACTGGCAAAGCGCCCCCCACGGCGTGCCGCCCCAAGCACTCGCTTGGCGCGCTGGGGCCTGGAGCCTGCCCTGGCAGCTGGAGAGTGGTGGCTGCTGGCTGGGATCCCAGCTCTAAAGGCAGAGCCACCGCCAGCAGCAGCACAGAAGTAAGGATGGCCTGGTATGGTATTGCCTCCCTTACTTCTATGCTGCTGCCTGCAAAGCTGGGCCCTCAGCCAGCAGCCGCCACTCTCCAGCCATCCAGCTCTGAAGGCAGCAATGCAGAAGTAAGGGTGGCATGGTATGGTATTGCCACTCTTACTTCTGAATAGCTACCGACGGGACGCTGCCTTCAGAGCTGAGTGCCCAGCCAACAGCCACCACTCTGCAGCTGCCAGCTGTGAAGGCAGCACAGAAGTAAGGGTGGCAATACTGTGACCTCCCTAAAATAACCTTGCAGCCCCCTTACAACTCCTTTTTGGGTCAGGACCCCCAGTTTGATAAATGCTGTTCTCCCTTGTGAAATCTGAACAGCATAGGGCAAAAGCACACAAAAGACCAGATTTCACAGGAGGAGATCAGATTTCACAGTCCGCGATGCATTTTTCATGGCCGTGAATTTGGTAGGGCCCTGCTTATATCCCTTGTAACTTTTATCTCACAACCTTTATTAACCCTTTTTCAAGCTTTACGAATTCTGATCAAACTCTTGGTTGCAAACTATTTTTCTCTTTCTTCCACTCTTCATTAACTGATCATGTGTTTTATATGTTTGTTGGTTATTCATAATTCAGCAATGAACAGTTTCTGTGGACAACTTGGAGCCCATAAATTTTCAGAAAACTGTTCATAGCACTCCTCTGAGTATATGATATCTGTAATTTAGGATTCAGTCCCTTAAATTGCTAATGTTTTCTTTTCCCTGATTGGATGGCCTAATCTTTATAAAGAGGAGCAGCACTTGAAGTAATGAGGCATAGGGTGCTGAATCTCTTACAGAGAGAGCGGGAGGAATTTTAGAGAAAGCAAAACAAAGGAAATAAAGAGGCCTAGATAATTTTTGGACTTAAAATATTTGCCTTTTCTCTCTTGCTTAAGAAAGGACATTATATGTGGTTATAAAACTTAACCTTAGGTTGTAAATGAGCTCATCTACCAGCCATGGTTTCGTCAACTTGCTTCTACATAGGAACTTTCTACAACGAATGCTTCATAAACTGAAGCTCTTGTTTTGGGTAAAGTCCTCTTGCCTTTCCTCCAGTCCCTCCCATACGGCTTACTTTGCCATTACTCTCCTCTGGCAGAGTTTATTTTTGCTACTAAGACTAGAAATCTTGCCTCCATCCTTGCCTGTAACCTTTCTTCCATCTCTCACATCTCCTTTAGTTTCAAGTTATCCTGGTGGCACGAGGGGCGGCTCCAGGCCCCAGCACGCCAAGCGCATGCTTGGGGCGGCAAGCTGCTGGGGGCTCTCTGCCGGCGCCGCAAGAGCGGCAGGCAGGCTGGCTCCGGCGGTTTGCCTGCAGAGGGTCCTCTGGTCCCGCGGCTTCGGTGGACCTCCTGCAGGCAAACCGCCAGAGGCAGCCTGCCTGCCGTGCTTGGGACAGCAAAATCCCTAGAGCCGCCCTTGGGTGGCACTGTGCATTCTTTCTCTCAGGTTCTTAGCTGGTGATTCTTGCTCACATGTTCAGGGTCTAACCGATCACCCTATGTAGGGCTGGGAAGGAATTTTCTCCCAGGTCAGATTGGCAGTGGCCTGGGGTGGGGGTGGGATATTACCTTCCACTGCAGTCTGGGACATGGGGTCACTTGTCCAGATTATCTCCGTATATCTCACTTAATTACCTGCCATTACAGGAGCCTCAGGCACTGATGCACCTCAGTCCCTCCTATTCTTTGTCTGCAGCACATAACAGCATAATCTCCTTTGGTCATAATAGCTTAATACATTGCTCTAATGTCAGTTGTGGGTTTCGTGTGCAGGTGCTAAATGGAATTTGTTGCCTTGTGATGTACAGGATGTCAGACTAGACTAGATGAACGGGTTCTGGCCTTAAACTCTATGATTCTATGATTTTTTGACAGATGTGAAAAAATGAATCATTATCTTGAAATCCTTGTTCACATGTTCATCATTTCCACCTCTTATGGCCTTCTTAGCACACAACTCTGTAAAGGCCGTAGGATATAGAATGCTGTGAGTAGGTTAGTAAATTACATCAGAAAGCAAGACCTTATCATTCCCATCCTGTCCCATTCACCTGCTGCCCATTTATCTCTACATACAGTGTAAAATTATTCTCTGATTATCAAAAAACTCCATGGACCTGTGCCATCATAACTCTCTACTCTGCTTCCCTCAATGGTTTTTCAGTCTCCCCTTTTTACCTTTCCAGTCCCATTAACAAGTCATTTTTCCACTCGTACTACAATACCTCCTCAATCTAGAATTTTCTGCTGCCTGCCTCCAAGCCACTGAATCCCTCCCTCCCTTTACATCTCCCTTTAAAACTTTTTTTTTCTCGTTAGCATTTGAACTGACTTTCTGCACAGTAGTTTGGGATTTCCTGAATGATGTTATATACAAATAAATTGTACACTAGAATCTGAACTTCTTCATGGGACCCCATCTGAACTCAAGTCAAGACCATTTATTTTGCAGAAAAAATATCATTCTGCCCTCTACTCATCAGTTCAGGTAGCCATCTGAAGCCAAATACTCTCTAGCTGTAAATTCCTTTTGTGGTTTTGCTCTCAGATCCATTGTGGCTCAGACAGGGATGATTTAGCCATCACTAAGCATCTCTTCCTATTGCTGCTGAAGCGATAAAAAAGTAATTCATTGCCACCCACGTTCAATTCAATGATAACAAAAAATTTTCAAAGACCTGTGCAATTAATTTAAACGTTTCCATTTAGTTCCCGCCCCCACCAGAAGCTAATTACATCAGATGACTTTCCTTCATTTCTGGATCTGCCCCTTTTGCCGCTCACAGACTGCAGTGATGATTCTGCAATATGCAGAGAAGAGAAATGCTATACTGTATGCAGCAGTTAGGGGCGGCTCCAGACACCAGCGCATCAAGCATGTGCCTGGGGCAGCAAGCCGTGGCGGGTGGCCTGCTGGTGGGTGGGTTTCAGTGGAGTTTCTGCGGGAGGTCTGCCGGTCCCGCAGCTTCAGCGGCAATTTGGCGGCAGGGACACCAATGGTGCAGCACCGGCAGACCTCCCGTAGGCACATCGCCAAATCCGCGTTGCTAGCGGACCTCCCGCAGGCGCGCACCACCGAAAGCCGCCTGCCTGCCATGCTTGTGGAGGCAAAAAACATAGAGCTGCCCCTGGCAGCGATTTCTATTAGAAGTTCAGTATTTGGTACGTTACCACACAGTGCTATCTGAGATTCCCATTGTCTTTTTGTGTCATTAGGAGATGTGGTACCAATATAATAATGACTGGCGGAGGTTGACTTTTAACTGGCTTCTAATGTATATAGTCTTTTTGACAGTGATCTGTTTAGCAGCCAATCTGGATTTAACTGAACTGCAGAAATTATAGTTAGTTCCTCTAGATGTCATTAGGAGACTGATTACAAAGTCAAAAGGCATCTATGTCCCTGGCTTCTGATTTCCAGTGTGAATACTGACAGAATAAGCATAATTTTAATTTAAGCATGGATTATAATTTATCCAACTATGTCTGGGTGCTCTTGATAAGTAAGTAAAATCCATTCATTCATGTCTGAATGTTGGTGACATCATAGCAGAATTTTCATAAGCCTTCTCAATCCACTGCTATCTTCGAGCTCTCAGCAGCTGACCTCCCAGGGGTCTGCTGCACACCATCTATCCATCTTCTCACATGTTGTCCCCTACTCAGATGACTTGCCACCATTCCTTCCATGATAATTTTCCTGAGGTTACTTCCATTTCTACGCTTGATGTGATGAAAGTACATAAGGTTGCACCTGTTGATTTCCTTCAGCTGGGTCTGCTTCTCCCCAGTAATGTTTCTAACAGAAGCATTAATCTTCTCCACTCAGGGGACACACAAGAGTCTTTGCTTGCACTCCCTCTCGAACGCTTCAATTTTCTTCTGAATTTTCAAAATTCACTTCCCACAATTCACATCCATAGGTTGCTGTGGGGAAAAAAATCAAGCTTTTCACTAGTTGAGCATGCATACATTTTGAGATGCCATGATTTTTCCAAACTTTTATAAGGGAGGCCATGGCTGAGTGAGTCATTACTAGTCTTCTTCTGATTTTTTTGAAACAGCCTCCTTATTTGGATATGGATGATCCCAGGTGTCATAAACAGATAAGTAAGAGATAATAGAACAGAAGTACTTCATATCTCTTTTGCCTGTAAAGGGTTAACAAAATCAGTGAGCCTGGCTGTCACCTGACCAGAGGACCAATCAGGGGACAGGATACTTTCAAATCTTGAGGGAGGGAAGTTTTTGTGTGTGCTCTTAGATTTTGGTTGTTGTTCACTCTGGGGGCTCAGAGGGACCAGATGTGCAACCAGGTTTCTCTCCAATCTCTCCGATACAGGCTCTTATAAGTTCAGAATAGTGAGTACTAGGTAGATAAAGCGAGTTGGGCTTATGGTTGTTTTCTTTATTTGCAAATGTGTATTTGGCTGGTAGAAGTTCAAATTTGTATTTTGCTGAAAGGATTTTAATTTGTACTTGTATACTTAGGCTGGGAGGGTATTCCTAGTGTCTATAGCTGAAAGACCCTGTAACATATTCCATCTTAAATTTACAAAGATATTTTTTACTGTTTTTTCTTTCTTTAATTAAAAGCTTTTCTTGCTTAAGAACCTGATTGTTTTTTTATTCTGGTGAGACCCCAGGGGACTGGGTCTGGATTCACCAGGGAATTAGTGGGGAGAAAGGAGGGACGGGGGAGAGAAAGGTTAATTTTCTCTCTGTGTTAGGATTACTTTCTCTCTCAGGGAGAGTCTGGGAGGGGAAGAGAAAAGGAGGGGGGAAGGTGCGTTTTCCTCTCTGTTTAAGATTCAAGGAGTTTGAATCACAGTGCTCTTCCAGGGTAACCCAGGGAGGGGAAGCCTGGGAGAGGCAACGGTGAGGGAAAGGGTTTACTTTCCTTGTGTCAAGATCCAGAGGGACTGGGTCTTGGGGGTCCCCGGGCAAGGTTTTGAGGGGACCAGAATGTACCAGGCACTGGAATTCCTGGTTGGTGGCAGCGCTACAAGTACTAAGCTGGTGATTAAGCTTAGAGGAATTCATGCTGGTACCCCATCTTTTGGACGCTAAGGTTCAGAGTGGGGAATTATACCATGACACCAAGTAATTGAACTATCTACTGCATCTACAGCTTGACCATTGATTGTGATGTCTGCTTGCATCTTGTTTTTGTTGATTATGTCAACATACATGCATTTTGTTTCCACCACAATCAGGGACAGTCCATATCCCTCACTTTCTGTTTTCACAGACTCCAACATTATTTAATTGCATCAGTGGTAGCAGCAAAGAGCATTGTGCCATCTGCACAATTGAAGTCAGTTATGAGATGTGGACCAATGGAAATCCCATTACCATCCACTTTTTCAAAACCTTCCAGGGCTTTTCTCACAATACTTTCTGCATACATGTTGAAAAGGTTTGGGGACAGAATACACCCTTCTCTCACACCCTGCCCAGTGGAAAACCACTCGCTGTTGCCTGCTGCTCTTTGCATCGTGATCTGTTGTTGATGGCAGAGAGTTGCAATGAGTCCAGTGAGGTGTCTTGGAATCCTCATGTCTGTCAGTAGCCTCCAGAGCTGGTCAGATTGGAAAATATTGAATGCTTTTGAGTGGTCAATGAAAACATAATCATAGGGTGATGTGATGGATGTTTGTGCTTTAATCACTTGCGCCTCATCCCTCTCTGAAGCCAGCTTGTTGTAGTGGTAGTTCTGCTCCTGTCATTCCCTAAATACGGTCCTAGATTACGTAGAGCAAAACTTTGCTCACACGCAGTATCAGGGAGAAGATACGAATGGTAGATCTCCTTTCTTTGGTAAGGACAGAAAGATGCCCTTTGTCAATCATCCAGCCAATTTCTAATTTTTCCATACATCAAAGCAAATTTTCCAGTGAGATCATTACCAGCAGGCAGTTTCAACTGTGTGATGTCACCTCTTTATAAAATTAATTAATTCATTCACATTAATTAAAATCACTCAGATGAATTCTCTTCCTGGACAAGCTGAAAATGAACCCTGTTAAGTACAGTTGGCAAGCATATGGCCTCTTATATTATGAAATAGAAGAACATATAGAATATTAAAATAACCCAGAAACATAATGAAAATGCTGTGCACACACGTGTTGTGCATTATAATAGACTGTAAATCCTTAACACTAGATGATAGACCAAAACTGGATCCTTTGATTTCTAAGGAGTTTGAATTCAGAACTGGGGGAAATCCCATTTTCTGGTTCAGATTGGCCTTGCTCTCACAAGAAGAGCTGAACTCATGAGATTTCCACTGTTATTGACTTAAATGTCTCAAACATCATCAAAGCCAACCCTTAACTCTTTCTTAATGTAATCTCTACCTGGTTATACCACATCCTTGGTCAATTTGTATGTCTTTCTACCTCTTCTGCCTCTTTTAGACCTTTTGAGAGCACAGTGGCCACAGTATTTGAGGAAAAGGAGATGTAAAGTTGAGTGCCATGCCACAAACCAAGGAATCTCACTAACACCCCTACTAGGCCTATGTACACATTGATATAGAGGAACGACAAGATAGGTTCTGGTAGGACTTTGTGTGTAAGGGTCCCTGTGATGAGGCAGAGAGGCCTCACACTAGGGTTAAGGAAAGCCTATGGGCTCAGCTAGACTTGCTCCACTGTATCTGGACCAAGTGCCAAGCCTGAAGGGAGAATAAAAAGAGAGAAGAGGGCTCAGTTCAGGGCTGAATAGTCACAGCTCTGCCTCTCAGCCTGAACGGAGCTTCACCTGCCGAGCTGCAGAGAGATGGGCCTGCTAGTCAGAGCAACCACTGGAGAGGAACAATCAGACCCCCAAGGAGCAAGCAATGCACGAATAAGAGACTGATTGAGAACAAGCCTGAAGGAAAGGATAGAAATGCCTCCAGAAGACTTGGGAACAGCCCACCACTGAGTTAAATTTGCTTTTTGTTGTAGAACATTTCAGAGTTGAGCCCCTCAAACTCCCTAGAAAGGGCTAAGACTGAAGGGACAATTAGCTGGTGGGCCGGGGCCTGCCTCAGTGAATACCAGCAACAAATGTCTGTTTGTGAGAGAGACAAGCTTTTGAGGTACACAGAGCTCTTCTCTGAGTCTGGGAAAGGTACTCAGAGTGTAACAGCTAAACACAAGGTGGAGTAGATTGTTTAGCATAAGTAGATGAGATTACAAAGTACTCAAAACATTGCTGACACCCAATGTCTACTAAGACATAAGCATGGCCATATGGGGTCAGACCAAAAGTCCACCTAGCCCAGTATCCTGTCTTCTGACAGTGGCCAATGCCAGGTGCTTCAGAGGGAATGAATATCACAGGTAATCATCAAGTGATCCATCCCCTGTCACCCATTCCCAGCTTTTGTCAAACAGAGACTAGGAACACCATCCCTGCCTCTGGGAACTTATGCCAAATTATTAATAGGCAGCAGACAGCAGTCTGTTTCACTTTACTGGGACAGCAACACATGGGTAACTCAAAAGGCAGCTGTTACACACTGCAAGTGTTTCTGCACTCATCTTATAAGACAAATTGTTTCCTTTATACAGGATTTGTTCTCACTCAAACATAAAAGAAAATAATAGAAAACAAACTGTGACAGTAGGTATAGAACAAAATGATTTGTTCAAAATTAGTACTATTGAAAACCTCTGCTATATTACATGATTTCCCCCTCTCAAAAACAATATGAAAAACCATAAAGGCTAATGTGACTTCATGGTGTTTCTTTAACACATTTCTCTGTGACTTTTGTCAGCTAGTTTTGTATTCGCGTATTTTTATTTAAAGATGGGTTAAACAGCCCAGCTGACAATGTAACATACATTTATTTTTCTTAAAATATATGTATTTGACAAATGAATGTATGTAACTGCCTTGTTTCCCTCTAATTTCACTGCTATCATTATTATTAATAATATTGCCATTTTTATCTGCCTTTGCACTACTTGGGGAATTGTGGAGGGCCATGATGATTGACTCTGAAGAAGAGGAAAAAGTAAATTTAATGCTGACGAAAAGGATTTATAAATTTATTTCTGCAACATTTTACAGCAACAATTGTCTGTTACTGGCAGCCAGGAGAGAAACAGTTCCAGCCTTGGCAAAACTGACACTCACAGGAGTGCACTGCAATCTCATGGAAGGACAAATATCTGACAACAAAGGCATCAGCACCACCGGAGACTGGACAGAGCTCAGCCTGCTCCTGTATTCTCACTGAACATCCCAGTCTCTGGCAATGTCTACACTAGTAACTGTCCATGTGTCCGTAGGCAGGGGTGTGCTATAAGCTCCTTATTGTCCACATCTAAATCCTGAAAGCACGTCTCCGAAGTTACAGAGTGTGTAAGCTGGGGGGGGATGTGTGTGGGTCAGAACACGCCTCAGGCTGTGGCACGGCCCTGTGCTCATGCCAGCATGAAGTGTGATCAGGAGCAAAGTTTATGTACCAAATCTCAAGTTGCAATAGTCCTGCAACCTGCATTCCCACAATGCACTGAACCCTTTCCTGCCTGAACCTTACCCAAGCGATAAACTTCCCAGTCCCCACATTTTTCACCGGTAGTAGCGAGAGTCAGAACAGCTTTCTGCTGCACTCTTTTGATCAATACAAGGGAACATGGATCCTGCTCTGAGAGCAGCCACCTGGCCTGCTGACCACACCTGGGTGCTGATCAATGTGTGGCTGGAGTACAGCGTCCTCCACATTATACCCATATCTAGTACACCATATGAGGACAGGCGGTGTGGGTATGGGGAACATGTGTGAGCATGTATACAGTCAAGTAATTGAGTATGCTCTCCAGTTCAGACATAGCCTGTGTTTGACAGGGCAGAGGAATCACACTGACTTCTGTGTCCTTGTGCTCCAGGCTGAAGAAGGTGAGACGGGACAGAGAAAACCTGAGGCCATGATCCTTAATGAGCCACAGATCTGACCGTGTGCAGGAGGAGGAGCAAGCTGTGCCATCTCAAGGAATCGTGTGCCCTGTGCACTCCCTCTGCATGCCATTGCCAGAGACATGGGGGAGGGACGGTGCTACTTGAAATGCAGTCTTTGCTATCTCACCTGGATTGATGCTGCTCTGACCTTGTTATATTTAACAGCTTCTTCTTGTCTTCTGCGCTCAAAAGCGCACACACCCGGCTGCTGTTAACAAAACTAGCAAGTGAATCAAGACTTCAGGTGAGCCTCCCCACAAGTTTTCCCTCCTCAGTTATTAATATTGTTAATTAGCATGGAGGTAGCCCCTAAAGGCCCCAGTCAATTTCATGGCTCCATTGTGCTAGGCACTGCAAAGACTTAAGAGGAGAAAGTCCTGGTTCCAAAGAGCCTAGAGATTATTTTTACTTGCCTGAGCCTGTAATATTAGAACATGTATGCTACATGTCACACTGTACTGGTCTTGACTGGTAGCATCTTCAGTTAAATACATTCAGATTTAAATCTGACACCAGCAGCCAACAATTGTTAAATTTTGCTGCTCTGTCTATGACCCAAGAGCAGTAGCAGGATTGAATTGATTAAAGTGCAAGGTCTCAGGCATGCTTCTTGTGAGTTAGCGAGCCCTTCTGATGTGTGTGTTTTCCTGACCCTCACCAACGCTGCTCTCCCCTACTTCCTATACATCTAGGCTCAGATCCTTCCCTTCCTGGGCAAAAAGACATGTAAGGGAAGAACATACATGAAAATAGTTCACAGATGCTGGACTTTTCAGGAGTCTTTGCATACTGTCCCCTCTGGAAACGGGCTTGAGTGATAAGGTTCTAGGAGAAGAAACAGTGTAAAATAAGCAGATTCTAGGATCCACAGGATTAACAGAGGACAAACCCCAAATGCCTGGCTTTCTATGCATAGGACTCTGGCTCACACCCCAGTACCCGTGGCTCATGGCTAAGTACACAGGCATCACATACTGGATCTGACCAATAGTCCATCTAGTGTAGGCTTCCATCTTATGTCCCAGAGGAAGGTGTGAGGAATCCCATGAGGCCACATTTTCAAAAGAGCTCAGCATGTTGGGTATTAAGCTCTTTTTCAAAATCCAGCTGTGACAGTTTGGGGAATATGTCTCTGTCAACTCATGAAATCTTTTTTGTATGTGAAATATGATTTATGGTTGTAACACTCATTGTGAATTTACTCAGCCATTTGGTAGCAGTGACCTGGCACACAGTGAACAGAACAGACTATGCCTGGGGAGCTGGCCATCAAGGACCATCAACAATTGAATAGCTCTACCTTAGTAGAACAACTGAGTTTCTGTTGCAGAACCAATGAATTGTAAGGGCTCTCTACCAACAGCCACATTGGTGAATGGAAAATCCCAGCATAAAGGAGCAACAGTCAAGGTGTCTCAGACTGCTTTTAAAAAGAGACATGCTGTCTGAGTAAGGTCAGCCATCCCAATCCAGAAACACAAGAGACAGCTAGAGGGGTGGGTGGGAGGAGAGAAGAGAACTTTGCCTTACCAAAGAGATCCTGATCAAGACCCAGGGACTCTCAGGAGCTGGGAGGACTGCGGACTTGCATTCAGGTTTTATTGTCCTGCCTAGATCTGTAACTTTCTTATGCTGTTTAAGAATGAAATATGTGTTTGTTTGAGAACTCCCTGTGCAAAGCCTGTGTTCCCTGCTTTACCTGCTGTGCGTCTCTGAAGAATTAAACTATAAACCATAGTGCCTACAAGGGTGGAGCGTGCCTAAGCAACTGGTGAGGCTTGGGAGATTCACCACTGGCCTTGGGGCCTAGGACAATTGGACTGCGGAGTGTCATGTCCCAAGGAAGGATTTCAGACAGAGAAATGGCACCCAGAAGTATGCTCTAGAGACCTAGCGCCAGACATAGTGCTTGAACTCTGTCCAGACCCAGTTGACTTGGATGCACATCTGATCCAAAGGTTGGTATGATTATGAGTCTGGTGAACTTCCATCATGGGGCTCTGCCAGGGCTGTTGTGCTGGCCATAGCTGTCCCAGTGGGACTGCTGAGCTCATATGAAAATCTGTCTCCATTTGTGGAAGTTTTTAAAAGGGCCTAAGTGAATTAGGTTTCTATGTCCTGTTGTCTTTCAATGGGATTTAGAAGCTTTTGAAAATTCTATTCACTGAACTCTTGACTATCTGGCTCTGAGCTCTTCTGAAAATCTGGCCTATTGTGGCCATTCATGGAATAAGGAGGAGTTTGTTCCTTATAGCTGTCTTATAGTGGTTGGCTTTATGACCCTTTTTTAAAAAAAAAGTCCTAAGTGTGACTTTGGCTAGTCTCATTATCCAATGGAAAGACACCGTAATGCAGTTGATAGGAACAGGGTTAGGACACAGGAGACCTGGATTCTATTTCCAGCTCTGCCAATGGCCTGCTGGGTAACTTTGTGCAAGTCATTTCACTTTTCTGTGCCTGAGTTTCCCCATCTGTATAACAGAGGTAATGGTACTTCCCTTCCTTTGTAAAGAGACTTGACATCTATAGATGAAAAGCACTAGCTATTGTATAAATGTGCAATCCCTTTACCTGCCCATGGTGAGTAAATACTACAGTGAGTGTGTGTTGTTAGTGATGAAAGGAGATATCCCAGCCATATTCCATTTATGTTAAGAATGAAAAGACCTCTGGGAAATGTCTTCATTGTTTCAGAATTATTGTTGCTGATTTACAAAGGCCAGATGTTGATGTTTAGATAAGGTCTATCAGTGAATGTTCTATGCTTTAGTGCACTGAAATGGCAAACTAAGGTTGATGTCAACTGTGACTTTGCAGTCTATATGGTTTTATGAAAATATGCTAAGGAGTGAATATAATGTAACTGGAATATGCTTCTTGCAAAAGGTCTCTTGTAAGGTATCATTACAAAGCTTATAATCTACTGAGTGTGATCATCCTATTTGTATAAATGTACCACTCTTGTATCTGAAACTAGAAATATGAAATATAACTCTGAGGGCCTATTGTAATTATGCAAAGTGTGAGCCATTAATGGTGGTTTGGAATCTTGATGACTCCCATTAACCAGGACAATTGTCTGCAGATGGCTGTGTTTCACCTGTAAGTCTTCTTGCATATGTGTGTGCTGGCAAGTGGGCAATGAAGTCTTGCAGTGACATGTGATCATGTCACCTGAACTGGAATCCATCTTTAACCTGGTGTCTTTCCATTGAGAAGGAGGGGGTGGGCACCCAGAGAGGGACAAAGGATTCCCAGCTTATGCAAAAGATATATAAAGGGGTGGAACAGAACAAAGAGGGAGAGAAACCATCATGAAGAATCCCCTACTACCACCTGAGATGGACAGGGCCTCCCAGAGGGGGGGCAAGTGGGGCAATTTGCTTCTGGTCCCGGGCCCCACAGGGGCCCTCAAGAGAATGCTCTGGCCCCGGCCCCACCTCCGCCTTCCCCCATCCCCAGGAGCCTCAGCGTGCTGCGTAGAGGAGCAGCCCTGGACAAAGCTAAAGCGGCATGGCTCAGGCGGGGCCTGAGCTTCGTCCCGCTCGAAGCCGCATGGTAAGGGGTGGAGCTGCAAGCTCCGGGGCCCCTCTGGAGCCACACCACTGCAGCGCTGTCCAGGGAGAAGCAGAATGGCAGGGAGGTGGGGCCGGGGGAGCTGGATAAGGGGCAGGGAGTCCTGAGGATACTCAGGGCACAGGGAGGGGGAAGAGGTTCTGGGGGTGGTGGTCAGGGGACAGGGAATGGGATCGTGGGCATTCTGGGGGTCTGTCAGGATTCAGCGGGGGGTCGGGGCAGTCAGGAGACAGGGAACAGGGGGGTTGGTGAGAGGTGGGGTGGTGGTTTGGGAGGAGATTTCAGGGGGGCAGTGATGGGGAAAGGAGTAGGATGGCTTGAGGATTCTGAAAGGGGCAGCAGGGGGGGCAGGAAGTGGGTGGGGGTCAGATAGGGGGCAGGGCCAGGCTGTTTGGGGAGGCACAGCCTTCCCTACCCTAAAGCTCATTCAGCAGTTTGAGGCTTGCAGACAGCTATTTAACACAAAGAGCCAAGCTGTTATCTTTTCCATGGGGGAGGGATCACATGAGAAGAGCAATATCCTACACCACCTACCTCTTTCCCAACCCTACCAAGGGAGACCCCCCCATCCCCTGCATTCCCCGAGGCTCCAGAGGGGTTAATTCAGTGATTCTCAAACTTTTGTACTGGTGACCCCTTTCACATAGCAAATCTTTGAGTGTGACCCCCCCTTATACATTAAAAACACTTTTTTATATATTTAACACTATTATAAATGCTGGAGGCAAAGTGGGGTTTGAGGTGGAGGCTGACAGCTCACGGCCCCCAGTAATAACCTCGTGACCCCCTGAGGGGTCCTGTTCCCCAGTTTGAGAACCCCTGGGTTAATTTAATTTTACCACCCTGTGTCCATGCATGTGCTATTTTGAGCATTTCAGTTGTCACAGCATAGGCTCATCCCAGATTCTGGAACAAGCTCAAATGCTCAGTTCGTGGACTATGTACATAGTCTATACTAAAGACAAACCCACAATAACCATCTCCAGTTTGTGAGGGACCCCGTGGAGCCAGTCTCTGGAAACAGATACATTCATGGAGGTTAAGTCCATTAATGGCTATTAGCCAGGATGGGTAAGGAATGGTGTCCCTAGTCTCTGTTTGTAAGAGGGTGGAGAAGGATGGCAGGAAAGAGATCTCTTGATCATTACCTGTTAGGTTCACTCCCTCTGGGGTGCTTGGCATTGGCCACTGTCAGTAAACAGGATACTGGGCTGTATGGACCTTTGGTTTGACCCACTACGGCCGTTCTTATGTTCTTATGTTCTAAGCTAAATGAACCCAAAGTTATGGAGACAGATGTGAGTCAAGGAAGCCAGCAGAGTATCAGAAACCTGGAAAAATCTCTGACTGGATGAGCTCAGGCATTTGGTCACAAGCTGAGGTGGTTCAAAAGTTTTGGATTTTTTTTTAAGCAGAATTTTTTATTTTTCTTTAAACAAACACAGCAAGCAACAAGTATTTGGCCACACACATCTGAAATCCCAAACCATGTTCAGGTTTTGGCAGACTAATTTCAGCTTTTCAATTAAAAAAAACACAACAAATTTTGAAGGAAAGCAGACATTGTCCGTGATTTTTTCTGCTTTTTAAAAACCTCTAGTTTTCAATCTAAAAAAAGTTTTGACGGAAAATATTTGTCTAACCGTTTTAATGAGCTTTAATGTCTTTTAACACTAGCTGATGCTGAGAACCAGTGATACCTTGTAAAGGTGACTTGAAAAGAAGTTGTCTCAAAACTAGGTTTGTGCCAAGATGTGGAAGTTTTTTAAATGTTTATTTTTCCCAGGGTTTCCCTAGGAGAGTGAGGGGCAAGTGGGGCAATTTGCCCTGGGCTCCACAGGGGCCCCCACGAGAATATAGTATTCTATAGTATTGCAACTTTTTTTATGGAAAGGGCCCCTGAAATTGATTTGCCCCAGGCCCCCTGAATCCTCTGGGCGGCCCTGGAATTGGAACAAGAGCTGTACCAGGGGAAAGAATTGTTCCCAGGCCTGGAAGGAGTCTAGTTTTTTCTGAGGAAAAAACTTACTGAAGCATCTCTGAGGGTGAGATTATCTATATTCAGTTTGATTAGACATAGATTTGTGCGTTTTATTTTATTTTTCTTGGTGACTTACTTTGTTCTGTCTGTTACTACTTGGAACCACTTAAATCCTACTTTCTGTATTTAATAAAATCACTTTTTACTTATGAATTAACTCAGTATGTATTAATACCTGGGGTAGCAAACAACTGTGCATATCTCTCTATCAGTGTTATAGAGGGCGAACAATTTATGAATTTACTCTATATAAGCTTTATACAGGGTAAAACAGATTTATTTGGGTTTAGACCCCATTGGGAGTTGGGCAGCTGGGTGTTAAAGACAAGAACACTTCTGGGAGGGGCTTTCAGGTGAACCTGCAGCTTTGGGGCAAGTAATTCAGAATCTGGGTCTTTGTTAGAGCAGACAGGAGTATCTGGCTCAGCAAGACAGGGTGCTGGGGTCCTGAGCTGGCAGGGAAAAGGGGTAGAAGTAGTCTGGGCACATCAGGTGGCAGCTCCCAAGGGGGTTTCTGTGATCCAACCCATCACATCAACAACTCAACATTTTTGTAACATAAATATTGTTTCAAGCTTCACAGTATTTGGCTTTTCCTTCTCTTGCTTTGTCTCTTGAACTTTCCATTCTCTGAATCTCCATTTCTAACCTTCATCTTTTCCTTTTGACAAACAAGACATAAGACTTTCTAACAATCTCTTGTAGCCGCTGAAAACATAACATGCTGCATGGCTGTTGTCCATTCTCTTTTTCTCCAGCAATGTCCCCTCTCCCATGCTGTAGGTGCTTCTATTAGAGCTTCTCTTCTCTTCTGCATAGCCACATAATCCCATTTCTGTTGGACTGCCATGATTTGGCTCCCCATTGCCCTGAAAGGAAACAAAGGCTGCTACAGTAACTAACAACAGAGGCTGATAGACATTTTGTGTGTGTGTGTATGTGTTTCCATTTTTCTGAGCCAAATGCATGGTATGTTCTTAAGAGTAAACTTTAACTTTTGTCATACCTTTTTGTTTCAAATGAGAACAGTGAGATTTATTTCTTTTCCTACTTTCTTCCAGTAAGCAGTGGGGCCTCGCTTTGACAAAGCAGTCATTCATGTGCTTAACTTTAATCATGTAAGTAGTCCTGGTTGAACTGAAGCATGTATTTAAGTTCATTGCTGAATCAGGGCCTGAATGGATAGCAGCAAAGCTAGCATCAAGTGCTTACGTAGATCACATGGTTGAGTCAAAACCCAGTTACCTATAGGCTACAATGTTCCCTCTGATCCTTAACCCCATGGTAGCATGGAACTCATGAGTATCTGGAAATTAAAGTTTGTCCAATGATATTTGGAAATATTCATCTCAGTCTAACAGTCAGTATTTATGCTTTTTAAGAAATGTATTGTTTGATTCACTCATCCCTTCTTGTGAATAATTCTGGAAGTTGGTAGCTTATTTTAAAATCGCAAAATTACCAGGGTGCAAGCCAGACCAGTTAGGGACTGTATCACCATGTGCCCCATAACCTTGGGTGCCACACAATGATTTGCTGCAGTTGCTCCCAACCCGAGCCACTCACAACCAACCTGACAGCAGGCAGGTCATATCCTGAATGTCTGTGTATAGCTATAGCCCTGGTCCAGCATCTCTGATCCCAGGAGCCGGTCAGCAAACACCAGCCACATTCCAGCAGCCTTGGTATTACCTGCAGAGTGACCCCAACCTCCCAGGTCTGATTTTCCCCAAAATGTGTGTTCTGCACTGTCCAGCCCTCTCCTGGACAGTTTGGATAGTAGAGGTCCACTGCCCCTGTAAAGGGTCGATATTCAACAGTTTGCTACTTTAACTGGAGTTACCACACAGCCCAGTTTAATCACAACACTGGATTAGTTTAGATTAAAAATAAAACAAGTTTAACTGCAAAGAGATAGATTTTAAGTGAGTACAAGTACAAGGTATTAAAGTCAGAAATGGTCACTAGAGAAATAAAGATAAAACGCTTTCTAGTAGTGAAAACTTGACAAATTAGACTTGATTCAAGGTAAAATCTTTACCTCAGGTTCCCAGCAACATAGCTGACCAAAGTCTCAGGACAGGATCTCCCCCAGGATAACAGGGCTGGTTCCTTTGTCTTCTCAGGTGAAAGAGAAAGAGAGATGCCTTGGGATGTTCTTGCTCCTCAGTTTTGTAGTTCAGTCACCCTTGGACGTGGATTCTTCTGAGGATTACCCATCAAATCAAAGTGTATTCAAACAGTAGAGAAGGCAACATGGAATCTGATAGAGAAGATGGCTCCATACTCTTTCTTCTCACATGTGTATGCTGAAATGCAGATTTCATTGTCTCCTGCCATTTCCCTCCTCTTGCTGTCTCAAGGGCCCTGTTAACTACTTTTATGTAAATTTAGGTAAACACATTCCTTTGTTTAGGATAGGCCTCTTTAACACCTTTCTCCTAGTCAGGGCTTTGTGAGTTTACATATGTGCTAACAACAGCATGCAAGGAGAAGTCATAACTTTACAAATAATGTTCCTACATATATTTCACCATGATATTACTGACCAGCAAGTTATTAGTTTTCAGATGATACCTCCCAAGGCATATTTTGTACAACTATTATTTAACCAGGTAAGGTGTAAATATACGGGTGCTTTCGATCACAACCAGTTGCAAAGGTAACTTTCAAATTACATAACTTCACTGAATTTTTAGTGTGATTTAAATTTACCCTCATTTCTTCAGAAGAAAGAGTCCTCATATTGTGAGTTGCAATTCTGTTACAAAGCAGCGAGGAATTAGTCACTTGGAGTGACCTAGATACATGCTTCATCTAAATGTGTATTATTGTTCTGTGTATACAATTACATTGAACAGAAGTGTTTGGATCACTAGCATGAAAGGCACCTCATAAATAGAAATTCCTGAATTAAACAGTAAAATTTACCACTTCCCATAGTTGCCATGGAATTCCTGAATTATAGCGATGTTTCCAATAATGTGCAGATTTCAAGCTGCTTGGTTTATGGCAGTTGCTTAGTTTTCATAAGCGTCTACCGAGGCTAACTATAATATTGATTTTGTCTTAATTGGTCAAGTTCAGTGGAGTTGTCCCGGGGGATGATTTTATTTTATTTTATTGAAGCAGATTGAATGTTAAAATGCCAACACTCTCAGTTGCAAAGGTATAATTGCTGGGCAAACCATAGTATTTGCAGGCTAATAAAAGAGTGTTTTTTTAAGGCATTCCCTGAACCACATCTAAGAGTGAATTAAATGAGACAATGAAGCTCTTTTCGCTTATAATACTGAAAAAACCAAGAGGAAACAATAAAACAGTTTTATTGGTTTAAAGAGTTAACAGTGGCTTCTTTTGTGACCAGGCAGTGATTAAATTGTCCAGCAGGTGGCTGGCATTCTCCAGCAGAAGCCTGCAGCTTCCATGCTATTACTGTAATCATTTAAGCAAGCTTGCTATCCTCCTGCAAAGCAGGGAGAGCGTTGACGTCCAGAGGTTCCTGCCTATAGGATCAGAGTCTTTAAAAGAGCTGTTCCCTTCCCTCACGTTTAAACCCAGCCTACAGCTGCAGGTTCTGAGAACTGGAAGAGAGTGGGAAATGCAGTTTGACAGCTACAATCAAAAGTTTTGCAAAATGTAATTCAGACTGAACTCTGCTCAGGAGCAGCGTGCTGATGCTGAGAATTTAACTAGCCTGGATTCTGAAAATTCCATGTGTCTATTTGTCTCTTAATTTGGTAAATGGCCTTTTAGAACTGAGTAATACTTATTCGCAAGCCAAATGAATGAGAGGGAGAAAAGTTCCAGAATCAAACTGATTCCAGATTATGGAAATAGTTCTGTTCAGTGACTTTTAAAAAAAAATCACAGTGAAATATGACTTTCAGTCTCTTCTGTCTATTTAAAAGACGCATACAGCAAGAAAATTCAACTCAAGAAGCTTCATGTGAGGATTTTTGAACAAGAAAATTATCTTCCAGTAGAACCGAATTCAGACAATGGCTTCTGAAGAGCATTTTCTTCTAGACTTGAAAGTGGATAACTTTATTCTTTGCAACATCTCCATCAATCACAGTGCAAATCTTTCCATCCCGAGTGATGATTGGTTCTACCCAGGTTTCCTGTATGCCATTCCAACTATTTATGGAATCATCATTTTGATAGGACTTATTGGCAATATCACTTTGATTAAGATCTTTTGTACTGTGAAGTCCATGAGAAATGTTCCTAATTTGTTCATCTCCAGTCTGGCTTTAGGAGATCTACTCCTCTTAGTGACCTGTGTCCCTGTGGATGCCAGCAGGTACCTAGCTGACGAATGGCTCTTTGGTCGAGTTGGATGTAAACTTATCCCCTTTATACAACTCACTTCAGTGGGGGTATCAGTCTTCACACTTACAGCTCTCTCAGCAGACAGGTGAGCCTCCTACTGAAAGCCCGAAATGTGATCTAGACTTTTATGGACCCACAGGCCATATAAGGTACAAATGCAGATAGGTAAAATATATATTGTTGCCAATTTAATTTAATAGATTAATGCAATTTCAGTTTATTTCTGGTGTTCATGCCTCCAAACACAAATGTTAGTGGGGAGGTTTTCTGAGGCTACACTGAGTCTTTGAACAGATTAGTTAACAATGTCAGTTTAATTTAAGGCAAAGAAAAATGATAGAAGATGAAGATAAAGTTAAAGCCTGGTGAGAAAAGTATCCATTAGTGAAGGATAATTTGTCCTAAGGCAATATTACAAGTTTTTTAAATGAGATGATTTAGTCACAGGTCTTCACCAGGTCATATTTCAAAAAGTGTGACGACACTGAAGTAGCAATTTACTATAGGTGAAATCACTTCTCTCTGATATCACAGCTTTCACATAGCTGATTTCATCTGAGGCAACAGTTTATCATGTATGTTCAAAATATCCAAAATTAGGTGCCTGATGTTAGGGACCTAAATCCACATTGGACAGCTAAGTGGCCTGATTTTCAGAGATCCTGCCCTCAAAAGATTTGCCCTGGTTCACTGATTTGCCATTATCTAACCAAAACTGATCTGTGCTATAATTTCTGGCAAATGTGTTTCTCCAATTAGTGTTCAATTTAGCTATAACATTCTAATATATATATTATATATCAAAAAGCCTTACATGAACCTAAAACAGCTTGATTCCTACACCCTCAGCAGTTTTCAGAAGTCAAATGCTGAGGGTGTAGGAATCAAGCTGTTTTAGATTCATGTAAGGCTTTTTGAATTAATTTTATAAACTTTAGTCTTCAAAAGTCAACAGACATTTAAATTGTAATATTATGTCTAAGGATACAGCCTACTTTTCTGCTATATTACAAGAATTCACTTGCAGTACAGCTCTTACATAAATGCATGCCTATGTCAAATAGCCCAAAACGTCTTATTTGCACTCTGTGCTGCAGAACTGAAGTAACAGATTAATGAATAGTGCTACACCTGCTTTAAGTTCTGAAACCTCACAAAGGTAGCAACTCTTCCAGTAAGAAAAATGGTGTCAGTTTTGTTCTGCACCGAAAGACATTATTTGGATAGTATTTGCCTGTTCATAAGGAAATCAAATATAAGCTGCTCTGCATAGATACAATTAACCATGTGTCAGTCTGGTTGGGTTTTCCTTCAAAAATCACTTCAAATATTTTCACTGACTCCTAGATGTGCTCTGTGGCTTTAAAACAAAGAAATAAAGACCAGTCCATGACACTTCAGGAGAGTGGTTGAATGTCAGTGGGAATGGAATACAGTTTTGTAGTCACAGTGATTCAACGACTGTATATTAGTGCACACATAAAGACACCATTATCAGTGTCAGTCCTAGATAAAGCATATACCTTAATGAAGCCAATACTTTTCAGTCCATTTGCTGTAAGAGAGGCTAGAAAACGAGCAAAGCTATACAAATGCACCAGAACAGGATCTTATCCACCTGTGCTCTTCATTTCTGTGTGTGACAAGCAAGTGGGATCTCCTCCTAGCACAGCTCATTTGAGAGGTTACTGAAAAGGAGGGATCTGTAATGATGGTATTTCTTTCTTTAGAAACCATTGAAAATCAGTATCCTTTCGATGGGCTTAATATAAATCACTCAAAACATGTCGGGAAAAGAAGAGTTCACTGTAAAGGACAAATTACACCAAGGGAAAGATTTGTTGCTACCTGATCACATGCCAGTAAAAGCAAACAGTGCAGATGCTTTTACTGAACAATCTGTGAACACAAGCTACTCCTGGAACAAGGGAGCTGAAACAGAAAACTGCAGCTGTAGCAAGCTGTTTTCCAGAGACTGAAACTCTTAATTTCAGCCCCATTTGAACCCAAAAACATTTGCCCGTCATGCTGTGCTAATAGTTGAAAAATGCACCACACTGAAATGTTGTTTTGGGAAAATGACTTCAGGAACTAAGGCACTCTTCTTTCTGGCACAATCTGCCCACTCTCTGAGGTAGATTTTGAACTCACTGTATGAGGTTGTATCCATGAAACAGCTATTAACCTTAATTAGAGTGAAGAAACTTAAATCCTGTGCATCACAATGGAACTGTTCCTTTAGGGGCCTTTTCTGTTTAGTTTCCTAAGATTTTTATTTTGGTTATTGTCAGTGCTGCTGGGATCATAAAGTTGCAAAAGAACAGGAGGTCACATTGGCCAGCTTCCAGATGCTTGGTAATATAATGTTTATTTTCTGGAGACTGTCAGCTTACGTTCCAGAATCCAATTAAAATTTGCAGAATCATTAAAAAAAATCTCTCTAGACTTTAACCCTCGTGGGTACAAAGAAAGCCGTGCAAGTGTGAATCACCTGTAAACCGATGCAGTGATCTGCACCTGAATCAGAGCCAGTCTGAGATGGTAGCTTTATTATGTATGAACTTTGTCATTCTTCTCGGTAAAGTGTTGACACTTAAAGCCAGTGGTTACAATTTCATTGTTTACTATTTCAGTGTTGATCAAAGTATGTGAGGAAGGACAAGGAAGGTCATATTTCTGAGGAGCTCCTTAATCTACTTTGAGTGGCATCCAAGCCCCACTAAAAGTAAGCTTAGTCCACAGAACTCAGCTGGGCATCTGAGTCTCACCAAGGAGGAGCATAGCCCAAGGATCCCAGCAGGGCATTCCATCCACACTAAGAGGAACCACATCTGGGGGGCCAAGTAGTGCATCTGATGGTCAGTAAGGGTTTGTTCAGGAGAATCTGAACCCTACTGCCCTATTATATCAAAGTCATGGAGCCCAGGAGAGCATGAATATCTGCACAGCCCATTTTTATGTCTCCAGTGGAGGGGGCTTGCCATAGCATCACAAACATTTTTTCCCATTCATCTTCTACATAAGAGTAAACTCAATTCTAGTGTGCCTCAGGCACCGTTAGCAAAGTTGCAGTGTGTTGATGGAAAAAAACACTATTATTATTGTTTATTGAAGTGGTACCTAGAGGCCCCAATTAGGGATCAGAGCTCTATTGTATTAGCTGCTGTAAGAGCATATAGTAAAAATAGAGTCCCATGCCCAAATAGCTTATAGTTGTATCTTACAATTTAAGCACAAGGTGAGAAACAATAGGTAGAATCAACAAGCAGATTGGGGGCAGGATTCACAAGGTAGCAGTGAGATGAGTATGATAGTATAATAAGCAGTAGTCACAGCACCCTGTTGTGTAGGCATCATGGCAGAGGTGAGTTTTAAGGAGATTGGAGAGAGGAGGGTGAAGTGACTTTGCAGATTTTTTTGGGGAACTACTCCCTTGCAATCTTGCTCTGGTATTTACATTGAGCTAATTTGGTATGGAAATCAGGGAGAAGGAATAAATAGGAAAACCCAGATGTTTGACCATAATGACACTTTAACCACTGAGCCACCACACTATTTAAAGTTGCTTCTAGTAGAGAAACCAGAAGAGCTACAAAAAACATAATCAGACTGAGTGCCACAGGGAACTTTATATATTTATTTACTTTACTGATTTTCTTTTAATTGCCAAATGCACTGAACTTATCAACCAGGAAAAGTTTAATGAAAGTACAATGTAGAAGAAATGCAATTTTTAAGTTCAAGATAAAATAATTCAATGAGTTGATTCAAGCCAATGTAACATACCCTGTGCTCAGATGAAGAGAGCATCCCAATTAGCAGAGTCTATGACAAGCTTACTGCAGCACATGGCAATAAATAACTCTTTAACCTTGACAGCCCTACACACATACACACACACACTGATTTTTTTGTTAAGTGCAAAGTGGCTATTTAATGACAGTAAGAATGATGGAAACTGCAGCAATGAAATGTGACTTTTCCTAACTTTTTTTCATTAATGAAAAATTAAAGTTTATATTTTATGGGCAAATGTTCATACTGCTCTGGTTTTCTGAAGTTAATTTTAACATCAATTAATCCATGTTTTCATCACATCATGTGACCACTCTCATGTCTTTCCACTCTGTTGAAAAATCTGTTCCACCGGTCTCCAGTCAGATTTGGAATCTTTAAGAAACAACCCACTCAAAAAAATGCCACTCATGATGAGCTTTCAATGAAGTGATCTTCCCCTGAAAGGTCATTTTGACTGGTTTGGAGACATTTGTATTTCCTTTACAGGAAATTTTCTTTATGCTCATTCTTTCCTTTGAGCCTGTCATAAGGAAGAATGAATTCACTGGGACAATGGTATGAAGTCTGTGATCTTTAAGCAGTTTGTTTAGCGTTCCCTAGAAAGAATGAACAGAACTTCTCTGTTGAGCCACTAGTTGTGATCTCAGGCCACAGAAAGATGCAGTTCAGTTGTATAAGGCCCGGACTAGATGGGGGGCAGGGGGAATCGATCTAAGTTACGCAACTTTAGAGACATGAATAACGTCGCTGAAGTCAACGTACTTAGACCTACTCGCCGCGGTCTCTTCACCATGGTGGGTTGACTGCTGCAGCTCCCCTATCGACTCCACCTGCGCCTCTCACGGCGGTGGAGTACAGGAGTTGACGGGAGAGTGCTCGGGGGTCAATTTATCGCTTATAGACTAGATGCGAAAAATCAAACCCTGCTGGATCAATCACTGCCCGCCGATCCAGTGGGTAGTGTAGACATACCCTTAGAAACAGAATGTTCTAGAGGAATAAGCACAGGACTAGGAGCAATGAATTCCTGCTTTCTAATCATAGACCTGATGTGGACTTCCTCTGTTGACATAATTAAGTCACTTAATCTTTCTGTTGTAGTTTTCCCATCTGTACAATAGGGATATGACCATCCCACCACACAGTGTTCACTAACATACACACAAATCCCACCAATGATTTGCCCTGCAGGGACCTACAACTTATTTAAACAATTGAACTGTCACTTGCAAAACTTCTGTCATTGTTAGCAGCTATGCACAAACACCAGGACAAACTTCTGAGCTCTATTTCTCCTACAGCAGGAGACTAGGATGGGGGCAGAAAACCATTGATTGGTTAAAAGTGGGTGTACCCTAAAACAGGGGTTGTCATAAACAGATAGCTAAGGGTTAACGTCTCTTTCACCTGAAAAGAAGTAATCTGAAACACCTGACCAGAGGACCAATCAGGAAACAGGACTTTTTCAAATCTGGGTGGAGGGAAGTTTGTGTCTGAGTCCTTTGTTCTGGTCTTCTGTCTGACTCTCTCTCAGCTATGAGAGGATTTCTGTTTCCTGCTTTCTAATCTTCTATTTCCAAGTTGTAAGTACAAATATAGTAAGGCAGTAAGGTTTCTATTGTTTTCTTTTGTATTTACATGGGTATAGTTGCTAGAATGTTTTGAATTGTATTCTTTTTGAATAAGGCTGTTTGTTCATATTTCTTTTAAGCAATTGACCCTGTATTTGTCACCTTAATACAGAGAGACCAATTTTTATGTATTTTTCTTTCTTTTTACATAAAGCTTTCTTTTTAAGACCTGTTGGAGTTTTTCTTTAGTGGGGAACTCCAGGGAATTGAGTCTGTGCTCATCAGGGAATTGGTGGGAGGAAGAAGTCAGGGGAAAATCTGTGTGTGTTAGATTTACTAGCCTGACTTTGCATTCCCTCTGGGTGAGGGGGGGAAGAGAGATTAGCTCTCGGTACTTTTGTTTTCCAAGACTGGAAACGGGGAGGGTGGAATCCCTCAGTTTAGATTCACAGAGCTTGCTTCTGTGTGTCTCTCCAGGAACACCTGGAGGGGGGAAGGGAAAAGGTTTATTTCCCTTTGTTGTGAGACTCAAGGGATTTGGGTCTTGGGGTCCCCAGGGAAGGTTTGGGGGGACCAGAGTGCCCCAAAACACTCTAATTTTTTGGGTGGTGGCAGCTTTACCAGGTCTAAGCTGGTAACTAAGCTTGGAGGTTTTCATGCTAACCCTCATATTTTGGACGCTAAGGTCCAAATCTGGGACTAGGTTATGACAGGGGTTCTCAACATTTTTCTTTTGGAGGCCCCCCCCAACATGCTATAAAAACTCCATGACCCAGTTGGGGGAGGGCTCTGGGCTTCAGCTGGGGGAAGTGGGGCTTATGCTCCACCAGGCTGGGGGGGCTTGGGGTTTTAGGCCTGCAAAGCAGGGGGTTTGGGGCTTTATCCCCATGGGGTTGGGGAGTCTGGGTATCTGTCCTGTGGGAAGCTTCTACTGGGGCTTGGGTCTCCAGGCTCAGGGATTCTGCCCTGTGGGGCAACTTCCATCAGGGCTCAGTGTACCAGGGCTCCAGGCTTCAGACCCACAGGGTGCTGGGGCTTAGAACTCTGGGTTTTAGCTCCGCAGGTGGGGGCTCGGATCTTCCACCCCGCAGGGTGCTGGGGCTCAGGAGTCGAAGCTTCAACTGCCAGGGCTCAGGACTCTAAGCGGCCCTGCTTGGTGGACCCCCTGGAAGAGCTCGCAGTCTCCCAGTGGGCTGTGGAGCTCCGGTCGAGAACCACTGCCCTAAAGAATCATCTTACAAACTATCCGCTAAACCCTTAAGCCCAATCTGTGAATAATAGTGTGATCATAGTAGACAGGAATCAGTTAAATTATAGGAAGTGGGAAAACTGTTTTACTGGATGAGACGGGTATGCTACTGACTCTTTACTGTTTATTTACTCTTTATGTTCCAGTAAAGCCCAGAGGCCCCAATTAGGGTCACATCCTCATTGTGCTAGGTCTGTACAAACCAATAATAAATTTTTTAGTGCATAGACAGTTTAAAGAACAGACACAACATTTGAATGAGACAACAAGTGAGGGAGGGGGCACAAGGAAGAGGTAACAATAATATGAATGTGTTTTCAGGTTGGCTACATTGTGCACACATCTGCTCAGCTGTGTTGGGTATGAGCAAGGAAGGTTGTATCCTGCGCAGTTCGGCTTTGTATCCACCTGGGTGGCTGCTGGCTTCCTGTGAGCTCTTCAGCGGTGTAGAGGCAGATAGGAAATGCTAAAAAGTGTGGGGTATTTGAAGCTGTGCTCCATGCCTATCAGGCACCATTGCAGGGTATGAAAGAACAGGAAAATAAGTACTGGCTGTGTGGTGGGAGAGAAGCTTGGTGAATCCTTGGAGAAAGAGTGTGTATGTTTTCTAAAGTTTATGGGTAAATCCTGCTAGAAGAAGACTGTTCATCTGGGTTATTGTCCTATCCTGACAAAGGACAGGAGTTTTTGTGGTAATGTTTATTAAATCCCACACAAGAACTGACTTCATCTGCTTGGGTGTATGCTGGACACAGCTATGTGGCGAGAGCGCATACATCTAACACTAACTAACCCATCCAGAAAAGCTGAAACTGGCTGTGTAGGTGATGCTTTGCGAACTAAGAAAAAAGCCAATTCATTTAATTATCCCTGTCACTGGAGATTTCTCTGTTGGTTTGTAACTGAGCTTTCCCTCAGAGCATGAGGCTGACAGGCATTTTATGTTTTTTTATTTAAATGAGCTGGGCTGCCATGCACTGAACACACACTCTCAATTTTTCACAGAGATTGTTAAAACAAATATCAAGGTTTTCATGAAGTGAGTTACAATCCTTTCATCTTCCCAATGTAATCTTGTTTTCACAAAACACAGGAGGAAGAAATATAGTTGTAGTGAGTTTGCAAATAGCGTATTTATTGTAGGTGCGGACTCCTTTGGGAATCTTAGACATAGTCTTCGGTCCCCCAGGGATCCACAGACCACAGGTTGAAAAATTCTGTTCTAGATTATCAAGGTGTTAATACTGGCAGACTGCAGGGTTGTGTGCCACTCAGCTCTTTCAGAAAGCTGCATAGTTATAGAATACAGCAGCATTTGATAAACTTATGTGCAGGAGTTATCAGCATACGGTGAGGAGCTAGATCTACAAATGGGACTCAGGATCACTACTGCAATGTCTAACTTTAGGTGCCCTGACACCTAGTGGAATCCACAGCCCTGAGTTAGGTGCCCAGGTTCTGTATACAATGCATGGGAGAGTTGGGCACTTAAGACTCCAAATTCACAAAATCCAGCGTGCTAAAGTGGGGAGCAGTCTAAGCTAACCAATAGAAAGGTGAGGGGAGTCGCCTAAGCCCCACCCCTCAAAAGGACTTGGGCAGCTTTCTTTGCTTGGGATTTGCAGCTGTGAGCCCCCTCCTCAAGTTAGGTGCCTAAGCCATACCAGCCCTTTTTCACAAAAAATGAGGAGGTAGGATCCCCCCACAATAGCCTAGTGGTTGGACTCTCTTCCAGGCTGTAAGAGACCTGGCTTCAAGTCCCTACTCTGCCTGATTCAGAGCAGAGAGCTGAACAACGTGTGTATTTTGTGGTGGCGTGTCTGATCTGGTAGGCATGCTGTATGGTGGCCCCTGAGCAGTCCTCTCAGATTGGGCTCTGCAGGCAAGATAGGTGGGGAAATGCCTAGTTTTAGGAGCCTGCTGGGACTTGGGCATGTAGCTGTGACACTGGCAGACATGTAAGTACCTAGGGGACTTCTCTGGTGGAAACTCAGGCAGCGATGGGAGTTCAATTGCCTACTGGGTTAGGCAGCAGCTGAGTGGGAATTTTGAGGATCGAAATTTTGGACTTAGGTGCCTAAAGTGGTAGTTAGGCACCTAAGTCCCTTTGTGGATCTAGACCTTGGTTGTTTACAGTTGAAGAAAGTGGTAGCTGTAGTAGTTCAAGGCTTAGAAAATCAGGCTTGAGGTGTCTAAAGTTGGGTACTCAAAAATTGAGACCACTTTTGAAAACGTTGGCCCTAACATTTGACGTTGTGTTGTCTTGGACAGCTGCAGAAATGGAATTAAAACTCAGATACAACTGACTGTCTATCCTGTGCTTAGACTATGTTCTGTCCCTTACAGTAAGTGTGACTATACAAATAATGTGCGCTTCTCCTATGTACTGTTATTGCAGTGTATTGATCCTAAGAAAGCCATGAAAGGAAAAGAAATCCAAACCCTTTGGAAAGATATTTCCAAGGACTCAAAATTAGAGAGGCCAGTCTCCTTACCTGTTGAATTAACCTCTCCTGTTCCCTGTAGACATACAGCACACTTTAGTAACTATATGTATAATCCCAGCAGAAAAGATAATGCCTGTAGATCTATTCAGCTGTCCAATTTTATTACTAGCGGACTATAGTGTCTACAGTGGGATTAAATAAAACAAGCCAAGGTGAAATAAAACCACAATGTGGCTTGCTTTTCTACCCAGATTGGATTTCCATGCTATTGTTTTAAAGGTTTGATCTTTTGTGGCTGACAAAAGCTTGAAATCATATTTAGCATGGGTTTTAAAACTTGGATGTGCATCTGAGTTATGAATGTATTCCAGGCAATCTAGCAATAACACTTCATGAGTTATGTATTGCTTCCAAGGCACTAAAGCACTGTTTTCAGATAATCTGCTTGTTGTGCTATAATTTTCTGTGTAGTAACGGGAAGCTTTTGAGTGAGGGCTGTGTAAACCATTTTCTGGAAAAACAAAAGATTGCCTGTTCAAGCCTATGAAAATTTGCTGAATGGTTCCCTTACAATTACTTTCTGGGTTCAGATACGAGAGCTCTAAACCTGAATTTTAACACTTCCAGTTCAGATAAGAAAATCTGAATGGACTGAAAGGCTTGGGTTTGGTCCAACTCCCATTTAATTCAATAGAAAGTCTCCATTGACTACAGTGGGAGTTGCATAGGCCCTTAATGAATCGTTTCCTCGTGATTACTTTTGAATAGTTCTTATTGTGCTGCATGCACGGTATACATGTAGATATGCATATCTCTTTTGCTTGATGTACAAAATCTTACATCCTGTGTTGCTTTCCACTGTGTCAACACAATACAATCCCTTATAACAGCCGCGGTTTTAGTTTGCATTAGCTCAGCTCCTTTGTCCATCTGCACCAAGAAAAACAGTGCAAGCAGCATGAGCTTTCTTAATATTTTGATTACACTTCCAGTTACACCAGATGGCTTAAACATGGTGGACCGAATTCCATTATCAGAAACACATACAAGTCCCTTTTCAGTCAATGGGACTTATGGATGAAAATCTGAGGGCAGATTTAGTGCTAATGGGCCAGTGTATGTCAATATTTAAGCAACAGTGGGCTATAGCTGGGTTATTATTTTGTATTTGATGTTGTTAGGCATTACTGTAACAGAGTCAGGAACCCTTGCTCCATTCTGCTAGGCACTGTCCAGACAAATAACAAAAAAGAGCTCTGTTTCTGTCTGTTCTGTTTCTGACAATCTATATAGCAGATGGAACACAGCAAGGGATAAAACAGGAAATAGGATGTAAGTGAATTGGGAGGGTGAGTTTTCTGTAAAGGGAACAAATGTTTGTGACAGTTATTAGTTATGGCCATCAATTTACTACTGGAAAATGCTTATGCCTGGATCCACAAAGGGATGGAGGCATTGCAACGCTCAGCAGCACAGCACCTAGAAAATGACAGGGACAACACTATGATCCACAAGTCTGAACTAGGTTCCCTATACAACAAATGGAGAGAGAGAGGCACCGTAGAATGTGATCCACAAAAGCCAGCATACAAAGCAAGCAGCTGCCTAAGCTAGCCAATGAGAGATTCCAAGAGAAAGGGTATGTCCTAAGCCCTGCGCCTCTCTCGGAGTGAGGTGCCTGCGTCCAGGCTGCAGGGAGGTGCCGATTTCTGCTTAGTGTTCCATAAACCAGAACCTTTCTCCTGGAGTCTGACAGTTTCAGCACCTAAGTAGTTTCTTGTAGGAATGACTTAGTTGGCTGCTTCGCACTACACAAGACAACTGTTCCACTGTGGATAAATACTTACAATAGTCTATGGGCCAAAAAGAGTGGGAGCGAGAGAGTGAGTGATTCCATAGCCTTGTGGCTAGAGCACCCACGTAGGATCCAGTCCTTCTGTGCCAATCACTCTTTCATTATTTATCCAGCAGAACAGCTTCAAAAGAAGAGACTGAGGGAGCTCCCACATCGGAATATCTTATAGTTCAGTGGTTAGAGCACTCCCCTCAGAAGTGGAAGACCCCCTTGTTCCAATTCTTTCTTTCCCCATTTCCAGAGATGGGGGGAACTGAATCTGGATCTCATGCATTCCCAGAGATGGCTCTAATCACTGGGCTAAAAGTTACAAAATGGCTACCACCTCTTCCAGCTAGATTGTGAATGGGATTCTGCCTTTTCCAGACATATTTTGAATGAGACCCAATCCAGCAGGCAGTCTTTGACCACACCTAAAGCACAGGAGTTAGGTAGATGAGCACCTATCATCCCCCAGTTCATGGATAACATAACTCTGGGGCTTAGGCAGGAGGTAGGCATCCAGACGTCTAGTGTGAGGCACCGGTGCACATGCCCAGAGGCAGAAAGATTGGTGCTGAGGGAGCTTTTACATGTGAAAACTTAAGTGCTGAGTGCGTGTAGGCGCCTACATGGTTCAGTGGGAGTTTTGTAGCTTACAGTGGAACTGTAAAACTTGGATTTAGGAACCTAAAAGTGAGACTTGTGGATGATACTACTGGGATGAGGGAGGCATAAGAACCTACCGGAAATAGAACAGAGTTTAGCAGAAAATCATAAGCATGCAATCATAAAAAATGGACTTTCATCAAACATATTGACACATCCTGAACAATGGATGGGCACCATTGTTTTAAATTGTGTTTTCTCACTGAAAAGTGACTTTTAAAATGGTATTATGGGGGCTCCATTGGTCTGCTTTTCATTGATTCCATATCAGATGTGCTTATTTTACAAGTAAAATGACTGGCTCTTTCTAAACGTGATCCTTGCAAACTCAGTCTGGGATTTTAAATTAATCTGTATTTTCTTTCTCATTTATTATCACTATTAATAAAGATTCTTCAGGATTAGTTAGGTTGTTAGCTGAACAAAAAGCTCTTTTCTCTTCTTCTTCTATTTTTTTTTCATTTTACAGTTATTTTTATATACTCTCGTATCCATTTTTAGCCATGAAAAATACAGAATCTGGGGTTTCATGGTGTGGAATGGATTGTTAATCTTCATTTGAGTGACTGTGGTGCTTGTGAAAGATACCATATGGTCAGACTAAAACAGAGTACAGGCCTCCATAAATTAGGAAAAGCAAGAACAGAGGCAATGTAAGCTTCTCCACTATGCCACCAATGCCTAAAAACTGTTCTAGAGCAGATCACTTCCAGGAGCGGAAGGCCATTTTTGTCTCCATGCTCATTCAGTTCTAGACCTCTGTGCTAAGACTGCCATAATTGCTAAAACTTCCAAATTGTATGATGTTTTTAAATATATGGATACACCACTCGCTAGGACCTGAACTGACATCACAAATCTCATTTCATAAAAGACAACAAAACAGCTGTTAAAAGACAAACTATGAAACCCTGGCTTCTTTGCAGTCAATAGAGTTTTACCATGTACTTCAGTGGGACCAGGGTTTCACGCAAGGACTTTTGATTGATAATCACAAGTAGAGAACAGGGGTACCATGTAGGCAGACAGAGAGGGGCTTCTGCCCCCCTCACCTGAGTTTCGTACAGGAGGTGTGCTCTCAGGCTGAATTCTAAACAACAGCACTACATGAATGTGGAATGTGAGTTTGCAAAGGAGAGGTGCTGCTCCCAGCTTGTGTACCTGGGGCAGGGAGTCAGTGTTTTGTTTGCAAACAGAGGCAGGATTATTAAGATAAGAAAGGGCTGGTCATTAAATTAAGGATCTGGAAGTCCTTAAATGAGCCTGTAAAACAGGAATCCCTCTGCAGCGGATGGGAGATTTTGAAGAGAGAATGCAAGGGACTCCGAAGAAATGAAGCCAAGCCCTCTACACAAGGTTGCATTCAGAAAAGGGGGAGATTTGAGAGGTGCAGGTGAAAAGAAGGTGCCAAAACTCAGGGAAGTTTAGCAGTGTATAGAGAAGTTCCCACTGTACCTGTGGTACATATGTGGTCCCATCACCATACGGTCTGAATGCCTCACAATGTCTAACCTATTTCTCCTCAAAGCTCCTCTGAGGTAGAGCAGTGCTGTTATCCCTATTGTTCAAATGGGCCACTGAGGCACAGAGAGACTAAGGCCCAGATTTTCAAAAGTATTTAGGCACCTAATGGGATTTTCAAAAGCACCTAGAAGGTTAGGTGCTTTGTAAACCCCACGAGATGTTTAGCTGCATTTTTGGGTGCCTAAAAACCTTTGAAACTTTGTTCCTAAGGCACCAGCCTGAGGTCACACAGGAAGTCCCTGGGGGAAGTAGAACCCAACCCAGGTCTCTCAAGGCTAACTCCCCACAGGTGCTGACTTTCTTCTTTCCGGGGTGAGAGGATGGTGCTCCACCCTCACTCCACCCCTTCCCTCAAGGCCCCACCCTCACTTCCAATCTCTGCTCTGCCCCCTCCCCCCCAGCACCTCTCACCTGTCACTGAACAGCTGATTGGCAGGTGACTGGTGGGTGCTGAGCACCCACTATTTTTTTTCCCCGTAGGTGCTCCAACCCCAGAGTACCCATGGAGTTGGCACCTATGTAGCTCCCTATCCACTGGACCAGCCTATCTTTCTGCTGTAGGCTGTAAAAAAAGAAGACTGATAGATGAGAGCAAAACCAAGAAGGCCAGTTTTCTGAGACCCCAGCAATCAGTTCCAAGCGATTTGGAAGGATGTCATGGTTGACACCATGAAAAGCAGCACAGAGGTAGGAAAGATGAAAAAAGAAAGAGAACAAGAGTCAGATCACAACCCCTAAGGGGTGGTGGGTCCTGCCCCAGGATGGGTTGTAGAGCAATGCCTGCTGTGCAATTTTACATTTTAACTGAAAACCATTTTATTTTGTCATTTTTTGTTCTGTGTTTGAGAAAAGGAAGGAATGAGAAAGCGTTATATATCAGATGTGTTTACGCCTCAAATTCTTAGGGTTTCAGCTGTATCCAGGTCAATTCCAGAACAAAGAACAGAAATTGCATCACAGAGTCCATAAGGTCGAAGATTATGTCATGATTTGTATTATTTGCTGGGCACCACCTATGTGCTCAGCACTGTTCAGCATATGCCAGAAAATGTAGTCCCTGAGCTAATGCATATAAGATACATAACTCTGGATAAGATGGCTCAGATATTTAAGTCTGAAATGTATAGTTATTGAGCACATGTTCATATCTCTGAGTGGAGGCACTGATGGCAACAGAAGTTTTACTTGATTAAGGACTAGAAAATTGGACCCTCCAACTTTCTTTCAAGAGGAATTGCTGCCCAGAACTCCTGTGCCTGTTTATTTTCCCTTTCTACCTGCAATGGCCCTGATATACCTCAGAAGTCTTAATGTTTTTCTCAACTTTAAAATGTGGAATGTTCTTGATGTTTGGTTTTAAATATTCTCCTGTGAGAACTGCATCTCAATCACTGTAGGGCTGTGTTTAAGAGCCTTCTGGAAAGTAACTAGCCTTTAAACAGAAGTGAAAGCAATGTTGCCAACTCTCATGATTTTTTTATGAGTCTCATAATAATTATTATTTTCCTTAAAGCCCCAGCTCCTGGAGTCAAGTGGAGATGTGATGATTTCAGCCTCCATTTTTGAAGAAAAATGAAGTTTCTAGCCCTCGTGGCTGTAGAAAAAGCTTCAAAATGTTACCCTAGTACATCCTAAAAGCTCAAAAAGTAGAAGGGAAATAAAAAGAACACCACATTGATTATTTTTACATAATCTCATGTTTTTAAAGCCAATCTCTTGATTTTTGGTGAGCCTGATAAATGATTTTTGAACATTTGGCATTGGCAATACTGTGAAAGTGACTTGAAAATGTCAGTTTCACTCTTGTTTAAAGTCAGTTTCTTGTCTATTATTTGCAGTGGGGTAAAACCCACAGAGCCCCAGGCAGTTACAATATAAACTCATGGGGCCTTGCCCTAGTAGGATGTTTCCAAAAGTTAAATGACCTATTCCAAGCTTGGTGAACTGCAAAAAAGTGATAGAAAATAATGGAGATTTTTCTACAATTGTTTCAAATGTTGCATTCAAGTTAGTAACAAAGTAAGAATATACATTAACATTTTAAACCTAACCAGTGTCCCTTAAGTGACTTGAAACAAGATGTCAGAACATGTTAGTATTAGAGCTGAGTGGGTCTAATATTTATTAAATTTTCTTTCTTTATTTAGGAATTAGATGCTGTGCTCCTGTCAGCTAATTTCTACATTATTAGAAAGTAGCCACTGGAATCACAGTTAGAGTTGCCTCCCACAACCAAAATCTGAAATGGTGCCCCTAGTAGAGAACTATTGAACCATTTGCTAAGGAATAGACTGTCCCTAGAGCTGCCATTATTTCAGTGCAATAAACTATGTCACCTCTTCAATAGTTTTGTTTTCTATTTTTAAAGTTAATTTAGGATAGATTTCATTGCTCATGACAGAAAGGATCTATAGCAATGATGTTAGCCAGGAATAGTGCAGTCACTGTTAAACAGGCACTATTAAGCTCTCCTTCCCGAAATACCAATGAAATGTAACTCTTCTCTAATCCCCTTTGCTGTATCAGTCCTGAGCCATTCCTGAACTGAAATTGCAATTCATTCAGATTGTATGGTGATTTGGTAATGTGCACAAGTGAGGAGTAAGATTTGAATTAAAGTCTCAAGAAGGATCTACTGTGCTAACTCTGCCACTGAAATGTCAAGTCACTGGAAAAGGAAGAGGAAGTGATTGACATTCCAAACACTAGCTGCTTATGTATCCACGTTTCCCAATGTAGATGTACAATTTATTAAAATCAACAAGCTTCAAATACAGATTTCAGCAACAAAAGTCCACCCCGGAATCAAACATCATAACCACAATCTGAAGCAAAGCCCCTGGACAAACAGGCTCACTATGAATTGTTGGGCAGCTGTCAGGAGTGTCTTGGTGAGTTGCACAGTTCAGCAACCTTGTGTGGAAATATATCTATTTAATAGATTTGCTGATTTACTTATCTACAGATGTATAAATATTCATACCATTCATTCCTGAAAAAAGAAAACAAAACAAAAACCCCAAAGTTTATGGCATTGTTCTGCTCACTGCTGCTGCAGATGTCCAGTCAGATTTTTTTTATAATTTCTCCTGTGAAATACTTTACTATCAACAGGACTCCTTCTTATGTTTGTTTAATATAGTAATTCACACATGTAATAAGATTAAACTTCTTTCCCCAAGGCTTAAGGCCTTTTATTTATTAATTCAGGTCACTGGAATCATGCCAATATGTTACCTTTCATGTTGTCTGGGGAACTCTTGCACTGTGACAATAGAAAACTGTAGCTACATATCTTTAAGAATTTTCAATTTTTCCCTTTATAAACCAGAGCTTAGACTCGAGTGCACATATTATATTTGGCAAAAGGAACAGAGGAATCAGTTCAGGAGAAATTTTAAAAATACATTGAACTTGAGCCTTTTTGACCTTTGGAAAAGTTGATTTTTTTAAATTGTTCGTGTTTTTCTGTTCTATTCAACTGGGAGCTCAAATATGGGAAGACAGTAATAAAAGTTGTTTTTTTGGCTTCATTACAGCAGGACACACTAGATACTTCATGGGAGTTTATTTTCTAGATCTGTGCAGAACTCAGCAGTTTCACTTCTCAAAAATTCACCTCAATATTTGTGAATACTTCAGTTCACCCTGAATTAATACCCTACCACCTGAGGGTTTTTTTACATTTCAGGAAAAAATGGACTCAGCATCTCAAAGTAAAACTCAAACTGTGTGAGTCAACATTAAAAAATAAAAAGACTCATGATTTCAATGCAAAACCTGACACTAGCATGAAATTGGCTCCAACTCAGCTTGAAAGGTTCATAAAGTATACAGCAAACCTGGTGCAGTCTGAATGTTGAGTTTATATGAAAACAGAGGCCAGGCAAATTTTCTGGAATTTTGTTGTGAACATTTTGCCTAGGAGTCCGGACTTTTTCCCCACTAATGTACCTGAGTTTTCTGTCCAATTTATAAATAGTAGAGGATGGTCTAAGGTTTGTTTTATAGATGGTCCAAAACCTAGCAGCAATAGGATTCTTTTTAGTTGATAATATTTGGGCCTTATTCTAAGACCTTCCTACAGACCCAGCCCAGAGGAATGCTCTAGCAGATGTGATGCAGAGTTTTCTCCTCCTGTCTCTCCCCAAGATGCATGCAGAGCCTCAGAGCCCTGCCATATCGGAGCAAGGCTTCAACCCTGTCTGTGGTGGAAGGAGAAGGGCCAGCGGAGCAGTGCTCTGATGAGAAAACTAAGGGTCTCTGGAGACACTGGGAGACAAGAGACCAGGAATCTATAAGGGTACGTGTCTACCCAAAATCTGGTGGAGTGTTGGAACAAGTGCGGTCTGACCGAGCGGTCACGCTCAGTAAGGCAGAGTAATTGATTTTGTTTAAAGCCTCATCTATGATTTCTTTGTCCTGGCAGAGAATAGGATCTGAGACACATAGAACTCAGGCAGTCATCCCGCATATGAGCTCATTAGTGGCTTCTCTGTGATTCTCTGTCTAATATGTACAATGGGTACAGAACAGTTCAAAGTCTGAACAGTAGCATAGGTCAGTCTTATTCATATTTACAACTGAATCAGCAATCCAGGCTTTTTCCTCTCTGCAAATTGACAACTTGGAGTGCTTGGCACTGACCGTGGTTCTTGACTAGCATGCAATTTTATGTGATTGAGTCTTCAAAAGGCATGTTCTCCTTTCGCAATGTTAGCCTTTATTGCAGCCCATGAAACATCTCTTGCTTTTTAATCCTCTGGGAACTTCTTTAGGCGTTTTTCAACTGAAAAATGTCAGTATCACACAATAATTAGGGATATTGAATTTGAGAGCAAACTATGGTAGCAGCAGTAGATTTGTTACTGAGAGCTGAATGGTGCCGTACAATGCACACCTCAAGCTGCCATTGAGTTGAAAGTGTTTGTGTGCTTGTGTATGTATGTATATAATGGCAGGATCAGGCCCTTAGAGAATGTGTGTTTGTGTGTGTGTGAGAGAGAGAGAGAGAGAGATGACAGGATCAGGCCCTTAGTCTCACTGCATGGATAGCAGAGAGCACATTGTATTAAGAGCTTCAGTTAGGCCCTGCTTCAGAAGGGTACTTAAGCTCATGGCTAACTGTCAGGATTACCACTGAAGTTCTATTTGAAGTGAATGAAACTACTGTGACCCAGGAATCCCTTAGTGCCAACTGGCAAAGGGCACAGAGGGGAGGCACATGGGTTACTGTTATACCCTTGGGGGCAGCGGGTTTAGGAAGAAATTACGTGAGGCCAGACAGCAGACAGCTAACAAAACTACCATTTATTTACACACACAGAGCTCACCTAACCGGCCGAAGCAGGCTAGGCTATCCCCTAATAATCTAACTCGGTTGCCATGGGAGCAAAAACCATGATAACCAAATACACAACAGTTACAGGAATCTTTGCTGCCCTACCCCTGAGCCCTCTTCTGCACCCCAAACCCCTCATCCCTGGCCCCACCCCAGAGCACTCACCCCCCCTGCCAGAGCCCTCATCCCCCACACGCCAACCCTCTGCCCCAGCCCTGAGCTCCCTCCTACACTCCAAACCCCTCAGCCCCACCCCTGCCACACATCACTACCATATTGGTGCACATAACAAAAATCATTCCACACATGGATGTAAAAAATTAGAGGGAACATTGATCTCTACCAGGCTTGGTTGAAAATGCTGGAGAGACCTTTGGGGGAGAAACTTCTTTAGACAGGAGGTTAACCTAACCTGTTAATTAGGTTTAGTCTCTAGAAAGAAAACAGGTTATGATTTTATTTTACAATAAACCTGGTGATCCTGAGTGTATTGTGACTTTGGGAACAGCTGACCTGGTAATTAGGTGAGTGTCCAGTCGATAAGGGGCGGAGTGCTGCAGGGAATGCTCTGAGGACTCAGAGGTTGGTGTGTGCCTATTGCTACCTGTACAGAGAAGGCAAGGCCTGTGGAGGCTGGTAGGCAGTGCTTGTGCTGCCAGAGAGCTGATCCACAGCAGGCACAGAGAAGACTGCTCCATGCTAATCATGGATCAGGCACTCTCTTTCAACTACATCCCCCAAAATATATGGCATTAGTAGCCACGGAAGCAAATATGTTGATTCCTGTACTTCTACCCATCCATTGGTCTGATCCAATGTCTTCTCACTGATTTCAGCGGAAAGCCTTCCATTGGCTCAATTGTGCATGAAGTTAGGGACAAAAGAAACCCCACTGTGGTTTTCAGTATTATTTCTGGACATTCAATGTTGTATAAAAGTGCTTTTGGACAATATATCACTGGCTGCACAGCAGTCAATGTGGATATGTCTGTAGATATTTTTGGGTAGAGACCATTTTGAACCTAGTACTCAACTCTGAAGAATGTTTACCTGTTGAACAGGTAACCCAACAAACAGGATGCTATAATGCTGAGTGACAATGAAAGATTTAGAAAAAGCCTTCAAGAAACTTCACTGAATTTGTCTTTTGGGGGTAGAAATGGCATCCAAATGGCTACCAGTTATGCCACAAGAGATTGGCCTTTATTACAAAATGAGTATTATTGTGATCGGACGATGTGATGCTGATCATAGCTAATCTGCCTGTGCAGAAGAGGGAAAATCTTGATTCACCTGGTGTCAGCTTAACTTGATTCTTCACAACTGTCTGCAAACACGATAAAATGTCCTGGTGATGATGACAAAGCCTGAGGGGATGAGTTTTGCTTGCAGGGGAGTAGCATGAGCTCTGCAGTATGTGCCATTCAGTACAATCATTAATAATACACATCACAAGGGACTGCAGATGCCAGCCTCGCGGTTAGTTGGAAAAAAGTTGATATATTTGCTACTGACAGAAGGAGGAAAAGATAAATTCATAGACTAGCAGGTGGACATAAGAAAAATCCCTACCATGCCTAAAATACCATTTGACCCATCATATAAAAATGCTTAAGTAGAAGAGCAGAACTAATTGCCATTGAAGTCACAGATATCCTGAGGCAGCTCTTGAGATGGAGACAAGAGGTTTTTTAATTAATTATAAACCGCATGATTGATTAAACATCCTCAGCAGAAATCTCTAAAGAGAAGTGGAGGGGGAAAGTGGGGGTGGGGGAAGAGCTGATTCAAGCTCAAAAGCAAATGAGAAGTCATGCTATTTCATTCTCTAAAAACTTTGTGCTCCCAGACCACATAAATATCTTAACATACTCTGCATAATATCGCCAATGGTGTAGCCCTAGCACAATGCACCAATTAACTACTACAGTCCTGACATATAACAGTATGAATACAGGTTTGTATTACCTCATGTATAGAATAGCTTCCTATATAGAACAATTCTTCTTTGAGTGCTTGCATTTGTACATGACACCTAGGGGCAGCTCCAGACACCAGCATGCCAAGTGTGTGCCTGGGGCGGCAAGCCACGGGGGGCACTCTGCTGGTTGCTGCAAGGGAGGCAGGCAGGTTGCCTTCAGCAACATGCCTGCGAAGGGTCCGCTGGTCCCTCAGCTTCAGTGGACCTCCCACAGGCGTGCCGCCAAATCCGCGGGACTGGGGACCTCCTGCAGGCAAGCCGCCGAAGGCAGCCTGCCTGCCATGCTTGGGGCGGCAAAATACCTAGAGTCGCCCCAATGACACTGTACGTGTATGCATGTCATACATAGTGTGCTGTAGAGTTTTCCCCAGTGACACACATGGGGGTGGCCCCATCCACTGGCAAGCTCCTTGTGCTCTGAAGTGAGGGTATAAAGGGCAGAATCACCCTGCTCTTCCTTCTATTCCTCCTTACCATCTGTGGTCAGAGCACTGGGGTTCCTCGCAAACAAAGTTCTCTTCCATGTAGTGGGTTTTTTTCCCCATTGTTTGACATTAAAAAAAATGTTGCTTCTTTAATTTTAATTTTTTTAATTCTACTTTTTTTTTTCTGTCAGGAGGGCCTCCGGGCCCCTCCCAGTACTGAGGGAGCCTGTGCCAAGGTCCCTGGGGCCTAAACCTTGTGTGAGCTGCAGAAAGGCTATGCCTATTTAGTGACCCTCATTCACGCTACTGCAAGTGCTTGAGTGACGCTCACTTTGGAGAGATTCTCCATTGTCATGGTTTTAATATCAGGTCAAAAAAACAGAGAGGACCATCTCATTATATACTTATGGAGGTCACCCTTAGACCAGCATCAGAACCCTTCAGTCACTGAAAGGTTATTCCTTGGAGATTCCTTCCCATCTTGCTTCCCCAGCCCTGCTAGCAGACCACAGCCAGAGGAGATCCCCACCACCAGGACCATCTTCTTTGAGTCCCACAACTCTGGAAGAGCCCCAGACTCAGAAGCTTAGGAAGAAATTGGTATCCAGTTCTTCAAAGTCCAGAAAATGGGACTCCTCTATAGAAGGTTGATCCAGTACCTGTGCACCCTTCAGCTTTGCACTTTCCAGTTCCAACTCACATGGACAGACCTGAGTCATCAACTCCAGTGTCTTCTCAGGGACTGTTGAGACTGGCTACCACATCATTTGCAATGGCTCCATCATCCCTTATTCCAGCAGGTCAGTAGCCCATGTCTATTCCAATACCAGTGGCCTGTGTTGCAACCAGAGGCTTGTTGTGCCTGTCAGTACCACCTTCACCCTTGCTCTAGGCCCAGGATCCTTGTCAGGGCTCAGTGCAGCCATCAGTACCAGAGTACTCTAGTTAGGCACCACCGCCCTTAGGCCCAGTACTTACTCAATTCTCTGGTTCAGTACCAGTTCCTCTACACTGCATGCTGCTGGTAGCTGGGAAGCTGTCTATGCTTCCTCTGGTACCGCATGCTTGACTCAGATCCAGATGAATCATCAAGAATCCCATCCTGGCTGTGCAACACCCTGGCTATTAGATTCCTCAGATTCCTCACTGGAATTTGAGGTAGACTAGGATATCCTTGTACTGACAGTCCAGAGCTCAGTCCCGTTCCCATACTCACCACTGGGATTCTGAGAGGCTTCAGCCAGGGATTGGGACATTCGGTCAGGCATGCTTGGAGCCCAGTGCCATACGAGCCCCCTCAATGGCTTCACTGGTTTCCCTCAAGGATGCTTCCTGCAGCTAGATCTACTTCACCACTCCCCATACAAATAGCTCCCTCTTGAAAGTTCTTTCTCCAGCCGACACCAACAAACCAGTCATGGTCAGTACTGATCAGCCTTTGGACTTTCAAAACTCAGGACTCGCCGGAACTGGTTCTGGAGCTGCAATCTGCCCTGGTACCACATAAGCAATCTTGGAAATTGTCAAGCTTTACCTTCCTGGCAGGCATCATCCTCATCTGCTGATGAGGCCCTGGTACAGGAGGCATTCTCCCTGGTACTAGATTACTTTAAGGTACACCAGGAGCTCCTGGGCAATCTCCCTGGAGATTCAGCTGGAGACTGTGGAAGAGAATACTCACAAACTTTTTGATATTCTCCATCCCACAACAGCAGGGAAGGTTGTCCCTGTCCATAAGCATCACAATTGAGCAAAACAATTAGGCAAATACCTTCCTCCATTCTGCTGGTGGCCAAAAAGAATGGCACATAAATATCAAATTCCATTCTGACAATTCAGGTACAGGCCACTGTCTGTTAGACGTTCTGTCTTCTCAATATCCTGGGCCTGAAACTGAGCAATCTTTAGTGCATGTTCAGAGGATAGAGCTCATCAGGTCAATTCTGGATTTGACCTTGGCCAGCGCTTTCCTGCCTCTTTCCAGATTTCACACTATATCGGATCTCTGTGCATCCCTCAAGAACCGTCCTCAGACCAATGTGAAGAATTCTCCCACACTGAGGTCATGTGGTAGCATGTCACCCCACACACCAGGCTGTACATCAGAGCTTTGCAGGTATGGCTCAAGTAGGTTTATCACCCTCATATTCATCATCAAGATGTGCTAGTGTGCATCCTGGATAGCATACTATCATCTCTGACCTGGTGGATGAGTCAAGACAATTTGTGCAGGGGAGTTCCATTCTCTCATTCTCCACCCTCTCCCTACCATGACTGGTAATTGATGTCTCAGCTATGGGTTGGGAAGTACATCTGGGCAACCTCTGAGCCCAGAGTTTGTGGACTGTCCATGAGGCCAGGTTACACATAGAAGTCCTCAAATTGAGCACAATATTCTGTACATTCAGCAGCTCCTGCCTCACATTTGGGACAAAACTATCCAGGTGCTGAATGCCACTACCACAGTCAGACAGCCTTGTCTGGAGGCAGCCAAGTTGTGGAACCGGTGCATTCAGAGCTTGGTTAGTCTCTAGGCAACACACTGCCAGGGGTTCAAAATAGCCTGGTGGATTGTCTGAGCAGGTCCTTCATTTTGGACAATGAATGGTCCCTCAACACAAATGTTCTAGCATTGTATTCAGGGTAGGGGGTTTCCCATCTGTAGATCTGGTTGCAGCCTGACAGAACAGAAAGTATCCCCACCTCTGTTCCAGGGCTGGACACACCTCAGAGTCAATGTCAGACACTTTCCTATTTCCATGGAACAAAGAGCTCCCTGATTCTCAAACTCAAGCACGATCAGGGCAAGACGATCCTTATAGCTCCAGCCTGGCTGAAACAGATGTGGTAGACAGAGTTCTCCAAATTGTCCACTCATGACCCTTTATTGTTACCAATAGCCAGAGATCTCCTGACACAGAATCATGGCCAGGTGCTACACATTATGGCATGGTTCATCAGTGACTGAACATAGAGGAGTCACATTGCTCAGTAGCAGGTCATAAAGTGCTCCTTAATAGCAGAAAGCCATCCACAAGAGCTACTTACTTGAGTAAATGGAAGTGTATTTCCATCTGGGCTATCTCCCACAATTCTGGACCATTTTTTGTACCTTTAAGAGTCAGATATAGCCCTTAGCTCCATCAGGGCACATCTGTCAGCTATCTTGGCATTTCACTCTTGCACAGATGATTAGACTGTTTTCACTTGCCCAATCACTACCAGGTTCCTTTAGTGTCTTGATAGATTGTAGAGACCCAACACCTTCTTGGAATTTAAATCTGCAGTTGCCTGTAATTATTGACCAACTTTGTGAGCTCTTAGCATCATGCTCATTTAGAATCTGTCAGCACAGGTAGCCTTCTTAGAGGCCATTACCTCCATCACAAGGAGGAGAGAACAGAATGCATGGTTACAGATCCACCCTCCACAGTCTTCTACAAAGACAAGGTTCAGCTGAGAAAATATCCCAGGTTCTTCTCAAAGGCCAATTTCTATTTGAATAGGTTTATTCACCTGCCAGTTTCCTTCCTGAACCATATACACATAAAGACAAGCAGAGGCTCCATACTTTGGACATTGAGCAAACATTGGCTTTTTACCTAGATAGAACAAAGCCTTTTGGTGTCTCTCCCCAGCTTTGCCTCTTTTACTGAATATATGAGAGACCACCCCATTACAACTCAGACACTCAAAATGGATCACCAGCTGCATTACAATGTGCTATAGTGGAGCAATGCCTCTTGAGAAACGCACAGAGTACTCAACAAGAGCTCATTCGAACTCAGCAGCATTTGTGGCACAATCCCAGTTATGGGCATCTGTAGACAGCGACATGGTCTTCGAATCATACACTCACCAAACACTGCAAAGAATCCTGTGGCACCTTATAGACTAACAGATGTTTTGGAGCAATGCTCCAAAACGTCTGTTAGTCTATAAGGTGCCACAGGATTCTTTGCTGCTTTTACAGATCCAGACTAACACGGCTACCCCTCTGATACTTGTCACCAAACACTGTATGCTGCATCATAGGAGCATGCCAATGTTGGGACGCAGTGCTTCTTCTGATGAGACTTCTTGCCCTGTCTCTTGCGGTAATATCTTGGGAGTCACCTAAAGTATAACAGGCATATGCAAGCACTTGAAGAAAAAAATGGTTACTCATCTTCTCATAATTGTTGTTCTTCAGGATGTTTGTAGGCATGTGTCCATTACATGACCCACCCTCCCTTCCTGATGCATCAGAGCCTACTATCGGTTCCAGTGTGAAGGAACTGAAGGGGGCAAGGGGAAACTCCACCCTTTATATTCTTGCTTCAGAGTATGAGGAGTCCAGTAGTGGGCAGAGCCACCCATATGGGTACCACTAAGAAAAACTCCCCAGCACCGGTGCATGTGATACACAGACACCTGAAGTGTAATGGACATATACAACACACCTCGAAGAACAGTTATGAGAAAGTGAGCTGCCATTTATGTTTTATTCTATGATGACCACTTAGCCCCTAACTCCATAAGGATTCATTTTCCATATAATCTTTTAAAAGGGGATTGGGCAAATAAAAGAATCTAGATTTTAAGTATAGAATGGGATATAAATTCCATTATCATGAGTCTGATTAATAGAATAATACTGTATAAAACCTATAGATATTATTTCCTAAATGCCATCTCTTACTTCTAATTTATACTTTAAATATATTTATGAACTGTGAATTTTTAAATGCACCTATTTCAATCTGGAGTTCTTTTTATAGGTGGCTATTTTGTTATATGGGTTTTTCATTCTACATACGAGCTTCAAATATATTTTGCTTGTGTGCTGAACTGGAAATTCAAACTTTTAAAAAATTTGAAATTCTGGAAGGAAAAAGTGTACGGAAACACAAAATCTGTTATGCATATTTACATAATGTAGCATACAATTTCTTTCTTCATAACTTGTCTTCTATAAATCACCACGTGCTATTTAATCTGGATACAATTAATTATGGACAAATTGAAATTGTGTCCTAGTCCACACATAAGTAATTAAAATAGGTAGAATGTCTGTTACAATTTTGAAAGCACAAGGTCTGAGTTTCAGAAGTGCTGTGTGCCATCAACTCCAAAAGAAGTCACCAGCAGCTTTTACAAACGCTTTAAACAACATCTGGTCTAGTTTCCTTGAACAATACTGAATTAAGTTTTATACTTGTAGTAGTAGCATCATGGTGTTTATGCTTTAAAAGTACACTCATTTCTTTTACTTCCTCTTAATGCCATTTGTACACATACATGGATTTGAGAATATCTCTGCACATGTTCAAAATCAATACACCTGAAATTGAATTAACTGGTGACAAATTGAGCTGATTGCAAAATTTCAGAAATGTTAAAAATTTCAACCAGCACCAGTTGAAAACTGTTGTTGGGATTTTACAAAATGAAAAGGGAAATCAGTGAAAGATTGGACAAAGATAAATTTGACCCAGTATGACTATTGTTCAACGTCATAGTTAGTAATAGTTCTTTCTCTTTGCTCTTAGGTATAAAGCGATAGTGAGGCCAATGGATATCCAAGCCCCCCATGCGCTGATGAAGATTTGTATGAAAGCTGCTATGATCTGGATTTTATCCATGCTGCTTGCCATACCTGAAGTTGTGTTTTCTGACTTGCATCCTTTCTATGACAGAGACACTAACAAAACATTCATCAGCTGTGCCCCTTACCCGCATTCTGATGGGCTACATCCAAAAATTCATTCAATGGCATCATTTCTGATCTTTTACATCATTCCTCTATCGGTAATTTCAGTGTATTACTATTTCATTGCTAAAAATTTGATCCGGAGTGCTTACAACATACCTGTGGAAGGAAACATACATGTTCAGAAACAGGTATGAATTTATTTTTATTTGAAAGTACATTACCCTCGTGGGCACTGGAATGACATGAAGTTTGTACCATGGATAGAGAAACTTACACTTGGAGAGTATGGAACTCTGTTTCCATTTAGTGACTGGAAATGTGGGAATCCTCTACTGCTTCCAGCTAAGGTATCCACTTAAGGTATGTTTATACTGGAGATGGCCTAATTTCCAGCTCAGGTAGACATGCCCTTCATAGCTTTGATCAAGATAGAGTACTAAAAATAACAGCATCTATGGGGGCACAAACAGTGAGCTGGGCTAGCTGCCCCGAGAACAATCCTGTCTGAGACCCTTGGCATGTACTTGGGGGACTAGTTGCTTGCACCAGTGTGGCTCCACTCCTATTTTTAGCACACTAGGTTGATCAGAACTAGCACAGGTATGTCTTCTCGAGCTGGAAATACCCTTCCTGCTCCAGTATGCTGCTACCCTTAGATCTTGTCTCAATGAGAAAGTTACACTTCTTTAACTTGAATTGCTTTTAAACTGTTTTAAATTAGTACAACCCCCTGTGTGAACTTTCCTATTTCAGTTTACATGTGGATTATTTAAGTTTCCCTTAAACTGATTCCTACTTGATTTCAAGTAAACTAACATAAGCCATGATTAAACTGAAATTTGTGTCAATACAGAGTTTTGCACTAGTTTCAATAAATCAGTTTAAATTCTCATCTTAAATTGAGCTGGTGCAACTTTCTCGTGTAGGGAAGCCCTTGCTACTTTAGATCAATCAGTAGAGGTCCATGTTTTTATGTTTTAGGCTCTAAGTCTGCTGTTAGCCTGAGTGCGGTCATTGTACAATGACTTCACCCTCTGTCAGTAACATATTTGAACTGAATTTCTTGAACCTTTAGAAATTTTCTCATCACTAGGTCTCAGGTAGCACCACATGGGTGGAAAGATGTGCTTTCAGCATATTAAAAAGGACTTATCTTACATTACTTTTGAATGTTTATAAGTCTCTCTCCCACCACTCCCACCTTTCTGCCTGTTTGATAACTGATTTGATTACCCACTAAAGTGTACTAGAAGTATAAGGAGTCACTTCTCGTCTGTCCTTTCCCCAAAGGTTTGTATACAGCATTATAAAGATAGCAAAAAGTACGTCTGCTCCAGCACAGTCAGTCAATGATTTCGCTCCTGCAGTGCATTCAATAGTGATAGGTCTCTGTTTTAGATAAGTGATATTGATTTCTTTATTGCATTGTTTCCTTTCTTCATAGTGCAGATGTGGGCCACAATAGCTTCAGTATCAAATTAAAGATACATTAAAATATATATATGTACAGCTCACTCATGGAGAGACTTATCCCACAGAGTTTAATTTACAGTTAGATCTTTGGGGACATTTGACTGTCATCTGGTACATGTCAATCTTTTCTGAATTCAATAGCTAATTTTCAGCTTATACAATTAAAAGAACACAAAATAAAGTCATGACGTGCTATGCCAATGTTCTGTTGCCTGCTTCGTGCTTGCTTCTATCATGGGACAAGATCTGCTTTTTGTGACCAGCTTAATTCTCAAGGCACTTATAGTGTTTTGGGATTTGACTTTCTGACTCAAATCTTCCATGTGAGTAATGAGAATATAGCATTTGCCACATTGGATCAGAGCACAAAAAGTCTCAAATCTTGCCTCATGCAGTGGAAACAGTACATAATAATTGTTCAGTGCTATACATAAGGGGTGTGAAAAGTAGTGGCTGATCATACTTTGATACACTTCATAAACATTTATACCTCAAATGAGACCTATCTAACTCTCCTTCAATTTTACGAGGATGAGAGCTGGGATTCTGAATATGACTACTTAGCAAAAGCTGTGCACGGGCTAGTCTATACCAGTGTTTCTCAACCAGGGGTATGTATATCCTTGGGCAGTGAAGGGCAAACTACAGCCCGCAGGCCAGATCTGGCCCATCGGGGTTTTCAATCTGGCCCATCGGATTACCAGCCCCGTGGCGCAGCAGGGCTAAGGCAGGTTCCCTGCCTGCCCTGGCCCTGCGCTGCTCCTGGAAGTGGCCAGCACCACGTCCCTGTGCAGGGTGGGGGGAGCAGAGGGCTCCATGCGCTGCCTTCTCCTGCAGGCACTGTCCCCTGCAGCTCCCATTGGCTGGAAACGGGGAACCACAGCCAATGGGAGCTTTGGTGGTCATACCTGCAGGCAAGGGCAGTGCACAGCAGAGCGCCTGCCGCACCCCACCCCCAGGAGCCAATGTTGGACATACTGGCTACTTCCAGGAGTGGTGCAGGGCCAGAGCAGGCAGGGAGCCTGCCTTAGCCCCACTGCGCCCCATTGCCACCATGGAGCCGCTTGAGGTGAGCGGCACTGGGCCGGAGCCAGCACCCCGAACTCCTCCTTCACCCTGCACCCTCCACCCCGCACCCCAACCCCCTGCCCTGAGCCCCTGCTGCACCCCTCCTGCACCCCAACCCCCTGCCTTGAACCACCTCCCACACTCTGCACACCCTCTTACACCCCAACCCCCTGCTCTGAGCCTCCGCCACACCCTGTACTCTGCATCCCTCCTATACCCCAACTCCTTGCCCTGAGCCCTCTCCTGCAACCCGCACCCCTCCTGCACCCCAACCCCTTGCCCTGAGCCCCTTCCTGCACATCACACCCTCCTGCCCCACAACCTGCACTCCCTCCCACACCCCAACCCCCTGCCCCAGCCCTACATTGATGACCCTGCCTACAATTTCCCCACCCAGATGTGGCCCTAGGGCCAAAAAGTTTGCCCTCCCCTGCCCTTGGGGGTACGCATTGGTCTTCCAGGTGGTACATCAACTCATCTAGATATTTGTCTAGTTTTAGAACAGGCTACATAAAAAGCACTGGTGAAGTCAGTGCAAACTAAAATTTCATACAGACAATGACTTGCTTATACTGCTTTGTATGCTGTACACTGAAATGTAAGTACAAGATCTATATTCCAATTGATTTATTTTAGAATTATATGGCAAAATGAGAAAGTAAACAATTTTTCAGTAATAGTGTGCTGTGATACTTTTGTATTTTTATGTCTGATTTTGTAAGCAAGTAGTTTTTAAGTGAGGTGAAACTTGGGAGTACACAAGACAAATCAGACTCCTGAAAAGGGTACAGTAGTCTAGAAAGATTGAGGACCATTGGTCTATCCAAGCTAGCAGGTAACAAAAGCAGTGAAGAAACCACAGCAACAATTTGAGAACAGGTAATGAGAGCCCAGCATGGACCCTGGGTATGTAACCAACTTGCTAGCTCATGCTGTAGGGTGACCAGATAGCAAGTGTAAAAAGTCGGGACAGGGTGGGGGTAATAGGTGCTTATATAAGAAAAAAAACAAAATCACGATTGTCCCTATAAAATCAGGATATCTGGTCACCCTACCATGCTGTGCTGTCTTCATTGATATTGTTGCCTACGCCAGCTGGAGTCAGGCATGGGTAAGTGAGCCCATGCACAGCTTTTGCTATGTAGGCATACCCAAGTTTGAGCTCTCACCCTTCTCAGCTGAAGCAATCAGAACTGAGCCCATTACTCTGCAAGGGCCTGCATGTGCCCAGCTGCTGCACTAATATAGAAGAGCAGGGTGGCCACAAGTGATGTTCACAACTTCAAGACTTACATGCAGAGCAAGTGGAGCTAGCGGCAAGAGCCACTCTAAGAAGGGTGGGGAGGAGGTAGGGCATGACCACAAAGCACCGTGCACACAACAGCCTCTTAAGGCAAGTGGTAGTGCATTGTCTGTGCCAGCAAGTTCCAAGAGGCATTGCATCTCCCATGATGCAAGACTGTCTAGAGGTTCCCTGGGTGGAGCAGCTGTGTCTTCCTCTTTTGGATGGTGGGTCCGTCTAAGGTCTTGTCTACTTTAGGAAGATAGATATGTTTGTACAATGAGAGAGAGGGGGAGAACACACTGCATCACCCTAGTGCAGACTGGGCAGGCTGTAGCTTTACTTCAATTTAGCTGCCCAAGGTGAACCCTAGGCTCCCCCTCAGGATTTTCCCTTAAGGTTCACCTTCACCCTCTAAATCAATGTAAAACCGCAGCTTGCCCTGTCTGTGTAACACATTAACTATTATATGGTAAAAATACAGCTTTTCCTAGTGTAGGCCAGGCCACAGGGCGTTTGTCCTTTCATTGCACGTCAGCCTTCTTCCATCATGATCTGAGCTGGAAGACTGGAGCAGTCATTTCTGCGATGGGCCCTGTGACAAGTTGTGCGTCCTGTCTGTGCAATTTAAGAATGGTGGATGGTATTATTAAATTGTATCATGACATTTCTGTGTCCTGGAAAGCCTATATGTATGTGGATCCATCAATGGTGATAGAACATGCAGCTAGTACTCATTAGATGAAGGACAATGGGGAATACTTAACATTAATGATGGTTGTTTGAGCATAAAAACGTTAAGCTAAAGAGTGACTGCAACTTAGGGGAACGCCATTTTTATCCATCTTCTCTGAGGGAGGGTTTTTCTGGAGAAAAGTTACCAAGCATAGAACAAAGAAACCCAGGTGACTAAGAGGGGTTTAAATAAGGAAATATACAAAAAGCCTGAGGGAGGAGAAAGAAAGGCTACAGGAGCTGGGGAAGAAGACTCTATGAAGGAGAAACAATGATCCCACCTGCCGGCATTATATACGTGTATGTATACCACATGGCCCCAGGCGGTAACATATTTGTGCTCTGTGCAGTATGCTAGGTAGCCCCTACCATGGCTAATAAGTTGCTGATTTTTGGACTTCTATAGACTATGCTGGGGTTAGTCACTGAGCATTAGTTGACCTGAGTTTTATCTTTAGGATAGAAGAGATAATTTAGTTGTTTGGTTTTTAACTTTTGGGGCAGCTGACTCACTCAGTGCTAAAGTCCTGTCCAGACCAGACTCCTCTGCATTCACTGTCTCATTCCCCCCTCCCCATCCACTCCCTTGTGACAGAAAAAGTAATTAGCTTCCAATTTCACCAGCTTTTGGCAAAGTGAGGAACGTTTGCTAATCTACTTTTCTCTTGGTTCTTTTCAGATCGATTCACGGAAGCGTCTGGCCAAGACAGTGCTGGTGTTTGTGTGCCTCTTTGCTTTCTGCTGGCTTCCTAATCACATCATCTATTTATACCGGTCCTACCATTATTCAGAGGTAGACACCTCAGTGTTGCACTTCATCACTAGCATCTGTGCACGAATCCTGGCCTTTGCTAACTCTTGTGTAAACCCTTTCGCGCTCTACTTGCTCAGCAAAAGTTTTAGGAAACAGTTCAACAATCAGCTGTTGTGCTGCAGAACCCGTCTCCTCATCAGGTCCCAAAGCATGGGCAGAAGCACCACCCGAATGACCTCCCTCAAGAGCACCAACCATTCAGTGGCCACCTTCAGCCTCATCAACGGCAACCACATCTGTAATGAAGGCTGTGTATAGGGCACATAGCAGGGGACAGCTTTGGAAACTGTTGCGCAGTGTAGTTAGCATGGCTACCTGCTCTGCTTTGCAGGGATAATGCGTAGCATACATGCATAGAGAAATCAACTGCATACAAGAACTTCCAGGTACTTAGGGCCTGACACCGTCATAGTGAACGCCTCATGAGATGTGCTGAATGCCTTTATTGCCCACCGATTTAACGAGAGTTGAGTGCATTCAGCCCCTATAAGACCAGGCCATCATTGGCTTGGAGTCAAATCTTGAGGTCCATAGTTTTGCCTCAGTTCTGACTCAGGCAGACTCCCACCACAGTCACATAAAAACTGTGTAAGGGATTCAAGATTTGTCCCATTGTTTGCAGAAACAGCTTCATGGGGTTTTTTTTTCTGTCTTGTTTTTTGGCTGAAGTAAACTTATCTAAATGACAGAGAGCCTTTTAAAAAAAGTTAAGTGTAGATCATTTCCTAGAGCTGTCAAATATTTATAAATGTTTTGAATACAGTAGTCATAGTGTAAAAAGATTTTCACAGTGTTTACTGGAGTGCGCTGGCCCCATCTGAAATGAGTAGTAGCTTGTACACTATCAATGTGAAAGCAGTAACATTTGAATAAATGTGAGTTAGAAGATGTTTACAGTTTGAGTGTGCGCATTTCGCCATATTGCAGAAGAAAAAGCACAGCACTTTGAGAGTTACTGACTACTCTGTTCTTCTCTTCGGGGTGCAAAATAATGGGGAGTTACATTATTAAATGTGTAATCCAGAATTTTAGTTGTGTTTGATTAAAGATGAACAACAAATGTCAAATGAAGCACAAAAGTTCTTTGTGGGGATGTATTGTAATATGGGGGTGTACAGTGAATGCCATTAAAAACTCACGGCCTGATCTCAAACCCATTACAGCAGCTTTATACCTGTATCTCCACTGAAATCATAAAACTGGTGGAGAATCAGGCCTTCAGTATTTTCCATTGCCCAGTGGTTAGGGCACCATGGCATCCATTATTCTCAGAATAGGAAGATAATGTGCCACAGACACTGCAGATTGCAAATCCTGCTTTAACATACGGCAAAATCAAATTCCCATTGAAATAACTGTGATATAGATCGAGCTGTACAGTTACAAACCTCTTAAAGCAAACCAGTGCAAATGAGAGCAGAATTTGACCCTTGGAGCAGTGAATGCTGAGTTAATGGTGCACCTTGTTGGGAGAGAATCAAAGAGAAAGAGAGAATGAAACCAGCAAAACTTGGTGGTAAATTTGTATTGAAAATGCAAAAATATAATGTAATGGTTGGGGTATAATCAGACCAAAACCACCCAGTGCCCACTGAGTTCAACAGGAGGTGCCTGCCTGCCTGCCTCCAATGGTAGACATTGGATGTTCAGCAGTTCATGGCTTGGTTTCCTGCTGTTTCAGTCTATGCGAGTGTGTGTCCTCTGAATTTTAGTTTGTGAGTTATATTAACTCAGCACTCACAACTGTAGAAACTAGTTTTGCCTCTTTTAAACGTGAAACCATAGATTGTTCTGGGAACTCATGACTAGGGCCCTACCAAATTCATGGCTTTGAAAAACACATCTGATCTCCTCCCGTGTAATCTGGTATTTTGTGTGCTTTTACCCTATACTATACAGATTTCATGGGGGAGACCATTTTTTTCTCAATTTGGGGGTCCTGACCCAAAAGGGAGTTGTAGAGGGGTCACAAATCTATCTTGGGGGGTGGTCACGATATAGCCACCCTTATTTCTGCACTGCCTTCAGATTTGGGCTGCCAGAAAATGATGGCTGTTGGCTGGGCACCCAGCTCTGATGTCAGCACCCCATTAGCAACAGTGCAGAAGAAAGGGTAGCAATACCATGCAATTACTTCTGCACTTCTGCTGGCGGTGGCTCTGCCTTCAGAGCTGGGCTCCTGGCCAGCAGCTGCCACTTTCCAGGTGCCCAGCTCTGAAGAAAGACCGTTGCTAGCAGCAGCACAGAAGTAAGGGTAGCAGCACCGCAACCCTCCCTACAATAACCTTGTGACTCCCCCACACAAATCCTTTTTGGGTCAGGACCCCTACAATTACAACACTGTGAAATGTCAGGTTTAAATACCTGAAATCATGAAATTTATGATTTTAAAAATCCTATGACTATGAAATTGACCATAATGAACTGGGAATTTGGTGGGACCCTACTCATGAGATTAGGCCCAGGTTTGGGAACCTTTGAGAGATTCTGGGTTGCATTTCAAGCAGTTCAGGAAATCCCAAATGAGAGGAATATATGTGGTTTTGGATTTTGCAATAAATATTTTCCATGCTCTAGTACAGTGGTGGGCAACCTGTGGCCTGTGGGCCACATGCAGCCCATCGGGATAATCCGCTGGCACACTGTGAGACAGTGTTTACATTGACCATCCACAGGCACGGCCACCCACAGCTCCCAGTGGCCCTGGTTTGCTGTTGCTGGCCACTGGGAGCTATGGACAGCCATGCCTGTGAACAGTCAATGTAAACATTGTCTCGTGACCCGACAGCGGATTACCCTGATGGGCTGAGTGGGGCCCACGGGCCGCAGCTTACCCACCACTGCTCTAGTAATTAAGTAAATTCAACCAATGTGAATTAGTAGACATGATGAGGAAACTGTTTAGGGCTTAACCGATGTTGAGTGGTACCATACAGCATAAGTTGTCCCACTGATGTCAGACGGACCTACTTGTAGATCAGGACACTACTTAGGCCTTGTCTACAGAACTTCAGCTATGTGAATAACATAGCTAATGTTGACGTACTTAGATCTGCTTACCGCGGGATCCATGCTACACGATGTCGGCTGGAGATGCTCTCCCGTTGACTCCTCTTGGGCTTCTCATTCAGGTGGAGAACAGGAGTCAATGGGAGAACGATCTGTGGTTGATTTAGTGGGTCTTCACTAGACCACTAAATCGACCGTTGATGCATCAGTCACTGCGCGTGAATCCCCCAGTAAGTGTAGACAAGCCCTTAGTGTGAATAACCCATTAGAGTCTGGTGCTAACTGACTATTGTTAGTTTTCACCTTTCTGCTGCAAGTATGAATACTGAGATCTAGGAGGGCAGAATTGGAGAGGTTTGCTGTTCTGATTTAAAAATACAAACACAAACCGTTTGTTCTTCAAAAGCAAATGTCCTAATTTTGGTGCACAAGATAGGATGGGACAGCGCAGAGAAAGAAGAGAGTTCTTCCTAGTTACAAATTCATGTATGACTGTCTGTTACTGTAGTCTCCTGATGACTCAATTTTGTTCTTCACTTCTAAAGCTGGTCAGAGGTGCGGGTGTGTATATTTCTGCTGAAAATTTCAACTTCTCATCAAAAATTTGAAAACCTTAAAAAGTGTTTGGTTTTTAGCAACGGAAAACCAAAATATTTTGGCTAAAAACTGAAAAGGTCTTGGGGTTTGGCAGAAAAAAAATCAGTCTCTGGTTTTCTGCCAAAAATATTTCAGAAAGCATCCACTTTCCTCAAAATAGTCTCCGGTTAGTCAAAAATCCAGTTTTCCATTGAAAAAAGTTTTGCTGGAAAATTTTCAGATAGCAAAGAATTGAACCAGGCTGGCCCAGACAGATTCGTCAAATGTGTTTTCTTTGCAAAGAACAAATTTTCTCTGCAGCCTTCTTGCCAGTCTTAAACTGGTACTTGTTTTTGGCCCATCGCTGTGCTAAAGTAGCAGAAAAACACAGCCTAGGACATCAGGAAGGACACAGACTTCAAGAGGTTTGTTTGTTTGTTTGTTTTTAAGGACGATGAAATATTTGGGGTTGTATTTTTTGTAGTCTATTGCTTGTCTCATTGTCCCACTTTCAAAAACATGATGTAATTTGCCACAGAACTACAAAGGCCTGAATCCTCATTGAAATCAAAAGCAATTTTACTCTTGATTTCAGTATGACCATGGATTTGGCCCAAGATGTAGTGTCAGGAAATTTGTTTTTTGTATTTTGTTTTAGCACTAAACAGCAACCTGGAGTTACAGAAGGTATACATCAAGCCAAACTATTGTTTAATCAGACTATAATGCTTTACACAGCAGAGGACTTTTGCCTTTGACTTCAGTGGGGCCAGAGCCATGGCCAGGATTTCAGTTTAAAATTGCATTGGCTTAGAATTATTCTTTTAGAATTGTTCATAAGAAAAACACCAGAAACAATCTAAAAAGACAAGAAAAGCTCTGCAATTGAAAGGTACGAATCCAGCTCTCTCATTCACCATGCAACTCTGCACCAATAGCGCAACTGTAACCCGGTGTTTCTAAATATTGCACTAGGTCAAATATGTAATTATAGACCCTCAAATGTTTATGCTGCATGGCAACAATAACTAAACAAGCATAGGGTGGAATATAAGTGTGATATGGTTGAACCCAAATATTTATTTTGGGCAGAAAAGATTGCCTTTTACTCTGAGCAGCAACACCTCATTTTTCATTTAAAGGACGTTTTTTAACCTAGCAAGGAAACAGGAAATATGGCATATTGATAAACATATAGGCAATTTTCATAATTAATTTGATCAGTATGGAAGTAAAGCTGTGGCCATAGAATAGAAAGATGACATTTTCCATGCATGATTTGGCAAAAGATACTTCCATTATTGCTTGTGCCTCTGCCCCTTTGACAAAAAAATCCAATTGTAGAGCAGAAAATCTGTCTTTATTCCATGAGAAAACACTGTCTTTCAGTCTAGCTCAGGTTTGGCCTCTAAAGGCATGAAATTCATTGCTGCCTAACTGAGCAATAAGCAATCCATTGAATGTTGAATGTGTGGTTATTATTGCCAGTGTTATCCATCATTATCACAGTGCAGCTGAGAGTACAGATTCTGTGGAGCCACATAAGATGTGCCTATATAATTTTTTAAAATGTTGTTTAACCCGTATATAGTAATGGTCGAGAGAAAAGAGGCAATTGTTCAGGGATGCAGAGGAATATACAGAGGACATCATCTAAAAATTGAATGCTTACTGCACCTCTATGGCAGTATCTGTGATAAACCCTACACTTCATCCAGTTTCTAATGGTACCACTGTATATAATCTCTCATGATAAAACAAATATTACTTAGCCAAGAGAGATTATACTTATTACTTAGCCAAGAGAGCCATAAGAGATTGCAGTTAAAGAGGTAGTTGATTTGAGGGTCACTTAAATCTGTATTTAGGATCAGAAAAATATACAATTTGCCATTACTGTGAGGATGCGGTTGGCCAAGTATTTGTATTTTGGTTTGTATAGTTCATGGGCTAGTCTCTGCTTTTAGTTTTACACCAGTACTATTCACACACACGTAATTAAGGCTGGTTCAGGACTATACACTCTCGACTAGATTTTGCTTTCTGTTGTGTCAGTGTAACTGAGCTGGCCCGGGATTTATAAGATTGACCCAGCCTCAGTTACATTAATCAGTACCAATCATACTAACAGAAAGCACGTGGCTTTTTAATTACTAGAACTAGATGTGGAATCTGAGTTATAGAAATTTAGTATGGTTTTAAGCCCCCAATTCTACGAAGATGTACACACGTTTAACTTAAGGCACATGCACAGGTGTTTGCAGGATCAGGCCCTTAGACATGATACTGTATTGAATCAGAACATATACCACCATTTGTAGAACAATTTGATAGATCAGTGTTAATCTTTCTATGTTACATTTCATAATGATTAGTTCACTGGGAATTATAAATCTGTGTTGTGCCACAGTTAGCAAAGAGACTTTTTTACAAATCTCTATAAAATCACATTCAAACCCCCTCATTATTTTAAAGTATATACTTGCTTGTTTCTGGAAATAGCTACTTTATATAATGCACGTGATTAGTTTGCTTGAATATTTACAATAAGTGGAGCCATGATGGTAAAATTCCTATGGAATTATGGATTAAATCCATTTCAGTATAAATGAATTAATTATACGTCAGGCTAATTAATGATAAATATCCTCTTGCTGAGAAGTGTTGCTGTTTGTTTGCAAGACAAGTCAGACTCTAGGTCCTGCACAGTATATTGATTTGAATGAATTTTGTATATTTGTGAGCACTTTTCCTCCTGGAGGCAGATAAGAGGGCTATTGATAACCAGACCATCACTGGACATAAGCATTTAGTTACAGGGACCTGTTTTCTCTTATTGTTACTTTTTACTGGAAAGTGAATGTGAGAAGTCCATGCACCGAGAGGCAGATTGTCGGTGTGTCTACACAGTGGGGTAATGTGCATGATGGGGATGTGATTTCTAAAGCTCATTAACATGATGTGCATTAATTGGTCTGTGTAGACCCTGCAGGCGTACATTAAAGATTCCCTAGTGCACTTTAGTGGACTACATTAAAGCATACTAGGGAGCCTTTAGTGCACACCAGCAGGGTTTATACAGACCAATGAACGTGTAACATGTTAAGGAGCTTCAGAAATCACCCCTCATGTAGTGCGCCTTTTCCAACTGTGTTGATAAGCCTTGAGAATTATTAGAAAATTCAGCTCTTATGCAGTGCTATTTCTCCTTTAGAGTTCAAAGGAAGTTTTCATTGTTTCCATTTTACAGTTGGTGAACCTGAGGCATAGACAGGTGAAATCACTTGCCCAAGATTACCATTGATTGCCAAGGCCACCGTCAAAATTCAGAGACCATGTGTAAAACGAATTTGTTAACCACGAAGCCAGCTCTGCCCTGTAACTCTGCTAAAGTCATGTTGTGACCAGTTTGTAACTGCCCTTTAACCAGGTGTGAGGAGGAAAGATTGAGCAAGGAGCTTCCCTCACTCTTGAACTGTCTATGTGAGGGCCTGTCAGGTTCAGCCTGTGCTCAAAGAGGCAACTCCTTTGCTATGGCCCTCAGGGGAGGGCAATGGTCATGGAAGTGGAAAGCTTATGGATCCACCCCCAGTCTGCCAGGGCTGCAGCCACCTAAAAAAAAGTTGGGTCAGGGGAGAACTCTGGAGTGAGCAGTCATTATTCCTACAGACACATTGAGGGCTAGGCAACTGAGGTGAGTTACATGCCTACCTCAGCCCCACAGTGCTTATATTTTTGCCCACTGCAACAAAAGATGGGGTGAAAATCAGGCTGCAACATCTTACCTCAGGCCAGTGGCTAAATATGGCCCTTAATCTGGTGTAAATTAGTTGTGCATGGACAAAGGAGGCTGGACAAGGTTGGTGGTCTACAGGGTATGTTCTGCACTGTGGTAAATCTGAATTTATTCTCAGTCTGGGTGTCATACTCCTGATACAGGCAGGAACTGGGATTGCAGCAAAAGCTTGGTATTTTACCTGAGGTATAGAGATTGTGTTGGAGGGGGGGGAGGGTCCCTCGCATAGTTCAACAGCAATGCATCCCCTCTGTCCCATTTATAAGCAGCACCAATAAGCTTCAAAGGGGATTCCATCTAGTGGACACAAGGCAGGGCCTTGAGATGGTGATTGAAAGCAGGGCTTCAACAGTAATCCAGAGCCATCTTCCCATCCATGGAGGAAAAATAAATGTGTTACTATAAGTGCTCTGGATGTGCATTTGGGACCAGTTGTTTACAATATGGAATTGGTCTGGAATCTCTTCAGGAAGGATGGCAATCCATGCACTTTAAAATTGTCTCTTAAAAAGACCATTTAGTATTTGTGTTTCTACAGAAGTATTATGGTGGTGGTGACCAGTTAGCCCTTCTAGACCAGATTTATTAACGCTTCACACTTATGCGGTTCAAAGACACAACCCTCCTTCGTGTCATGTTCTGAGTTTAGATGTACAAGTGCTGAACAAAACCTGTACCAATCTCCAGGTGTGTATGATTTTAATATCTACTCTGAATATTTATTGCCTTATCAAGTAATATATGCATTATTAAACCATCTGGCTAGGATTACTGTATTTTAGTTATTGTGTACAGAGATAATGAAGTTTATTTTATTTGAAACATGCATTGCTTTCTCTTTTCCAGAATGCTGTGTAGTTTAGATGTGAAATCTGTTGATCAAATATTTTTCTTATAAAATGAAAACTTGTATTAATAGTAATGATTCAGCTCCTTTGAAATAAGACTCAGAAGCCAATTTATAGGAAAAACTTCAAACGCTAAAGTATGTGTCCTTAGTTTCACTTGTATGTTTCTGAAATATTTTCTAGTTTTCAATGTGCTTTTAAATGCTCATGAACAGCCTATACATAAATGTGGACTCAAATCAAATGCACTATCAAAAGATAAATATTGAATGACATGAAGTTTTGACTGAACAGCATCCCTGTAGCTAATAAAGCATGACAGATGAAATAAAAATGTATCTTCCTGGTTTAGAACAAATCTCCTGTTTGCTAAGTGTGTGTTCTGTTCAATTTGCATCAGCTGTCAAGCATTTCAGCGGCTTTTCCAGTGTTGATCAAATGTGGAACTTAAACTTAAAATCCTTGAGCTTTTCTTTGTCACTGGGAGTTCTTACATTGGGGGTGAATTTGGTCCATTTGTCCATTTTATCTATGATGCTGATTTATAGCAGCCGAGGATCTGGCCCTTAATGTTTTACTTTGCTGGCAGTAAAAATATGTCATTTTAAGGATTATTAAAACTAAGCAGGAAAGTGTTCCTTAGGTGAGGTCCTGTTAGGATGACCAGATGTCCCAATTTTATAGGGACAGTCCCAATTTTTGGGTCTTTTTCTTATATAGGGTCCTATTACCCCCACCCCCATCCGGATTTTTCACACTTGCTGTCTGGTCACCCTAGGTCCAGTTAGCTACCAAATCTCTGACAGCTGTGGCTGGCATCTGTAGCCAAAAGAATGGCATTCATTAGAACCATTGAATTTCCACGATTATCAGTTACAGGTAGCAGAGTTCAACTGAATTAGTCTGATTGATTAATGGACATTCTACATTAGGGAAATTGTCAGCAGCTACACTGATGGGAGTCTTTCCATTGACTTTAGTGGGCTTTGGATCAGGTCTACTGAAAGAAGTTGATCAGCCTTGGTTTAACTTTTATTCTGCTTTGACTGACCATCCATTGCATAGCAATTTCGGCTCTTGTAGAATCAATGGCAGATTGTGTTTAAGAGAGCCCCTATGGACCATTTATGATCCAGGATGCAATAATGTCCTTCACTAAATATTTCCCACACCTGATACAAAACAACACTGTCAACTGGACTCAGAAATAAAGAGTGAAGGAAGCTGTATGGCAGTAGAATATCAAAGTAACAAGACTGTTCATTCAAATCCTGCATATTTCAGTCCCTTCTCTTTGGCATGGTTTGATCCATGTTTATATTCCAGCTCATTCTCTTTGTTCCATTTCTATCCTAGTAATTCCATTTGTATCATATACAGTATCCAGATACCAGGTTTGTTTATTGAAGGAATTCTTTTCAATGCAGTATTCACACTAGCTAGCTTGCCTAATTTTTTACCTTTGAACGGTGAGCATTATTGTTGTGTGTGCTGTATTGCTACTCTCTTATACTGCATTTTGATACAAAACGGGTACTTTCAAATTAATAAGTGCTATAATATGTAAGAAGAGTACTATATTTGAATTGAGTTTTCAGACAGCATATGCACTCAAACTAAGATATTTCAATGTGTGTGTGAAGTGAGGGAATATGAAACTTGATAGTCACAGATTCTGTATATTTTTAAATGCAAATTTAATTCTGTGGATTGCACAAAACAGGAAGCCCTTTTTACTCCATGGAACACTTATTGTCTGCCCAGAGGTGTTGCAAGTTTATTCATAACACAATACTTTAAGACGGTCCATCTTTGGAACTGTAGGGGAAGATCAGATTCTAAACTTATGCCATCCTGATCCTTTCAACTGAGACAAGCAAAAGTTGTGTCATTATGACAGTGTTTTGGTGAACAACTATCTACTTGGAATTAAGTGAACAGATATTTTCACTCAGCCACCTAGGGCTAGATTTTTAAACAGGTATTTAGACACCTAAAGGTGCAGACAGGTGCCTAGTGGGATTTTTAAAAACATCTAGGTACCTAACATCTACTGGAGTCATTGAAAGCTGGCCCCTAGATACTGCGATGATTGGTCCATTAGAAATGCCCTGATAGATTACAGCAGATAAAATTAGATTGACTGTTGAACAACCTTATAAAATGTCTTTGAGCCATAACATGGATAAACTGTTCTGGAAGTAATGTATCTATATAGATAATAAATAAAATAAGAATTGCCTGAGGTCAGGTTAAATTACTTTGGGACACTAGAAATGCACAGAAGCTAGGGAATTGACACTAAAAGTGGAACACTTAATACTTTATTCATTAAGCATTACTGAACACTGATGTGGCTGCTGATCTACTGGTGAATATGTTGGAGTTCAGTTAACATTAGTTAGCAGTACACCTGCATTTACTTTGGTATGATAGGTGTTGTGAACTCTTTCCAGGTACCAAGGCCTGGATTCAAAGCTAAAATAATTTGTTAAATATAGATATTTTCTGCCACAAAATTCGGGCTATATTATGATTTTAGTTGATGGGATTTGGATTTGATATTTAAGATGTCAGTCTAGCAGCTCCTCATTAAATTTCTGCCAAAAGTGTAAAACAAATATTAAATAGACTCTAGATCTAATTATATTTATTTTTCAACACGGTTTGCATTAAGCTCTTGATTAATTAGTACTAACAGGGCCCTGATTCATGGCTATTTTAATAATGGCTGCATTAATTTTTTTCCTAGGAATTATATGACGATGATTCAGGCTAGTGAATCAATTCTATTGCACGTATATGATCTAGATCGGCTCCTTATGTTTTCCTAAATCCCCCTTTAGTATAAGGCATGGTCCTGTAAATTACTGTGTACCCTCAACTCCTGTTGAATTCTATGTGAGCTGAGAGGAGAGCATTTGACAGCTCGCAGAACTGGGCTTCTACCTAGAGAGATTATTTTCCTCCCAAAACCCATGAATTTATTAACAGAAACTGTGTTTAAAACTATTGAAATCCCATGAGCAATTCCAGTAAAACTGGAATTGGGTCTTTCATCCATTGAAAGTAAAAACCTTTGGAAAGAAGCCATGGCACACAAAAATAAAATAAGCTCCTTACGAAAACAAAGCTTCCGAGAACATCAGAGGAGCAAAAAGCAGAATCCACTAACATCTTCCTGTACCAAACAAAACTACTGGATTTAGCACTTAGACATTGTGGTGACAGGTAATCTAGAAATACCTAAAGTAGATTAGATGCATGGAAATGAGCTAACCCCTATTATCCAATAACATTTTAGTTAAAATAATTATTTTTCCAAAATACGGGAAATTTGCTGTTTCTAGTCAAAATGATTAGATCAATTTTAACAGATATCACTAGATATTTTCTCTGCATTCAATTTTTCAGCCCAGAAAGATGTTATTTTAGTCTCTGCAAATAGGGTTTATAATAAAATCGCACGACTGACTTATAAATAGTCTTTTCCTTTAATCAACACAGTAGTCTTACATAGCAATGACTAAATGAGTGTCACTACAGCTGGTTGCAGTGTGTACCAGTACATCAGTGATTACATTTCAATTGTCTTAGGTAAGGAACATTCACTCATAAAGAGAGCTAATGAAAAAAACCTTCAGCAATAACTAAATCTAATCTCATTTAAAATAACCCATCAATCACCTTCTTGTTAAGTCCAGGGCTGCAGCAGCAGACCAGTGATTAAAAGACTTTGGAAAAGAACAAATGCACTTAATTATTTTTCAGTTCAATGTAAAATGGCGCAAGTAAAAATCTGAGTAAAAACATAAATGGAAGCACTAACCACTATTATTGCATTGCTCACATAGGCTCTGATCCTTTTCCCAATAGAGTCAATTGGAGCTGGGCCCACACTTGGCAACAGGTTAGGCCCAGATCCTCAAAGGCATTTAGGAGCCTAACTCTTTTTGATTTTAGTGGCAGTTAGGCACCTATATACCTTTGAAGAGTTGGGCCCAAGAGTCTATAATGTACCAATGTACTTATTAATTTTATTATTTTATGCTTACTTTGTAGAGCAGGGCCCCATTGTGCTCTGAGCTGTCCAAACACACAGGTAGATATTGTCCCTGCCACGTAGAGCTTCCAATCTAATCTGAAACAAGTGAATAACAAATAATGGCAGGGAACAGCCAAGGGAAAATGAGCACAATAAGATCAAGAGATTCCATATGTGTACAGCTTGATCGCTCCAAATAATTTGAAAGTTTATCTTAAAATAAAAATATCAGCTATCCCTGGCTGCTGGTCAGTCTATCATCAGTCAGTCGTTGATTTCTTGTAGGTACCACATAAAAAATGGGTCTTGAGCAGAAAAGTGAAGAAGAGAAAGTAGGGGTGTCATGGGGTACTCACTCTCCACAGGTGGTGCTTCCTCCTGGTTGTTCTGGGGATTATCTGTCTTCCTGGTCTAACACCTCCGCTTGCAGTCTCTTCCCTCCCCTGCCCCCATCCTCCTCTTTCTCATGCTGCAGCCCCTCTCTCTCCAGAGCTGCAGCTTCCTCTTTGAGACTAGACTCTCTAACCAGCTCACAACAGTCGAACCTCAGAGTTATGAACTGACCAATCAGCCACACACCTCATTTGGAACCAGAAGTACGCAATCAGGCAGCAGAGGCCAAAAAAAAAAAGCAAATACAGCACAGTACTGTGTTAAATGTAAACTACTAAAAAAATAAAGGGAAAATAAAAAATAAGATTTGACCAGATAAGGAAACTGTTTCTGTGCTTCTTTCATTTGCATTAAGATGGTTAAAAGCAGCATTTGTCTTCCGCATAGTAAAGTTTCAAAGCTGTATTAAGTCACTGTTCAGTTGTGAACTTCTGCAAGAACAATCATAACGTTTTGTTCAAAGTTACAAACACTTCAGAGTTATGAACGATCTCCAGAGTTAAGAACAATCGCCATTCATAACTCTGAGTTTCTAGTGTAATATGTGTTCCCAGGTTCAAATCTCTGCCCTTTTCAACAAATGTGTGGCATGTATTAGTGTCTTTTTGTTCAGGTTTATTGAGCAGGGGGACAGAACTCCTGCATAGCTACTCTGCTGTATAATCTACACTTGACCATTTACACTGGTTAGCAGCAGTTCTGCCTTTCTAACGTCCTTTATGTGCCTCTCAATATGCATTTTGCCCATGACGTGGCTTTGTAGTATATGTCCATATTGCATCTAGAGGCTCACTACTTAGCTCCTCAGGGGCACTTGTCTGCCCTGTCACATAACCTTTCCCATTTGTATGCTACTTCTTGTGTCCTACTTGCAGCATAGCACTCCAAGATGACTAGGCAATGGCTAATCCTAGCCTGCCTCAGCACATTCCAAAAAAGGCTCTAAGGACCAACCCATTCGCAAAGGTGCCAACCTCTCACTGAGCTGCTTAGCAGTCACTATGGAGAAGTGAGGGGCACTTTTGAAAGATCCCTTAACTAATGATCGCATGCATCTAAGACTTATAGATAAATTCTATTAGAGCCAGCACTGTGTGCAGGCTACAATTCCTATGATAATACAGGTCTATTTCAACCTTAATTAACAGATCTCTCATTGAACTTTGCATAACTGTTCTTAACGTAAACTCCAATGCTTGCAATTTCCACTAGATGAAATGGATAACTGTGATAAGGCATGCTGCCATGTATCTATTGTGAGACCCTGAGATGAGAAAAACATTCATGCATGTCACCAGCACTGGGCACTGCCATCCAACATGTCTGCATAAATAAAACTCACCAAGGGTTTCTGAGTTGCTCATTACTCAGATTTGAATGACTCACCTATTTTTCATCTGTCTTCTGTGTCTTTCCAGAACTCTGCATCATGTCATTTTGAATCTCTCCAGAGATTCAATGTATTTATTTCTCTAAATTATATTTTTGGCTTGTTACTTTTTTCGATTGGTCAAAAGCTACATAGGTCTCATTTTATCGTGGAAAGTCTGGGGGAGATTTTAGTTAGCCAGACATACAGATTTCATTAAAATAAAATTGTAATCTGTACTTCATAAGTAAAATGTTTCCACGTGGATGCAGGAGATGAGGCTGGGATGCAGTATGCTGCAGCAGAAGCTAGGACCTGAGCCAGGATAACAAGCTGGAATCCTTAACTGATATAATTGCAAGAAAAACATTTAGGATTGCTGTTCATTATCTTAATTATCTGCTGTGCTGACATCTCTGCAGGTGTACTAATCATCAGTGAACTCTGTGGTTCGGGCAGAAGTGGGAGTTAATCACTTGTGTTCTGCTTTCATTTATCAGATCTTGGTTTCAGTCGTTACTAATGGCAAACGATGGAAGGGTCGTTTCAACCAGGGCCGGCTTTAGGCCGATTCAGCCGATTCCCTGGAATCGGGCCCCGCACCTTAAGCACCTTTTAAATTTTTTTTACTTACCCCGGCTGTGGTCTGCCCCGGGGTCTTCCATAGCCCTGCTCCCCTGACCAAAGCGCCGGCGGGAGCGCGGCTGCCCCACAGCCCGGCTCTCCCAGCTGGAGCGCAGCAAGCCACCCCGCAACCCTGTTCTCCTGGCTGGAGCAGGGCAAGCCCCGCCACCCCGCTCTCCCAGCTGGAGCCTCGGCCGGAGTGGGGCAAGCCGCCCCCCTGCCCCTGCTGGAGCCCCGGCCGGAGCGCAGCAAGCCGCCCTGCGGCCCCGCTCTCCCGGCTGGAGCTCTGGCCGGAGCGGGGCAAGCCCTACCCTGCAGCCCTGCTCTCCCGGCTAGAGCTCTGGGCCCTTTAAATAGCCCCCAAAGCCCTGGGATAGCGGGGGGCTCCAGGGGCTATTTAAAGGGCCGGGGCTCCAGCTGCCTCTGCCACCCTGTTCTTTAAATAGACACCGGAGGCACCCCCCCAACCCCATGTATTCTCCAGGGCTCCCGCGGCTATTTAAAAGGTCCGGGGGGGGGGGGTGTAGAAGCAGGAGAGCCCCAGACCCTTTAAATAACCCCCAGAGCCCTGGGATAGCGGGAGCCTTGGAGACTATTTGAAGGGCAGGGGCTCCAGCTGCCTCTGCTGCACCCCCTGCCCTGCCCGCACCAGCCCTGCTCCCCCTGCCTGCAGCCAGCTCTGCACCCCTTGCCCACAGCCAGCCCCTGCCAAACCCCCTGCCCTGTCTCCAGCCAACCCCTGCCACACACCTCTGTGGCCCTGCTCAAAGCCAGCCAGCCCCACCCACAGCCCTGCTCGCACCAGCCCTGTACACCCTGCCCGCCCTGCCCACACCCAGCCCCGCACCAGCTGCCCTGTCTCCAACCAATCTCTGCTTCACCCCCCTGCCTGAAGCCAGCCAGTTGTGCACTCGTCTGTCGCCAGCCCTCTCAACCTCTGCTGCATCCCCCTGCTGCTCTGCCTGAAGCCAGCCCACCCCATACCCCCTGTCTCCAGCCAGCCCTGCACCCCTTGCCCTGCCTGCAGCTAGACCCTACCTCCAGTCAGCCCCTGCCCTGCCTCCAACCAGCCTCATGTCCACTGCTGCCCTGCAGTTCCCAGGGCAGTAACCCTGCACACCTTCAATGAGGGGGGCAGGGAGCAGTTGGGACCCACACATGTGCACACCCGCAGGGAGTGGCAGGGATCCACACATGTGAAATGGCAGTCATTAGTAAGCAATCAACAGCATATATGATGCAATGTACATAATATATAGTTGTATTATTTATATAGTTATGGAAAGTAAATAATACGTGGAAGAAATAAAAGGCTTTTTTTTTACACTTTTTTTTTTTAGTCATCCCTGCCAGGGCCCTGCCAAAAATGTTCGAATTGGGCCTCACACTTCCTAAAGCCGGCCCTGGTTTCAACGTTCCACCCTCACAGATGGAGGGCCAGCAAAAGCAAAATATACTTTTCTCTAGTCTCACTTCTAGTCTTTAGGAAATCAGACAATGGAATTAATCTCTTTGTGAAACATCAGTGAAAATGCCTCTAACCTCCATGAAGTAAGGTTTAATTCACCATACATGACATAGTACTGTGTTTTTTATCCATGCTGGATGAGCTAGAATGTATCCTATAACAAAGTCTCTAGAAACCTCTGATTTGGCAAATTTGTTGCAATGTTTACATTCTACTGTATGTTGGAATGACTGCAGTATTTTTAATGTTTTACTTTGTGCAGAACCCGATGGAAGAGCTTACAAGCTACTACATTTTACATGGCAAAATTCTCCATACTAACAAGGGATCCTTTTTACATGGGTGACATATTTTCCAGTGAGGTTTTCTCCATTTAAGCCTGGATCCTGCTCCCACTGAAGTCAATAGGAATCTTCTCAACAGCTTCAAAGGGAATTGAATCAGACCATACAAGCCTGATCCAAAACCCATTGTAGCTAATGAAAAAATCCCCATTGGTTTCAATGTACTTTGGATCAGACCTATAGTTTCTTGCAAAATCTAGTAATAAGCTGTGCTTCGCCAAACCAGTGCTGAGTGATAGTTGGCGTTTTCAGAGACGTGTTAATTATCTCTCCATAACTACTTCATTAATGTGCATCACCATGGCAATATAATTACAAAATTAGTTATTGAGATACTTAGGTGTAGCAATAACTGTAAATTAGTAGGAAAGTTAAGTAGTTTCTTCAATATAATAGATCTTACTGTATTGATACAAGATAATCCAATTTTCTTTATCAGAGGCTGTAATGATTTATCTAAAACAGCAGCTAATACCTGAAAATCTGACGGAGAGATCAGAATTCTGAAAGGAACAATCAAAACAAATTGAAAATATTAAAATGTTTTCAGTGCTTCTATGAACACACTCTTTTCTATAAATACCATTAGAAAAAACTCACTGTTCCTCCACAATTCAATAGCACTGTATCCCAGGACAGTACAAGATTGTAATCTTCCAATGTATTAAGAATGTGCTCTGTTTCTATTCTTTTTACAATATTGATTACTAGGAAATACTGTAACTCCTCGCTTAACGTTGTAGTTATGTTCCTGAAAAATGAGACTTTACGTGAAACAAAGTTAAGCGAATCCAATTTTGTTTGCCAGACAAAAGACAAGGGAAATTTTGTTTGCCAGACAAAAGACATTATATATATATATATACACACACACAGTATAAGTTTTAAACAAACAATTTAAACTGTACACAGCAATGATGATTGTGAAGCTTGGTTGAGGTGGTAAAGTTAGAGGGTGGAAGAGGGTGGGATATTTCCCAGGGAATACCTTCCTGCTAAATGCTGAACTAGCACTTGGCTGAACCCTCAAGAGTTAACTCTACAAGGCAGCATGAATGGAGGGAGGAGACAAAATAGAGGCATGGCAGTGGCTGCAAACATTCCCTGCAGAAACTAACTGGATGATGAACCCACGCTTTCCTCCTGGAGCGCAACACTCCCTCCACTGTCCAAAGTGCCAGGTGGCGCATGCATGTGTGAGACAGAGACACACACCCTGTGTGTGTGTGTGTGTGTGTGTGTGTGAGAGAGAGAGAGAGAGAGAGAGAGAGAGAGAGAGAGGTGCATTGCTCCTTTAAGTATGCTGACCCGACTCTAAGTACATAGCCTTTTTAAGTAGATCAGCAAGTTGAGACAGCTGCTGCTACCAGCAAGCTCCCTCAGTCCTAAGCCCTGCCCGCCCCAGTCCCCACAGCTCTGTGGAGATGGGGTACAGGAGCAGGGGGCATGAGTAGGGGGAGGGGCACACTCTGACATCAACACCCTTCTCCCCCCCTACTCCCTGCACAGCAAGCAGGAGGCTCCCGGGAGCTCCAAGGCAGAGGACAGGAGCAGCACATGGCAGTGGTGGAAGGGACACCTGAACTGCCTGCATTTGATAGCCTGCTGGGTGGCTGCTGCACGGGGAACTTACGGGAGTGGGAAGCTGACGTGGGGGGCTGCTGGTCCACCCTGGTTCCAAGCCCCCACCCACTCACTCCAACAGGCTGCTCTTTCTGCAAGCAGTGGACAAAGCAGGCAGCTGCCAAACAACATTATAAGGGAGCATTGCACAACTTTAAACGAGCATGTTCTCTAATTGGTCAGTGACATAACAATGAAACAACGCTAACTAGGACGACATTAAGTGAGCAGTTACTGTATTACTGTTTGGCCATTATATATATTTGTGACGCACTTTCATGAAAATAGACCTTTTTTGTCATTGTTGTACAGTATTTTCTCATAAGGATATTAAACTAGTACTTAGTTCTCCTATATACTTTTGAAAAAATGGTAAGACTTTTAAATATTATTTTGATTGTCTATTTTAACTTTTTCCTGCAGTTTACGGAAGCCCTGTAAACAAGAGAATAGGGTGAGCATAAAAGAAATTGACATTGAAAAGATCAGATATTTGACCCTGCAGGCTCCTGTGTGCAGCTGAAAGAAGCCCAGAGAACAATGGCTAGCACTGAGTGGCTGCGGAGCGCACCGATGCAGAAAGGTTTCTGAATAGTGCAGAGAAATAGGCCCAGTTCACAGCAGTATGAACACACAATTCTTCTTGTATTAGAAATCAGCATTGCTTGGGGAAAGCAGGTGTGGCAGCAAAGGCTGCTTTAGCTATAGGTAAGCTAGAAAACTGCCTCGGGTGGCAGATTTCTGGGCAGCAGATTTGGTCCAGCCACTCCTTAGCCATGCCAGAGAGGCAGTTGGGCCAAAGCTGCATGGTGCTGTGACCCTGTGCAGCAGGCTGCAATGCCACTAGCTCACATTTGGCCTGGTGGAGATAGTGGGACCATATCTGAACAGCATGGGGGGTAGCACACTGAAGCGTTGCTGAGGGCAGCAAATTGGTTTGCACAGCCTCTGCAATGGCAGGGGGTAGAGTTGCATCAGTACAATTCAGTGAATGCAAATTATGGGTCAGCTGGTGTAAACTAGCATAATGCCACTGCTTTCAGTGAAACTATGAAGGATTTCTGCTAGCTGCAGCAGATCTGGCTCTCTGAAGGCATCATATTAAAGTTATTAAGGGTTTTGAAATTACTCCTGCTTGTCATCTGGGAGTAGCGGCTCCTCTGAGCATGCCGATGAGCAGGGGCAGCCAGGAGGGCTGGACCATAGGAGATAAATGTTCTAATAAAACATTCTATTTCACAGGCAGGTGATCAGTGCTGCATGACATGTGCTGGACATAGAGTTCTTGCCAGCCCCAGCCTGTAGTCTCCTCCAAGTTAGATTATGAGAAGCAGAACCTCCTGGTGGCTCAGTAATGGTCTCACACACTCATCCATGCCCCAAAGGAGGGAGCTGCAAGCAGTGCAACTGAAATTGTTTTGCAAAGTAAACTTCACAAGGCTTCACACGGAATTTAATCTCATGGGATATTAACTATAATCAAAGAGAGAACAGCAGGAGGGGGAAAGTACTTGAGAAACTCTGAGTTGAATTCTGCACATAATGGGAAAAAGTTTGCAGATTTCTGGAGAGTGTGAAGTGGAGCCTATCCATTTTGCAGGCTCTTCCCTTTGACATCTGAAGCTCTGTATTGCTCCTTAGGCCCCATTTCTCTCAGGCAGCACAGCTCACTCTGATGTTCTCTATGCAGCAGAAATTGCTGCTGACTGGAACAGCATTAATTTAATTGTATGCTAGCCCAAATCTGAAGGGACCATGCTATACAGAGCGTTTGCTCCCCAGCTCCACTTCTTGCCCCTAAGAAGCCCCTGCATATGCTCGAGTCCCATCCATACAGAGATACTGACCGATGTTTCTGTAAGTGAAGGGAAAGGTAGCATATCTTGGCAGCTCCACTTTCTCCTTCTTCTCTGGGTTCAGGGTCCTTTCGGCTCATGGTTTTGCTGTCTTCAGTGCCTCACAGTGCATGGAGCAGAGGGATCTAGGCCATTTAACATAGAAAATAACTTGTATTTTGAACTTTCTGCAATTTTCACAACACTGCCATGGCAAAGTCAAAAGGATCCATTCATAAAAAAAAAGAAAACACCCCCCACATCCCTATTGATTTTGGGACCAGAAGAGGGTCAATAATCTGCTATTGGTCACAGAGAAAGACAGGACTGCAGGTTCTGGTTCACTGATAAGCCCTTGGGAAAGCACCTCTCTGACATTCCCCTGGTGTTATCTGGACTAGTTATCTGATAGGTCACTCCAATCCTCAACTCTGGGAGCCAGACTTACCCTGCGCTGCTGTGAGAACCCCCAATTCCTGGGCTGTTCACACACAGTCTCTAGCATGTAAGCTGCTTGGATTGTGCAACCTAATGACACTAGCCAATATCTCTGGTCCCAGACACAACGCTAGGAACCTCCGTCTTGTAGTGTCCAGTTATGCCCACTTGACGCTGCAAGCTTATGTGAGTTTGTCAATTTAACAAAGAAATTGATATGTACCAGGCTTGTTATCCCAAGGGGAGTCTCTGACATGCTTCAAACCAAACACACTGCTTCAGGTAGAATAAACAAACAGATTTATTAATAACAAAAGATAGATTTGAAGTGATTATAAATCAAAACACAACAAGTTGGATTTGGTCAAATGAAATAAAAGCAAAACTCATTCTAAGCTGATCTTAACACTTTCAGTGCCCTTACAAACTTAGATGCTTCTCACCATAGGCTGGCTGGTTGCACTTCAGCCAGGCTCTCCCCTTTGATCAGCGCTTCAGTCACTTGGCGATGATGTCTGTAGATGGAGGTGGAAGAGAGAGAGGAAGAACATGGCAAACATCTCTCCCTTTCATCGTGTTCTTTCTTCCCTCTTGGTTTCCTCCCACACCTTCAGGGTCAGGTGAGCATTTCCTCATCGTAGTGCCTGACTGACCCAGGGAAGGGAGGGTGACTCACTCAAGAGTCCAACAGATCCTTTGTTGCTGCCTAGGCCAGTGTCCTTTGTTCCTGTGAGGCTGGACTGGGTTTGTCCCATACATGCCCTGAAGAGGTGTGAACTGTCCCTCTGCTCCTGGAGAGTTTTGCCATGAGGACACATTTTCAGCCCTCATAACTATATATATGAAATTACAACTTATAACATTACCATAACATCACTTTAACAACTATGCTCAGTGCATCATGAGCCTTCCGAAGACACCCAACATGACAAACTTTGCATTGGATAACACACAATCATATTATAAGGATGAACATCGGGGTTGTCATAAACAGATAGCTAAGGGTTAATGTCTCTTTCACCTGAAGCACCTGACCAGAGGACCAATCAGGAAACCGGATTTTTTCAACTTTGGGTGGAGGGAATTGAGTGTCTGAGTCTTTTGTCTTTTGTCGTCTGCCTGCTTTCTCTGAGCTTTGGAGAAGTAGTTCTACTTTCTAATTTTCTGTTTCTAAGTGTAAGGACAAAGAGATCAGATAGTAAGTTCTATGGTTTCTTTTCTTTGGTATTTGCATGAATATAAGTGCTGGAGTGCTTTGATTTGTATTCTTTTGAATAAGGCTGTTTATTCAATATTCTTTTAAGCAATCGACCCTGTATTGTATCATCTTAATACAGAGAGATTATTTGTACTTATTTTTCTTTCTTTTTATATAAAGCTTTCTTTTAAGACCTGTTGGAGTTTTTCTTTACTTCAGGGAAATTGAGTCTGTACTCACCAGGGAATTGGTGGGAGGAAGAAAAGGGGAGATCTGTGTGTTGGATTGCTAGCCTGACTTTGCATTCCCTCTGGGGGAATAGGAAAGTACTTTTTGTTTTCAGGATTGGGAACGGAGAGGGGGAGTCCCTCTGTGTAGTTTCACAGAGCTTGTGTCGGTGTATCTCTCCAGGAGCACCTGGAGGGGGGAAGGGAAAAAGGATTATTTCCCTTGGTTGTAAGACTCAAGGGATTTGGGTCTTGGGGTCCCCAGGGAAGGTTTTTCAGAGGGACCAGAGTGCCCCAAAACACTCTAATTTTTTGGGTGGTGGCAGCAGGTACCAGGTCCAAGCTGGTAACTAAGCTTGGAGGTTTTCATGCTAACCCCCATATTTTGGACGCTAAGGTCCAAATCTGGGACTAAGGTTATTACAGGGGTGCAGAGTGTTCCCCCGAGATACAGAGTGTCACAACCTCAAACAGGATTTGGACCTGAGTCAGTAGCCACATTATGTTTCCAGGACCCTTCATTTCCCTTGCACCCCCATGTGGGAGCTAGTCTAGTGCAGTTACTCTGCTCTCCTGAGTAGCAGTATGCCTCAGAGTGCAGCATAGAGTCCTGGGATACAACAGAGTTAACAGACTTGTAATGCTCTCTTATAACGTGATCTCTCACTCAGCCACAGGCATCCTTCCTGGCACACCCAGCCTTGGACTAGAGGAGCCCACAAAGCAGAGGCCGCAAGCAGCACCTCTGTGTATATGTGTGCAGCCATTCTTGAGGTAGACACACTACAGCAAGAAACCCCAGAAAAGGAAGGCAGAGGAGAACTGGAGCCATGAACATCCACCCTCTGCAGTCATCTAAAGGAGAGGGTGCATGCTGAATGCTGCTAAAGCATGCTGCTGTGACAGAATGCTCTTTCTGTGCAATGGGAGACTCCTGGAGGCCTTGTGAGGACCATTACTTCTTGGGGCTCCACCTAGGGCAACATAGTGCTATGGTATTCCAATGGGAACAGTTATTAGCAGCTACCATCAAGCCTTGAATGCTGATGAATGTTAGGGGGTGGTGTATGTGTGTATTTCATTTTAGAGGAGACTCTGAGGTAAGGTGCCAGTCGCAGCTCAGCAAGTCCCCTGATTAAGTACAAAGCACCACTGATACATGTTAGTAGGGGGAGCACTGCTGACAAATAGGTGAAAGAAATAAATCAGCTACAGATATAAAAGCATCACCAGGACTCTTCGGAGAAGCTATGTATTATGTAGCCTGCTCCAGGCTTGCCAGAATGGGTGGAAAGAGCGCTGATGATGGCAAAAGGAATGGAGAAACTCTCATTCTCACTAGGGCTGAGCGAAGGGAGCAACAAAAGACAGATGTCAAAACACGATTTATCTTGCAACACAAGTTTGACAATCGCACTGGAAGGTGTGACTTTGAGGCTTCCTGTGTTATATTTAAAGTAGAGAGTACAAAATGACAAGGAATATATATATATGGAGCAGATGAAGACAAACTGTCACCAACTACAAAATAAGAAAGCAGTAGAGCTGCAACTTTGGAAGGTCACCATCAAACAGTAAATGAGATCATGGCCTGATACAAAACATAGAAGATTATTATGTGAACATAGTAGTTACACAATAATCAGCTGAAAAAATGCAGAATGATTTTTAAAACTTTCAGTAGGCAATCTCAATAACCATCCCTTTTTCTGAATCCCAGAAATAGCAGCAAAAATACCCCAGGAAAAGGCAGAGTGACCAAGTGCCTCTCCAACCTTCCTATGAGAAATTTCTCTCCTATCTTACCCACCCTCAAACAGATTTTTGAGTAAATAGATGTACCTTGCATTGTGCTCTGACAGTCAACAAATTTGGATTATGGAGGACTAAACAGAAGCAGAAGGCCTCACTCTGGTGGATCCCTACCTCCAGTCCCCTGGAGTTCAAATCCATGGATTATCAGTGCAGGATGAAAGGTGGTCTCCTAGGTAGCCCAAATTTGGATTATATGTCATTAAGGGTTGATGTGTCAAGTGGGGTCACCCCCATTCTCCCACTGTGGGGTTGACACACCCCATCATACACACGTCCCCACAAGTCAGGACCAGATGGCAGTCCTCCCTCTTCTTCCTTCCCCTCTTTTCCTATCATTGAATACTTCATTTCACAGGGAAATAGCTTCCTGTTTAGGTAGAGTTTTGGGTGTTCTTCTCCATTCTGCTCCTGAGAAAGCATCACTCCAAGGCCTACCTCTGAGGTGTTGGTCTGAAATATAAAGCACTTCGAAAAGTCTGGGCGAAAAAGAACTAGTTCTCAACTTAATCCTTCCAGGTCTAAAAAGTGTTTTCACAGTCCATGGACCACTGTTCCCTCCTAGGCTTAGAGTTTTTCCATCATGTCCAAAAGGGGAACTGCTAGGGTTTCAAAATCAGGCACAAAGCACCTATAGTAACTGGTCAGCCCAAGAAACTGCCTCACCTGCCTCTTAGTTGAGGTTGTCAGGCAACCCCTCAGCCCTTGAACCTTATTCATGAGTGGATGCAACTGAAACAGTCCCATCATGTATCCCGGGTACCCTCCCTCCCTCTATCCTAAGTAGAATTTGGATGGTTTCTTGCAACATAGTGAGATGTCTTTAATAGACTTCCCAACTGGAGCTGTATATCACTATGTCATCAGTATAAGGTGCTGTGTATTGGTCATGTGGTTGCAACAGTTGATCCATAAGCCAATGGAAGGTAGCCATGGTCCCATGTAATCTGAATGGCATAGTTATAAACTGGAAAAGGCCTAACAACGTGGTGAAAGCTGTCTTCTCCTGGGAGGCTGGGGTCACGGGAATTTGCCAGTACCCTTTTGTCAGATCCAAAGTAGATATAAACTCAACATTCCCTAACTTCTCAAACAGCTCATCTCCCTAGAGCATAGGGTAGGCATTGAATTGGAAGATCACACTGACTTTTTGGAACTCTATGCAGAAGCTTGTGGATCTGTCAGGTTTTGGAACAAGGACAATGGGGCTCCTACACTCACTGTGTGATTCTTTCATGACCCCCAAGGTCAGCATTGCCTCAATTTCTTCCTGGATGGCTCCCCACATCATCTTGGGCAGTGGCCAGTGATGATCTCACACCTTCTGCCCTGGGCTGGTGGCTATATGAAATTAGTCATATTTGTCTGTCCAGGGTGAGATGATAGTATGAGTATATCCATCGGAGAGAAGCCCAATTGCTGCTGTTGCTGTCCACTGAGCTCCTGTCCAATGGATACAGTTGTTGAGTTGGAAGGGTTTGACACTGCTGGCCCCAATTCTCACTCAGCATGGTAGAGGGATATCAACATGCTCTTCTGAGCATTCCAGGCCTTTGAGAGGTTGACATGGTACAGTCAGGTGCTTCATCATCACCTGGGTAACCAAACTTCACAGTCTACTGGCCTGACCTTTTGGATCACTTCAAATGGCCACTACCAGTTGACCAACATCTTGAACTTGGAAAAGGGGAGCAACAAGAGTACCTGGTCAAGGAGGTCAAAGGTCTGGAGCTGGGTCCCCTGGTTGTATCTTTGCTCCTGGGTCTCCTCGGCTTTTATCAAGTTTCCTTTAAGCCTTTCTACTTGACCATTGGTTTATGGGTGATAGATGGATGTCTTTAGGGCACGAATGTTCAACAGCCTGCACAACTCCACCCTTATTCAAGATGAAAAGTTGGTCCACCAATCCATTAGTATCTCCTTTGGTATCCCAACACAGATGAATATTTTCAGGAGTTCTGTTGTTATGGCAGTCACAGTTGTTTAATGCAACAGGATGGCTTCAGGATATCAGGTCACGTAATCTACTGCTACCAATATGTGATGGAACCCTGACCTGCTTTTCTCTAAGGGTCCCATCAGGTTCATACTGTTCCTTTCAAACTCCCACCACTGGGAGGAGGATCATTGATGCCTTGGGTATTCATTTAGGGCCAGCGCATTGGCATTCTGGACAGGAGGCACAAAAATAACTTACTTTCTTGTTAATGACAAGCTAGAAAACTTTAAGGGCCACCCTCTGTAAAGTCTTCTCCTGCCCCAAGTGTCCGGCCCATGGCACCGAGTGAGATAGATGCAACAGATCCCGTTGGAACTTCAGGGATACCAGCAGCTGTTGCAGTATCTCTTGGGTTTGCAGATCTTTTGTCATCCAGTATAAGCGGTCATTGTGGACTTTGAAGTGGGGCCCTTGACGTATCTGTCGATTGTTCCCCCTTCCTCCTTGGTGATGGTCATTTGCTCCCATGAATGACTCAGTTTTGGGTCTTCCCTCTGCTCCCTGATGAAATCTCCATCAACCATCAGACAATCGTGTCCCACTTCCTCCAGTGCATCTCTCTCTACACTTCACTAGTTTGGCCTGTACAAGTATCTGGCTGCACCCCGAGTTGACCAGACATGTTACCAGGGTGCCATTTACTCACAGAGCGATCAGAAGTTTTGGCGGGCCTCTTTCTGGACCTGCGAGCCTGCCACACAGGCCTGGTCATAATTACAATCCACGAAGGGGCAATTGCTTTTGAAGTGCCCCTCCTAGCCACATTCATAACATCTGTCTCTCATTGTCTCCATTGCGGAATTCTGTCATGATAGTTCAAGCCCGTTGGGTGGATTTTCATCACCCTCAGGGTCTTGTGGTGGGGTTGTCTCTGTGATCCACTGGTCATCCACAGCATTGTACAGGTCCATGGTCCCTATGGCCTGGAAAGTCAATGGTTCCTCTGCAGCAGCCTGCAGCACATGTCCTTCCTCCTCCTCCTCAGCCAGCCCTGATTGAGCTGTGCTGCCTCCTTTTATCTGTCTCCTCCACACGGGGGGGGGAGGGGCTATGGTCTCCTGGACCCACAGTAATTGGTCAGCCCTCACTTACTCAGTGCGGGGTTGATATACCCTGTCACACTGTGAACCTGGGAACAGAAAGTGCAACATACAAACCATAGGTACATTATGCTCAAATTGGCTTGCACCCTGAGCAGGTAAGCTCCTTATTCCGCACTCACTGAAATAGAACATATTTCAGTAATCCAAAGATAGGGATATCTGAAACTATAAGGTTGTAGTTTATTTCAAATCCCCAAATCAGACAGTAACATTTTCCAGCACTTTTTTACTCTTGTGTATAAATGAAGCCAGGTTAAATTCCAGAACAGGCGGTTACAGAATGCTGGATGGTTTTCTGTCAGGTTTATATTCTTTCTTCATACTACAAGGAACAAGACAGGGAGTCCAATTTTGTCTGTCCTCTTTACAATCATTGTAGAACTTAGGGCATAATAATTAGAAAGAACAAAGCCATCTGAGGTTTGTGCTACACTAGATGGAACTTCAGGTAACCTTATACTGTTAATGTTATGCTTAACATTAGAACATCAAATTCTTCAAATCCTAACGCCCTGAATGAAGAAGAAAAATTTGGAATGAATTTGAAGTTTAAATGACATATGTATAAAAGAAGCTATGGAAACAGATATAGCCGCTAGTGATAAGGTTAGTATAAAACATTACTTCTAATTTACACAAGATAAAAATTATATTAGGGTTTGAAAAAATCCCACCCCAATTAGAATATTTATTTGAAGGGATTTATATTCTACTTCTTCATCTTAAAGATGACATAGAAAGTTAGATGAATGTATTTGTTTCGTGGTTAAAAAGAAACACTCCATTCAACTGAAGGGAATGCAAAGACTTTGTTGACTTTCCAAAGGAATTTTTTAATTCAATGGAAATAATCAAGAGTCTTGGAACTCCCAAACATTAGAAGCTACTATTAAACTGAACAATAATGGGCAATTATTGGCAGGATTTGAGCTTTTCAGTTGAATCATTGAATTAATGAAAGCAGAAACAATGCTAGGACAACTGTTTTAAATACATACATAAAAATAGATTGACCCAGGAAATTATTTATTAATAATTCAATTACTAAACTTGGGAAATCTGGGATCCTGTGGATTCAAAATATGGTCTGACATCATTTCTATCTCTCGTGGTGCATATGCAAAACCTAGCACTACTGTCAGTAGTTAGATGTCTGTCCTGCTGCCCATTCTCACATCCTTTGCAGGAAGGGTTTTGGGGTTTTTTTATACCCCAGGAAGCACAAGGACTATAGCTGTGCTCAGGTAGTGCTAATAATAAGATTATTAATTTGCTTAATTAAGCACATGCTGAATGCTTTGCTAGAATGGGACCATAGTGCTCAGCACCTTTCAGGATTGAGCCATCATTATACAGGAACACAAGAAGGGGTAGAAGAGTTGACATCCCATTGCACAACCCTGGAGCAGTTGGGTGCAATCTTACTTTTATAAGGTGATTAGCCAGTTTTAAAAAGCAGGTCTTAAAAAGCAAAAGTAGATGTGTGCTACAAACATTGTTTGCTGTGTAGATCAAAGCGATGGACGAGTAGATTGGATAACAAGGCTGAAAGGGAGTGCAAGGAAAGATTCCTGTGCACATCTCCTTTGTATTCTTTGATGCTGCTTGAATATAAAAACAGACTGTGACAGATATTAGGGACCCAAGGGCTTTCTTTAAGACTATTGGATCACTTGTATGAATTTTATATGTATCTGTCTGGGCTAGACTTTATATTTTAACTCTATGGAGGAGTTACAGGGGTTTCCCACTGAAATGAAAATCACTGGGGGATAATTAATGCAAATCCCTAGGCAGGTAAACAAGTCTGGAGAAAACTTGCCCCCTAGGAGAAATTGCATAGACTGGTTTGAATTTTTAGAAATTGAGAATTATTAGAAAGTGACCAGCATGGTGAGGGAGGTTACTGTTGCTTGATCCAGGAACTGATGACATCGTGACCAAGAGAGACACCCTGTGGGAAGGATTTGAAGTATTTTGTTACGAACAAGATCTCCGTGTAGAAGATGAGTGACTGCCAGTGCAAGTGTTTTTATCCATTTCAATTGAGTTTATCAAGTTATACAGATGGAAACTCAATGTAAAACATTTTCTTTTCTCTATGTGCACACTTTTCCGACCTTCTCCACTAAATATTCAAATTAAATTAATGGAATGGAGAATTATATTCTCCCATTAACAAGATCCAGTGGCTGGAAGTTGAAACTGGGGTGGGTTGTTTTAAATCAAAACTATTTACATCATCAGTTTTAATCATGATTTAAATCAGCAAGCAGGAAACCTTGATTTAAATCATTTATTTTAATTGTGTTTACATTTGTAATTTTAGTTATTTTGCTAAAGAAAGGATCATTTTCATTGGTTTGTAATGATTAAATCATATTGATTTGCAACTAAATTAGTGTTTACACTACATTTGGGGCTTCTTTTGGGTAACCAGGAAGGTTCACTATATCTGTACATTTATTTAGACAATCGTACACCTTAAACAGTTTACTAGATGATTAATTTTTTACTTGCAGTTTGTGTCACGCTTTCTGGAGTAGCTCATGACCATGAGTGCCAACCTCAGAGGAAACTGTCAAGAAGCAAGGCACAGACCCCAAACCGGTTGTATGTTCTAAAATTAGATTTCACCAACCCAATAACAAGCATGAACACCAGAAGCATTATAACAGTCCCACCATTGACAGTTTCCTTGGGAATTCCAATCTGTCTTGCCACCCAGACAAGCTGTACTTAGTGATAGATAGTTGCTATACACCAAAGATAATAAAATATTCAGGTTATTCCCAGTCCAGTCACTTACCCCAGGTCAATTTGCACCTTAGATTTCATGCCAAATAAAATTATTGTAACCAATCCTATTGTAAACACTCTAAGGATTTATTAACTAAGAAAAGAAATGGGAGTTATTACAAGGTTCAAGCAGGCAAGCATATAGACATAAACGAGTTACAGTCTATGGTCCCAAAAGGTGACAGAGTTGGAGTAATTATTAGTTCTAAATCTCTTTTAGAGCTAACCCAGGTTGACTCTGGATATCTATGCTTCTGCTTCATAACTGCAGCCCTGTGAGAGTCCAAACAGCAAAAGAAATGAAAAATTTTCTTCTCAGTTATTTTTATTTCCTTCTTCTAGAATTCAAGGTGCTGGGAGGAGCCCTTTTGCATATAGCCTCTTCATGGATGTAAAGGGGCAATTAACAAAGTCTTTGTATTTTGATGTCCAGCAATGGCCCATTTAGTTTTGACACGCCTTCTTGATGAGCAGAAGATGATCCCTCCTGACTGGATTCACAGTTTCAGAGCAAACTTCTTTTACAGTAACAAATTAAAAACTTAAATATTATCATATAGCAGGTGATAAAATAATTATAAATGAGATTAATGAATACAGCATCTTACAAGAATTCCATAAAGTCTAAACACTAAACACATTTTTATAAGCCCAGTACCCATTTTAACCATACTAACACACAGGTCAAACAGACTGGTTTCCAGAAATGATTTTCTTAGTGCTTGTCTGAAACCTAAAACCTTAGCAAGATCTGGCATCTGGTCTGCTAGTATCACAACATGGATGGAAATTCAAATTCAATTAAAAATGTACAGAACAGCATTTTAATTTTTTTATTAACTAAATCTACCTTAAATATGCTGGATACATAAAAAAGTAAGTTTATCAAAACATGTTTTGCATTTAAAACAATTGTTTTATTAAACAAAGAATGTATTATCTGCTAGTGAATTGAACTGATTGTTTCCTGTCATTGTAAAAGCAGCAAAGAATCCTGTGGCACCTTATAGACTAACAGATGTTTTGGAGCATGAGCTTTCGTGGGTGAATACCCACTTCCTCAGATGCATGTAATGGAAATATCCAGGGGCAGGTATATATGTGTGTGCTAGCAAGCAAGCTAGAGATAACGAGGTCAGTTCAATCAGGGAGGATGAGGCCCTGTTCTAGCAGTTGAGGTGTGAAAACCAAGAGAGGAGAAACTGGTTCTGTAATTGGCAAGCCATTCACAGTCTTTGTTCAATCCTGAGCTGATGGTGTCAAATTTGCAGATGAACTGAAGCTCAGCAGTTTCTCTTTGAAGTCTGGTCCTGAAGTTTTTTTGCTGCAGGATGGCCACCTTAAGGTCTGCTATAGTGTGGCCAGGGAGGTTGAAGTGCTCTCCTACAGGTTTTTGTATATTGCCATTCCTAATGTCTGATTTGTGTCCATTTATCCTTTTCCGTAGAGACTGTCCAGTTTGGCCGATGTACATAGCAGAGGGGCATTGCTGGCATATGATGGCGTATATTACATTGGTGGATGTGCAGGTGAATGAACCAGTGATGGTGTGGCTGATCTGGTTAGGTCCTGTGATGGTGTCGCTGGTGTAGATATGTGGGCAGAGTTGGCATCGAGGTTTGTTGCATGGATTGGTTCCTGAGCTAGAGTTATTATGGTGTGGTGTGCAGTTACTGGTGAGAATATGTTTCAGGTTGGCAGGTTGTCTGTGGGCAAGGATTGGCCTGCCACCCAAGGCCTGTGAAAGTGTGGGATCATTGTCCAGGATGGGTTGTAGATCCTTGATGATGCGTTGGAGGGGTTTTAGCTGGGGGCTGTATGTGATGGCCAGTGGAGTCCTGTTGGTTTCTCTCTTGGGTTTGTCTTGCAGTAGGAGGCTTCTGGGTACACGTCTGGCTCTGTTGATCTGTTTCCTTATTTCCTCGTGCGGGTTTGGAGTTTTGAGAATGCTTGGTGGAGATTTTGTAGGTGTTGGTCTCTGTCTGAGGGGTCAGAGCAGATGCGGTTGTACCTCAGTGCTTGGCTGTAGACAATGGATCATGTGATGTGCCCGGGATGGAAGCTGGAGGCATGAAGGTAGGCATAGCGGTCGGTGGGTTTTCGATATAGGGTGGTGTTAATGTGACCATCACTTATTTGCACCGTGGTGTCAAGAAAGTGGACCTCCCGTGTAGGTCCACTCACACCCCTTCTCTATCTACGCTACATTGATGACATCTTCATCATCTGGACCCATGGGAAGGAGACTCTGGAAAAATTCCACCATGATTTCAACAGCTTCCACCCCACCATCAACCTCAGCCTGGACCCATCTACACGGGAGGTCCACTTTCTTGACACCACGGTGCAAATAAGTGATGGTCACATTAACACCACCCTATATCGAAAACCCACCGACCGCTATGCCTACCTTCATGCCTCCAGCTTCCATCCCGGGCACATCACACGATCCATTGTCCACAGCCAAGCACTGAGGTACAACCGCATCTGCTCTGACCCCTCAGACAGAGACCAACACCTACAAAATCTCCACCAAGCATTCTCAAAACTACAATACCCGCACGAGGAAATAAGGAAACAGATCAACAGAGCCAGACGTGTACCCAGAAGCCTCCTACTGCAAGACAAACCCAAGAGAGAAACCAACAGGACTCCACTGGCCATCACATACAGCCCCCAGCTAAAACCCCTCCAACGCATCATCAAGGATCTACAACCCATCCTGGACAATGATCCCACACTTTCACAGGCCTTGGGTGGCAGGCCAATCCTTGCCCACAGACAACCTGCCAACCTGAAACATATTCTCACCAGTAACTGCACACCACACCATAATAACTCTAGCTCAGGAACCAATCCATGCAACAAACCTCGATGCCAACTCTGCCCACATATCTACACCAGCGACACCATCACAGGACCTAACCAGATCAGCCACACCATCACTGGTTCATTCACCTGCACATCCACCAATGTAATATACGCCATCATATGCCAGCAATGCCCCTCTGCTATGTACATCGGCCAAACTGGACAGTCTCTACGGAAAAGGATAAATGGACACAAATCAGACATTAGGAATGGCAATATACAAAAACCTGTAGGAGAGCACTTCAACCTCCCTGGCCACACTATAGCAGACCTTAAGGTGGCCATCCTGCAGCAAAAAAACTTCAGGACCAGACTTCAAAGAGAAACTGCTGAGCTTCAGTTCATCTGCAAATTTGACACCATCAGCTCAGGATTGAACAAAGACTGTGAATGGCTTGCCAATTACAGAACCAGTTTCTCCTCTCTTGGTTTTCACACCTCAACTGCTAGAACAGGGCCTCATCCTCCCTGATTGAACTGACCTCGTTATCTCTAGCTTGCTTGCTAGCACACATATATATACCTGCCCCTGGATATTTCCATTACATGCATCTGAGGAAGTGGGTATTCACCCACGAAAGCTCATGCTCCAAAACGTCTGTTAATCTATAAGGTGCCACAGGATTCTTTGCTGCTTTTACAGATCCAGACTAACACGGCTACCCTCTGATACTTTCCGGTCATTGTGTCCTTCAACATTTTAAAACTAGTAGATCTCATCCTTTCACACCCTAGTTTTCATTCATAAATTGGATGAGGTCATAGACAAGCTTTTATGCTTTCATGCTTTTCATAGACAAGCTTTCATGCTTTTTCAGCTCCCAACTGGTTTCTCAACTTTGAATGAACTAGTAATTGAACTGAACTAGTTGAATGAACTGAACTGAACTGAAAAAAATCTCTCTGCACCTACAGAAGAGGGGCCTGCTATCAAGACCTGGTTTAGCACCTCAACAAACTCTGATTCCAGGTGCTTAGGCAGTGATTACTATCAGTTCAGTGGTATGCCTTTCTTTAAAACTTGGCAGCAAACGTACTGTTTAATATTATTTTTTGTATTTAATTTAAATAATTTTGATAGATATAATAAGATCAAGGTTTAACATAGGTTGTCAATTTCAAATTTAATTTTAAACAGGATATTTATAATAAATCTGTATTTAATTTAAATAATAAAAAAGTCAAATTTCAATAAAAATAATCTGTTTTTTAATATCAATATTTACCTGCCCTGGTTCTAACTAGACAAATTAAACTAAAAATAAAGCACAAATTTCTAATAGTGAGATAACGACTTACCTACCTATGTAGTAGATTACCCATGACTTGGAATCTTTAAATAAAGATTGGCTGTCTTTCTAAAACAGTGGTTTTCAACTCGTGGTCCGTGGATGACTTGGAGCCTGCAGGCTCTCGAAGAGTTCCAAAGAGGTTCGCACCTCCATTTGAAATTTTTAAGGGCCCACAAATGAAAAAAGGTTGAAAACCACTGTTCTAAAATATATATTGGATTCTGACCACAAGTTTTAGGTTTGATGGTAGAGTTGAGCTGTGGAATCATAATTGTGGAGGTCTGTGAGGCAATGAAGACTGTAGTTTACCCACAGATGATTGGCATTGTGGTGTAGCATCTGCCCCACAGTGGTGGAGAAAGGGTTAAAAGCAGCCCTGGGGAGGCTGTGCAGCAGACAGCTAATCAGAGCAGAGCAGGCCCATATATAAAGAGAGCTGCAGGAGAGAGGAGTCAATTCAGTCTTGGGAGCCCAGGGAGAAGGGACTCGGCCCCTGAAGGGCTGAGGGAACCATCAGCACCCTGGACAAAGCAGTGCTGGGCCAGGTCAGAGGAGACAGAGGGCTCTCCAGCCTGACTGGCTGAAAGATTGAAGCCCTGATACAGGGGCAGAGAAGGTGCTAGGGCTATGGGAAAGTGCCCCAGGAAAATAGACTGCGGGGGTTGAAGGAGATGTAGCATGTGGCTGCCACCTAGAGGGTCTTTGGGTCAAGAGTAGTGGGCAGGCCTGGGTCTCCCAGCCCCACTCAGCCCCACTTGCCACTCAGGAGAGTGGCCAGTGATAGGTTGTAGTTTGCCACTGCGGCAAATGGCTATAACCTTGGGTTGCAGTCAGCCATGGAGGCAAGTGGCTGGCCAGATGACTGCTGTTCCCCCGGAAGGGGGGAGAATAGAGTGAGGCATGGCCGGAGGTCTGTGTCCTGAAAAGGACTCCGCAATCCTTGAGGTGACGTGGACCCAAAGCAGAAGTGATGGTGGGTGAGATGCTACCAGAGGAGGGCACCCTGAGAAAAGACTGAGCTAATGCCCAGAACAACCAACAGGAGGTGCCACGGTGGTGAGTTGGAACTGTTACACATGGGGGAGAATGCAAACATGTGGTCACTTCTTCCATTTTTTTAACCATGAAAATTTATGCCCAAATAAATCTGTTAGTCTTTAAGGTGCCACTGGACTCCTCGTTGTTTTTGTGGATATAGACTAACACAACTACCTCTGATACTTGACACCATGGGGATGGACTCTTATTGGAGAGCCTGGATGGCCTGGCTCATCAAGCAGCAATGAGGGTTGTTCCAGCTGCTGCGGGAGGAGGCCCCCGTCACTTTACTGGAGGCCAGGCACCAGGGGCTGGAGGCTGGTGTTTGGGACAAGAAATTGTTTCACCTGTGGGTGACCAGGACACTTCATAAGGAAGTGCCCATACCAGGATGGCGCATGGAGGCCCCACCCAGACACTAAGGAAGAGAAATCTGATAGAGACCTCTCTGTGAAGCAAACAGGAGGGAAACTGGCATGTTGGGCCTGTAGGAAGCCAAGGCATCTGAAGAGGGAGTGCTCATAAGGGACTTGCAGGGCTCAGGCTAGCCCCAAGAAAGGGATTACGCCAGGGATAGGCGTGGAGAAGGCCGTGGCCAAGGGAAAGCATGAGGGGTGCTTCCAGTGCCACCAGGAGGGCCATATAAAATGGCATTTCCCCCGAGGCAGAGTGGGCGATGTCTGAAACACAGGATCAGGCTGAGACTGGCCAAAAGAGAGTGGCGGTGAGGACTGGGATCCTCAGAGAAAGAATGGCTGGGGTAGAGAGGCCCCAGATAAAAAAGAGGAACCCACACCGGAGCAGGATGGGCTATGGTGGGGACCCAAATTGAAGGGGGAATCCACGCGGGAGCCAAGCAGGCTACAGTGGGGACCCAAACCCTGGAAGAGGGAAGCAGGTTGCTCCAGACAGTGGAAAACCGGCAACAGGAAAGGGATTCCCAGTGGGCCCAGCTGAAAGGAAAGCTGGGGAGATAGATCTCCCCTCCCCCCCCCGCAGAGAGTTGTCTTAAGAAGGAGGGTGTGTGATGTGGCCTCTGCCCCACACTGGTGAAGAAAGGGTTAAAAGCAGCCCTGGGGAAGCTGCGCAGCAGGCAGCTAATCAGGGCAGAGCAGGCCTATAAATAAAGAGAGCTGCAGGGCAGAGGAGTGAGTTCCCTCTTGGGAGCCCAGGGAGAAGGGAATGTTCTGATTTGGTCAGTGCAGCAGACATCTACCAGTGCACAGAGGGGGCCAAGGTCAGGAAAAAGGGTTCAGTACATTGTGGGAATGGGAGTGGAGGACTACTGAAACTCAAAAGATATTGTACATACCCTTACCCCCATTCACACTGCAAACTGGCACGGGATGGGGCCAGGCCACAGCTAGCATGTGAACTTACCCACATACCTCAGGCATGCCAGCTTGCCTGCCCCCTACTCATTGTGAGACATGTGCTTCAGGGGTTCCAGTGTGAACAATGGGATGGTTATGGACCAAGTCCATGCATGGAAATGTGTACCATCTCTACTGTAGACACACCCTAGAATGGGGCTGGGCAGGATACATTTTCTGAATTTTGCCTATTGCTAATCTTTTGGGTTCTGTTTGTTTGTTTGTTTGTTTGTTTTGAAGTTTGGCCCATTGTGTTGCTTGGTTTTATTACGTTTCTTAAAAATGTGACTTTGTCAAACTGTATGGTCATAGTGCGTTGTGTTTTGTTTTGTTTTTAATTGGTACCTAAGGTTAGGCTCCTGAATCCATCTTTCGGCACCTCAATAAGTGGCCTGACTTTTTTACTCAGCAACTCCCACTGATTCTGGAAGCTTGGCTTTGTAGTCCCATTTTTTAAAATCTTGGGAATTAAATTTGAATTTTGACTTCTTGTATAATCCACCTTCTTGTTTGCCCAATTTTAAATAGAGGGGATATACCTTTTTAATCCAGGGTGTGTAGTTTATTTCTACTTTGGCAGACTTGCTAGACAACTGCGGTGTATTCATGTAAGAGGTGTGTCTCTTTAATTGCTTTGTTTACCTGTTTGTTCCTCTGCTTCTTTTACTCTTTGTTCTAAACGTTGATCTGTGATACAAAACATCAACAGGTTAGTGTTTTTAACAAACTCTCCTAAAGATCATCAATAAACATCTTTCAAATATCTCCTTCTTGAATACTAGGCCTGTGAGTCTGTTTATCTGTTTGTTTAGGCATCTATGCCATGCTCTCTGTAGTACTGGAGTGGGGAAAGACATAGGGCTTGTCTACATCAGAAAGTTGCAGCGCTGGTGAGGGAGTTACAGCGCTGCAACTTTGAAGGTGTACACATCTGCAGGGCACCACCAGCGCTGCAACTCCCTGTTTGCAGCGCTGGCCGTACTCCCGTTTTGTCTCGGGTGTAGAGGATCCAGCGCTGGTGATCCAGCGCTGGTAATCCAATGTAGACACTTACCAGCGCTTTTCTTGACCTCCGTGGAAGGAGGAAGCCTCTGGTAATCAAGCTGGTCTCCTTTCCCGGTTTGCTCTCTCGTTCCCGGAGCCCAGAGCAAGCAGGTCTCCTTCCCTGCGGTTTGCTGGGTGGCTCCGGGAACGAGAGAGCAAACCGCGGCGAAGCGGGTCTCCTTTCCCGGTTTGCTCTCTCGTTCCCGGAGCCCCGAGCAAGCAGGTCTCCTTCCCTGCGGTTTGCTGGGTGGCTCCGGGAACGAGAGAGCAAACCGCGGCGAAGCGGGTCTCCTTTCCCGGTTTGCTCTCTCGTTCCCGGAGCCCCGAGCAAGCAGGTCTCCTTCCCTGCGGTTTGCTGGGTGGCTCCGGGAACGAGAGAGCAAACCGCGGCGAAGCGGGTCTCCTTTCCCGGTTTGCTCTCTCGTTCCCGGAGCCCCGAGCAAGCAGGTCTCCTTCCCTGCGGTTTGCTGGGTGGCTCCGGGAACGAGAGAGCAAACCGCGGCGAAGCGGGTCTCCTTTCCCGGTTTGCTCTCTCGGTCCCGGAGCCCCGAGCAAGCAGGTCTCCTTCCCTGCGGTTTGCTGGGTGGCTCCGGGAACGAGAGAGCAAACCGCGGCGAAGCGGGTCTCCTTTCCCGGTTTGCTCTCTCGTTCCCGGAGCCCCGAGCAAGCAGGTCTCCTTCCCTGCGGTTTGCTGGGTGGCTCCGGGAACGAGAGAGCAAACCGCGGCGAAGCGGGTCTCCTTTCCCGGTTTGCTCTCTCGTTCCCGGAGCCCCGAGCAAGCAGGTCTCCTTCCCTGCGGTTTGCTGGGTGGCTCCGGGAACGAGAGAGCAAACCGCGGCGAAGCGGGTCTCCTTTCCCGGTTTGCTCTCGCGTTCCCGGAACCCCCCTTGAAGCCGCCCAACAGCGCTGCAGTGTGGCCACATCTAACACCACTTGCAGCGCTGGTTGCTGTAAGTGTGGCCACTCTGCAGCGCTGGCCCTATACAGCTGTACTAATACAGCTGTAACAACCAGCGCTGCAAAACTTTAGATGTAGACATGGCCATATAAATATTTAAACAGCTCTTGGAGAGTTGGAACTACATGACCTATCCAGTTCCTTATGAGACAATTTCGCTTCTTTCTCCCTTCATCAATACAGTGTAAATAGGGCCTTACCAAATTCACGGTCCATTTTTATTCAATTTCACGGTCATAGGGTTTTTTCAATCATAAATTTCATGCTGTCAGATATTTAAATCTGAAATTTCACAGTATTGTAATTGTGTGGGTCCCAGCCCCAAATGGGATCATGGGTGGGAGTGCAAAGCTATTGTGTGTGGGGAGGAAAGAAAATCAATCTAGCATATACTTAGGATAATTAAGACACAAGGCAATCACTTTAGACAGGCCATTTAGCAATATGGAACAGCTGATGATAAAACTCTGGAATCAGGTGGGTTCCATTCCATATTTATTACATAAACAACATAGGGAAGCCATTCACACATAATATAGTGTTATGTGTAAAATATCTTTGGGTACTGACAACCATTGATTGGATGGAAGTATCCAAACAGGTGAACTAACTTCAGTAATGTGGAAGATATTCAGACCACCTAAGGACAGACTAAGGTGACTCCAAGGAAATGATGATGAAACTAACACTCTGTAAATTAATAAAGAGCATGCCGATACTACTTGAGAATGTTTGAAGAAGGATTGACAGAGCTGTAATATTTATGACACGAGCATCCTCCCTCTTTGTACTTTATACTCAACAAAAGTGCAGCCTGAGAGCCAAATGCACTGAAACCTAAAATGTAGCTCATGACCAACTTTCTGGTACACTGTATCTGTAACTTAGCTATACAAGCACAGCCGATGAAGAAGAGTAATGACTTGGACAGGCCAGAGTATTGAGACTATCATTTTTTTCCAATGGTCCTTGTGATGTATTGTCTGTATCTTTCACTGAGCCTCCTGCTGCACTGGAGTTCACACTATTCTTCCATTAGCAGCAGGGTTACTATTTATCAAAGACAATTTTTATACAAGCAGCAAAGAATCCTGTGGCACCTTATAGACTAACAGATGTTTTGGAGCATGAGCTTTCATGGGTGAATGCCCACTTCGTCGGATGCATGTAGTGGAAATTTCCAGGGGCAGGTATATATATGCAAGCAAGAAGCAAGCTAGAGACAACAAGGTTAGTTCAATCAGGGAGGATGAGGCCCTGTTCTAGCAGTTGAGGTGTGAAAACCAAGGGAGGAGAAACTGGTTTTGTAGCTGTGTCATAAACAGATAGCTAAGGGTTAATGTCTCTTTCACTTGGAAAGGAGTAACCTGAAACACCTGACCAGAGGACCAATCAGGAAACAAGACTTTTTCAAATCTGGGTAGAGGGAAGTTTGTGTGTGAGTCCTTTGTTCTGGTCTTGTGCCTGTCTCTCTCTCGGCTATGAGAGGATTTCTGTCTCTTGCTTTCTAATCTTCTGTTTCCAAGTTGTAAGTACAAATATAGTAAGGCAGTAAGGTTTATATTGTTTTCTTTTGTATTTACATGTGTGTAGTTGCTGGAATGTTTTGAATTGTATTCTTTTTGAATAAGGCTGTTTATTCAATATTCTTTTAAGCAATTGACCCTGTATTTGTCACCTTAATACAGAGAGACCATTTTTATGTATTTTTCTTTCTTTTTACATAAAGCTTTCTTTTTAAGACCTGTTGGAGTTTTTTCTTTAGTGGGGAACACCAGGGAATTGAGTCTGTGCTCACCAGGAAATTGGTGGGAGGAAGAAGTCAGGGGGAAATCTGTGTGTGTTAGATTTACTAGCCTGACTCTGGGTGAAGAGGGAAGTACGTCTGTTTCCAGGACTGGAAATAGGGAGGGTGGAATTCCTCTGTTTAGATTCACGGAGCTTGCTTCTGTGTATCTCTCCAGGAACCCAGGGAGGGAACACCTGGAGGGGGGAAGGGAAATGGTTTATTCCCCTTTGTTGTGAGACTCAAGGAATTTGGGTCTTGGGGTCCCCAGGGAAGGTTTTTTGGGGGGACCAGAGTGCCCCAAAACACTCTAATTTTTTGGGTGGTGGCAGCTTTACCAGGTCCAAGCTGGTAACTAAGCTTGGAGGTTTTCATGCTAACCCCCATATTTTGGACGCTAAGGTCCAAATCTGGGAATAGGTTATGACAAGCTGGCACAGTCTTTGTTTAATCCTGAGCTGATGGTGTCAAATTTGCAGATGAACTGAAGCTCAGCAGCAGCTCAGAGGAATACACTAAGAAACTGCACCATCTACTCAGGACACTTCCTACACTGACACCGGAACAAATCAACATACCCTTAGAGCCCCGACCAGGGTTATTCTATCTACTACCCAAGATCCACAAACCCGGAAATCCTGGAGGCCCCATCATCTCGGGCATTGGCACTCTCACTGAAGGACTATCTGGATATGTGGACTCTCTACTCAGACCCTATGCCACCAGCACTCCCAGCTATCTCCTTGACACCCAGGGCTGGCTCTTCCATTTAGGAGACCTAGGCAGTCGCCATGGGCACCAGGATTTGGGAAGGCGGCAGACTGCTCCGGTTGACCTCCCGCAGGAGTTTCTGTGGATGGTCCGCTGGTCCCGCCGCTCCAGTGGAGCATCCGCAGGTACGCCTGCAGCAGGTCCACCGGAGCTGCGGGACCAGCGCACCATCCGCACGAATGCCTGCAGGAGGTCCACCAGAGCCGCGGGACCGGTGAGCCGGCCCTGTGCCTAGGGCGCCAGAAACCCTGGCGCCACTCCTGTTGACACCACTGATTTCCTGAGGAAAATACAATGCATTGGTGACCTTCCAGAAAACACCATCCTAGCCACGCTGGATGTAGAGGCTCTCTATACAAACATCCCACACACAGATGGAATACAAGCTGTCAGAAACTGTCTACAGAAAAGGATAAATGGACACAAATCAGACATCAGGAATGGCAATATACAAAAACTTGTAGGAGAACACTTCAACCTCCCTGGCCACACTATAGCAGATCTTAAAGTGGCCATCCTGCAGCAAAAAAATTTCAGGACCAGACTTCAAAGAGAAACTGCTGAGCTTCAGTTCATCTGCAAATTTGACACCATCAGCTCAGGATTAAACAAAGACTGTGAATGGCTTGCTAATTACAAAACCAGTTTCTCCTCCCTTGGTTTTCACACCTCAACTGCTAGAATAGGGCCTCATCCTCCCTGATTGAACTAACCTCGTTATCTCTAGCTTGCTTCTTGCTTGCATATATATACCTGCCCCTGGAAATTTCCACTACATGCATCCGACGAAGTGGGTATTCACCCATGAAAGCTCATGCTCCAAAACATCTGTTAGTCTATAAGGTCCCACAGGATTCTTTGCTGCTTTTTCAGATCCAGACTAACACGGCTACCCCTCTGATACTTGAATTTTTATACAGGCAATTTTCCAGTTGTGTGCATCTAGTTTTATTTCTAAAAGATGACAGAGTGTATATACACACATTGTTGCCCTCAGGCTATTGGCAAGACATCAATATGTTCCTTGATGTCACAAAGTTTGGGCACATTATATACTATATTTCAGAAAATAGTGATTCAAATCATATCTTCAAAAACTTTGTTCTCTGAGGGCAGTGGTAGCAACTTCTTCCTCATTACAGTTGTCTTTCTGAAACTGATCTGTGACTCCCATTATTTAGTCTCAGAGATTCCTGACCTCAGAAAAAACTTGGACTTCATGTTGGCAGGCATTTGACTCATATTTTAACATTTCTTTTCTTATAGACCAAAGGGTTTGTAGGAAGCTGGTGATATTAAATATCCTAGCAACATGTGGAACTTGACACAGAAAACATTTACCTTTGATTTCATCTCCAAGAACGGTGTAAGTAGTTGAATAGACAAAAGACCCAAGGAGAGAAATGTTCTGAATTCAATGTAATGATTCAGCCTTACTTCAGTGATAGTTATGATTGCATAAAGTAGGCAGCAGTGTTTATAGTTGCTCACTGTTGATCCCACATCTTATTCACTGTGTCTTATCCAGAATGTGAACCAAAATATTAATGGCTGCAGCATGGTTGGTGGGATATACTGGCAGGTCTTTAGCCATTTCCACAAAGATTTTTGTTCTCACTTTAAAAATTGCATATGTTAATAGTCTAAACATTTGAGTTTCCATTTTTCAACATCCCTAATAGGAGACAAGAGGAATAAGGCTAATTCCTGAAACTGTGTCAACATTGAATTGGATGCCTTGAACACCTGCAAAAGGCTAAGTGCTCATAAATTACCATTGTTTACCACTCCTCTGGGCTCCACTGTACCTGAATCTGGAAAATATCAAGACTTATTAATCTTGCACGAGGGGCAGCTTTGTTTATAATTGGGTCTGTTAGTCTTCTTTTTGTTTCTGTCAATATCTGTTCCTTCAGATTGCCAGTAAGAGGCCTCTTCTCCCTCACAACATCACTGGCTGGAATTGTCCACACTCTGAACAGTTCCTCCAGACCCCCCGACTTCCTGTCATCCCTGAGAAAATAAACTGATTCAAAATGCATCTTGTATTTCCAAGCAGTGTGATATTCATAACCTGTTAGGTAGGTCTGGTAATTCAAACATGCTTACTTATTCATCAGTAGGTTATGTTATACTACTAATTGTGATATTGGGAACTGTACCTTTTAATTGGTGCAGCTTCCCAGACAGGATATCTGAGGAGAGGCACTTCAGAAGTCCATGCTGTGTTTTACAGAGGCAGTTAGAACTATGTCATTGAATAAAGAGGATTTTTTCAAGTACTTTGGGCCCAGAGGCCTGGATCAAAAAAGGGACTTAGACATTGCAACACTGAGCATCACAGCACCTAACTTTCAGGCACCAGGAAAATCACAGGAGCAACACTGCGATCCACAAAGCCTGAGCTTGGTGATCTGTCTCCCTATACAATGAATGGGAACAGATAACTGCTTTAGAATGTGATCCTCCAAAAACACTACACTGTGGAGGGGTGCTGCCTATGGTAGCCAAGGGGACATACCAATGAAAGGGGCGTGTCCTAAGCCCTTCCCCTTTCTCAGATATAGGTGCCTATCTGTATTTACCAATCCACTAACAGGAACCCCTTTCCTGGACTCAGGAGGCTCAGAAGCCTAAGTAGTTTCTTGTCGGAATGAAGTAGGCAGCTGCCACACTCCACGAAAAATGTCTGGAGGAGGTCATGGTGCTTACCCAAAACTTATAGCTGGGCTTAGTACATTCACCAGGGATGTGGGAGATCCAATTTCAATTCCCCCCTCTGCTGGAGGGGGAGAAGGAGCTTTGGGATATCCCACCTCTCAAGAGGAGGCGCTAACTCTGATTTGGGGAATATGGAGTTTAGTTTAGGCTATGCAGGTTTTTTTTAACCGTTACACCACGGGCTCTAACCACTGGGCTATGGGATATTCTGATGTGGGCTCCCTCAGTCTCTCCTGTTGAGACTCTGGGTGAATAATGAAAGAGTAACTGGAGCAGGGAGTCTGGATCTGGGGTCTCTCACCTCAGAGATAAGTGCCCTAAACCATCAGGCTACAGAATCATTCCACAGTGGAGCATCATTGGGCCAGAGAGAAATACTGTAGTCCAAAGTTTAAGGGACTCATCTGGTTCCCCTACCAGTCCTGAGGAAGAAGTGTACAAGTGTGACAGAAGGACTGTTGAGCCTAGTGTGGGCTGAAGACTGAGTCTCTAGGACAGGCCATGGGATAGCCCAAGAGGAGGCAAAAGGATCTTTTATTGTGTTGGACTTTGTTACCCCAGAAGGGTGGAAACAAAAGGGGACCAGCCCAGACCGCTGAGTCACAAGAAGACCATCCCAGGGCTGATGCAGCTGTCAGCAAGGGGTGATTGAGAAGAAAGAGCTGCTGTGCCACACTCAGCCACAAAGTGCTCCTCTAGAGATTCGCTTTTCCACAGACCTCAATCTTGCAGTCTGGGTTGGGGTATAGACTTGACTGTGTACAGCAGTGTTTCTCAAACTGGGGTCACCGCTTGTGTAGGGAAAGCCCCTGGCGGGCCGGGCCGGTTTGTTTACCTGCCTCGTCCATAGGACTGGCCAAT